>NW_012138302.1:9209595-9224539 GCF_000956105.1 Propithecus coquereli
GGAGGAGGGGGGAGGAGGGAGGAGGGGACCGGTATTTGTATACACAAGGAGTACAATGCGCACTACCCGAAGGATGGACATATTTGAAACACGGACTTGGGTGGCGGGGAACCAAGGGCAACACATGTAACCTAAACATCTGTACCCCATAATATGCTGAAATAAAAAAAAAAAATGTTGTGTAGCTGAAAAAAAAAAAAAACAATTAGAAGACATACACTCACATGACTATTATACATAAACGAATCCTGTACTCAAGGCACAGCACATGGATAATAGAAAAAGCACTTAAATCTCCCTGGGGGAGTAGAGCTAGCTTCAGATGAGATTCGAGCTA
Source organism: Propithecus coquereli (assembly GCF_000956105.1). Lineage (NCBI taxonomy): Eukaryota > Metazoa > Chordata > Mammalia > Primates > Indriidae > Propithecus > Propithecus coquereli. Next base: position 9,209,933 of record NW_012138302.1, read on the forward strand.
AGGATAGAACTCTGCCAGCTTGAAAAGTGAGAGAGGGCATTCCAGGTCATAGGAACAATCTGTGCAAAAGCATGGAGGTCAGCAGAAACATGGCACATTTGAGGAATCACAATAACGCAGTCTTAGTCTGGAACAGAAAATGAAAAGGGGTGAAACTTCACAGTAAACTATTCTTAAATGTGCAGTGGTTAGTGCAGTCCCAAGCACATAGAAAATACTCAACAAGGGCTTTATAAATTAATTAATTAATTAGAAATTGGGCAAGAAGGAATGTTAACTAAGCATGGCTTGGTTGGAACAGAGATTAAAGTTCCTTCAACTTAGAGCTGTGTAGGGAGAATACACAACAGAGGCTCAGTGAAGAACTGTTATATGAACTAATATAATAATAAAATAATTAATGATATTATAACAACAACAGTAATAACTAACATTAATTGAGTGCCTATTATGTACGAAATACTTGACTAAGGGTTTCACAGGCATTATTTAATTTAATCTAATGATTTTATGAGGTATGTATTATTCCCATTTTACAGATTAAAAATAGGCTCAGAGAAATGAGCCGGGGCTCAAAACCTAAGAATGTTTAAATACAAAGTACAAGCTCTTAATCATCACAATTACAGTTTTTGTTGGAAAGATTCCCAAGGGCTTCTTGCAAAGACTTTTGGTTGTGTTTGAACCCAGACCATCAGCATACCAAGGATTAAGCTTGATCTTGATAGAATAAAATTGGTCTATCTATTAATAAAAGAAAAGCCATCTTATGAAGTAAGCAGAAAATAAGACCGCCAAGTGGGTATTGCCACACTGTTGCAATACAGTTGCCAGTGGCTTTCCATAATTAAAAAAAAAAAAAAAAAAAAAATCACCAACTCTGTGAAATGTTATGGAGAGGGAAGGCCGGCGGAATCTCCTTCCTGGAGCCAGCTCAGGCCAGGCCCGTCTGCTGGGGACAGCTGAGCACAGGCTGCCAGAAGGAGCAGATGACCTCCAGAACGCCCGTCCAAAAATGGGACTCAGACAGCAGGCAACCGGCTCCCTGTCAGAGTGGTCAATTTTGTTTACTTTCAGAGACATGGATTCCCATATATGACCATATTGTAAATGAATCTAAAATGTCTTCAGTGTGAACACTGAACATTCACAATTTGTACTGAGTTTCTCTGTGATTCAGCTTACTTTGTGGAGGAAGCAAATGTATTTAAAACAAGGAAGAGCTAAAAATCTGTAAGAGAAAGATGTGCTTTCAAATACCCTCTGAGTACTTCACAAGCACTGTTTTATTTCTAGATGATATTGTAACTGAAAATAGACTTTTTAAAATCAGCTCACTAGAAGAGGTCTGGTATAAGCAATCTTAGGTAATTCTAGTTGATTACTTCCACCTCTCCTTATACATTTGTCATTTAAATCTTCTATGATACAGATGAGCCATTTATTATTTTGTACTGACAAAGAATACAGGCTCCACAATAATGTTGCCTGGATTCAAATTGACACTGCCACTTACTACTGCGTGATTTGACAAATTATAAGGTTTTTTTCCAAGTCTCAGTTTCATCATTTGTAAAACAGGTATGATGATGAGGACTTAGCTGTATCAATTCTAAAGCTAGCTGAATGGAGAATTAAGAGCAGTAGAAAGAGACAGAAGGAGGCACATTTGAAAGATACTTAGAAAGTAACGCCAACAGGATGTAGAGATGGACTTCTGAATGTGTGGTTTGCCAGGCTCCAAGACTGAAGCCAGGCCTCAGCCCAGACCCCTGCAAGGAGAAGGAGCATCACTACAACGGAACTGGCAGGGCAGACGCGGGTTGGTGGGGAATCTGAACCTCGCGTGCTGGTAAGAGACAACTGGAAAAGCCACGTAGCAATGCCCAATGGCCAGATTGCTTTTAAAAACCAGGGCTGGAGATACAGATGTGGAAGTCACTGGTCCATGAAGTAAATAAGTAAAACCAAGCCATGTATGCCAAGTTACCCCAGAAAGAATATTTCAGCAGAAGTTGTAAACCAGTGGCCCAAGGAGCACATCTGGAATACAGACTTTTTTTTTTTTTTTGGTTCCCACAGAGTTCTAAAAAATGTTTAAGCCAATATGTGAAAATCTTGAGATAGTGAATTAAAAAAAAAACAAAAAACAAAACTGAATTTCTAGCTTGCACTGAAAATTCAAGAGACTATGCGACACCAGGCCAGAATTCCCTCTTTCGGGAACACATTCAGCTAGAGCTCATCTCAGGAAGCCTGTCTGGGCACAGGCTATACAGTCCACTGAGGTCGCCTCCACTTCCACAGTGCCTGTGCGCGCTGACCTTGGCCTGCGCCTCCATGTACTATCTTCTTGGATCCTATAGGAACGTAAGTATGTGACTTCTGTTGTCCAATCCTTGGAAGAATGAGAAGAGCAGAAAGCTAAGGTCAGAAGCCTATGAAAACTAACACATAAAGAGACTCCAGGAGATTAATCTATGAATGAGACCCAGAAAGAAATGTCACAAAGTATGCATTATTATGAAAGTCAACAGAATTGAGGAATCCTGATTACTCTTTGCTTGATACCTCCCCTGTCCCACATGGAGTCTTTCCAGCATCAAATTCAAAACATATCCCAAATCTATACACGTCCCATCATCTTTACCACAGTGGTTCAGACCAGCATCATTTTTCACCTGGATTACTGTAATTGGCTCTTACTTGTTTCCACTCTTATCTCCCAGTAATCCATTTTCTACCTGGCAGCAAGAAGTAGCTAATTAAAATGTAAATCAGACCACATCACTCTGTTGCTAGAACTATTCAGTGACCTCCTATTACATTTAGAAAAAATCTAAACCTTAAAACTTGCCTCGTAAGATCTCACAAGGAATGCCCTTGCCCACCTCTCTTGGCTGCATCTCCAACAACCAGCTCCTTGTTTGCTACGTTTAGCCGCATAGGCCTCCTTGCTGTTCTTAAACCAAGTCACCTATGCACACCTGCTTGAGGGCTCTTGCACTTCCTCTTTCCCCTGACTGGATCAGTCTTCTCTCAGTATGTTTCTTCCCACTGACCCCTTCTTAATTCACAGGCCACCTCCTCAGAGCATGCTCAGTAACCACTTCCACACCTGTCCCCACCTGACCCACTTTCAGCCCTCTCCCTGATACATTTTCTTCAGAGCATTTATCATTCATCAGAATTATTTTTATTTGGTTATTTCTGAACCCCCCACAACAATAATAATATTGAGATCAAGGTTTTTTTCTCATGTGTATACAATGCCTCACACAGAGAAAGTTGCAATAAATAAGTTTTAAATGAATGAATGAATGAACATGTGACACTGTGGAAGTTACAGGATTCTAGAGAGTGGGTTTTAAACACAGCACATTTTTGCCTGGGTTCCCCAGAAAGCAGATCTGAGCCAGAGGGTTCATGTACCAGTGCTACATTAGGTAATGCAATCTTAGGGAACAGAAAGGAAGTGCTGGACAAAGACGGGGAGGCGCGATGAGGGTGGACTATCAGGCTGACCCCACCAACAGGGACTGGTTCTTCCTTCCACAGCACCACCCACAACCTCCTCCCCCATACCCTGAGCCACATGGTATCTCAGAACCATCCATGATGGAGAGAAAGAGCACGTTAATTCTCCGATCTAGGTTGCACATGTGTGGGCACAGAGTGGGATCCAGAGGTGGCATCAACAGGTAAACACCGTGCTACTCAATGGACAGCACACAGCACGAGGTGGCTTATCCTGTAGGATGTCTTTCAGAGCCTGTGCAAATCTGGTGGCCACAATGGCAGCTGGAGCAAAGATGATGCAACTTCCCTTTACCATTGTCCTGAGAAGATCCAACATGGGGCACAAGAAGTGTCTGATACATAGTAACATAAGAACTAAGAACACCCACTGCTCTAGCAATGACCTTAATGACTGCAGTGTCGGTGCCCTGGGGAGGGTGGAAATCTCATTACGGTGGATGGAGAGACTGGCAGAAAGGATACAGCACAGCAAGAGTAGGCTGCTCTCAGGCCTGGAGCAAGGAGAGAACAAAGTGACATCTTACCAAGTGCCAGAAAGCAAAGATGTGCTCAAAAGAAAAAGATGGGGACATGTCAAAAGGAGGTAAAAGCCAACGTGAAAGGGTTCCTGATAGTTAAATTTGAGACTATTTACAAAACAAAATAATGATAGTAATGGATTATAATCCACAGGATAAAATAAGAATTCCTAAGTGTATACTGAAAAAATGAATAACTGAATGAATAAATAAATGTGAGGCAAGGGGAAAGTGACTTACAGTAGGATCCAGTTAATAAATTTAGGAATTACAATCATAGGAAAACACCATCTGGCCAAATCACAGGAATAATCATTTCAGGCAAGAATTAATAATAAATGCTAAAGTTAGTTGACAAAGGTATGATTAGAAGCGTGATATTTACATAGTCTCAAAGTCTCTCCCCACAAGGTAATTATCAATCACAAAGGGAAAAACAGTAACTTTACAGTGAAGAAACTGAAAGACACAGCCTTGACCAAGTGACCAAAGTTCACATCACAGACCGAAGTTCACACACAGCAACATCACGTGCGTCCTGTTGTGCTGCACGGTGAAGGGCACAACTTCACCTCTGTAGTTTTCCTGCCAAAACACATGACTTGAATTTAATCCTGAGGAAACATCAGACCGATCCAAAGTGAGGGATATTCTACAAAATGCCTGGCTAGACTCTTCAAAAATGTCATAGTCATGAAAGGAAAGGAAAGATTGAGGAACTATTACAGATTAAAGGAGACAAAGAAGGTATGACAACTAAATGCATTGTGAGATGCTAGATTCTGGTCCAGAAAATGAGACATTAGTGGGACAACCGACAAAAACCAGAACAAGGTCTGTAGATTGGGCAATAGTATGCATGTTAATAAATGTTAATTACCTGAATTGCACAACTATACAATGATCATGTAAGACGTTGGTGGGAGAGAAAGAAAGAAGCTGTGATGGGGAGAGACACACAAGAAGGTTCCAGCAGAACCTAAAACTAGTAAAACTTTTCAGTAGGGGATAGGTACCTGGATGTCCATTATATCACTCTTTATATCTCATACATGCATATTATTTTGTACATATGAACATATTGTAATATTTTTAATAATAGAAAATCTTATAATACAATAAAAGCAAAGAATGTCATTGTGTTCTTCTAGCTTCTATAACCTGCCCAGCCCTCAGAGCCAAGCCCTCTTCTCTCTTGTTTTAAAAGTTTTAAAAGGCAGACTAGCACCTAAGACTTCCTCCTTGAAATAATCAGATGGTTTGTAAGACAACTAAAAAGGGCATCCTTCTTTACCATGGGAATCAATGTGAATACCCTGACCCTACACTACTGCAAATCATCTTATGTGCCATGCAGTCCCCACGTGTTCCCCCAGGGAACATATGCTGAGTGGAAGAAGTATACTTTTGGTGCAAGAAGTCTTAGTTCCAATCCCACTCTTCCACTCACTAGTAGTGTGACACGGGGCAGTGATTCAACTTCCCAGAGTGCTTCTGCAGATGCAAATGTGAGAAAACATCACCAAGTTGTCAAAGGTCCGCCCAAAAGAACATGTATAAAGATCAAGTATTGTGCCCAGTACACACAGATATTCTCACATAGTACCAAGATCCATCATCACTGTTGTTACTACCTTTGGTTTTAAAACTCAGAAAGCAAGCCTACCTCTATGTTAAAACTCTATAATGCCATAAATGAAACGAGAGTGCAACAGAGCACAAAACGCAACATCTCTGCATTGACTGTCACGTATCAGTGTCGACCATGTCCGTTCCCAGTGGATTCATACCAGTGGACCTCTGTCTAGTGTGAACAGCTGGTGTAGTGGGCATGGCAAAAGTTCTGGAGTCAGACATGGGGACAAATTCTGGTGTCACTTTCTGTGTCCTATGTGATCTTGGGCAAATTACCTAACCCTCTACATCTCACAATATCCTCTGTAAAATGAGGATATTCCTCACAAGGCTCTTATTAGAATGTGTACTACATAGATGCATATTGCATAAAACAATGCCTAACACACAATAGATACGCCATACATCCTATTTACTTCATTTGACTCAGATATTATAGGAAGAAAATTTCTCAAGAAGGGCCATGCAAACCAGGGAGGAAAGGAAGCAACTGATGGAAGAGAAAGACAGTCTGCCAACTGATTAATCCAGACTCAACATAACCCTGGCTAGACCTTCCCAGAGCTTCAGCTGCCTCATCTGTGAAAAAGAAATATCACTGTCTCTTTCACAGGCTTGCCACGAGGGTTAGCTGAAGTTTGAAAGTACATTCCACGGTGCCGGGGACACAGTCGGAGGAGAGCACACAAACTGGGGCTGCGGGTGCTGCATGGGAACACTCCAAGCATCTTATGCCTCTTGCTCCCTTTCTCAAGAGCTTGAATGACGGCTAGGTATTCAAGGCTCAAGGTCTGGAAGCAGTTATCCCTTCAGTCTTTTCCTGTCTAAACCATCCGCAGCCTGGGCTCCTGGGCCTCTCACAGAGGAAACGAAAGTCCAGATGAAGGGCAAGTGAAAGTGTCCTTATGCTTTCTAAAATTCACACTCCCCTCCCAAGCTGCCCCACAACTTCCGTCAATGTTTTCTGAATTCTGCATTCGAAAAATCTTTGTTTAATCCTCCTAAGAAATCCAGAAAAAAATAATAATTTTATGTGTGTGTTGGCTTTCAGACACTTCCTAAAGAATGGATTTAAATGTCATATCCTGACTTTGGAGGAAAATCTGAGGACAAAAGAAGGATTAGGAATTATGGGATGGGGGAGGACAGAGATTTGAAAAAGAAATTAGGTTAAGGTTACATGGATAAAAGTTAAATAAGAAAACAAAAGCCCAGTTAAGGCTGCCTTGGTTAAAGTTACAAATAAAAGCAAACACTTCATAGATCTCTAGTTCGCGAACCCAAGAAAGCTCTGTGGCAGCTCTCCTGAGCTTGAACAACAGGCTAATTTTCAAGCAGGAATCAAAGTGATTGGGCCCCTGGACAAATAGCTTGAAAGCCTAAGCATAAGCCTGGTCTCCCAGAGTTAAAAGGAATGCAGACTGCCCCAAAACATACTAGCCGTTTGTTTTTTCTGCCACCTTTCCAAGGGTCATGTCTGGAGTGAGGATAAACAGTTCTGGGGGGAAAAAAATGATGTGAAGTACAGACTTTAAGAAAATAAGACATTAGAAAACCATTTCTTAAAGAGTTATATGTGTGCCTGTATATATACATTATATATATATATATAGAGAGAGAGAGAGAGAGAAAGAGAATATTTATACATATACATGTGTGCACACATATGTGTGCGTGCCAAAATCATCCAAACTTCTGATATTTTCAGGTATGAATAACTAGAGCTACAGCAAGCCTTTGAAATGCTGTTGCATTTTTTTAAGCAAGATCAAATTTTTTACAAAGGCATTCCAAAAACAGCAAAGGGTGTCTGAGTAACGTTTCTGTTTTATTTAATAAGCAAAGATTAAGCTGAGTGCTTTTGGTTATTAATAGATGTTAATAGCATATTTTATTCTAGGTTTCTTAGAAATGTATTTGGAAAGTCTCAAATAGAAGACCTAAAAGAAAGAGAGAACCCACTGTGTGCCAGGATTCGTGCTAAGTGTTGTTTATGTGATGTCTCTTCCTGCACAATAAACTTCAGTGGTAAGTAACAGATCCTCAAGCCCACACAGCTTGTAAGTGGCAGAGCCATTGTGACTGCCCTGAAATCCGAGTTTTTCTCCATCATGACACTATGTGGCCTCCCACTGAAATGCTGAGAGTCAGGGCAATCTTTTCTAGTATTGCTATGAGGACAAAAAAATGTCCCATATTCCTGGAACAGGAAAATACCACAGCAAGGTAAAAAGCAGCTTTCCTGTGATCTCTACTTTAGCATAAAACAGACAAGATGCCTTTTGGTCTAAGCGTTAAAGCCAGAAGATGAACGATTGACATGTAGCAGGTGATAAATATTTAATGCCACTTGGTACAGTGGTTCTTCAAAAATGTCTTTTAGCTCTGAAGGCCTTTCTGTTAGTCCACACTTCAGGGGGTGCAGCCAAGGCTTGGAGAAAATATATTTTTAATAAGGACTGTGCCAACCCCGAGGCTCCGAACGGTGTACAGCATTTCGGTTTTTAGCGCTCACAAAGGATCTCATACTCTGGGGAAAAGGGCTCCTAATGTGAAGAAGAGAATGAAAAGAGGCCAGAAAAAAAAATCATATTCTAGGGAAAGAGGCCCTGTTAGAACCTTGTCAGAATAATTATCAGAATGGATTTTTTTCCTCCCTCAGTGGAAGAGCTGGTCAGGTTCAGGGGAATCATATTCCAGACAAATAAGCTCAGGATGAGAGGCGCTGGCTGCTTTCCAGGCACTGATGGCATCTGAGCTGCTGAGCCCATCTGAGGAGCTGCAGCACCACACACTCGATGCGTGGGGCCTGGTGCCGAACCACTCCCTCTCCCCTTCTCTCAGTCTCTCTCCTGAAGTGCTGCACCCTGGCTACCATTCTCTCATGTTCGGTCTTGCCTTGGCTTTGGAATCTGATGCTTTACCCAGGCCACAGGGGAGAAACTCAGAGATTAGCAACAGCAGGAAACTGCTTCCACACATCAGCTGAAAGGACAAAGAAAGAAGGCTTACAGCTAAAGCCTGGGGCCCAGGGACAACCAGCAGAAGCTGGAGCTATGGAGGGCCTACCTCATGAGAGGAAGAGCCGTAAAGGGATATGGGCACTGCCAGAGATGTTACTCAAAGCAGAGAGAGGGCAAGACAAATACCCTGGCTTCTCTCTTTCCCCTACCCTCCCATCTCCCACTGAGTTAGAGGGCAGGGGCTAACCCCCCACGACATGGCACACAGCAGGGCAAGGGAGACAAATGAATCTCAGTGAACAAAGGCCAAAGGCCAATACAACTGGTAAGTTAAAAGTTCATAGAATAGTGTGCCATGTGACATCGTAATTGCTAAATATATACATATATAATTTAAGCAAATATATACATACTGTATACACACAGACTGAGATACCAAGAGATGGAATGATCGAGAGAGAGCAGGAAAAAGAGTAGAAAGATATACAGTCTACTTTCATTATTTGTGGTAGTTATTTCTATAAAGTCTCCAGAAACACTGATTTAGGGAATGTTGGATCATTGCTTCTAGAGGAAATGTAGGGTTAGGTTCTTTAAAGCCTCCAGTTACATTTTGCTAACTGATCAACACGCACAACCTTGTTTTACGTGTATTCCCATTTAAACACCTTATTTGATATACATCATCGATTCATTAACAATGAACTCACAACCAACAGTACTTAACTCATGCCTGAATGAAGTACATCTAACATTTTCTCCATAAGGCACATCACAGCCTTCTTGTGCTTAGGAACACTATACGGCACTTCAGCACTATGCTTGGGGCCCATTTTAACTGGCAAAATCACCAAGAAAAGGCACAAAAAATTGAGAAAAACACGGCATTAACAGACCTCAAAAAGGACATTCGCTTACAGCATGACAGCTGAAACAAGAAGGCAGGGTGTTGTCTTGTTTGACCTCAGCTGGGAGCATGCACGTTGAGCAACTCAGAAATTTTCCGCCTCTCTGCGCATGTCTGCAAATGACCGTGAAAGCACCACAAGTATTGATTTTGAGGTGAATTTGCAAATACACAATCTGCAAATAATAAGAATCAACTATCAACATGTTAATTTCTTTTTAAATTTGTTCCTGGATGGCAGGACATGGAATACTTTTTGTTTCATTGTATATTCTTTCTTCCTTTTTATTTTCAACTTTTGACTAGTTTTTCTATATAAACTTCTAATTAGGGGAGGGAGAAGATTCTAAATATAAGATTAAAAAAAAAAAAAAAAACTATGGGCAAAAGGCAAAAGCATTAAGAAGCGGAATCATTTAGCTTAGCAGGAGACCATCCTAACACAGTACCAGGGAACAGAGTTAGTCATTCTCGCCATGCAAGATGAGGGGAAGTCTCAAAGTGCTCCCCACTCCAAATGTCTGCGACTCTTCCAGCCAAACACCTGAGGGGGACAAACAGCAAAGTCTGGCTGAGGGGTGGGCTAAAGGTGGGGGGTTGTTAACTCCCTGAGTGGATATCTAACATCCCCATGGTACAGGTTAGCCTGGACACACAGGCTCACACCTTCCCTGTCCATCTCTAATAGAATCTTCTTTCATGCTCATTTGATGTTTACCAATGAGAGGACATGAGCTTCTTTCAGTTCGAACCAGTAAATATGATTTAAGTCCTTACTATATACAAAATATAGTACAAGGTGCTTTGCTAGAAAGAATAACACACCTTTTCATCACGTTTTACCTGTTTTATACATAGAAATCTACTCCAGTAACTTGAACAAAAATTTAAAAGCTTAATATATGAAATTCTTCAGCTTCCATCCAGAAAGAAAACTAAGTTAAAGAATTGAAAAAGCATCCAAATAGCACAAAAGCATAGTAGTAATTCAGCTCTCTGTTCCTTCCTTACACCATTAACAAGCAACTTTTAATCTTTAATCCTCCCTCACTAAGCTGCTTTTACTATCCCATCTGCTCCTCTTGCTCATGCCTTCAGGATCTTATAATTAAATTCTAATTAAAGTTTAAGGCATGTAATAAAGAAAACACTTGCGGAATGCCTTTGATTCAACAGGCCAAAATAACATTTCAGCGGTTTGAAAAATGAATTATATCCTTTTGCTTAACAAGCATCTTTAAAATGGAATAAAAATGGGAAATTCCAATCTTCCGTGATTTCATCAGCCACACATTATGTAAATATGTTCATTAACACGTGTTGCATTTAAGTCAGCTGAAAACAGCACGAAGAGAACTCCGTCCAGCAAACACAGTGTGTCTATGTGCCCAGTGGCAGTGGCACCCTGATACATGGACACCGGTGCCAGGGATCGGCATCTATGTAGCACACACCTGCATGCTGAAAGAACAGGGTCCTCACCTTCCCCATCTAATCTCTCACCAAACTCAGTCAAGTCTACCTTTCCAGCATCTTCCAGATTGTCTTTTCTGTTGAGCCCCCCCCCCCAACATCCCTTGGAATGCTTACAACACTCCCCACCTCCAGCCGCAGCCCTCGGCTGCAGTCCACGCTCTGCCTCACGTGGCTGACAGCTGCCTTTCTGAAGCATCATTCTGATCAGGCTGCTCCGCTTGGGACAAATGTCTGTGCTAATAATCTGTGTCCCCCAGTAACTTACGAATACCTCTACTACAGCATATTACATAACTTTGATTTATTTATTGGTCTATCCTTTGGTCTTTGAGCTAGCTTCTTGAAAATAGGCGCTGTCCTGGAAAGAAAAATGTGTGTGTGTCTGTGTGTGTGTGTGTGTGTATGCTTAATCTGGAAAGAAAAAAGTATACTTTTTTTAACCTGGAAAGAAAAAGTAATTTATAAACCCAAAAAACACTTAGCAAACTCTTCCAGAAACATCCAGTTCACTGGTAATTTGTACTTGGTTGCACTTTTGATACAGGTTACATTTTAATCTTCATCATCAATAATTATTAATTATATAATTATATATATTTCATGATTATTAATAATAACTAAGGTGCCAGACACTGTTCGAAGTGCTTTACGTTATTATTCAAATTCTCACAACCAACCTATGAAGCATGCCCTGTTATTATCTGAGACAAGGAAACTGAAGGACAAAAAAGTGAGGTGTACTTGCCCAAGATCACGAAGCTATTAAGTGCTGGGGCTACGCAGTCTGGCCGCAGAGCCCATGCTATAAGCACCCCTCAAGCCCAAAGCCTGAGTAAAGCATGTAAGGCCTTCATGTTCTTTTCTCCAAATGCTCCTGTGTGACCTATGACCTGGCTAGGCTACCATGCTCACCCCTTTGCCGCTGCACCAAGGTCTTTCCTGCCTGTACCTTCCCATATGCTGAGTTTTTGCCCTTAACCCACCTGGTAGATTCTCACGCATCCTTCAAGACCTAGTTCAGTCATTTCCCTATCTTGAGAAGCCTTTCCTGATTCCCTGGACAGACCTGATCACTCCCTGTTTTGTTACTACAGAATGTGGAACCTATCAGACTTTTGTTATGGTGCTAATTACACTGCACCGTGACCATCCAGCAGAGTCTTGCTGTCCTAGAATGTCCCCTAAAGGTAGGGGACACACCAGGACTTGATGACTAGGAGGAGTGAAGAAGCAGATGGGTTCTCTAAATCTATACATTAGACATAGAGCATGGTCCAGGCTTGCCAAAGTCAGTATGGAGAAAAATGTTACCTTCCCTGGTATGATTTATAGAGAGCAAAAAAAGAAAAAAAAAGAAAAAGTACTTTTATAAACCCAAAAAATACTTATCAAACTCTTCCAGAAGCATCCAGAGCACTGTAACTCATATGATGTTTTACTTTTTGACTATCAAAATACGTTAGTTCCTTTCTTCCATAACCCACAACCTTTAAGAGGAGCCTCATCCAGACCACAGCAAGGAGCAAACAGTAGACTCAGACTCAGCCACATGTGACAGCCTGGACTTGATTGTGCTGCCTGTATTTCAGCATTGAGTCCAAGACCTGAGGAGCCAGGAACCCCCACTCAGCTTCCCTGACACCCACCCCCTTTGCCAGGTAAGCATCTCTACCTAGACTTGATTTTAACTCCAGAGTTCTTTTTCCCTGACCCTAGCAGCCCCTATGAGCCTTGCTCCTTTTGCCAAATAATCCCTCTCCCAGGGGATATGACCCAGACCCCCACCACCACTAGCTTGGTTCTATTCCAGGTGGACCAGTCACTCTGAACCACGGAGCTGATACCCTGTCTAAAGGCTCAGTGTCCCTCATGCCTGGAAGCCCCTACGCCTTGTCTCCCGCTCAGTGACTAAGCACCAAAACTTACTCAAAGTACTAAGCAATAAGTACCAATAAATACTATGTCTTTTACATAGCTGTATCTCAAATTCCTCAAAATCTGGAAAAACATAATTATATTAATTAGTCCATTGAACAAATCTTAACCAAATGCCTACTATGTGACAGGCAGAACAACGAAGCCAGATAACGTGCCTACTTATTGCACAGCTGATGAGAAGCAGAGGTGGGATATGACCCAGCCTCTCACAAGACTCCAGGCTACATGTCCATGCTCTGTCCACTCGACACTACTGACCACTTCCTGAACAGGCAATGAGTTTTCACACCTCCATCCATATTCACACCTTTGTCCATCCTGTCCTGTCTTCACCTATGTATGGTACTCACCCCACAGATCCCACTCATTCACTCATCACTCAGTATTTCCTAAAGAGCTGTAAGCTACCATTTCCTATACTAAGTGATAAAGATACAAGATTTAGCCCCTGCCTTTCAAAAGCTTACAGTCTAGTGGGAGATAAAGATAATCAAATAAATCAAAATATGGAAGAGTATGTCTTATGCTGAAGGTAAGTACAGGCTGCTGTGGCACCCCAGAGGAAAGGCCTGGGACCCAGCCTCGGTGCCTCCTCTTTGAGATGTCACTCTCCTCCATTCCTTCCCTCGTTCTCTCCCAATCCCACATGTCTGTGCTGTGCACTCTGCAGTCACAACATTTTTCACATTGAATCATGATTGATGACTTACCTATCTCCATCACTACTATTAATTCCTCCAGGGAATTGATTAGTCTAACAGACATATACTTACTGAGTGGCTTGCAGGACTGCAGTGGTTAAAAGCACGAGCTTTATCGCTTAGATCGTGGCAAGTACTTACTAACCACATGACCTGGGGCAGGTTACTTAACATCTCAGCCTCTCAACATTTTCCACATCTCTAAAATCGGGTTCAGTTAGAAATATATTGAAGTTTAACATGGCAAGTGCATTTGCTGAAAATCACTATCAGTTTTGTCTCAGGCCTCAGTCTTTGGTATTGCCTATTTCTGTATCGATTCTGGCATTACTCAATCTGTGTGTGATCAATGACAATATGACAGCAAGGGTCTCCATCATATCTAAACATTATAACAATGTCAGTAACACAAAGCAGTTTAGGATTTATTATCAATATCATAATGGTCACTTCCAAATATAGGTAAAAAAATTTACATCTAACAGGGTAAAAATCTCTTTATGGGCTTTATATGTTGAAGATGTCTCAGTTGACATATAAGTGTATATTGATTATTATGAAAATAAAATGCTATTAATTATTTTTTAAACTGTTAATATTATGTGCCTATTTTTAAGAAATGTAAAATATGTTAATAGGATAACAGATTGGTAGTTAAACCAATACCAAGAAAGAGAATATTAGCTAGTTGAGAAAGAACATCGTATCTTTTTTGAGACCACAAATCCTTATAAAAAGTTAAATAATATAAAGAAAAGTACTAATAAATATGAGATATTATAATTCTAATCTTTATGGCACTATTTAGTTCTTAAAATCAGAACATAAATAATAATTAAGAATTATACATAATGTTTTTGTTATTTAGTTCTACTTATGCCAAGAGTCTTTCAACAAAGTGTTCTATTTAGGAATTCTTCACAATTTAT
>NW_012138302.1:9224589-9226272 GCF_000956105.1 Propithecus coquereli
AAAAAAAAAAAAAAACTATGGGCAAAAGGCAAAAGCATTAAGAAGCGGAATCATTTAGCTTAGCAGGAGACCATCCTAACACAGTACCAGGGAACAGAGTTAGTCATTCTCGCCATGCAAGATGAGGGGAAGTCTCAAAGTGCTCCCCACTCCAAATGTCTGCGACTCTTCCAGCCAAACACCTGAGGGGGACAAACAGCAAAGTCTGGCTGAGGGGTGGGCTAAAGGTGGGGGGTTGTTAACTCCCTGAGTGGATATCTAACATCCCCATGGTACAGGTTAGCCTGGACACACAGGCTCACACCTTCCCTGTCCATCTCTAATAGAATCTTCTTTCATGCTCATTTGATGTTTACCAATGAGAGGACATGAGCTTCTTTCAGTTCGAACCAGTAAATATGATTTAAGTCCTTACTATATACAAAATATAGTACAAGGTGCTTTGCTAGAAAGAATAACACACCTTTTCATCACGTTTTACCTGTTTTATACATAGAAATCTACTCCAGTAACTTGAACAAAAATTTAAAAGCTTAATATATGAAATTCTTCAGCTTCCAACCTGAAAGAAAACTAAGTTAAAGAATTGAAAAAGCATCCAAATAGCACAAAAGCATAGTAGTAATTCAGCTCTCTGTTCCTTCCTTACACCATTAACAAGCAACTTTTAATCTTTAATCCTCCCTCACTAAGCTGCTTTTACTATCCCATCTGCTCCTCTTGCTCATGCCTTCAGGATCTTATAATTAAATTCTAATTAAAGTTTAAGGCATGTAATAAAGAAAACACTTGCGGAATGCCTTTGATTCAACAGGCCAAAATAACATTTCAGCGGTTTGAAAAATGAATTATATCCTTTTGCTTAACAAGCATCTTTAAAATGGAATAAAAATGGGAAATTCCAATCTTCCGTGATTTCATCAGCCACACATTATGTAAATACGTTCATTAACACGTGTTGCATTTAAGTCAGCTGAAAACAGCACGAAGAGAACTCCGTCCAGCAAACACAGTGTGTCTATGTGCCCAGTGGCAGTGGCACCCTGATACATGGACACCGGTGCCAGGGATCGGCATCTATGTAGCACACACCTGCATGCTGAAAGAACAGGGTCCTCACCTTCCCCATCTAATCTCTCACCAAACTCAGTCAAGTCTACCTTTCCAGCATCTTCCAGATTGTCTTTTCTGTTGAGCCCCCCCCCCCAACATCCCTTGGAATGCTTACAACACTCCCCACCTCCAGCCGCAGCCCTCGGCTGCAGTCCACGCTCTGCCTCACGTGGCTGACAGCTGCCTTTCTGAAGCATCATTCTGATCAGGCTGCTCCGCTTGGGACAAATGTCTGTGCTAATAATCTGTGTCCCCCAGTAACTTACGAATACCTCTACTACAGCATATTACATAACTTTGATTTATTTATTGGTCTATCCTTTGGTCTTTGAGCTAGCTTCTTGAAAATAGGCGCTGTCCTGGAAAGAAAAATGTGTGTGTGTCTGTGTGTGTGTGTGTGTGTGTGTATGCTTAATCTGGAAAGAAAAAAGTATACTTTTTTTAACCTGGAAAGAAAAAGTAATTTATAAACCCAAAAAACACTTAGCAAACTCTTCCAGAAACATCCAGTTCACTGGTAATTTGTACTTGGTTGCACTTTTGATACAGGTTACATTTTAATCTTCATCA
>NW_012138302.1:9229457-9417349 GCF_000956105.1 Propithecus coquereli
TGAGAAAATATGCCTAGGATATATATTTATGACATAAGTCACGATAAGAAATTACTAGTGTTCTTTAAGGTAGGTGGCCAACGTGAAGCTTACCTCGCAAGAGGTTAAAGAGTGGATGAGTATTTAAACAAATGAAGGAAGTGGGTGTTGATGGTCCTTATGGAAGATTTGACTACAGAAGGAGAGAAATGGGGCAGTGGCCTCCAGCCCAATTTTGTAGTGTTTTCACTTATTAAGACATGAAATATAGGCTGAAATATCATGAAATATATTATTAATACATCTGTACATGCTAGTTTAAAGGATTGTTGTTTTTGAGCACCAAAAATGTTTGTATAATGCTAATTCTGCCATACCATCCAATATATTTGATGCCTAAATGCTTAGCTTTAGCTGAGCCAGTTTCCTCAACAACTTTCAGAACAAACAGAAAAGCAAAACTTTGAGGCCAAGACATTTTCATGTTCAAGTCCATGATTTTGAACATCTGTGATTTTCCTTACAAAACATTCAGATTGAGTATCCATACATTTCTAGACTGAATGGAAAGTATACATACACATATGGATACCCAGGTGTATACTGTACCTGACTATACGTGTAATTCTGAAGTTCTCAGAAATACAAGAATCCATTCTTAAAAACTTTCTTCCAGTTTCTAAAGATATATATATGGCATAAGGAACACAAAAAGGAAAATTACGTTGCATAGAAAGCTCTAATTGGAGAGGATAATATCATCATCACAGTATATCATGTCAAGAATGCCCAATAGGTGCCAGGTACTTTCTACACAATATCTAATCTTTACAAAGATCTATTGTTAGTCCTACTATAAATGATAAAACTGTGGCTTGGGGAAGCCTAAGTAGGTAAACAAGAGCAAGAACTTCAGACAGTCAGCTTGGCCAATAATCTAGCTCTAGTACTGTAAATTTCTTAACTTCTCTAAACCTTACCTTAATCATCTGTAAAATGGGTATAATCATACCTATCTCGGCAAATTAAAGGAGTGAGAAATAATGCATATAAGGTGTCTAATATAATGCCTGGCATATAGGTTAATATTCAATAAATGGCAACTCAATAAATGGCAAGCATTTATTGATAAATTACCATGTGACAGCATTACTGTGTCAATGCTTTAGATGTATTAACACAATCAATCATCACAATAACCCGATGAAATAAGAACTATTAACCCCACTCTTATAGATAAAGAAGTTGAGATATAAAGTAGACCCATAGTTAATAGCTACTGGAAGCTTGACAGTTTTCCTCTACACCCAATTTTTGGCACTTCCAATAATGGATTCTCATACCATCACCACATTAATTTATCCTTCATGACAATGCATCTGCATTTTGAAACCACATACATCTTAGACATATTTTGGGAACAAAGGGAATATAGAAAAGCACTGCTCTGAGTTATTTGAGAAGATGGGGATTATATAAATGGAAGGTAATATTATTATATTTTGCAAAGATGTGAACAAGTTACATTCAGAATTTTATAGTTCTAATTAGCCAATAGGTTCTGATGGAATCAAATTAGACTTCTCTCTAGATTTTCTTTTTTAATCTGAAAAGTTTCAGGACATCTGAACTATATGAAACATACCAAAGGATAGTTTCCCAAACTGCATGTGAACTGACTCTCACAGCCAAAAGCCCTCAAATGGATATAAAAGGAAAGGTGAACATATCCTATTTTCCCATGGCAAATGGCCTTTGGAAACACTTTTTTTTAATATAAAAATACATACTTTTATAGTCAAATTGATCATGATCAAAATTAGGTAAAACTGCAGATAGAGAAAAATGCCACTATGAGTGGGTAAAAACATGTGCAACTGGCAACAAAAGGGTACAGGATCATAATGTAAGTCAAGGCCCCATTGACTCAATCCTCCACAGTCTCATCTCATCAAGAAAAGAAGCAGCAGCTGGTTTCTCCCAAAACAAGTCTGGGAGGAACAAAATTAGAAGGGCCCTCATCCTTTATATGCGCTCTTGAAAATACTGAGTTCTTGATCTGGATGGATTTTTATAGACAGTTGACAAGTCAGACCTGAGTGCATGTTATTCCAAAGGTCAAAGAGTTGGCAACATGAATATGACTGCTGTCAAACAGGAATGAGCTCCTTTGAAGTCTGAGGCTTAAATGAACTGATTCCAAAGTACTCTCTGTGAATGAGCAAAGGCAAGGGTAAAAAATAAAAACGCTGCCCTGTGTAACCTGCCTGAGACCTCTAAGTAATGTGGGGTGTACTGCCCTGCCCTTCTGTGGGGCAGAACCCACCTTCAAAGTCTGGGTGAAAAGGTACCAACTCGTGAAGTGGGATGGTGCCAGCAAAGAGCCATAATGAACACTTCACTGCCTACATCCTGCAAAAGTCCACAAAAACCCCGCCCTGAAAGTCCTCCTACTTCCAAGATAGTCTGCTCAGTATTTTCCTTGCTCTCTATTTATCTGTGCTTACCTACTTATTTCCCCCCATGGTTTGTATTCTATTCCATGGATAGCTTCTGACCAAATATGTTGTAATATCACCAAATACTTGAGTTGTTTCTGTGGCCATTATCATTCAGGAAGTTTCACTACGTTGTTATCTGAACCTGGTCTGACTTTCAGTTTAGTAAATGGGACTAATATCCCACCTCATAAATCAGAAACACAATCCTGTGTCCCTCTTCCCAGAAGCCCCGGTAGCTGTGGAATGGAATACCAGTGGAATTAAGGGAAGTTCTTGCAGACTCAAATATCACAGAAATGCAATAATTTGTCTTTATTAATAGAAGGTCAAATACCATGTACCTCTGACAGTTGCATCAATATTTTTACAGTCATTAGGTCTTGACTTTCAGCAATGGCCTCTTTAACACAAAAAAACTTAAGTCTAAATCCTGACATTGTTAAATCACTTTTCAATACCTTTTTGAAAACAAGTAAATTTAAGACATAATACATTCAAACCTGGTTTTCTCTGCAATGGGACTTCCCAGAATTCTGTTTCTTGGAATACCAGCCACCTAGTGGTACTTTGGATTCCTTGTTGCTCTGCAAAATCTATAATCCATTTCTTTTTTTTTTTTTTTTTGAGACAGAGTCTCACTTTGTTCCCCAGGCTAGAGTGCCATGGCATCAGCCTAGCTCACAGCAACCTCAAACTCCTGAGCTAAAGCGATCCTACTGCCTCAGCCTCCCGAGTAGCTGGGACTTCAGGCATGTGCCACCATGCCCGGCTAATTTTATATATATATATTTTTAGTTGTCCAGCTAATTTCTTTCTATTTTTTTAGCAGAGACGGGGTCTTGTTCTTGCTCAGGCTGGTCTCGAACTCCCGAGCTCAAACAATCCACCCGCCTGGGCCTCCCAGAGTGCTAGGATTACAGGCGTGAGCCACCGCGCCCAGCCCTATAATCCATTTCTTAGAACATTCCCTGGTAAAGATGCTAGTGACTGACTCTAATTCTTACAATTTCCCCTCAACACTGATACAACTAGAATGACTAGAATGTTGATTGCGTGTCTCAATAAATCTCACAACATCATTAACAACTAGGTAATATCCCCATTTCACAGATAATGGAACTGCTGCTTAGCAAAGTTACTTTTCTAAAATCACGTATGAAAAGAGAGTGAACCAGGATTCCAAGTCTAGTTCAAAGTCCAGTGTTCTCTTTTTATACCAGGTATAAACCAAGAGTCCACAGGGACTGAGGCTATTTTTGGAAAACACGATGACTTATAAAACTCTGGTTGCCCCATCTACTGGTTCTGCTACCTCCCCTTTCTCCATCATCCCTGTATCCCTAGGCTCCTTCTTCACCCACCAGTTAAGAGAGTTTGAGAGAGTAGGGCTGAATGGAGGAGGTATTGTACTTTTAAAGTTTCCTCATCCTGAAAGCCATCAGAATGGGGGAAGGCGGTGGGGGGGTACAAAAATGAACACACAAACAAAAAAACACTGTCAAGCTACAGACACACCCAAACTTTCAAAATTTCTCAGAAACCTTAGCAAAAATATTCACTGAGGCTAGAGCTTAGTCCCCTCATAAATGTCACAAAAATCAGGGGTATACAAACGTGAGATATCAAAAAAGTATGACTCTTTCTAAGAAAAGCCAAAAGAAAGGGGTGAAATTCCAGAGAAAATAACTGAGTCTTAGACAGTGGTTCTCCAACTTTAACATCCATCAGATTCTCCTGGAGGATTTGTTAAAACACAGATTATCTGGTCCCACTTCCAAGAGTTTCTAATTAAGTAGGGTGTGGGTGAGCCCACAGAATTTACATTTCTAATATATTTCCCAGTGATGCTCATGCTGCTGGTCTGAAGATCACATTTTCAAACAACTGGTTTAGGGTGACTATTTACCTAAAAAATGAACTTTTTACATCAGAAAAATAGGTCTTTGTTACATTCCTTTAATAATCAGTTAACAAATAAGTACTAAGCTAATTGGTACTAATTGGTACCAGTCTGGACACTGGGACCAGACTGCCCTAGTTAAAAATAAATCCCAACTCTGCTAGTCATTAACTACATGACCATGGGCTCTGTGCCTCTGTGAGCCTCAGTTTCCTTATCTGTAGAAAATAAATGACAGTTATAGTACATATAACACAAGGATAGTGGGAAAACTGAAGGGGTGAGTATATCTAAAATTCTGGCAATAGTGCCCAGCACATGTGAAGTACTATTAATAAGTATAAAATACTAACACTGTCATTACTATAATTTCTTATACCTCTAGAACTGTTCCCCTGTGCCAATCCCTGTATTAGGACTTGAGGACAGACCTGTGGACCAAACATATATGGTCCTGTACTCATGAAGTTACAACTAGCAAGCAAAGCACAACTTAAGAGGTTGTTTATAAGCTTTGTCTGCTTAAATCAGAGGACTGAATGCAAGGAAACAAAGAGAAAATGCTACAAAGTCATTTCAAATTGAAGATCAATCAGGCATTAAAAACATTTCTTAAATTAGAATATAAACCAACAGAAAAATATGATTCTGTGTAATTATACCATATAGCTTTTTCTTGAACTATTACAGCTTTTAAAATATAGCAGTATGAAAAGAGTAACTCCTTCCAATTAATCCCCCCAAATTTCTCAACACCTAATATGTGCCAGACACTCTTTTCCAGGTGAATAAATTGTAGTTTCTTCTTCCAAAGAGATCCTAGGTTATCAGAAAAAAGACGTGTATCAAAAAATAATTACAGTGCAATGAGAGAAGTGCTAGAAGAAATACAAGAACAATTAAATGGGAGCATCTAACTGCCCAGGGGGAGTCTGAGGGCTTCACAAATAGTATACATTTAAGCTGGGTCTCAAAGGATAAGCAACAGTTGACCGAATAGAAAAGAGCATGAATGATACCGTGCAGGGAGGGAACAGTATGTACAAAGGTAAGCAGACAAGAAAAGGCCCGGCTTGCCCAGGGACCAGGAGAGGTCCGATGTGGCTGGAATGTCAGTGAGTGACGAGGAGTGACAGGAGACGAGACAGCTCAGTCTTAGTACTGTGAAAAATCACCAGTTTTCTGGATAATAAAATGTGTTTTAAGCTGTTTGGATGGTGGTCAAAGATGGAAAGAAATAAATATGTAAAGTGATATTCTGCAAATTTTTCAATGTAAATCTAAAGTTGTCTTTGCACTATAGCCTCCAGAAGGTCAATGTTTTAATGGCAGACACTGGCATTAAGCTCTGTCTACCTGGGTCTTCAATGACAGTGACAAACAGCAACAGCAGCAGGGGCCGCTCACCCTGATCGAGTCTTTAGCATGTTGTACTACTAGCTTTACACATGGGCTCTTCACTCCCCATAAAGAGCCCATCAAGTACAAATAAGAAAATGAAGTACAGAAATGGTAAGTGATTTGCTCAAGATCACACAGTAAGGTTCCAGGGCTGGCATTTTATCCCAGAGCCCAAACTCAACCGCTCACCCTTGAGTCTACTTTCCTTCTTCCATGAAGGATACACCATGTCCCAGGGCAAATCCAGGTTTTATAGGGCCTGAAGCTTTTATGTGGTGGCTGTTTAAGAAAAGGAATACAAACTAGGAGTAATAATAAATAATTATTTATAATAAGAAAAAAATTTAAACAAATACCTTGCACTTTGAGGATATAGGTCCCTTTTCCCTGAGTCAGAAATGCTTATGAAATGCTTTCTGATTGCAACCCCTCCTGGAACATTCTATAACTTCCAATAGCTCCCAGCACTCACCAGGGCCTATGCAAGTGTGGGCCCTGAAGTTTAAGCTTTGCTGCCTGCACTTCATGGGAAGCCCACCTCTACCACTGCCTGATAATCTCTTAAACTTTTCCAAACCATTCTGACAAAGACCAGATATTAAGGTCAGAGGGAGCTGGTCAGTTCACTACAGGACAAAAAAGGAGGCAGAAATGAGTGCAATATGAGAGAAACTATGCTTTCATCCTCTTTGAGCCATGCACCCTCAGTTCAGATTCAGCCTCTCTGCTCTTCAGCAGCTATGTGACCTTATTGAATGTGTTTCTTAACCTCTTTGGGTCTCAGTTTCCTCCTCTGTAAAATGGACACATTGTAAAGATAAAATAGGGACAACATGCATAATGCCCAGGAATGTTAGCTCCCTTCCTCTGGATATGCCATTCCTGTGCTTTCTCCTCCTTCTTCCCCCTCACCCCACCCCAAGTCTGGGGGTAAGAAGGTCCCTTCTCTGCTCCCCTAGTATATCCTGTGGAGACCTCCATCATAACACATCATTCTTTTATAATTCAGCAAGCATTCCCTGGATACAACGACTAAAGATGATCTGCTACTGCCTTCAAAAAGTTCATGTCTAATGGAAAACCATAGCTCATGGAGCCTTTTCGACCACTGGTTGAGATGCTCCTTGGGGGCTGGGGCCATGCCTTATTCTGCTGATCTTCATAAGCAGTGAGCAGACAGCTCACCTTGGGTGGATCTAACAGAAAATACCATCAGTCTACCACCCATCTCCCGAACCCTCAGCTGTTCCCTATGCCAGCCTCACATCAGCCCACTAGCCTGAACCCCTCTCAACCGTTCTCCTGAAAGGCTGCAGTGGCACTGGTCCGAATAGCCTATGTACGGCTGGATTAATGAAGTTTGGTTGATAGGGTGCTGGGCCCATTTTTGGCACTCACCTCTAGAACAAAGAAAAATATCGGCCCTTCCAAGGCAAAACAAAGGCATACTTTTCCCCCAGTAGATCCGTTTTCCTTTATCAGTAACAGTACGTAGACCTTTGGTCCTCCACCGAACTACATTGAAAATAGCTTTGTGAAGGACAGACACAGTGGCCATTTTTCTATATGTATGTGCAAGCAGCAAAGAAGTCATTGTAATACAAACAATGTGTACTTCTTCCCACTTCTGACAGAATAGACAACATTGTGTCATGGGCCTGGGAGGGGGCTGGGGGCGAGATAAAGAAACCTAAACCTTACGTTTTATTACATGAAATTCTGATAAAAAGCACTTCGAAGCCTCTTTCCCATCATCAAAAAACCACACTGGGCAAGATCAGAGCTTAACAGCCAACAAAAAAAACACATTCAATCCCTGAGCTCATTTTCCTGAAATAGAAAACTACATATGTTTCTCAAATTTCACATCAAGCCACTGCAGAGGCCAGACTGCAGAGCTGAATCGGGCCAAAGTAAGTAAGAGAGGGAGCGGGGAGGAGGAGGGGAAGGGAGAAGGAGGAAACAGGAGAAATGAGCCTGTCCTTCCACATCACCACATTTCTCCAGCACAATCTAAACTTACAAACTCTCCCAGTTTCACCGAACTTGTGCTGAGGGTTGCTTATCGGGCAGCCTTTGCTTTGTCAAATTAAGACACATTGCCTGGGATTCGCGAGACTCCTTAAATTCAAAATGACTTCATGGTTGGCTCAGAGTTCAGTGTCTCTAGGGCCAGCGGCCAGGAACACATCCACTGCAGAACCCCCCTCCCCCACTGACCTACCTGACTTTTCCATGGAGAGAGACAGTAGAGCAAAATCCTAAGCAGACAGGCTGTCAATGTTAATTAAAAGTCCAAACACCTCTTTAGAAATTATCTCCAGCTCAATATTTATACAGAATATAAGACTCCTAACAGGCAGGGGTGAGGAGAGGGGGAGGGGGAGGGCGGAAGAAGGTTTGAATGGCATTTGGAATCCATTAATTTTTAAAAGACAGGCTGCCACCCTATATAGACCGACAGAGGTTCAAAATGTAAAGAAACCAGCAAGATGAATGAGGCTTAGAAAGCCTGGGGAGAGTGCTCAGCTTTTGAAAAGAATAATATCTGGGCAATAATGAGAGCTGACACTTTTTATTGGTGAATGCGGTTTTGGGCACATTTTAACAATACAGGTTGACAATTTTTCGTATTTAACAAAAGGAAAAGCAATCTTCTAAATGACTTGGGAACAAAGGGCTCCCTGACTGCAATTTCTTAATAACATTTAAGAATTCTCTTCAAAGGCCCTTGACAACAATTTACACAGAGGAAGAAAGGAAAACGAAGAAAATAAGAAAAAAAAAGAAGGCATATTAAAAAAAGAAAGAAAAGGAACTAAATAGAAGTAGTAAAGAAGAGGAGAAAAAAGAAGGGAAGAGTATGGCATTTTAACATTAAATTATATCCCAAAGGGTTGAATTCTAAGGCTAGGCTTTAACAATCCTTTTTCAAAAGAATACATTTTAAGGTAGAATCCAAAAAGAGACTTCGATCAACACCACTACATCTCACAGACTCAGAACTTTAGATCTGGGAAGGGCTACATGGATCACTTAATCCAACCCTCACATGTTGCAGATGAGGAAAGTGGGTGCCGGGGACCCAAGGTTACCTGGCTGGACCAGACAGGAGCCTCTGAGCCCCAAGACACACCACTTCTGTAGCTTGTGATACGGGTCCTGGACACTGCCACACCGTCAGAGCCCCAACAGCACCATGGATGCCAAGACTAAATGCTGATACCTTTAACCAGATTGACTGATTTGAACTCCAGAGGCTACTCGGAATCACACCAGTACAACATACCCAAGAGGTCCAATCACAAAGCTCACAAAATAATCCACCAACAGAGATAGCCACTCTGGGTGGAATCAAATGTAAGAGTCCACAAAGACTGAGATGTTCCATCTATCCTGAAAGAGGCCTTCTCAGGTCAGAAAAAGGACCCCTGAGCAAAGGGTCCCCCTTAAAACCTATCTCCCACTCTATTCTCAGAATGAAACCCTTCTGGGTTTCAGTTCTGTTATCTAGAAAATGAGATCCAACTTTTTAGCACTTTCACAGTTTCAAAACATTTTCAACAGAAAATATACCATCATATCCATTTGTAAGTGAGGGATCGAATTCAGAGATCATTCCAGTTTACCATATTGAAAGAGAAAATGGGATTAAATTCTAAAAGTGATGCAAAGTCTCAGAGAAAACTGTTAAGTGAAGGAAAAGCTGTATTGCTGCTCAGTTGGAAAATGACAGTCATGCTGAAGATCATTTTTCAGGCATACAAAATCCATGTCTAGCTGGACACAGCAGAAAACCGGGAAAACAAAACTTCACAGAAATTGAACAAATGCAGACTGGAGGTTCTCAGCAAAGGGTGCTCATCATAAATCACCTGAGATCACACACTTTTGCTTCCTCCCCCAAAGAACAAAATTTGAGATTCTTAACCTTTTCTGTCCGGTTTGCTTTACTGACAAAAAGTGAAAGAAACAACCTCAACCCTCCCCAGACTTGGCCTCAGTGTAGCAGATAAAGAGGGGTGGTCAGTGAAGTAACAGGTGAGCACTAGCATTGGGCAGCAGTCCCCGAGAACCTGGCTCGATTCTGATGCTCTCGTGAAGTTCGCACCCCAACCGACCCAGCACATTCCACTCTCTGCCCCATCCCTGGACTTGCCGCCTCTGAATACTGACTAGCCTGGAGCCTCCCCGGTACCTGCCTGTTTCCTCACATCCACAACAGCTCTGAGACCCTTGGTGACAGTCTCTCTCTCCAAGGCTCACTGGACCCTGACTGCATCCATGGGAAGCCAAGACCAAATCTTCAAAGCAGGGAGGAGGAAGAGAAGTCATCACACAGGTTTATTTGATTTCTGAATGGCCCATCCTTCCAACCCCATCTACGAGCTATTTAAATGAATTTGGATTTATCTTAAAACTTAAAAATAAAAATAAATAAGCCAGGCACAGTGGCTCATGACTGTAATCCTAACACTTTGGGAGGCAGACGTGGGAGGATTGCTGGGGTCCAGGAGTTCAAGACCACCCTGGGCAACATAGTGAGACCTCTTCTCTACAAAAAATTAGCCAGGTGCAGTGGCACACACCTGTAGGCCCAGCTACTTGGGAGGCTGAGGGAAGAGGAGCCCTTGAGCCAGGGAGTTTGAGGTTGCAGTGAGCTATGATGATGCCACTGCACTCTAGCCTGGGCCACAGAGTGAGACCCTGCCTCAATCAATCAATCAGTAAAAAACCAAAGGCAAAGAAAAATGGAAGTAACGCTTCCTGTGTACTACTATGTGGCAGAAATTGGTTGGTTAGAGATTTTAGCCATGGTGCTTCATTTTCTCCATAAAGCGAACCCTTGTTATTTTCATCCTTCTTCAAGCATAACAGGAAACTGGAATTGAGAGGGATTAAATGACTTGCCCAAGTTCACCCAGGTGATGTGTCAAAACAAAACTTTAACCTAAGGACTACTTAGCTTTCATACAAATTTGAACAGTTAAGTAAATGTGTACCAATCTACTGCTGGATTAGAGAGGGGATTCCTCATAGATGCTTTATTAATATATATGCAAGGAGTAAGTGAATGAGTGACTGTATGATGGAAATTGTGAGCCACAGTGGCTTCAGACTATATACTACCTCTCCCATGACCACTACCACACTCGCCTTTCTCCTTGTCACATTATAGGAGGATTTTAATTGGTATCTGTGATACTGGTCGATGTAATTTACTGAGAAATAATGATTTTGTGATCGTCATTTCACCTGCCCAATATCCATTCTCCCCTTTTTCTTTACTTGTAAGAGAACTTCAATTTTATTTGGGTAGGAAGGCACCCACCTAAAAGCCTACATTGCCCAGACCCCACTCCAGCCAGGTATGAATATAAACCTAAGTACTGGTCCATGATATGCAAGTACAAGTATTAAGCAGACCTTCTAAGAAGGTTGCTTAAAGAAGGCTCACTCCAATGTGAGGTGCATCTTTTTATGTAACCCCACCTTCCTTCTTCTTGCTAAATGGAATATAAACTTGATCATGGAGACTTCAACAGCCTTCTTGGACCATGAGGTGACCTTGAGAATCAAAGTCAGGGCTGAAAACAGTGAAGTAAAAATGTCCAAAGAGCTAGTATCCTTGATGACTTCATGGGGACATCATGGCAGCCCAAGACTCCACATATTAATATCTAGATTTATTTACAGAAAAGAATGAACCCTTGTGCTTAAGTCACTGTTATTTTGACTTTTCTATTATTTCTACTATTCATTAGTGAAGAGATGAGGATCCTATTTCTTCTATAGAGAGTGAAAAACTCTCCTTTTCAAAAAATAAGGGTAAAGAAAATGTAGTATTTACAGGTTATTTCTCAGCACTATTAACCATACTAAAAAATAAGCAGATGAGAGCAGATGATGGAATCATTCTTCCTAGAACCTAGAATAGCTGCTTTATATACCACTGTTCTGAGAAATCATCCTTCAATACAACCATAAAACAATGCAAATCAAACAGCTGTAGCATCAAGCATCTCAGAGATAATTGTGCTTTCCCCTCTCCCAGAAACCTTTAATTTTATGACACTACCTGGGGAGTCCTTACCAAGATGTTTCAACCAAGGTCCGGCCAAAAATGTTACCTCTAGGATGATATAAATTCAATCAATTCCACTTTAATTCCACAGATTTCTAATGTTAAGAAATCAACCCTTAAACCACAATGAGAGACGACTTTACAGCTACTACAATGGCTGTAATTTTTTAAAATGGGGGCAGGGATAAGTATTGGGGAGGATGTGGAGAAACTGGCACTGTCATATGTTGCTGGTGGGAATGTAAAATGATGCAGCCACTGTGCATAAGTTTGGTGGTTTCTCGGAAAGCTAAACATAGAACTACTGTATGAACCAGCAATTCCACTCATAGATATATACCCAAAAGAACTGAAGGCAGAGACTTGAACAGATACATGCCAATGTTCAATGCAGCATTATTCACAATAGCCAAAAGTTAGAAATAATGCAAATGTCCATCAAAAAGCCCAACAACAAATGAATGGATAAGCAAAATGTAGTATATGCATACAATGGAATATTATTATTCAGCCATAAAAAAGAAAGAAATTCTGGCACATGCTACAATGTGGATACATCTTGAAAACACTACGGTAAGTGAAATATGCCAGATGAAAAAGGACAAATATTGTATAATTCTACTTATATGAGGTATCTAGAATAGGAAAATTCATAACAGACAGAAAGCAAATTAGAGGTTAACAAGGCATAGAGAAAGAAGGAAATGAGAAGTTATTGCCTTTAATGGGTATAGAGTTTCTGTTTGGGGTGATAAACAAATTTTGGAAATAGGTAGTGGTGATGGATAAACAACACAGTGAATATAACTAATGACACTGAATTGTATACTTAAAAATGGTTAAAAGGCAAATTTAATGCTATACATTTATTTTACTGCAATTAGTGAAAATAAATAATGTAATATAACAAAATCATTTAATTGTATGCTTTAAATGGGTGAATTACACAGTATGTGAATTAAATATATGTACTATAAATATCTAAAACTGTTTTTTTTAAATCAAGTCTTATCTTAGATATGCAAACAAGAAAGGAAATCAGGAGGCCAAGTACTGAGGAAGGTATCTAGACTCCAGGCATGCTCACCGGATGTGGGTACTGGTGTGGAAGTTTCTCCCTTCTTCTTCTCATGCTGCTGCCTCAGCTCTTGGGGAGGCTGAGACTTCCACCTGACCTCTCTCCATTCAGGGAGCACCAGAGGACACAGAGTTGACTTTGCACCCCATCCTCTTACTTAATTTTCTCCAAGAGGATAAGGGAAATTCACCTGATAGTTAAGAGACTGGAATATACTAAGCCACATTTTAAGAGTCACTGTGTTAAAGACAAGGTGATAATTCATGCCTAGAACAACATCGAGCTCACTCCTCCACTCCCCACACCCAGGTGTGCCCAGCTTGGCTTCCCACTGCCATGTGGTCATCATACCCGTGCAGGGTCTGCATTCATACTAAGTTGTTGGACTTGAGATCTGGTTGGCAAATCTGGTCTTCCCTCTCACCCTCTCTCCCATATAGGTACACATACACCTGAACATGCAGACCTGGTTCAGGCTCACTTCTGAGCTGTCTATCCATTCAGTATACCAGAAGTTCTAAACATCAGAGGCTAAACAGTATTTCCTTAGATAATAAGATAAATTTTCACTCCTCATTTAGCTAATATTCTTTGTATGTAGTCAGTTCTATCTGTCAGAACTCCAATGGCAAGGAAGAGTGAGTGGCCCTCTGAATCCTTAACCATAGGGATACCTGTGAGGAGTTTACTAATGAGGATTGATTTTAATTGTCCTAAGTGCAGTAATGGTTATATAAGAGAATGTCGGTATTCTTGGGTAATCAGGAGGGAAATACTGTGATGTCTGCAATTCATTTACAAATGGTTTAGCAAAATACACACGTGAGTGTCAGAGATAGGTAAGATGTGCATTAGAGAGCACAAATGTAACAAAATGTTAAATAATTGATGGATGCAGGTAAAAGGTGTAATTGTTCAATATGTCATTCTCTCAGCTTTTTGATAAGTTTAAAATTTTTTCAGAAATAATACCGGGGGAAAACACTAAAACAAAAAATAAAATGAATTCTCACCAATATTTTAAAAAACACTGAAATCCCATAATAAATATTAGTAATTGACATAAACAGGTCACTTTCATATGTAATACTATTGACATAATTGGTAATTGACATTAATTGATATGCATTAATAAAATAAGTGGTTGATAAATATAAGAAAAAATAATTACACTTAATAATCAAAAATGTGAATTAAAATAAGATAAATGTTGCCTAAAAACTTGGCAAAATTGATACAGACATATTATAATGACATACTATAGAATACTATATAGCTATCAAAAAGATGTTTAGGTAATATTTATTGATATGGAAAATATAATAATAATATATTAAGTAAAAAATAAGTAGCACAAGGCAGATATCCAATTAAAAAAAAAGAAAAATCAATAGAATAAGAGTTTAAATAATGGTAGTATGTTTGAGATCCTGGAAATTGTATTTAGAAAATGACTACAGATCAATAACCAAACCATAATCATCTCCTGACACATTAGCAGATAACCACAAGAAAAATAAAACAGTACAATAATGTCCCTTACAAACACAGAATATCATACAAATCAGGATAATAATTGTTATTTTAAAGGGAATACAGTTTCTAAAAACCATAAATTCATCTCCTTAAAAGAGAAGATAGAATATTTACTAACAGCTTACACAGAATTGTACACTGTAGTGCAGGGAAGAGGAAAGGTAACATAAATAAACAGAAATATGTAAACATAATATAAATAAATATAAGGGAAAATAAACCTGAGATTCTAGAAATTCAACCCTATTTTCCCATATGCCATAGAAATGTCTCAGAAATTCTACCATGTAACCTCCAAACCAAACTTACAATGTCCCTTGTACATAAAAAGCCTGGTAATCAATTTCTTTTAGTCCAAAGCCATAAAAATAAGTGAATTGAGAAAAGACAAATCTCCTATACAGAGTAATTCAAAATAATGTGTATAGATACCCAACCCTCAAGAAAATGAAACATAACTACTCCCCATTCCTTGTGTGTGAGCTGTGCATAGATAGTGACTTCCTTCCAAAGAGTACAACATGGGGAGTGGGGGAGGTAACTTTACAGCAAAGAAACCTGACAAACAATATCTCAACCAAGTGATCAAGGTTAACATTAACAGGGATAAGTCAAAATGATAGTGTGTACCCTTGATATGATAAGAAAGACCACTTTACCTCTGTGGTCTTCCTCCCAAAATCGCATTACTCAAGTCTCATCATGAGAAAAACATCAGACTAATTCAAATACAGGGATATCCTACAACATACTTGACCAATACGCTTCAAAACTGTCAAGATCAAAAAGGAGGAAAGTTTGAGCCAAGAGGAGCCTAAGGAGACATAACTAAATGTAATGTGGTATCCTGGATGGGATCGTGAAACAGAAAAGGCCATTAGGTAAAAACTAAGGAATTCTGAATAAAGCATGGAATCTAGTTAATGACAATATATCAATATTAACTCATTCATTATGGTAAATGTAACATACTAATGTAAGATGTTAATAACAGGAGAAATTGCATGTCAAGTATATGGGAACTCTTTGTAGTGCCTTCAAAACTTTCTGTAAACCTAGAACTATTTCAAAATAAAAAGTTTGTTCAAAATTATATTGAATTTAATAGGATATACTTTTAAATCATTTATAAATATTGTCCACTCTTGATAACCCAGAAGAAATTTCTCTTAGACCCCTAATGTTAGAAAAAATTCTACTTCTGAACAGTAGGCAGGTTTTTACCTGTTCACTCAGTTAACCCTGATTAAGTTCTATCTTTGCTTTTGCCAATAGGGAGCTTGGAAACAAATTTAGTATTAATAGTAACGATGAAGAACCTTACAGCTTCTATAAAATTCTTAGCTTGAACTCATTTATTCTATTATTTTCACTCCATTCTGATTTTTTTCTACTTTTTAACACTGCTTTTCTCTTATCAATTAGCAGTCACCTCAAATCTCTTTAGAGGGAGGATTTATACATATGAATATATTTTTGTCTGATTATACAAAATTTTATTATTTTAACGTATGACTTCTCATTTCTCATGTTACCAAAATTCTGGACAGTAACCCACTCCACAGCAAAAACGTGGCAAATTACTAAAGCATTCTGCTTCAGTCCTTGAATTGCTAAACGGTAATAACACCACCTGTTGCAAGGAGGGTCTTGAGGATTAATGGAGCTACCATTTATTAATACGCCTAGCACAGATAAAGGGAAGGCACTCAATAAATGATAATTACCATTATTACTATTATTAAAAAAAATAACAATATTTTCATTAATATAATGAAAAGAAATAGAGCTGAATGACAAATCAGTCATGGGCCTGGTGGTGATTTTTTCAGTGACCCAGATAACCAAAAGTAGCTGCCCCAGGGTAGAGGGCGGTAGGGGGGAAGAACTGGAGGCTAGGAAAACAGAGGAGGAGGAGGAAGAGCTCCTACATACTCTCATTGCCAGAAGTTTGAAAGCTTTAAGACAAGGTGAAATCCAATCCCTTGTTAGTCTTGACTCCACTAGAATAATAAAAAGGGGGGAAAAACCCCTCTAGCGTTTTTGGCACTCATTTCCCCCAAAGCCTCCCAAAATAATCACATGTAAGAGCCAAATAAACACCAAATCTGAACCTCTCCTTAGCCCAGAGGGTGCCAAGTTGGTATTCCATTGCCCAAAGTTTTTTTTGGCATTGGCACATTTATCTCCCTTATTCTAGAAGAGGGAATAGACAATGTGGATTTTTCATTAAAAGAACTCTTTATCGTTTAAATACTGTGTGCTACATATTTTATCCAGAGTCCCTCTAACTCTCTCAACAGCCCTTACAGATGAGGGAATGAGGTTGGGGAGGTAAACAATTTGCTCCAGGTTCCTGCAGACAGTACATGGTGGAGACACTGAATCCAGGTGCATTTCTGACCACAAGGATTTCCCTTTTTCCATTATGCCAGAAACTTAATGTAAAGACCCCCTGCCAAAACTGACAGAGAAAGAGACTAAAGAAAATAGCTAATACCTTTAAAAAAAAATCTCAACATTGTGTTAGCAGCTTTTCTGTCACCTCACTCAATTCATACAATCACCCCATGGAGTAGGTGTTGTCACTATCTCCAGGTACAATCAAGAAAGCTCAGAGGGGTTCCTTGTTTCACCTGGATATGCTGCAGGTTGAAATAGAGAAAGGAGAAAAAAAATCGAGATATTAGGTAAACAACAGAAGAGAGACAGACAGACAGAAGCTGTATGTGGGCGAGGGGAGAGGGCAACCATCTTCAGAGAAAGCTGTTGCCTGGTGCTCCAGCTCATGGGCTTTGCTCTCTAGACGAGAGGGAAGCTGGAAGGAAGGCCTCCTAGAGGGCGGGGATGGTGGGGGAAGGCAGATTATCAATTTATACTAATGAAAATACAATGAGTCATGAGTGTCGTAGCCAATAAAAGATAGCAGGGATGACTGGACAGCCAATAAATCATTTCTGAACATTAAACTTTCTGTTTCCTGAAGGTTTGAGATTGTCTTGGGCAGGGACTGAAGCCCCAGACATGTTAACATGCCCAACCAGTTAAAATGTTATGATAAGTGAAGAAGCAGCCCTCCACTTTTAAAGTCAACAAATTCATTAGGCCTTTAAAATACTTCCAATCCCTCACAAGCATGGAGCACATGAGTCAATACCACTTTCATGTACACCCTGTTAGGTAATGTTGTCCAAACTTACCTGATCATATGACCACCCAGGACACCTGCTAAACGTACAAACTCCCAGGTCTCCTATGGACATTGTGATTCCGTACGCTAAAAAACCAGAAGTCCAGGGGAATGTGTGTTTTGAATAAATGATTCAGGTGATGCTTATCATCAGGCTAGTTGGAAAAACTATCTTAATGGATTCTCACAACAAGCTTGCAAAATAGGTATCATGGTCCCCATTCTATAGATAAGGAGAGTGAGAGTCAAAGAAGGGAAGAGACATGCCCAGGTTACACACCTAGTATGTGACAGAACCCAGTGTGTATGCCACTGCACTTCAGTCTATCCGTGCCAGAGTTAGCTTCAGAAAGCCCACTGCTTGGTGTCTAAATATAGCACGAGGCACCCAGAAATGGGGTGTAGTAGATCAAGAGCCATCAGAAAGAATTAGGGAGAAAGTCAAAGTGCTGAGTGGAACAACATCCAAAGAAAAAGAGAAGGAAATCCAGATTCTCCTTCATCTCTAGCTCCACTTTTGAGCCCTCAAGGTTGGCAAGCCAATGGCATACTGCCTATACACACAACGCCCAGCATTGCTTTGACTAGTATGTCCGTTTGGCTAAAATGATCAAAACATTTCTTTCACTACTGCACAAAGGGGGAAAAAAAAAAAACCTAGAGAAAGGTCCTCTCAGAAATAACTTTGGACAATTAATGTCACACCAAAAGAGGAATGACCAAGATGATATCTTCACCCACATACCGCTCTCCCCATCGGTGATAATGATAATGGTGACTAATTACATCTTCCAGGGTAGAGTTCAGACCATTCCTCCAGAGTCCTCTCTGCCAGAGATAGGTGAGCACCTGAGGCTGGCAGAGGCCATTTTCATGTGCACATGGATCCCCTCACCCTGAGACCTTTGGCTAATGATCATTTCACCGGGAGGAGGGTGTGGGAGGGGCTGACATGAAGAATGACGTGCTTGTGAAACACGTCCTCTGCTATCTCCTTGCTAGAAGCCCCTGCGGCTGAACTATCGCACCCTTATCAACTGCCTACAAGAAAAGGCCCAAACCTATAAAATGAGATAGACAGGAGGTGTGCAGAGGAAATGGTACTGCTATTCCAGCTCCCTCTGAGTTTAAATAAGGGGGAAAATGGATAGGATTTGCTGCCCACCTCCCGTGAGCTGACTTTAAGATACACCAGCTGCCTTCCTAAATGACACAGCTTGATCTGTCCTCAGGGAATGATCCCCTTCCTCACAGGCTGGTTCAACCAGATTCTAAACCGTTTTCAAGATAAGAAGACCTGCCCCCCCACCCTATGCATCCCCTTAAATCTGGGGTCAAGATGACAAGACACTTGCCACACTTACAGATGTCATGTCCGACCTGTCTATATACATCCATGAACACACCCACTCTGTTAATTACAGCAGCGCAATTTCACACTCAATGAGTATTTTGTAAAAGTCTGTCATGTAGCACATACTTTATTTTTAACATTCATAATTTACTGAAAAATAGTTGTTGACTTCCACATACATACTTTTATAGTATGGGATGAGTAGGGTACATTTATATAAAAAGCAAAACAAATCCATAACATGCCCATCCAGTTAAAATCAGCTTCCTTTAAAAACATATCTCCTGTCTTAATTTTAGGGGCCACAAACACACACACACACACACACACACACACACACACACACACACACACACAGAGTCACGCCTGCATAAAGATGTTCCGGTCAATGGCAGACCGCATATACAACAGTGGTACCCAAGATTATAATGGAGCCGAAAAATTCCTATCACCCAGTGACACCTTGATGATCCTGACCCTGTGTAGGCTCTAATGTGTATGTCTGTATCTTAGTTTTTAATGAAAAAGTTTAAAAAGTAAAAGAAAAAATTTTAACAGAGAAAAGCTTATAGAGTAAGAACATAAAGAAAAAATATTTTTGTACAGCTGTACAACATATTTGTATTTAAGTATTATTATAAAAGAGTCAAAAAGTTAAAATTTAAAGTTTATAAGGTAAAAAAAGTTACAGTAAGCTAAGGTTAATTTATTATTGAAGAAAAAAAAATTATACAGTAATGCCCTAGGTCTCACATTCTCTCAACACTCACTCACTGACTCATCCAGAACAACTTCCGGTCCTGTGAGCTCCAGTCCTGGTAAGTGCCCTATACAGGTATACCTTTTTTTAAATGTTTTCTACTATATATTTTTACTGTACTTTTCTGTGTTGAGGTATGTTTAGATACACAAATATTCACCACTGTGTCACAACTGCCTACAGTATTCAGTACAGTAACATGCTGTGGTTTGTAACCTAAGAGCAATAGGCTATATACCATATAGCCTCCGTGTGTAGTGGGCTAAACCACCTAGGTGTGTGCATGTACACTCTATGACGTTCAAACAACAATAAAATCACCTAAGGATGCATTTCTCAGAACACATCTTTATTATTAAGCAACCCATGACTCTGTGTGTGTATGTGTGTGTGTGTGTGTGTGTGTGTGTGTATACATGTATTTTTTTCTTTTATTCACCATGTAAAAAGTGCCTTTGGAAAAAGTTACATTTCACTCTGGATTTTTCACATTTCCTTCAAAAGTGTCCAATTTTAATGAATGGTCTTCACCTTGGATACTCACATTCCAGGCCTCTTGGGGCAACAGCGTTTGGGCATGTGCAGAGGAGGTAGAAGATAGATTCAAGATGTTTCGAGTATGCAAAATCACATGCAGATGTACAAACAGTGTGTCCAGTCAAAGAGAGTTAAGAAAGCAATATATATACAGACACCCGAGAATGGAAGATGGCAAATAAAACCCGACTTGTAATTAACATACCGTGCTGCGACACCTGTTGCCTTCCACGATAAGAAGTCTGGGAGATCAAAGAAATGTCCCGCCTTATCCCAGCAAGTCTCTCTCAAGTTCTGCCAAATTAAATATACATTAGAATCAACAATGGGTTTTTTCTACCCCTCTCCTCTTTCAATAATGTTTTAAAATTTTCAAAACAAAAGCACAGCCAACAATGTCCATAAAAACATTTGTTCAGGGGCTTGGTGGGGGTGGGGAATGATATAAAAGCAGTACTTGTACAGGAAAGAAAAACTGGCAAGTATTGATCTTTCCAAAAATGACCATAATTTCCCTTTTAGCCCTGTTGGCCAAACTGGAGGGAGAGAGAGCATGCTCTTAGAGGGTATGCAATCCATCTTCCCAGTG
This sequence comes from Propithecus coquereli, assembly GCF_000956105.1. NCBI lineage: Eukaryota > Metazoa > Chordata > Mammalia > Primates > Indriidae > Propithecus > Propithecus coquereli. Next base: position 9,250,368 of record NW_012138302.1, read on the forward strand.
ATCAGTGAAAGGATACACTTCGAGCCACGTAAGAAAATTTCAACACTGAGCAGCAACACTAAGCTGGGAAGAAACTACACTAAGAAATCACCCAGCAAAACTAAATGCGCCCTGCCATGTAAAATTCTCCACATGCCAGATGGTTCCAAAGGCAATAGAAATAAGATGGCTCCTGCCCTCAAAGAACTTCCAACTAAGCCAGAGAGAATGGCCACATAATCAACCATTATTATACAACTTTTAAAGATTTATTTCTTCCACATTGCCAAATGGCCAGACTTTTTCTTGCAGCTGGGCTTTTCCTTTCCTTTGCTGCCTCTGTCTAGAGCATTTGTTCCTCACCCACCACCTTGTTCTCTCCCAGAATCTACATCCTCCTGTCCCCTTCTGTCAACCCTACCCACCATTCCTTGGGAAAGGTTTCCAGGATCTCCTACTCAGCTTTAGGCCTGGTTGTCACACAACCCGTACCACCCCACAGTTATTTATGTAGTGTCTTTTATTCCTGCTAGACTATAAGCTCTGTGAGGTCAAGGATCCTACCTGTCCTGTTCACCACATCTGATGATTGTTTCCCCTCCTCTATGCAAACTGAGTGGACCCTCAGCTGCTGAGTAGACACAACACAACTCTAGCCCCTTTACTATTAATATAAGCTCTGGACTGCACCAGGTATGAACCTGGGATCTAGCTGAGCCAATCAAGTTCCTTCTCCCAGGAATTTAGAATCAGGACCCAATGAAGCCATTTAACTCCTGCCTGTGAATGGAACTGGAGATGAGATAAACTTGGAAACTGTGACATTATCATTTTCTGCCAAGCACCTGGAGAAGTAAAACTTCACAAAGAGAAAAGAAGACAGAAGCACTAGCAAGAAAGGTTTCCTACCATCCAGGCAACTTTCCATGCCCTAGTTTCAATTATTCTCTCTCCGAGGAGCTACAAAAAAAAGGAATTTGTCATAAGCATAAAGGTATCTTTGGGAACCTATGGGCCACAATGCAGAAGGTCCAAAGAGACATACATCTGGACCAACTACAGGGTAACATACAATAGGCACTCAGTAAATACTTGCTGAATTACTAAACACACTGCTTGCCTTCGCCATCCAGTCCCTCTTATGTGAGGAGTTCTTCAGATTTGATAAAGGACTTCAACATGTGTAATCATCTCCTTAGAGCAGCCGCAAAGTCCTAGGTGCTATTATACTTATTTTACACACATGCAACTGACCTTTACCTGTATTTACCCTCAAATTCTGTAAATTCTTCCTACACGCTGTTTCCCTATCACCACTATATGAACACACACATCTATGTACAACCAGGCACTACTCCAGGTACAGGGTCCTATTAAAACAATATCAAAAGGGTTCAGATGTAAAAGGCAAAATATTAACTCCATTCTGTTGTTGTTTGTTTTAAATCCTAAGCATTTAAGTGAAAGCTTATATCTGGAAAGGGACCCGTCCTAAATGTCTCTTTGAATGCCTATCCATCTTAATGTTAAAAAAAGCAAAATTTAAAGTACACTAAAAACACCTATCACAGCTATGAACTAGTAGTATCTCTATATACTAACAAGTCACACTCAGAAAATGGTAGCCTTTGAAACTATGTGAGTCAAACTACCAGTATGCCTTTTGGATAATCCCCCAAATCTATTTCCATGTGTTCTGCGGTTTCAGAGATCAGTGGTCAGGGAGAAGGAGAAAAGGCAGCCTCCGCCTAAAGGTTGCAGAAATCCAAGGCCAGTCACCAGAAGTGAACTGCCAAACCACTACAGCAACAACCAGTGCTTCAAGCCAAAGCTCAACAATCTTCCTAAACTCAGAAAAAAAACACATCTGTTAGATCTTGTATATGGTCATTAACGGCCTTGTATCATATAATGAGAGCTTTCAGTTTGCAGCCACACAAATGGTCGCTATAGACAATGGAACCCAAGTAGAATGTCTCAAAGAGAACTTCAGGCCTTCTGCCAAAATGAGACACTGGGGGTAGGAGAAGTGAGAGGTCCATGGGGTATCGTTCCTGAGACCACATGACCTTCATCGATCAAAGCTGGAGGTCTAACCAACCTCTCGGTGGGATGAGGAACCAGAAACAATATGCTGTTAGAGGGGTGAGGTATCTTCAAGAACACACACGGTCTCAGAAGAGAAACTAGCAGTATTCTCTGCTTTCTCTGCAAAAGTGAAGTCTGGAAAGTAGCCAGCAATGAGAAGGAGGAAGAGTCTGGACAAGAGGGAATGTCTCCAGAAGCCTGATTCCTTACTTTGAGATGCTGACAGGCTTTTACAGGGATCCCATGAAGTTCTTGTATTGGGATACATGATTCACAAGTGCTTTGTCATCAAATGCCAGGTTGGCCAAGAGCATATTAGCCCCTATAGACGGATTTTTAATCCAGCTCTGTGGGAAAATCTCCCTGTCCCTCCTCCTCCCCAGCCAGCACAGTCCAGGCCAAGGGCCTCATACTTACTGAATTAATTCTATTCTTGCAACCATTGGGCCTGCATCAGGACACAGTGATTACCTCTTATTTCCTCCACAGTTTACAAGAGTGTCCCCATGTGCCTCATCTCATTTGATTCTCGGGGTGGTTCAGAGGTGTGTAGGCAATATACAGTACTCTCACAGTAAGGATGGAGGACCCGAGCGTCAGACACAAGGGCTTGGCCAAAGTCGCACAGGGTTTCCAGCTCTAAAGTGAGCATTATGTCCTCCCATTACGTCACTATGCTGCAGTTTCTACCCTGAAGCTCCCACTTAACTTCTATGTACCTAACAACACCCCAATGCACAACAGATGCAGGGGTTAGAGACAGAACACAGGGCAGGCCCTCAACACACGCCAACTTCAGTTCTATCTCATTATGTGATAGCTTAATACAGTTCAAACTAGGAGCTCTCTGTGCTGAATGAGTTAAGTCTTTCTATCCTCCAGTTACCAAGCAACTAACAAAAACTAGTCTTTTCAAGAAAAAAAAGAAACCAGCAGTGATTTGGGGTGTATGACTTGGCACAAAAGGCTTCTACATTCCAACAACAATCCTTTGAGCCAAGCAATCCCCCGGCTTGAAAGCAACCAAACAGAACAGCTTTTTTTTTTTTTTTTCTAAATCATCTATTACTTCATAAAACCACAGCATTTCTTGGGAGGAGGCTACTACTCAAAGCTCACACAGCTGCGGGTCTCAGCAGAGGGTGGAGGTAGGGTAGTTAAATCCAAGATTCAAGGCAGCAGCCGCCCTGCCAGCCTCAGGGCAAAGAGAAGCAGCTTTCACCCCTTCCCTCTCACTGCAATGTCCAAGAAAGCATGTCCAGGGAAGCTGTGAGGTTTCTGCTGCTTCTAGACACTGAGGGAACTTGTGGGGAAAATGAGGCAGCTGCTGCAATGACACTAGGATCTACGAGCAACATGAGAAAACAGGGATGACCAGATAAAAAAGATCATCCAAATATTTAATTATTACTTGCAAAGAGATTCTATCTGGGCTATCTATTGTGTGCAGTGAACAAAAGGGAGGGGACAGAACTCCCTAATTCCCCACTCAATAAATGAGCCTGTCTACACATTCCAAGTACTCACAATGTTGTTTTCCAGCAAAACTACCCATGAAAGTGCAAAACCATACCTTCACTCTATGTTTAAGACTCCAAATTAGGCTAATCGCCCAAAGAGAAAAGATGTTTCAGGAAGAAACTTAATGTCCAATATCATTCTTAAAAGAAAAATGATGCTGGAAACATGGGGTGGGTCATAAATTCCAATCAGAAACTTCTCAGAATGAATAAAACAATTGCGTGTTTCAAACTCCCATCCAAAGAGATAAAGAGCGAACACCAGAAATATTTCAAGTCAGGCAGGCAGATAAGCTGAGAGGTTTGCGCTACCAGAGGCATCTTAATAAAAACTTAAAACTTTCCATTCCATTCCTTTGTTGAACATGGTTCGGCAGCTCCTCATGGCCTAGAATGCCATGTTAACTCCTTAGGACAGCTCTCAGGACACTTAACAACCTGGCTCCAACTTGGCCATTATCATTATTATGATTACTTTCTGGGCTCATCCCCCATCATCACCCCCCTAGCCCCTCCACTCTGCTCTCACCTTATTTCTCTGACCTCCCAAATGCATTATGTTCTTTTCTATGTTAACACTTCTGTTTAGGATAGTGCCTCTACATGGACTGACAATCCCATTTTCTCCCGTTATCAAACTTTTTTTTTTTATTTCAGGATATTATGGGGGTACAAACATTTTGGTTACATGTAATGCCTTTGCCCTGCCCAAGCCAAGGCTACAAGCGTGCTCTTCCCCCTACAGTGCACTCCATCTCCATTAGTTGTGAGTTTACCCATCTACCCCCCCTACCTGATCAGCATCCAGTGAAAATTACTACCATGTGAGCACCTTAGCATTGATCAGTTAGTGCCAATTTGATGGTGAGGACATGTGGTGCTTGTTTTTCCATTCTTGTGATACCTCACTTCAAAGGATGGGCTCTTGATTCAAATCTAGCTCAGATATCACCTTTCCTGTGAATCCCTCCATCCCACGCTGTATCCTACTTATATATTCATGTACCTAAATCCACCCTGAAATGACAAACTTCTGTAGGGCAAAAGCCAAGCCTAACTCATGAAAAAAAAAAAAAAATGCAAAATGTTTCAGGGGTTATTAAAAAATCCAAAGCCAAAACCTTTCAAAAGAAAGTTACAATGGTGAGAAAGATGTACACAAAGGAAAAGGTAATTAACAAGATGATGTATGACAATAATGTAATGAGCCTGATATCAAGGTTTGGTGAGTCAGCCTCATAATTTTATCATAATATTTTGTGTGTGGCCATATTTCTGCCTCTAATGAGTAATCACAGACAGAGTTCAGAGGAGGGAAAGGGCTTTGGGTCTAGGGGGGCTAGAAAAGGCTTCATGAGGAAGAGCTGGAAGCTGAAGCCTAAAGGTCAAGTAGAATAAATATCTATGCTATTGCTGAGAAAGATACACAAGAAACAAAAATCTGAATTGACAAGACAAATTACCCCCTTTAGAGAAGTATTTGTTTAACTGTATCATCATAGAATTTATTTATAAAATGAAATAATTCCATTGTATAATTTATTTAATTTTCAAAAACTGGATTTAGATGCATCCCCCTCCTCCACCTCCCCTGGAGGCCTACTATTGTACAGAAAATTTATAATCCACACGGAGTTGACTTCCCAACCATAACAATGTTACTGTATTAATGAAAACTGATCATATTCTTTGCCCAAGAGTATGACACCACCCCACAAATATTAGGAAAACAAGGTGATAGTAGGGGAATCTAACAACTTTAGAGTCCAGTGGACCTGAGTTTGATCACTGTCTTTACCACTTCCCAGCTGTGTAGCTTTACACAAATTAATTTCTCTAAGCCCCAGTTTCTTCAAACACCATATTACTAGCATCTTCCTCCAAGGATGCTGTGAGAATTAGACAAAATATGTAGAGTGCCTGGTAAGTCAACAAGATTCACTCTGGTTACTGCTACAGAGCTTCATATTTTTCAAAGCACTTTGACTGCATGATCTCATCTGATCTGTGTAATTCTTGAAGGCAGGAAAGGCAAGAAATAATAAACCTAACCTTGCAGATTAAAAAACTAAAGCCCAGAAAGAGATCATGATTGTCCCGAGGTCACACAACAGATAAGTGGAAGTTCAGACTAAAATTTGGATCTCTACTGCTCAGCACAGTACCAGAGCAGGCATCTGCCTCCCTAAAGCATACATGAGGCAGAACTGTCCAGAGAAAATGAGAGAGAAGCCACAGTGATGTGGACAACACAATTCCTTGTGGGTGGGTAGCACTATCTATGGGAGGGAGGCAGAGAAGTCTTTGGAAAGGGTGAGAAGGTCTTGAAGTAGACACAAAAGAACGGTGAAGACTGAGACAAGTGTAGCGGTGAGGAGGTCTTCCTTAACATCTCACTCTCCTGCTTCCCTTCATGCCCTTCTCATCAGTCCTTTTCTGTCTCCTCTGTGAGCTCCTTTTCTTTAGTTAGTCTTTAAATGCACATGCTCCCCAGGGATCTGGTCTCATCCAAATGCTCTTCTCACTGCTCACATGTTCCCTGGGAAATCTCAATTACTCCCAAGATTCCAACCAACTACAAGTTGAATAGCATGCCAAATCTCCAACTGCAATTCAAACTCTCCTCTGATATACATCTCCTGGATGTCCCACTGCATATCCAAGACAGAATCTGTTGTCTCCTCTCAAATGTGTTTCTACTCCTTGATTTTCTGTGTCAGTTGATCCGGTTACCGAAGGAGTTATCTTCTACCTCTTCTTCGCTGATTCCTTACAACCAATCAGCCTTCTATAGTAATTTAAACTCCCAATTAGTTCATGAAGAGGTTCCCACCTCTTCACTCTCTGAAATAGTCAGAGTTCTTCAGAGAAGAACCAACAGGATGTGTGTTTGTGTGTGTACACACAGATGTACTCATTATTTAGGACTCAACTCTGGTGCTAACCACTCCATGAGACCGTCCCTCATTCACCCAAACTGAGCTAGATGCTCTTATGCTAAGCCCCTATCACTGTACTTCCCATCATCTTTTCATATGTCTGTCTCTCTCACTAGACTGAAAGCTCCTCAAAAGGAGAAACTCTGTTTATTTTTAATAGCTCTACTCCTAGGATCTAGCATTGTATCTGATATATAGATGAGTAATGTTAACTGATTGAATAAATGAATGAATGAGCAGAGATATATCAGCTAAATAAGAGTTTGCGGAAATAAAAGTAAAGAATGAATGGATAAATGAATGAGGTTGTGAATAAGAACTGTGCCGGTTTCTCTTTTTTCATTCAAACTAATGGCTTTTCTCATTCTGTTTCAGGAGCACAGACATATTCTAGACAAGCCAGACTGCCAGGAAGATAAATTTCTCTTCTAAGGGTGAACAGGTCCTTTGGAGAAGTTTCATTTTAATTGGAAAATGGATTCATTCACTTCCTGGCTTGGATGCCTGGGTCAGTGCAGCACCACTGAATGTCTGCCAAGCACCAATGGAGAGGGGGGCTGTGGCGGGGAAAGTGCTCCATCAAATGTCGAGTGCTCTGGGACATCTGAGGACAACCTGGTGTCAGTTCCAAGCTGGCTCACATAGATGCCCCTTCCTCTTTCTTCCCAAATGTCCTTCAATCCAAACTTTACTTATCCAAGCTCATAAAGGATGAGCATGCTTTACTGTTCCAATTGGCAATTTTTTTTTTTTTTGAGATTATTTGGGTACATACATCCTTACTTGTCTATTTATGCCACTGTTGTAGAGTTCCACTGTCATTTCCTGCCAGGCATGGACAAGCACCACAACTGAGAAGCTCCTTCACAACTCAAGTCTTAGACTAAGATCAGAACTTCATAAACTCTTACTTACGATGGATCCATAACACTCCAACCTCACAGAAAGTCTCTTCTAGGAACATTTCTTGCATCTTTTGTCAAGGGTCCTTGTAGAGGGCACTGAATTCCATAATGTTTTTGTGACTGGTTCCAGGCATCTTCAGCCTCACCTCTCAACACCTTCATCTATCAGCACCCCCGTGGTCTCTGGTTCTCCAAATAGACTGACCCAAGGGTGGTTCTGGTGATGCAATCTGCTATTCTACATAGAAGTGCCTTTGCACATCCTGCTGCCTCTTCCAGAGCCAGACTGCAAGGGTGTAGATCCTGCTCTAATACTTCATAGCTGTGTGGTCTTGGGCAAGCTACTTAACTACTCTTTATTTCAATTCCCTAATCCTATAAAAATTACTGAGGACATTAATAGTACCTAAGCCATAGGGGTTGTTGAGAGATCAAATGAACAAATACATGTAAACTGTTTAGAATAGTGGCTGGCACATAGTAAGTACTTCTTAAATGACTGTTCTTATTATTACTTTGTAAGTCAGTTCTACCACATCTTTCCATCTTCAAGAAGGAACAAATAACTATTTCTCAAATAAAATATTTATTGACTGTGCAAGAATTTGCCTATCAGTCCTGGTTTCTGGCCAGGTGTCTGCTAGGTATGCTAGTGGAAGATGAGAGACAAAAACATACTAGTCCCAACCCTCAGGTTGCTTGCTGGGTAGGATGAAGAAAGAATCCGTGCATGTGAAACACTCAGGAAGAACGTATAAATAGCACAGAATAATTCGAGTTCTAAAATATTTAATTTATAAACTAAGGATGCTATCTGGTCATGAAGGAAAGACAATGCTGTGGGAAGGAGCTAGAGGAAAGAGTTCCTAAGGAGGCAGTGTCTGATCTGGGTGTGGGGGGAAGGCACAGACCGAGGAAGGTGGGTGGAGGGCAGGCTGCCCTATGGCAACTGCCTGACAAAAGTGCACAACGAAGCATCAGCTACATCCGTGGCCGTAGGGAAGGAACCACGAGGTCAGTCTGAGAGATGTGTGTTGATGTGCAATCTGAAGTAAATCTGGATTTGTATTAGACACTTGAGTCAGAAGAGAATGGAGCCACCATCAGACCTTGAGCCAAGAGTGATCTGAGAATACAGTTTTAGGAAGGTTAGGACAGCAACAACCTGGAGGGAAGCCTAGAGGGGAGAGCAGACAGGAGGCAAGAGGACCACTTTCCACATCCATTTCTGACACAGAGGGAGGATAAAGAGTCAAAGAGAAGAATAGTGGGAGAAAAAGTGAAACAAGAAAAATTAAATAGAAGAGGAGGAAGGAGAAGAAAATAAAGACACAAGAAAAAGATGGACAAAGAGACAAAAGAAAAGTGGGGTGAAGAGAAAGAGTAGGTCAAACACAAGAAACAGCAGGACCATGACAATGTCCCCGACAAGACAAAACATGGAGAAGGGAGAACGGAAAGCAGCCTTGCTAACGGTCTGCACACTGTCTTTCCTCTGGATGAATGAAGTCATGGCTGATGTCACTGCCTCTGAGTCACACACCCCCAAGAGAGGTGGAAAGGGCCTTGTCTGGTATTCAGCCCCACCCTCCTGGGAAAATGGGGTTAATTCACTGCTCTATCGTCAGGTCACTGTCTAGTCTAGTCTTGAGACGACTGAAGTGAGGACACCTGCTCTGTCTGCCCAGGGAGGATATGCAGCCTCCTGAGAGCCCAGAGCTCATCTTCTACTGAGTTCTCGGGTCCAGGTCCTTGAGATGGGACAGTCAGAAAAGGTGTGGTGAATAGCTTCTGGCTTTTCTCTGACTGTGGCCAGGGTAAACTGGCTCTATCTCAAGAGATCCCAAAAGGAAATCCCCACAATGAATAGTATAGAATATATAAAAGGGACTTAAAGGAAATTTTGGCTGACTCACAGAGCTGCTCTCTCACATTCGAAGCTCTCCCCATTCCGTATTTGCAGCCCTGTGGAGGTTTCATTTCCTCAGATCACCACCAGCCTGCCTTTTACCACCCCACCCAACCTCTTATCACCTAACTCCAATTCATCCACTGCCCCCCCAGCCTACACATCATCTCCCGCTGACCACTCTACCCTAACTAGGCCATATTCCCAGAGTAGCCCAAATTTCCATGCCACTAATGCTGCACTGTGACTTTATCTCTTTTGTCTCCTTTCCAGAATATGGGCACCTTGAAGACCGTGACTCCTTGTTTTCTTTACTGATATATTCCCAATATTTAACAAAGTACATGGAATAAAACAAATTTTCAATAAATATTTGCTGAATGAATGAATGTCCTTGAACAACTCTGACAGCACCACAATATTTTTACACCATTTCTAAAACACATGACCATTCTTACAGTTACCTTCCAGAGAAATTTGTGATGGATACCCTATAAGGTACTAATAATAGTGCAAGTGAAACTGCCCTGGAAGCATTTGCTCAGGGGTATATCTCAGGATGGATTTACTCTCTCCACAACTCCTCTCTTCCCCCAACCTTTGGCCTGTGTGCCGTTGTGGAAATAGCACAGGCTTGCGCTGCAGCTGAGCCACAACTCCAGCTCTAGCACCCAGTAGCTGCATGCAGTGAGCTTCGCTCAGCCTGTTCCCACCTGCTCAAACAGGAATAATACCCTCTCCCGTGAGTTGTCGCAAAGATTACAAAGTACAATTTTTAAAACATGCCTACCCCTTGAACAACGTGAATTCCATTTCCTTTCACTCTTGGATTTCCTAACTGCATCTAAAGATAAATATATTAAAAAGTAGACCTCACTAATTTTCTTTCCAAATATCAACTTTTTCTGTCATCACCATCTGAAAATCTAACAGTACCACCAGCACTCTACAATTTACCAAATACCTTCTGATACATAATACTACCACCAACACCGTTTCACAGACAGGAGACTAAGGACCATCAGTGATTTGCCCAGATCGTGCAGATAGCAGGTGGAAAGCCTGAGGGGAAACTCTGGCCACTTGAATTCCAAACCTAATACTCCTTCCCCACTGTCAGTTGCTGCTTCCCAGGACATGGGAGGTGCTCGGTAAATACTTGCACAGTGATTCACTCTCTTTCTCAGGTCCACGGGCTTGTCTCTGACCCCCAGCCAAAGCCAGACCACATGGCCTTGTGCCAAGACAACTGCAGGAGGCCTCACTCTGGTCCCTGGTTCCCTTCTCCTCTCTCTCAGGTTCACAGAATGCCAGGTTGAAGGACAGCTTCAGGGCACACATGCACCAGTTGTTCCCAAATGCCAGACCATGGGCTGGTGATGGTCCAGGACCAATCATTTTCACTAATCAGTGGTGAAGTAATAATAATAAAAATCATGACAGAAAAATAAAGTCCTTATTGTTAATAAAAGTATGAATAATTAATTAGTAAAAAGAGAGGGAGATCTTATTTCCTAATAGCATGCTTTGCTTCACTTGAGTAAGCTCCAATACTCTAGACGTATAGCATTACTGGGAGAAAATGTGTACTGCACCACAGTTCAGACCTTTAGCAAAGGCATGAAGAGAAACAGATGCCAGGCAGGGCAAAGCCCCTTACTCAGGCAGTTCTCTAATGTCCTCTGAGTATCCCCCAGCTTTGCATTTTTCAGCCAGAAGACAATGACCATTGAGATTACAAAGCCTAGAAACCACATGAAGCAGCCTTTTGAGAGGGTGTGGATATGGGTATTGATGGGGCCGCAGACTTGAAATCAGACTTCCTTTTATTACTGAGGTCGCTCACAAGTTTTACCTAATCCATAGCCTCTCCACGCAGGGAGGATTCAGAGAGACGCTGGTGTTCACAGGAATCCCTGAATCAATTTACTACTGAACCAGCAGAGTGGCCTCTGTTCGATGCACAGAGACGAGCCTCCAGTGCGGTCTTACTTAGCTGCATACGTACTTCCACAACCCCTGAGTTCGGAAAAGGTAAGGAACCAGTTCCATAATTTATTCATCCTTTCTAACTGCAGATGTTTAAGGGGAATGCAAAGAAGAGAAAGAGGTCAGTTCTTTAAGAGGGAACTATAATGTACTGGAGCACAAACAAAAGAGGTAATGGGCTGGAATTTGGAATCAAATCTAGATCTCACCCAGTCTCGAGTATAATTCTTTCATTCTGTATCTGACTTTGGACATCTAAACCTTTGATAACTTTGATAACTTCAAATTTGAATCGGACAAATGGATTATCTGGGATTTGAAACTTAAACAATGAGAACCGGCTTTCTCTATCTAGCGTCTTATCTGTAGAGTAGACAGAGGCACCTTGCATGATGAAGGTGACAGTCTCACCAGCTAACCTTTACGATGCCTTTTTAAATCTATTTCTTAGAGTCAGAAAACCAGGGTTTGCATTCCAACATTGCCAGAGGCAATCATCTATAAGAGTTAATCTACTTAACTCCTCCCATCCTCAGCTTCTTCATCTGCAATGTAAGTAATAACACCTACTTGGCAGGATTTTCATAAGCAGAAACGAGACAGAAGACTTAAAAAGCACATGGAAAATATTTAATAAAGTCTAGTGCAGGTGTTGATCACAGATGTAGATAGCAATCAAACAAGGTCAGTATCTTAACTAGAACTTATTAAATATTTCAGAAAGGTAAATGACTTCTAATATGTAACAAGTGTAACGAAGTCCCCATTTACTCCAAAAACTGAAGCTGGATCGTGGATGGACAGAGATACAGATAGATGGATACATAAGTGATAAAGTGATAGAAAGGATAGGATAGAAAATGTCAATGGTAGATTCCAGGCTTGGTTCTGAGTATACACTATAAAACTCTTTCAACTTTTTTGTATATTTGCAAATCTTTGATAATAAAATGTTGGGGAAAAAATGGCCTCCACAGTCTCTTTCTCTTGGTCCTGGACATGGGCACTCCTTGAGATAAAGAGCAAGCCCAGCTTCCTCCTCACCTCCCCATTGCTGGGCACAGTACTTTGTACATAGTAGTTACTAGACACAAGTTTGTTTCATTGATTAAATGAATATAACCCTACAATAGCAGATCACTTATTCTCATTTTGGATAATACGGAAAAAAGTAATACTAACCCTGATGCTCAGAGAAAGGAGATTTACTTAATTCTCCCTCCAGAATAATTCCATTTTGCATCCTTTTGGACTTTTAGCCTCCCACCTCCCTTGCCTCAATGGACAACCATTGACCCTATACCTCCAGACTTCCAAGGTGATCGTTCAGGTGCTATGAGTTACTATATCACAACACACATCAAATGCATTGTCTTTTTTAATGTGTTTTTTAAAGATGATATTTTCCTTTAATAAGTGTGACCTCCATTTTAGTCACAGTGGGAAAAGAACTTTGTTCAATTTTTGTTTGACACAGAACCATACCATGTGGGCACAGAGCCAGCCTAACTTAGCAATCCTTTCTCTCATCTCTCTGGTTACACTAAAAACTCCTAGAAGTAGCCAACGTCCTTGCACAGCAGTCAGGAAGACCAGCAACAAGCAAACTGAGCATGCGGTCTGCAGCGCTACAGTCATAAGGCTGGCTGTTGGCTGATCGGGAGACAGGAATTCATTTAGCAAATATTTATGGAATATGTTTTCAATGCCAAGCACTGTGTCTGGCTCTGGGGATGCAATAGTAAGGTATGCATAAGATAGATTTGGGTCCTCCTCTTATGGAACTAAGAATCCACCAACCCAAATGAGGAAGGAACATGGTACAATGGAAAGGAAAAAACAAGAACAAAAACAAAAAACAGGATTTAGAGACAAAAGGATCTTCATTAAGATCCAATTTTGATACCTGTGAACAAGTCATTCCATCTCTTTGAGGCTTGTTGTATTCAACTGTAAAATGTGGGAAACAGTAATATTTATCTCACAAGTCCATGTCATAGATCACATAAAGGAAATTATTTGTAAAAGTCTGCCATAACCCATAAAGTAAAATAAAGAAATAGCATCATAATAATAACTGACATTTATTAAATGTTATAATAAAAGGTATCTAGCTAAGGGCTTTTTTTTTTTTGATCTGCATTTTAAAATTACTTTGTTGGACTATAAAACCAGAAGAATACATTGTATATTTGGCACAAATCAAAATGTGCAAATACAAGGATACTAAGGAAAGGATTCACTGCCTAGGTAGATGAAGGCAGGCCATTAGCCTCAACATTCCATATATTTAGTTATAGGCCCAGTTTATAGGCAGACCACCCTAAGGAGAAAATCACAACAGATACCCTAACAACAGCTGACAATACTGTCCACGTTGCTCAAAGGCTGGGAGGAATCTGGTCCAACATACAGGGCCCTGCTATAAATATTCTAAAGAGAGCTTTTTGGACTCAACAGATGAATCTTGGATTCTTCTGAGGGGTGAAGGGAGCAACTTAAAGGGGTATCCACCACAGGAGTCCAGGGACACAGAAGAAAGGCCCAGAGGAGTTACTGCCTCAGTCTAGAGCCTTCACTTTGCACACAAAATAAGCTATGACTCAGGTAACAGGACCTCAGCCAAGACAAGAGGTGTCTCTGGGGTGGAAAGGAGCAGTAATGCTCCTCCAAACATCATTTTCCACAATGGGAAAGAAAAAAATAATTTATACTGGACGTGCAGTGGACCTTTACTTTGGAATGGAATGATTGGACAGGCACACCCAGCAATCAAAAATGGCATGAGAGATGATTTAATAAGTTCATCCATTCATCTATCCATCCATCAGAATATTTACTGAATTATTAATGTCAGATGTTCAGTAGTGCCCTAGAGGCCAGGGACACCGAGATAAATACGGCACAATGTCATGTAATAAATTCTGGGATAGAAGTAAGCACAGAATGCGACAGGGGACAGAGGGCAGGACCCTAATCAACACTAGACATAGAAAGTCAAAGAAGACTTCCTGGAGAAAGTGAAGGCTGAGTCTTGAACTATTAATACAAGTGTTTCTGGTGAAGGAAGAAATTATTATAAGTTTGCCAGAGAGAAGGAAAAACTTGAGCAAAGACCCAGAGGTGTGAGAGAATATGGGCGTGGAATCATTGGAGCCACCAACCAAGAAATTCACCATCTGGAAAGTCTTTCCATTTCTCTAAGCACTTATTAGAGGAAAAGTAACGATGCAGTCCTTGAACAAATTCCCACAGCCTGAGTCTCATATTCAAATGCCCAGAGGGGTAGAGCTGAAGAAGAAAATGAGTGAAGCAGGCTGGGCTGGGACTGCTGCGAAATCAAGTAGGCCAGCCCATTCTAAAGGGGACAGCCCCTACTCAGCTCCTGCCAATGCCTTCCGCATGGACACATGGACCCAGGATTGCCAGGTTCTTTCAGTATGTTTTCTAGAGAAGCAGGGTGGGTCCAACAAAACCTATCTTGTGGCCAGATTCAGCCCATGGGCTGCCAGTCTGCAGCACTGGCAAGTGGGAAGAAACCAGTGCCTTTTAAGAACAGGTGGTGAGGGGCCACGGCTAGAGCCCAGGCTCTGGATGCAGGCTGGGCTAGGTGAGAATCCAGGCTCTACGACTCACTTGTTGTGTAGCTTTGGGGATGCTGCTTAAGCCCTCTGAGTCTTGTTTTCCTCATACTGTTACACAGATCTAGTAGAACGGGAGACTGTTATACCGTGTCATGGAGGAGTTTAAATGAAATTCGGCCTGTGAACTCCCTAGTAAGGGGCTTTCTAGTAAAATAAGCCCCAAAACAAAATATCCCACGCTAAATCGTAAGTGTTGCCAACCAGAAAGGTTAACTATGACTACAAAATTATTTTTCAGTGGAAAATTACTAAAAGTAATAAAAGCATGAGCATTGTGCTAGCACAGTAGCAAACTATTCCAACCATGGAGAGTGTCCCATTATTGATTTTTGTGTATATCACCAGTCTTTTTATACTAATAATTTCTTAAAACAAATGTATTTATAAGATCATTCATTCAGTCTTCTGACTTTCCCCCCTTAACACTAAAGAGTAAACTTCGGTGTTGCTACACAAATATTTACTATCTACCTAGCATGTATGCCAGAGTGATTTTTTCAAGTCATAAAACAGACTGTGTCACACTCATGCTTAAAATCCATCAACCATTTCCCACTGCTCTCCAAATAAAATCCAGATTCCTGCCCATAGCCTCAAGGCTGTGCATGGTCTGGCCCCTGCCCACTTTCCAGCCCACCTCCTGCTACTCCATGCTTTGCTCACACCCACCCAGCCCCGCTAACCGCCTTTGCTGATCTCATAAGGTGCTTTCCTCCAACCCACCCTCACTCCCCAGGGAATCTGCTGCTTCTCCTTCCTGACAATCTCAACATTGAGGTCAAATAAAAACTCCCAAAAGAGACCTACACTATCCATGCCAAATCTGTTCATCTGTGTTTTTCCTTTATATTATTTTTCGAAAAACAAAATCACTGTGTGTGTGTGTGTGTGTGTCCTTGTCTGTTTTCTGTCTCTCCACACCAGACTCTGCGTTCCCAGAAGCCTACTCAGGGCCCTCATCTGTTCACTCACCTTGGCGCCCCCACTGCTCTGCACGGTGCCCATCACATAGGACACACTCAGTATCTGTCAAATGAAACAATGAACCAAATCTCCATCGTTCACAGCCTCAGATCCTCCCCAAGCTATCACCTACGAATTTCCTCCCTGAACTAGCCTGCGCAAAGCCTGCAAGGCAAACACTTGAAGAGGCAGTGGAGTGAAATGGTAATGAGCCCATACTCTGGATGTGAAATGCCAAAGTTCAAATCCCAGCCTTGCCACTTATTAGCTAAGTGGCCTTGGGAAAGTTGCTTAAAGTTTCTGTGCTTGATTCCTCACCTGTAAAAGAAGAGATCATTCCTTTCACAGGGTAGTTGTGAGAAATAGATGAATTAACCTGGGTAAAATGCTTAGACTAGGGCGAGATACACAGTAAGCACTATATACTTTAGTTCTTGTTTTCGTCTATTTTCTTTTTTTCTATTCATACGGCTTGGTTGATCTGTACCTTTATTCTGTCATCAGACTATAATTTCTTGATGGCAGAGACCACTTCTGGATTCCCACACCGAAACTGCACAGGCTCCCGTAAGGTGCCAGACGGGGGAACAGAGCTACGGTATAGTTCTTGACATGGGTTTGCTTACACAGTGTGCGACCATGAGTAAGGTCTTTAACTTTTTTGAGCTTCAGTTTCCTCGTCTGTAAAAAGAGATACTATCTATCTCACAATACTGGTGTGAGGATTAAATAAAAACGATCCTTGTGAAAAAAAATAACTCTGGGGCTGAGGGCATTGGTAAGTTTTATCAAAAACAAGTGGAAGGTACTCAAGTAAATCGAGCTCCACAGCTCAGAGTTGGCTGTCTTTTGGTATAGGTATCACGCATCGGATGCAGATGGTTCGAATAAATGAATGACTCGAAAATTTGTTTTGTACTCCTCTGTTTTCTATGATTGTCTCTGACAACTTGATGGTGACAACTTCTAGATGTTTTCCTTAGTTACTAGTCAAGCAGAAAAAATACAACACTCATTACAGCCAGCTCTATGAAATAAGATATTCTAGCGTTTAAAATTCTCCCAATTGGTGCCGGACGTTACTGAAATGCCCATCAGTAGAGACAAGCATTTTTAAATACAATGGCTTTGAAAATTAAAGTACTATTTGAGTATTTACTACGTAAACCACTTTGCAAATATTTTACAAACTTAACAATAATTCCACAAGACTGACATTATATCCTCATTCTACAGTTCAGCATGTTGAGACTCAGATAAGTTGATTTAGCTCGTCCAAGGTCCCACAATTGGTAAGTGATGGAGAAAGATTTAAATGCAAGTCTGTTTGGCTTCAAATCCCATACTTTCTGTTGTTGTTATAGAACTGTGTTGTATCTCCCAAAGTTCCTCAGTATTTTATATTAGCTTTATTGCTAAGACCTGATGAACACAGGTGAGTTATATTAGACCTAACATAAAATCTGAAGCCACAGTAACTAACAGAGAAAGACTATAATTTCCATCATACTGCCATTTAAAAAATGGTGACATTTCAAAGAAAGAAGCTTACATTGCACATCTCTCATAAAGTTCTAAGATTAGAATAAACCTTAACACAGATAAAAGATGTTATAATTTATTATTAAGAAGAATGAACAAGTAAGGCCAGAAAAAGGCATTAAAAATGAGGTAGAGGGTTGGGTGGGGTTGCTCACGGCTGTAATCCCAGCACTTTGGGAGGCCAAGGCAGGAGGATTGCTGGAGCCCAGCAGTTTGAGACCAGCCTGGGCAATAAGCAAGACCCTTTCTCTACAAAAACTAAAATAAATAAATAAATAAATGAAGTAGAGTAAGCACCTTATGTAATAGAAAGGACTAGAAGAACCAGCCTTTCCTGACCTCAGCAGGGTTTTCTTTTCAACAGTTCCTACTGCAAAGCACTCAACTGACACTTTCCTTAGCAGGCAGGAAGTTATAAAACCACCTCTGTAGGCATCCAAACTCCCAGGTTCCTATAAAAAATTCTACATATACCAGGAAAGGTACATTAGAACCAATCAGAGAGAATTTACTCATTTTCCCAGTATGTTATCAGGCGAACAGAAGCAGAGGGGCATGGACAAGGGAGATGGGAGGGGCCGATTTCCCAAACCCATCAACAAAATCCTTCGACATTCCAGTCGGTTGGTTCCACGACTTTGGAATGAACAATGAAAATCTCAAACTTATAAAATGATTAGCTTTCTGCTCTGCTGACAATGGCTAAAGGAGGAAATGAGTTAAAAGACAGGTTGGACTATCTCCATGTAGTCCCTACAAACCACGTTAATTATCTTACATTAGCATTGAGCTGTCAGGATCAGCATCAGCCCCGTTAACTTTCTTGACCTTCCTCAGTCTGCACCTTGTTACCCTACAATGTTTCATGTTTACAAAGATAGGAGACTCCAGCTGCTCTAGCCTGACAGAACTTAATTTACATTTGGCCTTCATTAAGATGAGAGTCAGAATCATTGAGACCAAATGGAAAAGCCAGACTGCTGGGGGTTATGAAAAATTCAAATGGCATTTTCCCTTTTATCTGACAATTCTTATTAAGGAGACATACATCAACCTGAAATACATAAACCTTAAATGGAAAGGACATGATTAAAATTCCATATCGCAGGACTAGGACCCGAGTGACTTTGCCCAAGAGCTATGGTGGTCCTAGTACATCTCTCCTGTCTTCAGACAGAAGACAGAACTCCAAATTCTGCCCAGCTCCCCCTGACATCTGATTCTAGGCTAAGGACAAGGAACACGTGAATGACAGCAATACTGAAGTGAGTGGTCAGCTCTGACTCTGCCATCTGACTCACCCTTCACAGCCAATCAGTCTCAATGTCCTGTTGACATTATCCTCTAAAGATTTCTGGAACCTAGCTCCTCTCCATACCCCCGTGCCTAATTTTGGTCTCATTAGTTCTCACCTGGAATACTGTAACAGCTCCATATTGGACCATTCAAATTATTCAAAAAATAGGTATTGAGCACTATTATAAACCAGCCATTTGATTAGGGATAGGGATACAGCAAAGAACAAAATGGATATGATCTCCATCCTCCTTTATATTACAAAGGTTGAAAGGGAAAAGGATTATATAAATCATCATACAAATTGACATATCATTACAATTTATGAAAGACACAATGAAGCAAAATTAAGAGTGCGATGACAAGAGACTTCTGATTTATTTGAGGGTCAGGAAAGAGTTCTTTAAAAAAGCAACAATAAAGCTGAGACCTAAATGACGAGGAAGAATCAGTGGTGAATAAGCAGAGGAAGAATATTCTGGGCAGAAGGTACAGCATTGTCAAGACCAGGGGCAGCAAACTTTTTCTCTATAGATCCAGAAAGTATATATTTTCTGCTCTGAGGCCATAAAGTCTTTGTCTTAACTACTCAGCTCTGTCACTGCAATGCAAAAACAGCCAAGCACAGAACATAAACGAATAAGTATGGTTGTGTTCCAATAAAACTTTATTTATAGCCACTAAAATTTTAATTTCATATAATTTTCACAAGTCACAAAATATTCTTCTTTTAATTTTTTCTCAACCACTTGAAAATGTAAAGGCCATTCTTAGCTCCTAAGCCATCCAGTAATAGGCAGTAGGCAAGATTTGGCCTGAGGGGTATAGCCAACCCCTAGCCAAGACTCTGAGCAATCCCTGTGGATGGGTGAGAGTGAGCCACACAGCAGGGGTTGAGAGACACACAGCAAGGGAGGTGTGTGTGTGTGGGGGGGGGGGTGTAGAAATGGCATCACAGACCATCTCTGGGCCATACCACAAAGAAACCAGGGTCTCTCTCTAGAATGTCCTTTCTGTCTTCTACTAGACAAAACCTTCACTCCTATCTTGAGGCTTATGTCAAACTACTTACCCTGGGGAAGCTAATCGTTTTCTCCCATGGCACTCTTCATATTCCTACAGCACAATGCTTAGTGCGCCTTCTGGTGGCTCTGTTTCCGTGTCTGCCCTCCACCCACTCCATTCCTTATGCTCCACCACCACTGCCCCAGTGGACGCTGTGCCCCTCAAGGGTAAGGCTGAGTCCTTATTGTCCCCCTGTCCCCAGGGCCTATCACAGTTTCTGGTTCATAGATCTCAGTTCAGATTTGGCAAATTAAGGAATGAATAGAAAGTAAATAAATGATATTTCAAAGAACTTATTAATAGGACACAAAGTCTCATATTTTTATTTTGAATGTGTCCTTGAACAGCTCTACTGCAGCATTAAAAAGAAGATACCATTTCCTGATTCTCCACAACTGGAAGCTTTTCATGGTATAAGAGTGGGAGTCTTTGGAATTAAAAGCGATTTAGTAAGTCTCCAGGCCAGCAATATCAAGCATCACCTGACAACTTGCTGGAAATGCAAATTCTCAAATTCTCAGTCCCTACCCCAGAGCAACTAAATCAGAACCTGCAGTTTAACAAGATCTCCTGGTGATTCATTTACACATTAAAATTTGAGAAGCACCATAGCCATCACGGTCAGGCTTTAAGGAGTAAGGAGATGATGCTAAAACTGATTTTAGAAATATCATTCATTTTGAATTTGCAATCATGCTAAAACCCAATGGATTCTCAGCAAGAATTCTTATGCATGCTTACTCCCCACCAAAAAAACAAAATGGGTTTGAGGCTTAACCTGCAGGTAGTTGAATACATAGTGAGGCAACGTTTAGAAACTTAGAAAATTTTGAAAGGGAATGCTTTTTTTTTTAAATAAATTAATAGAAGGTGCTCTTAGAAGGTCACAGGCACTGCCATGTAATCTATAACTTAATTAATTTCTATGGGCTTTACTTAGTGCAGTTTGATATCAAGTGCAAGATGGGAAGCATCCTGAGAGGTTCATGCCAGATGTACATTTAGATCTCCTGGGATATATGGCTTGTGCTGGCCGTGCAGGTACTTAATAAAGGCCCTTCTGATGAACCAACAACCCTCTGCCCAATCCACCTCATTTAGTATTAATACAACCCTTTTTTTTCTGTGTTGACAAAACACAGTCATATATTCAACGTATGTCTTCTCTTGTAACAAGTTTAGGCTGGCCTAAAGAACACCACTGCCCTCGTTCCTGGTCCTACCCCAACCTACACGCTTCATGGAGGGATTTTAGTACTCTATGACATGCTGGAATAAGCTGGGATTTGGAGCCCAGTAGACATGGGTTTAAATTCTGGCCCTATCATCAGTTTGAGAAAGCCATATGACCCCTCTCTCAGCCTCAGTTTCCCATGCTACCTGCCAGGCAGGATTTGATAGGATTAAATCAGTTGATGCCTATAAAACACAAAGCACAGTGTGGAGGTGGTGCAGAACAGTTCTGTATTCTGATTTGTGTTTCAGCATGTATTTGAATCAGGTTTTCAGAATGACCTAATCCAACTCTCTCACTTTATAGATGGAAAAAGTGAGACCTGGGATGAGAAGTGCGTTGCCCAAAGCACACAATTATTGACAGTAGAGTCAGAACTGGTTCTTGAAAACTCCTGACTCCTAAGAAACTTTGTGTTTTCAAACTCTTAGCAACCATGGAAGCCTTTCTGCAGATTAAAACTTACAAAACAGCTCAATATATATTAACATAACAGATAGCAAGCCGAGCCTGCTTTGACTGTTGAAGCCCTTCCTTCTTACCCGTCTCCTGCCCCATGGTGGCAATCCTGGGGCACCTTCTCAGTACCCTAAGCTCCCCCATCTCCTACACAATTTCAGTAATTGAAGACTCAGCCCACCTGAAACCTCAGAGCCAGTAAAAGAATCACTGCAGGTCTTGCTCATTAGATGGATTCTCTGTTCACCAGACCACCTAGCGGTTTTCAAGTCCCTGAGGTTCCCAAAGGACTTGAACTTTCTCACACATCCATCTCTAATGGGAACCATTAAGCTGACATCACCATTCTCCACACTTCATAAAGAAGTCCTAACATCTGGAAATGGGAACCACCTGCAAGTGCTTTGACCAGAGACCGCCCTATCATTCAAGGACTTGGAAACTCAAGTGCAGGTGAGATGAGAAAGGGATACCCTAAAATGTCAACAAGGCCAAAGATGAATAATTTGGGGCTAAAAGTGTATAGGAAAGGAAAGCTCTGGTCAGAAGATCTGGACTTAAATTCCAGCTCTGCTACTTTCTAATTGGGATGGTAATTAACCTCTCTGAATTCCAGTAGAGTATTGAATATTAAGAGAATTGATTTTTTTTCTTTCTTTTTTTTATTTCAGAATATTATGGGGGTACAAACATTTTGGTTACATGTAATGCCTTTGCCTCACCCAAGCCAGGGCTAGAAGCATGCCCTTCCCCCATACAGTGTGCTCTGTCTCCATTAGTTGTGAGTTTACCCACCCCCACCCCACCCACCTGACTGGCACCCAATGAATATTACTATCATGAAGAGAACTGATTTTTGAGTCAGCCAGTCTTAGGTTCAAATCTTGACTAGGTCAACTACTTCTAGTTTCACTTTGAGTTAGTTTACCTCTAATGAGCTTTAGTTTTCTTGTCCACAAAACAGAGACCCTTAAAAAAACAAAACAAAACAAAAATAAAATAAAATTTCACAGGGTCATTGTTAACATTCAAAGAGATGATGTGTAAAATATGAATCACAGTGCCCACAGCGCCTGGCATGAGTTAAGCACACAAAAACAGGTGTGATTTAACTGCAACCTAATCAATAAAATAGGATCAACCTTCCCCAGAGAGTTGCTGGGAAAAATCAAACCTAAAGTCTGTTAGACTTTAGCAGGGTGGCTGGCACATGCAGATCCTCAATAAAAGGAACCCTCTACTACTGTCAGTATCCTCTCTTCAACCCTGTGCACTCACCTCTTTCAGCCACAGAAGCTTCGGGGCCTGCATTTCCACAGACATCATCCCCCCGACGTACTGCAGGACGCTGTGCTTGGTTTCGTTGATCCTGTGGACCTGACTGACCGCTCGGTGGTCCAGCCACATGATGATATTTCGACGGGAATCCCCTAGCAGAAACAAGAGATGAGGACAGACATGCATCCTTGGCCTTCTAATTCAAGGAAACAACTATGGATTTCCAAGGGCAAAATGCTATGTAACTTCTACAATTTCATGTATCAAAAATGAGCAAAGTGAAAGGACACCAGCCAGGCCAATGAGTGCATGGTACCCAAACCTTGGATTCCCCTGCCAGCGATGTGTTCTTTGACCATAACCCCGGGATTAAAAGTCTACATTAAAACCAGCCAAAATCTACCAGTTAATTATGTTATCATTCATTCTCTCTCAACTTATTCCCCTCCTTTCCTATGCCTGCTGCTCTAAAAAAACTTTTCTGGGCACACATTCAGGAAAAGAGCCTATGAATTAAGACTAGGACAATACTTCATCTACTAAAGATGTCTCCTTTAAATATGGACACATACTTGGATGTACAATAACACATCTAATAGCTACACAATGGCATTTATCTGCATATATTTTTTTCTGGTCAGTTTAATAAAAATTAGTTCATTTAGCTGTTGTATCCTCATTCACTTGATTTGTTTGGTGGAGCAGGAAACACATGAGTTTTGGAGTTAGGCAGACCAAATGGGGAATGCTGACTCTCTAAGTTACAGATGGAGATATACTCAGCAAGTTACTAAAAAAAGACTGTGCACATAAAGGATATGGCAAGCCCCTCTCACAAAGTAGGCCCTCAGGGGGAGTAAATCTTAAGGAGCAGAATTTAGAACCAGCTGGAAAAGGAGCACCACCCCTCATATCCTGCCTTTGCCACCCTGCATCCCACATAGCAACCATCCCTGTCTCTCTTCCCCAGCCTCTGTTAACCCATCATGTACTGATGGGCAAGCCAGTGTGCCTTTTATAGCCCTCTGGCTCCTCCGATGGCAGACTGCAGACAACAGCAATGATGATACCTGGGAGATTATCAGAGAAAAGACAAAAGGGGAGCCAGGCATTTTCACACATTATTTTATTTAATGGCAAAATAACTGCACACTACATATCTTGCTGACAGCACATGTTTATAATGTGTGTTTGTGTGTCTCCCGAGCCCTGAGTTAAACATTTTATACACATATTACCTCATTTAATCCTCAAAACAATCCTCTGATATAGGTATTATTAACCCCATTTTTCAGTGATGAGCAGACTCTCGAGGGTGAAGATGTGCCCAATGTCTAGCAGCTGGCAAATGTATGAAGTGTGATTTAGAACCACATCTGTGTGGAGAATAAATAATCTGGTAAAGCGAATAAACTACAAGAATAAGGATACCAGCTGAGATGTTTTAAAACACAAAGTCATCCCTCCTTATCTGTGGGTTCCACACCCATGGAGTCAACCAACTGTGGACTGAAAATATTTAAAAAAAAAAAAAGTGGTTTCAGCTGTATTGAACATGCACAAACTTTTTCTTGCCATTATTCCCTCAACTATAGAGCATTACAATTATTTACACAGCATTTACATTCTATTAGGGAATTACAAGTATTAGGTATTCCAAGTAGTCTAGAGATGACAAAGTACAAGTGAGGATATGTGTAGGTTATATATAAATACTACACCATTTTATATAAGGGACTTGTACATCCGCGGGTTTTGGCATCTGAGGGAGGTCCTGGAACCAATCCCCCACAGATAAGGAGGGACAACTGTATGTTGTTTGTTGTTGTGGCTGTATACATACAGAGTAAAAGCACAAAAACAATGTCTTTGTGAACAACAACTACGGCAGAATGGTTAGCTGTAGGAGGTGGAGGGGGGAGATGAGCTGAAGTTACAAATACTTCTTAAAAAGAAAAACAAAAGACCTGATGCAAATATGGCAAAAAGTCATCTGTTTATGCTCAGTAGTAGGTGCATAGGAGGCTATTTTATTTTCTTTACACCTCTATATCTTTGGAAAGATTTTTTTAAACTAAAATTTTGAAAAAGCCAACCTAAGAAAATATCTAAATAAGGTCATGGACATAACAAGGCAAGGGCTCTGTCACTGGTGTTCTTAACTGGAAAGATTTCAAGTCCCACAAAAGTCCTACAAACAACAGTAATGTTTTGAAAATAAGACAAAGGACAGAGTACATGAGACCTTCCAAAGGCATATCAAAAAAATATTTTTAAACAGTATAGTGGTTCTACTGTATAAAAGAATTGCTCAAAGCTGTGGTTCCCAAAACTGGTAGGTAGCTCATGAGAATCACCTGGATAACTTCTAAAAATACTGAGATCCAGGTCCTGTTCCAACCATCAGCGAATCACCTGCACACATGTATGTGGATGGGTGTTGAGGGAGACAATATCAGTGTTGTTTCTTAAATATTATACAGAATGTATCTACAGCTGCTTCAAGGCAAAACCACCTGCTGCAACACTTCTGCTTGTAGTAAAGACAGACCCATCAGCTACTACTGCATTTACATAAAGAGAGTCTCAAAATATAGTCAGAACAATACAATGAAAATTGTACAGAATCAGTCATTTTACTATATTTATTAGAATTATTAATTTAAAATTTTCAGTTCAGAAAAAAACGTGGGAAGTTAATCCTTTTTCAGTTCTTACAGAAAATCACAAATAAATGACTCAACTGAAAGTTTGTGCAATCTCTTCTTAGGCGTCTACGAGGTGCAAGGCACAGTGTTGGGTGCTGGGATACCAAGAAGAACATGTCACTGTTCCTGTCCTGCAGAAGCATGTGTGTGAATGGGGAGTCTATACAGTGCGTTGACTGCCAGAACAAAAGTTCCAGATGTGAGAACACAGAGGAGGAGCACAGAGAAGAATCCAGTGAGTTGAGCCTGAGGCTGCACAGAGAGCTTCCAAAAAACAGGAAAGCTCTGACTTAGTTTTGCAAGTCACTGGCCATTGGTTAGCCAGGCGAAGGAGGAGTGAGGAAAGAGGTTCTACACAATAGAGACAGCGTGTGAAACAGGACACAGACCAAGAAGGTGTCATCTTTTAACAGAATTGGAGATGATTTGGTAGAGCAGAATTTGAGCTACCTCAGTTTACCTATGGGTTCACTTCATTAATATTTTGAACACTTCACAAGATGTGGTCCAGGCATACCGGAGAGGAAAAAATTACTATGAATCAGCAAAAACATCTAAATACTATGTTTCTGCTGCACAGAGTAGCCCAAGTTGGGACTTCCTCTCCCGGCCCCAATTATCTATCACCTTGGTTCTCTCCCAAGGGCTCCTATGGCTGAGCTGACACAACCAGAGTTGGGCTCTGAGCTCCGTGGCCTGCTGCAGGGGCTGGAAAGCACAGCAATTACACTGCTGTCCACCCCAGGGGCTGTTTGCAGCTTCAAAGAAGAAGAATCAAACAAGAAAAGGCGAACAATGAGACTGTTTTATCATATAGTAATGCTTATTATTCTCAAACTATTCAACTTCAACTTATTGGTTTCTGTTTTCATTCTGTGGTTAACATCTAAAGATGGCAGTACTTCTGGTCTGTGAGTTTGGTTCCAGTGGTGACCGGGGTAATCTGTGAACGTCCTGATCCCACTCCCCACTCCTCACAATCACTCCCGTTAATAAAGCAAGAGTCGGTCACTGCCACGCAGGTAGAAGCAGTCTTTAAAGAACCTTTAAACCACCTTTAGAGTCTAATTTCATTTTCTAGCACAGGATAATCCATTTCAGAAAAAAAAATCTAACCTTAATCCAATCTGTTGAAAGGCAAGCAACTGGCGAAGGGCACCTGCAGCTGGATGCGTTTGATGAATGGGCACATTTTAACCTTTTAGGTGGAATACAGTTATTTCAACACTTATAATTAGGGCTGTAGCATAGCTGCCCTTTTAATAGAGGGCCTGTTAACAGGAGGCAATTGTACCTACAGTGAAAAAAAGATGGCATCCAGAGAGGGTATGTATTATATTTAAGCAGGTTTAACAAGGAACTCTCTTCTTCCACTTCCAGCGTTCTGTTCCTAATATTTTAACTGCCTGTTCATCTGTGCCCAGTGATTCTCCAGTGATTCTCCACAGACTAACATTGCTGAGGAAACTTTTTAAAAATTGACATTTTAAAAATGTCAATGTCCTACCCCTACCCCAAGCCAACTGAATACAAATCTTGGGGGTAAGTCTAATAAATTGGTAATTTTTTAAAAAGATCTCCAGTCGATACTAATGCACAGCCAGAGGGGGAAAAAGTAAACATATATTTTAGTAGATTAGATGGTACAGGATTCTAAAGGACATCTAAAGTCCCACCCAAAATCAGGCTCTCCACAGTGGCTTTATGGAGCCAAGTCCCTTCCTGACCCAGCCCCCACCCCACCCCACTCATACCAATTGCCCTTTAAACTTTTAACTTCTGGGACACGATTTCTGACCTCCACACTCCACCTCTAAATCTCACTATCAGTGGCAAGAGACACCTGACCTACAGCAGCCCTAACAGACAATCACCTGACCTTTACTTAAATAAAGCCAATAAAGGAAACGCTGACAGCCTCCCAAAGTGGTCAGGTCCACAGCTGGCCACAGCTTGTAGCTGGAGAATGCTTGCTGCTGCTGGGCTGAGGTCTGCTTGCTCACCACCACTTCTGTGGACTCTGCTCTCTGAAGTGGCCCAGACTGAGGCTTCCCCTGGCCAGAACTATGCCAACTGAGTCAATGAATGGTCACTGAGAACAAGAGCCACTCGGATTCATCTTTGAAGCCCCTGCACTGAATAAGACAGGGCTTGGCACACTGTAGATGCTCATAAATGTGGCAAGAAGTAAGGGGGTAAGGTGTAAATGTGTGCGTGTGTGTGTAAGAGACGGTTGTCATTACTACTGTGCTCTAATAACTCAATTTGCACACCTTTTCAGCACATGTCATTTATAATAATCACTATTACTTGCATTAAATCCACAGAAGTGAGTGGAACACATTCTCTTAACTTGAAAAATTCAAAGACAAGTGGAAGACATTTTTCTGAGCATTTTAAGTGTCAAGATCTTACTTAATTCTCACAGCAAAGCAACTGACTCACTATTCCAATTTTTTCAGAGGAGAAAACAGAGACATGTGGAGTTAAGTGACTCACCCAAGGTGTCACAGCTCAGCAACAGCAGAGCGGCAAGCTGATCCCTGCCTGATTCCAATTCCACTGTGTCCTAGTGTGCCCTACTATATCACAGCCAATAGTTAAGAAAGTTGCTACTACAAGCAGTGTCCAGAACTAAGGTTCTTAAACAGAATCTAGCCCCAAACTTGTTTGCTATGGCTATCTTGGCAGCAGCTCACTGACAACGCCTAGAACCACCCCCAACTTTAGATGGGGCTGCGATCTCCAGTGTGCCACAGACTCTATCACGACCTAATGCCTTCTGCTCATTACAAGGTTAAATACTGGTTGAAATTTATCTTTGCACATACATGTGTGCTGTTGTTGTTCTCAAACCTGGGCCATTTTAGTCATTTACATTACATGCCTGACTAGTGTAGACTTGGGTTTGCAACCCCAGTACCAGCACCATTGGCTAAAATTCCCCCAAAGAGACACAACCTCACCTGCCATGAAAAATCTCTGATGGTGTGCCCAAGTGGCACTTTACATTTTAAACATCTCATTTTTGTAATCACAGTGTCTATTAGAACAACGTCATCAAATGTGAATGTCTTTTGGTCTGACTATTGAAAATAGAGAAGCCATCTGTTTCCAGCTTCTGTGTGACACATGGTCCTATCTACCTTGTTCCATTTCCTTTAAAAGGACTGGGCTCACCCACTCAAATGAACATGGACTGGGAACTTCATACACAAAGCAACTGCAAGCCCTGACACTGCCTTCCCATGAAACATCCAAACCACCTTCTGTTTCAAGGCTACTCACTCCAAGCTAATGACCCCAGGTCCTTCCTTCATCAAGCTCTCTACTGTGGCTCTTATGCTTTAGGAAGCCAAGTCTCCCCTAACCCAGCCCCAACATCACCCCACTCCTACCAACTACTGTCTAAGGTTTTCATTTCTGGGACACAATTTCTGTCCTCTTCACTCCACCTCTGAATCTCACTATCAGTGGCAAGAAATGCCTGACCCATGTTCTACCTGGGTCCTTCAATCATCCAAGTCTGTCCCAGCCAGTCTCCCATCACCAGGAAAAGGAAGAGGAATGGTCCTACCTTCATGGTTTACTGGTAAAGGACGAAACTGCTTATCCAAAACAACCAGAGAACACGTGGCATCAAACCCAAGTCCTCGAATTTGTTTTAAATCGATCCCTTGTACAACTTTCTGTTTTAAAAACAAACAAAAACATAAATTACAACACCGGGGTTTTAAAAGCTTGAAGACAAATTACAACTAGAAGAAATAAATGACAGAACAGAAAAATAATATTTACAACATAAAACAGATAACAGTTCAATATCACTAAAATACCAAAAGATCCCATAAATTAATAAGAAAACAACCACCAATCTAATTGGAAATTAAGCAAAGGACACAAAAAGTCACTTCGTAAAATAAAAAGAAATGGTCAAAGAGCATATGAAAATATTTTCAACTCCACTACAATAAATGCAAATAAAAATATTCCAAAATTTCTGCTTTTCATATTGGCAAAACTGTAAAAGATTAATAGTACAGGTTGCTATCTCTTATCCAAAATGCTTGGGACCAGAAGTGTTTCAGATTTCAGAATTTTTTGGATTTCGGAATATCTGCATATACATAATAAGATATGTTGAGAATGGGACCCATGTCTAAATATAAGATTCATTTATGTTTCATATACACCTCACACACAGAGGCTGAAGGTAATTTTATAGGATATTTTTAATAATTTTGTGCATGAAACAAAGTTTGCATACACCAAACCATCAGAAAGCAAGTGTGTTACTGTCTCAGCCGCTCCATGTGGCATCGTGATGGTGCTCAAAAAGTTTTGAATTTTGATGCATTTTCAAATTTGGATTTTTGGATTAGGGATGTTCAACCTCTAGAGGGGTGGTTGTAAGATAAGGAGAAGTGGACTTTCTTGAACATTATTCTAACAATGTAATTATCCTGCATACATTTTAGAGAATAAGTTGATAGTATTTATTAAAATTAAAAATATGTATATCGTTTGGCCCAGCAATCCCATGTCCAGGAACCTATCTTAGCAAATTATTAGCATAAGTAAATAAAGTTATACATAGAAGATGGTTAACTATAGCACAGCTAAGAATATACTCAAAAACTGAAAAAACTCTTTAGTAAACTATGGCACATCTGTCATTTATTAATCTGTTATTAATAAAAATGAATGAAATTTAAATTTCTATGCAGAAATTTAAAAGAAAGAGGTAGAAAGGCAACTTCTGGGTGTGGTGGTATGAAGAAGTCAGAAAATCCTCAGCAAAATAAATGTACAAAACTGGACAAAATTGTCAAAAACAAAGAGTTGGGACTATGGAAATTGATCAAAGCCACATGACAAATTGAGAAGCATTTTTTCTTAAAAAAATCAAATTTGTACAGAAACATTCCCCCAAGAAAATAAAAAACAAAAAACTACAGGTCCAAATGGCTTCACTGGGGAATTTTATAAAACATTTAAGTAAAAAACAATACCAGTCATACACAAACTTGTTTAGAATGTAGTAAAGGGGAGACACTTTCCAATAAATTTTCATGGCCAGTATTACCATGATACCAAAGCTAAGCAATGACATCATAAGAAAAGAACACTACAGACCTATATTTGTCATGAATATAGGTGTAAAAATCCTTAAAATATTAACAAACCAAATCTTGCTATATATATCTCATTATATATAAAATGTCCCTCTGGAGAATTCTGACTAATATACTCAGGAACGAATTTATCAAAAGAAGTTCAAGACCTATACACTGAAAACTACCACACACTGCTATAAAAAGCTACCAATTAGAGAAATATACCATACTCATTAAATGGAAATTTCAACATTGTTATGATGGCAATCTCTTCAAATTAATCTACAGATTCTACACAACTCCTATTAAAACCCTAGGAGGTTTTATTTACTTACTAATTTTTTTGGTAGAGCCTGACAAGCTATTCCTAACATGCAGAAATGCAGAAATGCAAAGGCCATAGAAGGGCCCAAACATTTTTGGAAAAAAAAGAACAAAAACTTATGCTACCTGATTTCAAAACTTACTATAAAACTACCATTACTAAGTCAATGATGTATTGGCATAAGGATAAATGTATGTATCAGTACAATGGAACAGAAATATAAGAAACAAACCAAAACATTTTTGGTCAATTGGTTTTTGATAAAGGTGCCAAGACAATTCAGTGGGGAAAGGATAGACCATTCAACTGTGATGCTAGAATTAAATGGCTATATGAAAAAACAAAAACCTGGACTCTTACCTCACACCACACACAAAAATTAACTGAAAATGTATCACACTCCTAAATGTAAAAGCTAGAACTGTAAAAATTGATAAATTTGACTTTATCAAAATTTTAAAATTTTCCTCTTCAAAACAAATAATTACAAAATGAAATGACAAGCTATGGGCTTGAAGAAAAGATTTGCCAATCATACATCTGATAATACATTTATACATAGGATATATAAAGAACTCTTATAAAAACAACCCAATTAGAAAATGGTCAAAAGATCTGAATAGACACTTCACCAAAGAAGATATACAAATGGCCCATATGCATTTGAAAAAGCACTCAATATCATTAGTCATTAAGGAAATGCGAATTAAAATCACAGTGAGATACCACTACACACTTGCTAGAACAGCTATAATCACAAAGACTGATAATACCAAGTGTTAGAGAATTGTTGAAAAAGTGGGACCCTCATATATTACTGGTGGAAATGTAAAATAGAGCCATTTAAGATAATGTTTGGCATATTTTTAAACATAACTTACCACACAACCCAGCAATTACACTCCTAGATATCTACCCAAGAAAAATAAAAACATATGTAAACATAAAGATTTTATGCAAATATTCATAGCAGGGTTATTTATAATATCCCCAAGGTGGAAACAAACCAAATATCCATCATAGTTTAATAAAATGTTAAATAAAGCATGGTATATCCATACTATGGATTATCACTCAGCAAGAAAAAGGCAGGAACTACTCATATGTGTAGCAACATGGCTGAACCTTAAAAACACTGTGCTAAGCGAAAAGAGCCAGACACAAAGGAATGCATGCTGTATGATTTCATTTATACAAAATTTCCTTTAAAAAGCAACTATAAAGACAGAAAGCAGATAAATTGTTACCTATGACTGAGGTTGGAGATTATGCAAACAGGCATAAGGAAACTTTTGGATTAATAAATGCCCTAAATTGGATTATGGTGATGACTGCACGACTGTATAAATTTACTAAGATAATTATATATTTGCAATGCCTAAATTTTATGGTATATAAATTATACTTCAAATTGTTAAATATCCTTTAAAAAACAAATTAAGCTATAAAAGATAAAATGGAATGATACCTATATTAATAAAGTATAAAAAAGAACATGTTTTTTATACTTTTATGTTTTTTATACTGCAGGGTGGAACTGCAGTTAGAGGGGACAGGAGACTTTGCACTTGTTTGTGTAATTTTTAAAGCTGTAGAGTAATAAATTTATTGATTAATTCTATTTTTTAGTTTTGTTTCTATGGTTTCCTTTTTGGAAAAAGCATGAGTGACCATATGGTTTCCATTAACTTAAAATATGACAATAAGCTTTTAAATCCCATAAACGTCAACCCAAAAGTGTTCATCCCCATTTAGTGAAATTCACCTTAAAATATATAAACTTCTTTTTTCCTATTTGGGAATACCAGAATTATAACTTAAGAAGTCCATTTCTTACTATTTAACATGTTCCTCAAACAAGATCTACACACAATTATTGAAGATTCAGAACAAAAAAAGCATTTTTTCAAATATTAACAGTAAGTATTATATATATTGAGCATCTACTATGTGCCAGGTGCTTTACATATATCATCTTATTTAATCCTTACAAAGCCCTCTAAAAGAAACATTTAATAAAAAACAAGAGGATGATTGGGGAGGGGAGAGGTGAGCAAGCAGGCTCAGAGAGGTTAAGGAACTGGCCCTTGTCACACAGCCAGTAGATGGCAGAGCCAGAATTCAAATGAGAAGCTCGTGTTCCTTCTATTACACCATACTGCCTGCCTCTGTCATCAGAGTATTTCCTGTTGCCCAAGAGACACATCCTGTGGAGAGGACACGTGCTGTACGGGAGAACATTTGCTAGTGACCCATCTGTGACTGCTGGCAATACCTTTGACCCACAGTACCAGGTGAATATCCTGTATGCCTTTATCACACTGATCATTCTAGACTTACAGGAGTTTGAGGACCAAACCCATTCCTTGACAGGCAGCATGGCCTCATGACAATGAGTCACAAAGACCTGAAATCAAATCCTAGCTCTGTCACTCTGGCTATGTGACTGAGGGCAGGTTACACAATTCCAGCCATTGCAACTCCTCTCTTGCCTTGCTGGTTCATGTTTCTGTAGCACTTACAGGTACAGCTTCCTCTGCCTGGAATGTCCTTCCAACTTGGCTTGGAAATCACTGGGTAGGAGCTAAGATCAATGGCTCTGGGGTACACTGCCTGAGTTTGAAATCCGGCTCTGCCATTTACCAGTTATATAACTTTG
This sequence comes from Propithecus coquereli, assembly GCF_000956105.1. Lineage (NCBI taxonomy): Eukaryota > Metazoa > Chordata > Mammalia > Primates > Indriidae > Propithecus > Propithecus coquereli. The sequence continues at coordinate 9,283,987 of NW_012138302.1, forward strand.
TGAACTCAGAAAACCAGCTTCCTTGGTAGCACAAAGCTATTACTTATACCTGCATTTCTCCATGATATTATGAGAATTCAGCAAAATAAGATGTGATTTGCTTAACATCTGGCATTCAGTACACAATAAATAGCATCTTTTATTAGAGTAAATTAGCTGCTTCAAATCTTCTTTGAACACGTGGGACGTCAATCAATCACTTGCTACGTGGCCCTACTGCCCTCCACACCCAGAGACTGCATGCCTGACTTGGATAAGCCCATCTCACACAGGCCCAAAGTTGGTCAAGAGAGGAATTGGGTGAGAAAATGTCGATAAATCAATAAAACTCCACACCGCAAGGCAGCTTCAGAGTAGAGACAAACACAGGATACGGTGTCCACAGAATCACCGTCTGGTCCCAACTCCACCACTTCTCGGTCAGGTAATCACTAACCTCATCCCCTCTGAGCCTCAGTGTCCTAAGAGTGAGAGATACTTCCCCGGTGAGGATCAAAAGATTCAACGGATTTGAAAGTACTTTGGAACCAGCAAACCTTTATAGGAAACAAAAAGGAGAGAAAACCCACTCGATGCCTTATTAATGGTGTTCGTGAAATATTTTTTATGTACAAAGCATAGCATGCTCTCTGTGTCATCTCAGCACATATAAAAAGTGATAGGCAAAGGGAATAGCAATAGAAAAAAATTGTATGGACTTCAATCTTTCTAAGAATTATGGGGTGAGTAACCTTCCAGTAGAAGCAAGGAAAATATTTCCTTCAATCTATTCTTTGAATCTTCTCTAAAGACCTAAAGAGTTCTGTATTCAACTCATGACCTTCAGTCACAAAGATTCAGTGTCTCCATCTCTAAAATAGAGACCACTCACAGGACCTGGATTTAAATTTGATTTGGCTAGGGAGTCACTATTATTTCCCTGGTCTTACAAACAAATGCCTTGCTATCATGCTTATCCACAGCAGAGCACCACCCCCATTCCCAACCTCCTCCCCCATCACCTAATCCATCCAGAAAGATGGTTGTCAGGGCCCTGTGAGAAGGCCCCTGGGGCTTGACCTGGTGACCTGAGGATTCTTTTTTATAGTCTCATTAATGGAAGAAGAAAACAGCCTAGTAAACTCACCCCAACAGCTTGGCATCAAGAAAATGTCCCTGGCTAGAGAGAAAGCACATTGCTTTTCTAAAGAATTTCAAGAGAAGGAGATTCCTGCAATCTCATTTCGTAACCTGGTCCATGTCTACCAACTGTCAACTGGTAGCTATGGGCCAGAAAACAAATATTTGGGGAAAGGATTGTGTATGGCTTCATTCTTAATTGTGGGAACTGGTTCAATCCTGCATGTGTTTTGAATCAGCAGGCTCCGCCATTTTGGGTGGGGAGACGGTGTTCCTTAGAAACCCTCCAAACTGAGAACTGGAGGGTTGGATGCATACCTGGTTTCATCTTTAGCTCTATATAGAGCAAGGGTCAAAGCCTGTGGCCTCCCAGACAGAGTCCAGCTTGCAGTAGTGTTCTGTGTGGCTAGTAATGTACTTTTAAATCTTGATTTGAATGCCTCTGTCAGCTTTGGGGGCATGTGGGGTTATGAAATCCCAGTTCCCTCAGGCTCCACCACTCCCTGTTGCCTACACAATTCACACACTTGCTCAGTCCGTCCTTAGCAAACGTAATCAAGTCCCTTCTAGGGTCAGGCTGTGCACTCTTCTAGGTATTTCGGAAACAATGGAGAGCAAAACATTAGAGAAAAGAAAAAACCTTGCTCTTTGGGAGTACATTTTAGTAGGTATAGACAATAGCCAATAAACTAAATAAAGTACATAGTGAAGATATGGTATAGTAGAATGTGACCAGTCAGGGAGACCAGGAATGCCAGAGAAGGGGGATGTGGTTGCCAAGAAGGTGAGACTGAAGGAAACACTTGAAGGACATGAAGAGTGGACCTTGTGGAAACCTGGGGAAAGAGTGTTCCAGGCAGGGGAACAGCAAACAGAAAGGCCCTGGGGTGGGACCAGCGAAGAGACTGACTCAGCTTGTGCAGGGTGTGCATTACCTGGAAGGCCCCAGAAGGCAGTCAATTTTGCAAAAGCTAATTTATTGACTGGTGAAATAAATAAATCCAGTCCTGAACTTTTACCTATATAGCATCCTGGCATAGGTATGGTGGTGTCTCATGATGATAAGATGAGGAAACAGAGGACAAACACTCCCATTTATGTCTGACCCTAATATTCTGCCAAGAACTAAACCTCAAGCAGCTACCTCCCTCCTCTCCAGCATCACTGAGTCTAGTTAGACCTTCCTTCCCAAAGCCTCTGGCTCATCCCTCCTATTTATTCCTCTATCATTCATTATTCCACTCCATACATTCATTATTAAAAAGATATTATTAAGCACTATATGCGCCAGGCACAGAGGGCACATACTGAGCAAGACAGACATGGTCTCAGACCTCCCAGAGTTTACAGTCCAAAAAAACCCCAGCCTTCAAAACTCATCAGAACAATGAAATTGCCTCCTAACTGGCATCCTTATATTTAGTTTCTGTTCTCTCCAAACCATTCTGAATCTGTTGCCAGATTGGTCAAACAAAAACTGATGATGACTTCTATCTAGAAGATTTCCCTCTTGGCCTCAGAGCCAGCTGTCCTACATACACCCCTGTGGTCAATTCCAAACTTCCTTCCCTTTCTTCCTACTATAAACCCCCTGTTCCAGCCAGGGTTGGACACTTAACACTCCCATATCAGTACTTCTATCCATTCTATTCCCCCATTTCTGACCATCCTCTCTTAAGAGTTCTCAAGAGGCACTTCCTGCCCTAAATCCTTCCTCAGCTTCTCTCCATTGGGTAGGAATAGGGACATCCTAATTTCTTTTGATCATTCTTTTTATACTTCCTGAGTCTAATGTATGCTAGGTTCTGGGTGAGCAAAACATAGTAACTGCCCTCCATAAAATCTAGTAGGGAAGACAGATATTAATCCCCCCCGCAAAAAAAAGAATGAGTTTATTATTTATCTATTTCATTTTATTTATGTTATTATTGATTTATATAATTATTTTATTAGCTCTTAATCAAAAAATGAATGACTCACAAACCAGATGGTATTCTATGAAAAAAGTGCAAGGTACTGTGAAGAAATTTAATAAGTGAAATAAGACTTAGTTAGAGGTAGTATTGGGCAAGAAAAGGCTTCTTCCTTGAAAAACTGACTTTTGAACTAAGATTTAGAGCAGCACTATGAAACAGAACTTTGTGCAATAATGGAAATGTTCTATATGTGTACCGTCCAATACAGTAGCCACCAGGCCCACGTGGCTACTAAGTGCTCGAGGTGTGGCTAGTACAAATTATATTTAATTTTAATTTATTTAAATAGCCACATGTGGCTAGCAACTACTGTATTGGACAGTGCAGATCTAAGGATGAACAGGAATTACATATGCTGGTGGAAGGCAGGAAGAGTGAGCAGGCAGAAGAAAGAAATCTGCATAAAAGCTCTGAGGCTAGAGGGAGTGCTGCATGTCTGAGGACATGACAGAAGGAAGGTGTGGCTGGAACGCAGAGAGCCAGGAGAAGCATCCTGAGATGATCCAGATGAGCAAGTTGGGACGAGACCACGTAGGGCCCTGAAGGCCATGTTAAGGATTTCGAGTTCTACCCAAATTGAGGCACACCTCGTTTTATTGTGCTTCACTTTACTGGACTCTGCAGATACTGCATTTTTTACAAATTGAAGGTCTGCGGCAACCAGAGTGAGCAAGTCTATCGGCGCCATTTTTCAAACAGCACATGCCCACTTCATTAGCATTTTTTACTTAGCAACAAAGTATTTTTTTAATTAAGGCATATACATTGTTTTTTAGACTGCATGCTTAACAGACTACAGTATAGTATAAATGGAACTTTTATATGCATTAGGAAACCAAAACAATTCACGTGACTTGCAGTATTGTAATATTAGCTTTATTGCAGTGGTCTGGAACTGAACCCACAATATCTCTGAGGTATGCCTGTAGTAGTGTGATACTATTGAAAGATTATAAGCAAAAGAGTGACATGATCAGATTGTCATTAAAGGAAAAGAAATCTATTCCAGCTGCAAGGAGGAGAATAGATCAGAAAAGGGAAAAGCAAATACAAGGACATCGGTTAGGCTTTTAGAATAATCTAGGCAAAAGATAAAGTTATATGGTGCTGGAGGAGGAGAGAATATATAGATTTGACCCATCTCAGTTCAGGCTTATCAAGTACTATCTGGATAACCTTGGGAAAGTCACTTAACTCTCTGGCCCCTAGTTTTTCAACTGCAAGGTGGAGATAACAACCCCTTCCCTACCTACCCTGTAATGGAAATCAAACGGAATGAAAGGATATCATAAACTGCAGTAGTTCTATGAATGTAAGAGGTACCATTATTGCTCAACCCCACAAGGGCTATTCTTTCTTCTGCACCCCCTCCTCACAGCATTACCCATGCAGATAGTACCACTGTAGAACAAAACGGCATTGGCTTTATGTGGGTTGCTTTCTTCCTACGCAATTAGCTGTTTCATCTTTAGGGACAGAGAACTTGTATACCTCTCACAGTGCTCCAGTGCTTAGCAAAGAGCGCAGCACAGAGTGGGTGCTCAGTAAATGTTTGTAAACTAAATGAAAGAGTGGCACTTAACAAATACCTGTTGGCTAAGTGATTCCTCCAGCTTACCTTCTCTTTCTTCCTCATGGAAGTTCAGTATGAATCATACACTAATTTGTAATGCTCTCACCTTGTTGGAATGACTAAGATTTGTGGCTCCAAAAAGGACCCTTTAAAATCAGGGACTGTGTATGTCCTCTAGGACTTGTGGCTTTCAATAAAACCTCTTAGGTGTCCTGGATCCCAGCCCAGTAAAACCTGCCAATTTTAGGGGCAGTGGGGAGTAAAAAAGAGAGGAGAATTCAGAGCCATCTCACTAGGGTTCCAGGCCTGTCTGTAATACTCGTTAGTATCAGAGCCTCAATTCACCCATGTGTCAAATAGGAAGAAAAGTAGTTGTCCTTCCTATGCCACAGTTATTCTGACACTGAAACAAAATGAGAGAAATCAGAGTGCATTTTGTCACTTTGTTTTTATTAGCTCTAAGTAACATGAATTTAACAACCATTAATTGAGCACCTAATCTGTGCCAGGAAATGTGTTAGATACCAGAGATACAAAGATGAATCTCTCCAATGGCTCAGCTCATGGCTTAAAAGGGACCAAACAAGCCAACAACTAAAATGCAATATAATAAGGGCTGGATAATGATACAGGTGAAGATGGCAGGCTCTGGGCAGTAGACAGGGGTTTCTCACCCTCTTTCCTCTAAGGTTGGCAAAGATGGGCACGGATTGTCAGAAGTCATCAAGGAAGGCTCTCAGGAGGAAGGAATGATTAAGCTTACTTTATTAGATGCCCAGGAGGAGTTGGGCAGATGAAAAGGGTGAGAGAAGAGTATGCCAGACACTGTAAACAACAGACTTTTCATTCATTCATGTACTCAGCAAACATTAACTGAGCATATTATGAGGAACTCTAGAGAAATATAGGTAAATAAGATATTACCCTGCCCAGGGGGCATGCATTGCCACCTAAGCAGAAAACCAGGTAAAGGCACTTGTAATCCAGTATGGTTATACAACAAACAGGGCAAGCTCATGGTGCCCCACATAGTAACAAAGCTAAAACACTTCTAGCTGCTTCATACAATTTCCAGGCAGGGCCATGTAGAGGGAGATAAGACTGGAGAGAGAGGCAAGGGGCCAAGCATGAGGGCAGCGGTGGTGCCAGGGGCACATCCCAGCCTTTCCCCCTTCTCGGTGTGAGACCTTGAGCTGGTTACTAAAACTCTGCAAAGCTCTTTTCTTTCCATCCTTAAAACAGAGAATAATAAAAATGACCTCGAAAGGTTGTTGCTGGGAGGACAAAATGAAGTGATGGGTATAAACTACTCAGCATAGTACATGGAACATAATTAGTGCCCAAGAACTATTGGCTGCAGCTGTCATCATCATCATCACATTATTATTATTGCTATTATTGACTAAGGGGAAAATCATCTCAGGCAACATGAACAACTTAGGGAGAAGGAAGTACTACAATTGCTCTCAAGCTCTCAACTTCCTAGAGTCCGTGAGAAAGAAAGGACAGGCCAAGATATATTTTATGTCGCCCTTTGCTCTAGACCAGTGCTTCTCAAAGTCTTATACAGAAAGAACCTTAACTAGAAGGAGAGTGAATACTCCCAAGAAGTACCTCCCCTGTGGACTTTGACTTTTCAGTATTTTATCTTAGAAATTCATTCTCTTCTATGATCTACTTATTTATGGTATCATTGGCACTACCATAGGAAACACAGTGCATACACATTTCCAGGCAATGTTATGACATTTTATATGCATTAACTCATTGAATCCTCACAACAATCCTATGGAAGTAGGTACTATTATCATTCCCATTTTACAGATAAGGAAACTGAGGCAAGAAACATTAAGTAACTTATCCAAGATCACCAACTAATAAATGTCAGAATTCGGATGTCAATCCAGGTAGTCTGGCTCCAGAATCTGTGCTCTGTGGTGGTGTCCTACCTCTCAAAATAAAAATGCTTCCCTTCTTAAACATCACACCAGCAATAATGTTCCAAGTAGACATGTCATGCTTATCCTGCGGCTTCTGATACACGGCCATATATCCATACTCCAAGTGAGGGGAATGGCCTAAGACCCAACTGCTTTACTCAGGGTAAAGCTACAGTGATACAGCTTTGCTATAGTGAGACAGCATCGTTAAGGACAAATACCCACAGCACTTATGTGGCTAATGGGGCTCAAACAGAAGAGGAGTTGGTCGCCACTGGGAGATGATTAAAAATCTACCATTAAACCAAGTTGTACTTAGAGTAGACCTTTTCAAAGTAGCTTTTCATCAGGGGATTATATTTTCTTCTTGACAGTTTTCTTAATGGCAAGCAAGGCTATATATTAGAAGAACAAAGGAGAGTCAAAGGCAAAGAGTAGAAGATTTTCACCAGGGTGGGGGCTAAAATGGGAGAGGGAAGAGGAAAACTAAACAGGCAGAAGAGAAGATGCCTCTTTTATTCCAGTATAATGCTGCGGTGCTGCCCACCCCCACTCTTCTCTCTGCCTTCTTCTCCGGGGGCACTAACAGCAGCCAAGAGCTCATTAAAGTTTAAACAGATTGATCAATAGGGACAGAATGGTGAATTGTCCATCTGCAAATTACCAAGCACCTCATGAATATTTAAGGAAGTAAACTAGGAACAGGGAAGAGAAGGAATCCAAGATTTTATATTTCCCCCTGGATAAAAGCACAAAAGGATCTCGGCCATTCCTGGCCACCAGGACATAAAATCAAACAGTCAAGTGAAACTTGAAAAATGAACAAGTATTGCCCAGCATCGCTTCCTTTCACAAGCCAGCAGGCTGAATCCAACCCAAGGCCACTCAAGATGAACACCTGCCTGGCATGTATCAGAGACGCTCTAGTCTGACCCAGCTTCCTTACTTTCTCAGAACACACTATGTTTTCTTGCCACCATGCCTCTGCACATGCCGTTCCCTCTTCCCAAAATGCAGTTCCCCTAACTTGTCCACTGGAGAGGAAGGAGAGTCCACTAATTAAGAGTGTAGCTGTGGAGTCAGACTGCTTAGGTTCTAGTCCTGCCTCTGCTACTTACTAACTGTATGACCTTGGGTAAGTTACCTAACCTTTCAGGGCCTCCATTTCTTCTTCAACAAAATAGGGGTAGTAATAGTACTACCCTTGTAGAGTCACGTGAGGATTCAGCTACATGATGCAAGTTAACAAACCTTACACAGCACTTGGCATACAATAAAAACACGGTAGGTGTTAGCTACGATTTCTCCCACATTTAGTCATACCTGGAGCTTCCACATCTGTCACTGTCTTCCCTACGCCCCCTCAGGTTAGCTCTATCCCCAGCTCCCGCCATAGCCACTTTGCTTCCAGCTCTTATCACATCATATTTTAGCTGTTTATCAGTCTCTGCCACTACATGGTGAACTCCTGAAAGGCAAGGCCTATGTCTTACTCACCCCTGCATCTAAAATTACCCCAAGACAGTCTGTGGCACCAGGGGGACACACAACAAACACTCGGCAGGTGAGAACACAGTCAAGGAGAGAACCCAGTTTTGCCCATACCTTTGTGACGGCACAGCACGCGGCCCAGATGTCCTCGGAGGATTGCTCGTGGTGGTTGAACTGGGGCTCCCACTGCTTAATTGCCTGGTCTGCGAAAGCCAAAAGGACCCCGCTCTGGTCCACCAGAGCAGCACGGACACTGCCCGTCCCAACGTCCACGCCCACATAGTACCTCCCTGGTTCCTGTTCTCCGCCAGACATCGCAGTGCCTCCACCTGTGGTGAGAAAGCATAAAAACCATGTGAAGACCAAGCAGATCTGCAAAGACAGTCACAAAGCATCTTGAAAGTAGAAAGAGAAGTGCAGCCACCTAACTGGTGACCATTTATTATTTATTCATCCAACAAAAATTTCTAGTGTTAACAGTACACCGATAGGCACTGAGCTAGGTGGTGGGTGAACAAGGCAGATTTGGCTTCAAACATGGAGTTTCTATTCTTGGAAGGGAGTCAGACATTAAGCATTTAATTACTTAGTTATTTAGGCAAAGCAGCGATGACTGCTACAGGGCAAGCACAGGGTGGTAGGAGAACTTGGAACCTGGGGAAAAGAGAGATGAATTTATTCTCAGTGAATTTGAATCAGCAAGGACAGGAGCCATGGTACCGAAAGGAATCCTTGTTTCCTAGTCAGTCAGTCGTTCAACAAATTATCTGCTGAGTAGCTATTATGTGCAAGTGCTGTGAAAAGTGCATACACTCCCTCTACTCCTCACTACAACTCTAGAAGGTGAGTATACTTAAATCTCTATTTTATAGTTGATCAAGGTAAGACTCTAAGAAGTAACTTTTTGCTTAATGCTAGGTCTGCACATTCATAAGGAATAAATGTGATTATACTGATGTACATTATACTGATGAAAAAATAGGTCTCTGCAAAGTTAAGGAATTTACCCAGCCTCACTGAGGAACAGCCTGGACCTAAAGTCCCACATTTGTGCAGTCATGCTCTTTCCTTTCTTTCCCAAAAGCTTGCATTAATATGATAGGTTTGGAGAAGAGGCAAATATATTGCAGCCGTGTCATGAAGTGACTGGGAATTGGTGAGGCACCCCAAGAGGGACAGGATCAGGAATTAGTTAGACAATCTGTTTTCCTTACAGAACCCTGGTGAGTTACAAGGAAATCTGACCAGAGAACACTCAGGAATTCCTTGGCCTTCATGGCTGCTCTAATTCCCTTTGGTCAGATTAGCCCATATGACACAGAATCTCATAGAGGCTTTTATTTTCCAGATTGGCCTTTCAAAGAATAAGAACAAGCCCTCAGGACAACTCAGCTGGTGAACACACAACAGCTCCCCAGGTGAGCTCAGGGCAGCCTTAGCGCCCAGAGTCTAATTTCAACCTGAGTGGCGTTCTGCACCCTTCGACTTCAGAAAGATAATGTTTCCTTGGCCAAGTCACACTAGGGGATTCTAAAACAAAATCAGCCAGCAGATGTTCGGTTACTGCTTCCTGGATATTTATCCCAGTAAAGGGAAAAAAAAAAAAAACTTCATTAAAAGTGATTGCTTCTGACTTAATTACAAGGGTTTCCCAACTGTGTGTGTCCCTCTCTTGGCTTTGTGGCTCACTGGCAGGTGAAGGAGAAAATGGGGAAGTTACAGAAATAAGATTAGCTACTTTCATCTGAGCTTCAGAGAACCACTCTCAGGCCACAGCCAGTGTGCGTTCTCATCTTCTCCTTGCTCACATCCCTGTAGGGGCACCAGATGACCACTAGCACCAATTGTCAAATCATTCATTCCTTCATTCATTCCATAGTGATACCTTTTCTTCAAGCCATTACTTGAAGAAAATTTAAATAAAACAGATAAAAGCAAAGCTGCTCTTCTTTGAAACAATGATCGCCCCTGCTTCACCCTCCAATCTTTCCTCCAGCAGTCCTTCTGCTGGGCCCTTTCTTGGGACAACTGAAAACCACCAGCTTTGGGCTGTGATACACCCTGAGGATGCGGTCCCCAATCCCCAGGCCACGGACTGCCCTGCTAGGAACCAGGCCTGTAGAGCAGGAGGTGAGCAATGGGTAAGTGACCAAAGCTTCATCTGTATTTACAGCTGCTCCCCATCACTCGCATCACCGCCGGAGCTCCGCCTCCTGTCAGATCAGTGACATTAGGTTCTCACAGGAGCACACACCTTACTGTAAACTGCACATGCGAGGGATCTAGGCTGCACTCCCCTTGTGAGAATCTAAGGCCTGATGATCTGAGTGGAACTGAGGCAGTGATGCCAGTGCTGGGAAGCGGCTGCAAATACAGACTATCATTAGCAGAGAGAGACTTGATTATACCATAAATGTAATGTGCTTAAATCATACCAAAACCATCCCCCCACACCCCAGCCTGTGGAAAAACTGTCTTCCATGAAGCCAGTCCCTGGTGCCAAAAAGGTTGGGGACCACTGCCCTAAGGCCCCCAGCATGGCATCTCAGGCCTTCCGTGAGCCTCCTTCTACCTGCTGACCAGCCCCGCCTAACACAGTCCTGCCCATTCTCACTCCAAGCTCCAGACGTCCTCCCATACTCCTCTCGGGCTCTCAAGGACCCCGTAGTGCTATAGCCTCCCCCATCACATACTAATCCCTTCCAATTCCCTCCTCCCCTCATCTGCCTGGTGACCATGGACCTACATTTTAAGGCCCAGCTCAGCCACGACATCTTTGGGGAAGACTTCCTTGCCTTTCTCCATCTCTTGTACACAAAGGATGCCAACACTCGTTTGTCCCTACTTTCTTTTAAAACTTGCCTCTCTGGATTTAAACTTTGTTGTTTCCATGTGTGTCTCTCTTACTGGCCTGCACTTGAGAAAAGGAACTCATTGATTTCTGCATCCCCAGCTCCTACCACAGTGCCTGGCACATAGTTTGTTTTCAATAAATGCTTACTGAATGAACTAAATCCGTGAATTAACAGAAAACAAGGATAAACACATTCATGCCTTCATAGTTTGAATTCCTAAATCTGTACCTATAGGCAACGGTGTCTATTCTAATCTCTTACTCATCCAATTTACAAATATTTATTGAATGCTTACAACCACATTTTATTAATTCTAGGGCACTCATTTGTTTCACGTTTAGCTTCTCTGAATTCAGGGTGAATCTTACAATCAATGGCATCTTACAGTTAATTGGTAACATTTTCTTTCTTTCTTGGCGGTATTGAAATAATGGTGCATCTTGCAATCACTGACATCTGAGACTCGAAGAAACACAGATTGTAACAGGCACCAGGCTCCCTGCTAAGGATACACTGATTGACAAAATAGGGACAATGCCTTGACTCAGAGCTTCCTCAGCTACTTTACCTGCAACAGGAGGCAGACTGACCAAGCCAGCTGATCCACCTTCCCTCTACCAACCACACACATCTTCTTACTTCACTTGGGATTCCCTCTTGACTTCCCACTGTCTTCACTATGAAGGCCCCCAGGGGTGCTGTTCCTTAACACTGATCCCAGCATGTCAACAGCACTTTGCTCGTGGCTGGAACTTTGCAAGACTATTCTAAACACATAGGGAGGAACAAAGAAATAAGTAGGAAATGAAGGATCTGTGCTAACGTTCTGGCTTACACAGACCTGGCCAGCCAGCATCCAGGCTTGTCTCCACCCCCACCAGCACCAGTGACAAGAGAGATCCCCATGGGGCTGGCCCAGGCCCTGATGTCTGGCTTGCTCACTTTCAACTCCATCTTCCCTGGTAGGGAACGCATCATCGTGCCACCCATTACCCAGACATACTGATTCCTTTCCAATAAAACCCAAAGGGGCAGATTTCCACTCTACAGCTCACCCTGGGCTTGCTCCAGTTCTGGTTTCTGCCCCCAGGAAAGAGCCCACCCTTCAGGATAGCCCCCACCTCACAGGGAGAGTGGAGCTTTATGATTAGACGATTAATTCCAACTGCTGCCTGTGTCACCGCTGTATGCCCAGTGCCTGGCACTTAGCAGCAACTTGGTAAGTCCTTGTGACTCAGAGAATGAATGGCTATCTTTAAACCCCATCACTGGGGAAATAATAAAAGGTACTCTGTTTACTGTGTATCTGATACTCTGTTAAGTGGCTTGCTTATAATGCCACTTTTAATCCTGACCACAATTCTTGAAGACAATAACTATTATCATTTCCATTTTACTGATGAGGAAAGTGAGTCCTAGATAGGTAAAGTAACTTGCTCATACATAAGCAATACAGTTGACAGCAATCCATCCCCTCTGGCACCAAAGTCCCTAAACTTTCTCAGGATTTTCTGCTGCCCCCAGATATTGTTCTATTTATTAAATGCCTATTTTTCAGGGGCTCTGCTAGGGGCCCCTGCCTACTGTGCCTATGGTCCACTAACTCAGAATCCGGGCTGTTCATCTTCAGAGGCTGACCCTTCTGCAACACCGGGTGGCCAGTCTCCAGCAAACCATCTGCTTCTATAATAGATAATAACCAAGGCATCATTCAGTAAGAGTCAAATCTATGGAAACAAGGGAGTCAAACCCTGCCAGCATCGTCCACAAAACTCCTCCCAGTTTCTGTTTTTCTATGAAATAGATCCTACTCAAGTATTTCAGCTTCAAGATTTTTCCCATTATTACAGTTTTAAGTGATCTCTTTGTGATTGTTTCCACACCTGGAACCTGAAAGCAGGGAAGTTCAAGCCCCCAGGCAGCTTCCCCAAAACTCAACCTGTGAGTTATAAAAGCCCTACGGAGGATTTTCTGCAACACAGATCCCCTGCTCTTCCCCCACGGTGCCCCGTGCTCCTGGGTCATAAGTACAATCTACTGTGACCTGGACTCCAAACTTTATTCAACCAGTATCTCTTAGCCTCAAAAAATAAAGTAACTGCAAAATTGAAAACATTATTCCATTTTCTAGTTTGTTTTTTAAAAAAGGATCAGGATCCCCATTGGGTCAATCATTTCCATATTCATGGAAACCCAATCAGGTTGGTAAACCTATCACCACTTTACACCTCAGCAGGGTAGGAGTAATTTGCCTAAAGTCACACAAACAGTAAATGGCAACACCAGGAGTTGAACCCTAGCCTATTATGGCAAGTTTAGGGCTCTTTCCACAACACCAAGCTAAAACAGAAAACCAAATCCTTTGATAACTTCTTCAATAACAACAGCAACACCGATGTAGCACGAGTATTTATTGAGCTCTGCTCTGCAGATCACCAGACTTCGTGATTTCATTTAATCCTTACAGCAACCCTATGAGGCAGGAGGCACGAGCCCCGCTTCCCCGTTAAAGAAATTGACGTTCTCGGAGATGACGCTGTTTAAAGCCACACAGCACAGAGGCAGGGGGCTGGGATTCAAGGATAAGTCAGTGTGACTCCAAAGCCTCCTTTATGAATGGTCACAGTCAGAACTGTGGTTTCATTTCATTCTTTTTAGGCAAAGGTGAATGTTCTGAAAACAGCTGTTGGGAATATGGGGAGGGTGGTCAGGCACCGAGAAATAAGGACATGGACTGTGGACAGCCAAGAGAAAGAAAAATAACAGAGAGAAAGTCAAGCTGTGCTGCATACAAATCCTGAGACATACCTAACTTCTCAGTCCATGAGATGTTTCTGAGGGTAGAAACAGCCTCCTGTCCAAGTCCCCAGCATGATCAAAAGACTGTTCTGTATGATAAATATTTATACAGTTCGTTAAATAATAGCCTGTATAAATATTATTAGAAATGTGCCACAGGAAACCACAGACTTCGCAGCTGATTCTTCAACAAATGTGCAAGCTGCTCAAATGCAGCGTGAAAAAAGGAAAAGGGGACCTGGGAGTTGGAAGCTGTTCTTTGCAAAAGGACTTAATCAATCCTAAGGAGGGGGTACGTGCTACAAATATCTACCACGTGGAGATTGTTCTCTTACTGCTTTCGATGCCTGCAACCCTCCAGAGCGGAGGAGCTTACCTTACACCCTATTTCTTAAGGAGCCGTTCCTCCAGCATGGATTTGGTGACAGTCCACAGAAACAGTATTCCAGGGACCTGGGAAAGAATTCAATATCCTCTTTCAACTTTGATCTCTGGACTTTGCTGGGAGCTCATGTACACGCCCCACATAATTTAATTAGTTACGCTGCAATCAGGGCTGTGGTAAGATTGGGAAGAAAAAGATGAGCAATGGGTTAAGCTTGTCCACTTCAGTCTTCTTAACAGAAAGGATTGAATAACACTTTCAACAAAGCTCACATGCTCTAAGATGGTGAGAAAATTTGGAATGGGAAGGAAAGAGCTAATTTGGCAATTATAGTTGGTTCTCTGTAAGCTGCACCAACAACACACAAGGGAGGAAAAGAACAGCTTGCTAACAGGCACTTTTCCTCTTAAAGTGAAAACCTGTCTCCAATGACCCCCTCCCCAGTTCTTTTTCAGCCTTTTGGTTTAAGGGGAGACATTTCTAAAAGTTTTCAGGTTGCTAATACTAGCTCAAAAGCCACCCAAACACTTTCTGGGTTCCCCAAACTTTTGAAGTTTGTAGCAACTGCACAAGACATCTTTCACCCAGACGTGCCCATGGCCTGGTGTAGATGGTACATGGGAGTATAAGCCTATTTCCAGTCAAGTCTGGGGTGACCAGCATGTTCTGTGGCATCAGAGAGAAGGAAGGGAGTAAGCAGCGAAGCTGTTCCCTGAAAGCTACTGAGTAGCTGAACCATGCTCCTATCTCGGCAAGCTCCTAGAAGGCCCAGACAACATTTTATTCACCACTGATGTCGAACACAAATGCCTAACAAAGGACCTGGCCTGCTGCAGATCAAGAACAAGGTCAAAAGCATCTGAGGATGAGAAGGAGAAGAGGGAGAAGGAAAGGGAAAATGCAGAGGGAAGAGGGTAAGGGGGTAAGTGGGGGGAGGAAAGGGGAAGGGAGGGAAGAAACTGAATGGGCAGGAAGAGGAGGGTTGGGGGATTCAGAAGATAAGAAACTAAGAAACCCCCCCCCGCCCAGACTGATGGGAGGAGGGGAGAAGAAAGAAAGAAAGAAGTAGACATACACTTTGGCCAACAAAAAAACACCCACCAGGTTCTTCCTGCCCAGGAAAGGTCCATAACATAGAGAAGGAACAGAAAATGAAATGTCAGTTCTGAGACCCAAATGTAAATCCAAATATCAAACAAAAACAAAACACAAACCAACAAAACCTTTGTTCTACTCTGAGGGTCACCCACTCATACCTGGAGTGTTTGCTGTCACCCAGCAGGACAGACCTCTAGGCCTCCAGCACCCAGGAGTTTGCATGTGGGACCCATGACACACAGGTTCCTCGAGCCAGCTAACAGGCTGTGAAGAAACCCCAGACACCTAAGAACATGAGAAAACACCATGGAGCACACAGTCTCTGAGCCCAGACATTCTCAAAAGAAGCTGAGAGTACAGAAATCCCCTGTACAGCAAGGCAGGGCTGCCTCTAGACAGCTGGGGACAGGGGCTGGGCCTATCTACCTCTGCATCTCCAATGCACATACACAAAAATAAGCTTGGTACATAGCAGGTACTCAATACTGATGAATGAATGAACAAAAGTCATTCCATTTGAGAGAAATGAAGGCAATTTTCCCTATCTCACTGAAAATTAAATCCTCAGTATCCACAGGGTAGGGAGTGAGGTGTGAAGGTCATTGCACTGGATTAGCAATCGGGAAATCTGGGACTTGTCCTGTACGTGTCTGCCACTTACTGGCTTTGGACAAGTCCCTTCACTGATGACCTTCTTCCCAAGTATAAAAGGAGATTTATGAATTCTGTATAACTACCCCAAGGGGTTGTTGTAAAGATTAAAGCTAATAATGGAACAGAAAGGCTTTCAAAGGGTAATTCCTTTATAAACAGAAGGAATCAATGGTGCTGGGCACCATAGGAAAATTCGAGTGCAAAAATAGATACTACACAGCCTCTACTGTTGCTACGGTCTGAATGGTGTGTCCCTCCCCAAAATTCATGTGTTGAAACCTAAGCCCTAAAGTGACAATATTAAGAGGTGGGGCCTTTGAGAGAGGATTAGGTCATGAGGGAGGAGCCTCCATGAATGGGATCGGTCCCCTTATAGAAGAGGCTCTTGTCCCTTCCACCACGTGAGGACACAGCGAGAAGTCAGTAATCTGCAGCCCAGAAGACAGCCCTTATCTAATACCAGATCTGCCGGCACCTTGATTTTAGACTTCCCAGCCTCTAGAATTGTGAGAAATACATTTCTGTTGCAAATAAGCCATAATACATAATAACATAATACCATAAGTTTAAACTTATGGTATTATGTTATAGCAGCCTAAGATTAATATAAAGATCTGAATTTTGAAAATCAGATGGTGATGCCTTATTCGTTTATGTACTTCAAGCAAAACCTAACGCACCTAGTAAAACTGCATATGGCAGGAAAGTAGCTTCATGTGGCCACCAGAATCCCGGCCATCCATACTTCAGGGACCAGGCATCCTAGCCCAACTCCACCCTTCTCCACAGAATGAAGTTAGTTGGTCAATGGAGTTACAAGTTTACTGCTTTCTTTACTGTCCCAACGGTTCTGATCCACTAGATAACAAACTCAGTATTTTTCAGGTTCTATACTGAGCCCATTTTTAAAGGCAAATAAGAAGTTGCTGGACAAGGGGCATGGTATTAAATCAGTAAGACAGTAGAAAAATTGGCTATCCTTTTAAATTTGAAGTTAGATTCCAAAAAAAAATAGTCAAAACCCACCAAATCCCCAGGCCTGCCTCACAATGTGGCCAGATCCAAACTGAGCCAGTCCTGGATAGCGGCCAAAAACCACCACCTTCCGAGAGCCACATGGGTAATAGCACAACAGCAGTCACAAAGAAAATATAAAATCCAACCACAGTGGAAGCAAAATGCAAGGTACAGGTAGGTCCCAAAGAACACGTGGATGAAAAATGTGACTTATCAAACGACAGCCCCAAACTCCACCAACAAATATCCCTTAAAGAAATTAAACTTTACACCTCCTATATCCTTTTCCATAAACCCTGCTCACTCTCTCCTATCTCTTCTGTCCAACCTTTGTGTTCTGATAAAATAACTCTTTGGTTGTTTATAATGCCTTCTTCTGTTGCCCTGCCAAGCCATTCCCTACACAGAGAAAGGGAGAGGGGAACCTACG
This sequence comes from Propithecus coquereli, assembly GCF_000956105.1. Classification (NCBI taxonomy): domain Eukaryota; kingdom Metazoa; phylum Chordata; class Mammalia; order Primates; family Indriidae; genus Propithecus; species Propithecus coquereli. The sequence continues at coordinate 9,301,324 of NW_012138302.1, forward strand.
TTTACAACACCTACCACAAGGTATGTGCTGTTTCTCCCATTCACACATGAGGACACTGAAATGCTGGAGGGGCCTACATCCTGCAGATGGTCACAAAGCCCGCAGAGGGAAGAGGCCATGTTAAAATTCAGGTTTGCCCCAGCGAGAGCTAAACTCTTCTACCACCCCTGAAATGACTGGCTTCCCACACTAACCAAGCTGCCTTTGTCCTGGGCACACGTGGAATGAATTTTCACATCCTGTGAAATCTCAGATGACCCTTTGAAATGCCTTCTCCATGGTCTGATTAATAAAGTCTACCTCTGTCACAATAAACCCTATTGTAGGAAACATTAGCTATTAGCTGAGAATTCTCCACCTCCTATTTCTTTGTGTAAGTTAATGTAGCTCAATGTAGTATTGTAATAGGGGAATTACTGAGTTGTGGGGGAGGGGAGGATTATGAATGTATAAAATATTCAAATACCTTCTAAAATAAAAAGATCCCAAAGACTTTCTTCCTCTGAAGAGTTCTAGAAGCACTGCAAGCAAGCCTTCTGTGTGGTGTGTGGCTGAAGCACCAAGCTCCTCCCTGGGGCCAGTCTCCCCATGTCCGCAGGAACACGTACGGAGGGGAGAAGGCAGATGTAGAGGGAGTCCACCCAGGCAGGTAGATCCACAGTCAATCTTTTACAAACCAAACGGACACCCTGAGTTCACTAAACGCAGAAGTTTGGATTTGATGGTTTCTCCCCTAACATGCCAATTATAAAGCTAAGCCCGTAACAGGGAAAATTATTATATATGCAAACTTAGTGATTTGTGCCTACACGGACTCCTTTCTGAAATGTGAATCCCTGACCTCTCTTTGAGTTCTGAATAATTTAAACATATATGTAGTTTCTTTCCCCCATCACTTTCTTCTCCAAGAGGTTGCTGTTGATTTGCTGACATAATTAACCATGAAGTGATTTTCTACAGAACTAACCAGACCTTCAAAGCAATGTCATTATCATTAGCATATTGGCCAAAATCCACAGCTTTTCCCAGAAAGTCACTCAAATTAAACAACAGAAGAACCCCTCAACCTTAATGACTGCTGTCAGATGTCAGCAAATTCAGGAAGAGCTCAGGGCAGCATGTGGCAAAGCAAGAAAACCCATCGTCCATGTGATGAACGCAAAGCTCCTTCCTTGCAGACAACATCAAGCCAGAGGCTGGCTAAGGTCTTGGTCCATTCTTATGTTTCCCTGTGTAGGAAGCATGGCCCGGTGGCTTTAATGTCCAAGGTGAAAGGCCTAAAGAATGAGTTATCTCAATTTTAAACAGTAGACTTGGCCATTCCACAAACATGGCCTTGTCAAAATCATCATGGGCTAAAGTATAAGCTTAAAGATCACCCATGCTGCTTCTGCCTCCAAAATAAAGCCCAAACTCTTGACCTGACCTACAAGGACCTCTAAGCTCTGGCTGCTGCTGCCTCGCTAACCTTAGCTCCCACCTCCCTCCCCAACCTCAACCCATCACATTCCGACCCTACAAAACCACTAGCAACTCCCCAAAGGAAGGCCAGGTGCCCCTGTCCACACTGTCCCCTGTACCTGTAATGTAAGAATACAAACTTGTAGTTCACAGAAAAAGAAATACAAGAAATACGCATCAATCGTTTACCTCACAAATAACGTAGGAAATGTCAATCAAAATACTGAGATAATTTTATACCTAAAAAATTAGCAGGAGTTGAATTTCAATAATACCCATTTTTGTCAAGAGTGTGGAGAAATAGGCAGTTTCATACACTTTTCATGGTATAGTAACTGGTTCAATCTTTTGTAGAATAATTTGAAACCGTCAATTTTTAAAATTTACTCCTTTTAGGCTGAGCACAGTGGCTCACACCTATAATCCTCGCACTCTGGGAAGCAGGGCAGGAAGATTGCTTGAGGTCAGGGGTTTGAGACCAGCCTACGCAAGAGGAAGATCCCATCTCTACTAAAAATAGAAAAATTAGCTGGGCATCATGGTGCACGCCTGTAGTCCCAGCTACTCGGGAGGCTGAGGCAGGAGAATTGCTTGAGCCCGGGACTTTGAGGTTGCTGTGAGCTAGGCTGATGCCACGACACTCGAGCCTGAGTGACAGAGCAAGATTCTGTCTCAAAAAAAAAAAAAAACTAGCCTTTTACCCAAGAGTTGAACTTCTAAGAATCTACCTTCTAAGAATTTATACCTTGGCTCATCAAAAAAGACATACCAAAATGTCCCCTACAACATTTTTTTTTTTTTTTTTGGAAATACAAAAGCATGCCACAAAAACCCTAGCAACAAATTAAATACTTAATACTGGACTTGCTAAAATTGATTCATCAGCTGTTAAAAGAAATGAGAAGGAGCTAAAGAAAAATGCTAATTACATATTATTAACTAAAAAAGTATGTTCTTAGATGGTACAGTATGACCCCATTTGTATGATTACTTTTTTAAAGAATAGAGCATCGTTGGTTCTCAAAGTGTGGTCTCCAGCAGAGCAACAGCATCAGCATCACCAGGGAACTTGTTAGACATGCAGGTTCTCAAGCTCTGGTCCAGCTCCACTGACTCAGACTCTCTGGCAAGGGGCTCAGCAGCTTGTGCCTTAAAAAGGCCTCCAAGTGATCCTGATGGATGATCAAGTTTGAGAACCACTGTATTATATAAAGACCTAACATACAAGATTTCAAGAAAAATACACAAAAAACTGCTTACTCCAGTGACACCCAGGCCAAAGAATGTAGTGGGGGCTTGGAGTGTGTTTCCCTTCTGCTCTCTGCACTGTCTGAATGTTCAGAAGGAGCAGCTACCATTGTAACAGGAAGAAAGATCTTCCTTATATTGAGTTGAACTGTGCTTTGTATGGCTTCTACCATCCAGTCCTAATTTTTCTCCCAAAGGATCATCCAAACAGCCTTTTCACCCTTTTGTATGCACTGTCCCTTCAAATGTTTTGAAATGACTCTCACAACTTCCTATTGAGTCTTCTTTCCTCCGTGCTCTATAGTCTCAATTCCTAGACTGCTCCTCCATGCCATGGCTTTTGTCTAAAATAAAGAGAGGGGAAGAAGGGACAGGGACACTTACTATATTTAACTAGAATGACCTTCAGTCACCCGTGTTTCTACAGGACACTGTGGGGAGATGACATCAGCTGGGCTAGGAGCACACAGTCTTCCCTTTCCCTCTACCTGCCAGGAGGTCCTCCGGGTGCCCTAGGCTGGCACGAACCAACACTCCATCACTCCATCCAGCCCAGTATCTAATCTCTGATGCTAGCATCAAGAATAATTTGTTCTTGATGGGAACAAACTATCTCTGACCATGAAGAATAATCTGTTCTTGAGGGGAGGAGGGAAAGAGCATCTTTAAAAACTGTCTTTGAAGGGGAGCTTTCAGGTAATCCTTGTCACATGCCCTGCTCTTCCCTTAAGAGTTCACTGGAAATTAGTGTTATCTGTGTTTTATCAATACGTACCTTCACATGAATCTAAATGTTTCTTAAATTTATATTTTGAGCCAGCTCTCATCTTACATCAATAAATTTCCTACAAACATTTATTCTGTGCCAGGCATGGTACCAGTGACTTCATAGATGGTCTTGCTAATCCTTGCTACAACTTAAATATGGGAAACTAAGGTTCTGAGCAGTTAGGTCACCTGCTCAAAGTCACAGAGGCAGTGAACAAGAGAGAAGGATTTCAATCCTACGCTCTTCCTACTATGTCACATGGGAAATTTTTAAAATCGTAACAGTAGCCTCATTTTAATATCAAAGACGACACATAATTCTACAATCCCAGAATTTGGTAAACTAGATTGAGTTTGATCTGTTGAAATCATTCTTGAGTTTAGAGACTTTGTCTTCTTTTTCTCAACTTTCTTATCCCAATATCCAGTCAATAACTGAGTCCTTCCTTAATCCCTCTCCCATGGCCAGTTTAGCAGAATCCAAGCTACTCAGCTCTCAGCCTGGTCTGCAACAGATTTCAGGGTAGCTCAGTCCCAAATCTAGATGGCCAAGGGACTGGTAATATATTTAGCCTGAATGATTTCTACTTGATTTTCCCATTCTCCCTAAACCTACCCCACACATACATCACTGTATAGGTACCTGCTGTATAAACTCTGCTTCATTGAGTCATCCATGTTACTAAGGACTTCCTAATTAATTTAAGATGATTAAGAGGGGATTATAGGAGCCTCTAGGGAAAAGCATGCCTAGTCTGGGAAGGAAACGTCATCATTTTCCTGCATACATCAAACCTACTTCTCTCCAAATATACCATTTGTTCTTTCCTCCCTATCTCAGTGAGTGGCATGACCATCTACCCTGATGCTGTCATCAGGAATCTAGAAGGTATCACTGACTCCCTGTTCAGGTTATTGTCAGTGTGCCCCCATGTCTCTACAACATACCCATTCCCTACCTTCTCTGCCTGCTTTGTGTCCTGGAGACAACAGTCAGGATCTCCAATACTCTCTAACCCTCTATCTTCTAAAAATTAGAGTTATCTATGTTCTATGAATATGAACCTATGGGTTTGGGCAATGGAAAGCCCTTGCAGAAGCCTCAACGGAAGGAGGAGAGTAAGGTCAGGGCTCCCTTCCCGTGGAGTTACCTTGGACTTGCTGCATCTCTTGGCCTAAGATAACAGATCCTTTTGAGGCAGCCTTCTCCACATGATCTCACCTTTTAGGTTTTGGTGACCATTCCTCCCCTTGTCCCTTTAGGTCTAGGGATATAACACTCTTACTGTTATTAATCCCAGGCATTCGGACTGCCCTCATCTTTCTGAATAGCTCCTTGATTGAAAATTATCCTAATTTTAGGTGTCTTACATTTCCTTCTGATACACTTCCTTCACCATGCTCTTACAGGCCCGAAGTGGTGAAGTTCCCCTTTGTCTCTGGGCCTAGGTGCTTCTCAAAATCCCTTCCTCACATCCTCAAATAGCCCCTCCTTTATATTTTCTTCAAAACATCTAGTTGAAGGCTTCAACTTCTAGCCAAGAGGCAGTAACAGGAACCATATTTACCCCCCTGCTTAAAAACAAGCAAACAAACAAAAGAAGAACTGAAGAAAATACAGGAAACAAAGGTTCTCAGGATATTGGACATCAGGTAACAGAGTTCAATACTTGCAGAGAGATGGAAAAAAAGGAGAATCTTGCAATTGCTGAAGACTAATGCCTGGGAAATGTTTTCAGACTATGGCATAGGAAGGAAGTATGCAGGCAAAGCCCAGAAGTCTCCCTGAGTTGAGGAGACAAAGCTGGGAGCCTATGGAGAGTAAAAAGGCTCGAATCTTGGGGCAGCATATAAGAGGGGACAGAGCTACACAAAGAGAATATCAGAGAACTGCAAAGGGTACTCCTCAAGTGTTCAGAAGAGCACCAATCACTGCATGTGTGTGAGGAAACTATCTGAGGCAAAAGCATCAAAAAGGATTAGCATGAACAATCAGTGGGCTTCACACAGACTAGGAATAGTCCTATTCACACCAACCAAAGTAGAAAACCTCCTAACTCACAGGGCATTGGGTAGAGTACAAATTATATCAAACATTTAAAGAAAAATTAATGAAATCCTTCTCAAACTCTTACAAAAAATTAAAAAGGAGACAATAATTATAAATGCATTTCATAAGGCCACCATTACCCTGATACCAAAGTCAGGAGAACATTATAAGAAACGGAAATTACAGACCAATATCCAGGATAAACATAGATGCAAAAATCTCCAATAAAATACTAGCAAGCCAAATTCAACAGCATATTAAAAAAATCATTGACCACAATCAAGTGAGTAACTATCCCTGTAATGCAAGGATGGTTCAACACATGTAAACCAATAAATGTGATACAATACATTAACAGAATAAAGGATAAAAATCATATGATCATCTCAATAGATGCAGCAAAAGCATCCCACAAAATTCAACACCCTTTCATGATAAAAACCTTCAACAAATTAGATCTAGAAGGAATACACCTCAACATCATAAAAACCATATGTTATAAGCTCACGGCCAACAGCACACTCAATAGTAAAAGGCTGAAATCTTTTCCTTTAAGATCAAGAACAAGACAAGGATGCCCACTCTCACCACTTCTATTTGACAGAGTACTGGAAGTCCTAACCAGAGGAATCACACAAGAAAAAGAAATAAAAGATATCCAGATTAAAAACAAAGGAGTAAAATTGTCTGTTTGTAGATGACATGATCTTATATATGGAAATCTTATATATCTTATATATGATTCCACCAAAAAACTGTTAGAACAAACAAACAAATTCAGTAAAGCTACAGGACACAAAATCAACATATAAAAATCAGCTTTGTTTATATTTGCTAACAATGAACTACCCTAAAAAGAAATTAAGAAAACAATCGTACTTACGATGGCATCAAAAAGAATAAAATACTTAGAAATAAATTTACCAAAGAGATGAAAGATCTATATACCAAAAACTACAAAACACTGATGAAAGAAATTGAAGAAGACACATATAAATAGAAGGATATCCCATGTTCATGGATTGGTAGAAATAATATTAAAATATCCATACTACCCAAAGCAATCTGCAGATTCAATGTAATCCCTATCAAAATACCACTGGCATTTTTCACAGAAATACAAAAAACAGTCCTAAAATTCATATGTAACCACAAAAGACTTTGCATAGCCAAAGCAATCTTGAGAAATAAAAACAAAGCTGGAAAACATCACACTTCCTGATCTCAAATTATATTGCAAAGCTGTAGTAGTCAAAATAATATGATATTGGCATAAAAGCAGACATATACACTAATGGAACCAACAGACAGCCCAGAAATAAACGACACATATACAGTCAACTAATCTTCAACAAAGTCATCAAAAATTCACAATGGGGGAAGGACAGTCTCTTCAATAATTGACGTTGGGAAAACTGGACATCCACACGCAAAAGAATGAAATTGGATCCTTAGCTTACATCATACATAAAAAATCAACTCAAAATGGATTAAAGACTTAATCTAAGGTGAGAAACCTTAAAACTCCTAGAAGAAAACATAGATGAAAAGTTTCTTGACGTTAGTCTTGGCAATGATTTTTTGGATATGACATCAAAAGCACAGGCAACAAAAGCAAAAATAAACGAGCAAGACCATATCAAATTAAAGTTTCTAGACAGCAAAGGAAACAATCAGCAAAATGAAAAGGCAACCTATAAAATGGTAGAAAATGTTTCCAAATCATATATCCAATAAGGAGTTAAAATCCAAAGTATATAAAAAACTTACACAACTCAACAGCAAAATAAATAAATACCCCATTTTAAAAAATGGGGAAAAGAACTCAATAGACATGTTCCAAAAGAAGACATATGAATACCCAATAGGTATATGAAAACATGCTCACCATCACTAATCATCAGGGAAGTGCAAACCAAACCACAATGAGAAATCATCTCACATCTCTTAGGATGGCTATTATCAAAAAGTCAAAGGATAAGTATTGGTGAGACTGTGGAGAAAAAGGAACGCTTATACACTGTTGGCAGGAGGGTAAATTGGCACAGCCATTATGGAAAACACCGTGGAGGCTCAAAATATTAAAAATAGAATTACCATATGATAGCAATCTTACTTCTGGGTATATATCCAAAAGAAATGAAATTACTATCTCAAAAGATATGTGTACTCCATGTTCACTGCAGCATTATTCGCAATAGACAAAATATGAAAACAACCTTAATGTCCACAGATGAATGAATGGATAAAGAAAATGTGCTATATATAAATACAATGGAATATTATTCAGTCTTAAAAAAGGAAGAGATCCTGCCATTCGCCACAACCTGGATGAACCTGGAAAACATTACGCTAAGTGAAATAAGCCAAACAAAGAAAGACAAATACCACATGATCTCATTTATATGTGGAATGTTAATACGTCCCACTCGTAAAAACAGAGAGTAGAATGGCAGTTACCAGGGCCTGGGGGGTGGGGAAAATGGCAAGATGTTGGTCAAAGAGCACAAACTTTCAGTTACAAGAAGAATAATTTCTAGAGATCTAATGTATAACATGGTGATTACAGTTAATAATTTATTACATACTTAAAATTTGTTAAGAGTGTAGATCTTCAGTGTTCTCACCACAAAATCCAAGGTAACTATATGTGGTGATGGATATGTTAATCAGCTTTACTGTGGTAATCAATTCACAATGTATATGTATATCAAATCATTATGTTGTACACCTTGAATATGTACAATTTTTACTTGTTATCATACCTCAATAAAGCTGTGGGGGAAGGAATTAATAATCTGAACAGTTCTTTATCTATTTAATCAAATGATTTGGTATTTTAACCACCACCCCCAAAAACAACAACAACAACAACTCCAGGCCTAGATGACTTCGCTAGTGAAATATATTAAACATTTAATTCCAGAAAAATCAAAAAGGATAAAATACTTCCCAAGTCATTCGGAGTCCAGATTTACTCAGTTAAGAAAACCTAGATAATACAAGAAAACTATAGATCAATATCCATCATAAAGATGCAAAAATTCTTAAAATTTTAGCGAATAGAATCCAACAATATACAAGAAGGATAATACGTCATGACTAGTAGGGTTTATCTCAGGAACACAATGTTAGAAAAAAATCAATGAACATAACTCTCCACATTAAGAGTCTTTTTAAAAAATCTGATGGTCACAGTTACAGAAAAAGCAACTGACAAAATACAGCATCCACTATTTATCAAAAAAAAAATTCTCAGCAAAGTAGGAATATGATAAAACTTCCTAAACCTAATAAAGTGCTTCTACAAAAAATATACAATTAATATCTTGCATCATACTTAATGAGGCAGAAATAAACACCTCTCTATCTGATCAGGAACAAGGCAAGATGTTAGTTCTCACCATTTCTATGCAAAGAGACCGTTCTAGCCAATGCAGTACAGCAGGAAAAATAAAAGCCATCCTCACTGGAAAAGAAATAAAACTCTCTTATTTATGGATGACATGCTGACCACCTACATAGAAAATCTGATAGATCTACAAAAAAGCTATTAGAATAAGTAGTATAGCAAGATTGCAGGACACATGATATGCAAGTAGCAACAAAGAACTAGAAATTAAAATTTTAAAAGATACCATCACTTACAACAGCATCAAAAAACAGGAAAAACCTACAGATAATCTGACGAAGATGTGCAAGACCTATGTAATGAGAGCTATGAAACTTTGCCTAGAGAAATTAAGGAAGACTTAAATGAACAGATATATGCTGTGTCCATGGGTCAGAAGACTCATTATTTAAGATTCAATTCTTCCCCAAATTAATGTATAGATTCAATACAAATTCCAATTAAAATCTAAACAGTCTTTTATTTTGAAATGGACAAATTGATTATAAAATTCCTGTGGAAAGAGGACCTAGAACAACCAACATAAATTTTAAAAAGAACAAAGTGGAAGGACTTAAACTAGCTGATTTCAATATCTATTACAAAGCTATATTCATCAAGACTATATATTAATAGTATTGGCATTAAAACCAAGAGATCAATGGAACAAAATAAAACATGCAGAAACGGGCCTACATACAAAAATCATTTTTGAACAAAGATGCAAAGGCAAGTCAATGGAGAAAAGTTGGGCTTTCCAGCAAATGGTGCTGGAACAACTGGATATTCACGCAGAAAAAACACCTTTATTCCATATTTCATGCCATATACAAAAATTAACTTAAAAATGGATCCTAGATTTTATGAAAAACCAAAAACAATAAAACTTCTTTAAAAAAATAGGAGAAAATACTTGAGACCTTAGGTTAAGCAAAGATTTCTCAGATACAATACAAAAAGCGTGATCCAAAAAAAATCAAATGGATAAAATCGACTTCACCAAAATTACAAATCGATAAATTTAGACTTCAACAAAATTAAGAACTCTGCTTTCAAAACATATTGTTAAGAGAACAAGAAGACAAGCATCAAAATGGGAGAAAATGTTTGCAAATCACATGTGATAAGAACTTACGAAAATATATAAAGACCTCTCAAAACTCAATAAAAAGAAAACAAACAGCTCATTTTTTAAAACGGACAAAAGATTTCATATACACTTTACCCAAGAAGACATACAGAGGAATTACAAAGGTGCGCAAGAAATCCATGGGGTTATTAGCTGTTCTTTATCTTGATTGTGATGACAGTTTTCATAGATATATACATGACAAAATTTCTCAAATTAGACACTTTAAATATGTACAGTTTACTGGATGTCAAGTATTCCTCAATAAAGCTGCTATAAAATATCCAACTTGAGAATGCCTTCTGGGTCCCAGTGGCACCTTGACTGCTACATTCCTTCATCCCCTACATTCGATCAGTAATTATAATAATGCCTAACCATTCTATTATCCTAATCTCTCTCCATTTTCATAACTATTACTCTAAACCTCTCACCTATATGACTACAATAGCATCTCTCCAGGCTTCACTACTCCAATTCATTCTCTACCCTGTAGCCACAATTAATTTTCTAAAACATAAATCTGAAGGTGTCATTAATTGCCCTGGAGATATATCCCAAACTCCCTCAAGATGATTCACCAGACCCTTCCTGATCTGGCCCTCTCACCCTCCCGAGCCTGGTATCTGGTGATTTCCCACCTCACTCTTCCCTGCCTAGCCATACTAATCAACCACATTCCATGCTTCTGTAGTTTTTTATGTGCTGTTCCCAACTCACACGAGCCTCTTCCCTTTCTCAAACCCACTCAAACTCAGGCTTTGGAACTTAGCTCCAATATTATCTCCCTAGGAAGTCTTCCCCAAACCCCACTGTGAACCATGTGCCCTTCTCTCCACTCCTGAGAATCTTCTGCATACCCTGAAAGAGCACTAAATCTGAGTTATCATATAATCTCTCCCATTAAACTGGATTGAAACAGACTGGATGAAAGCTTGAAAGCAGAGACCAAGTCTTACTCATCTTTACTTTCCCAGAGCCTACCATAGTGCTGAGCCCAGAGTATCAGTGAACAAATGAATAAATAAAAACTGATTTGGATGATCTCTTCTTATACCACCTGGGTTGATTCTATACCCCTCCATTATAAAAAGATGGCAGGAGAGAGATTAAGTGATCTCTGTAGCATATCCTGGTAAAATAATCATTTCAAATTTCCTTGGGAGGTCCCACTCTGGCTGGAAGTTTAAGGGCAAGACTCATTACCTCAAATTGTTTTAAAAACCATCTGGTAATTGACTATGATTTGAACTAAGTGAAAGGTTAGGGAAAGGGAACCAAATTCCAGGAAAAGACAAAGCACACAGCAAAAATTAACACAGGCTGGAAGGCTGAGTGCCCTCCCAGTAAACGTCTTAATTTCAACCAGAAAGACACAGCTCCCCACCCTCTGGGTTATTCCCTTCTCTAAATACACATGTTTTGATTTCCAAGTCCAGCCAGGGAGGCTCCCAACCTCCCTCCTCCTCAAAATTCATCTCCAGGCCCTGGGTTCTGTTCTCTCAGTCATCCTTAATACCAGTCCTCCAAGCCTCCCTCTAGGAGGTCCTCCTCAGCTGGCCCCTCCAACAGCCCAGCTGGCCCCTCCAACAGCCAGGCCAGCAGCCATCAGGTCAAGGGCCAAGCATGAGGGCCACATTAACAGGAGACTCCCAGAAGACCAAGGGGCAGTCATCTGGCTGGAAGATCCAGCTAGCAAGTTAAAAAGGAAAAAAAATCAGGATATACACTTGTGGATCATAGGGAAGAAGGGGAAAGCAAGCAAAAAACAAAATAAATCAAAACTCTACCGTTTAAATTATGGCCACGAAGTAAGAGAAGATTTTCCTTCTTTCTTACTATCTGCTATTAAAGAGCAAAATCACTTCCCCACTACTAATTTCATACTTTAAAAAATAATGTAAGGATACCCGCTCTTCCTATCTTGGTCAGGAATGATGAAATTTACTTTAGGGATGAAATTTGTGTTAAGACGTCAGGAAGTGCTTTAGTGGAAAATAGCCAATAATTAGAGAAATTCATCCATTTTGCATCTTGCCGATCCTTAAATAAAAGAGAAATTAATGAAAATTGAAAGATATCCTTAGGCCTTTCCTACTCAGGATAACTGTAACCAAACAGCATTATCCCATCTAAACTAAGTTGCACCTCAAACATTATCATAAGCTGCTGGAAGCCTTTAAAGCTACAAGCAACACTGGCCTAAAAATGCCTTAGGTAGCCAGACTTGAATTAAAGGGCTCCAAAACTGCCTGGAAAAAAATGTCCTAAAAGGGGGAGGAGAGAGGGGGGAGGGTAAGAGGAGGAGAGTAAGAGAGGAACTGAATGTAGTTAACTGGACAGTGACCGCAGGCAAAGCACTCTGGGTTCCAAACATCTAAGGGGCAGCCTTGGCAGATGCAGTAGAGGGCGACCCTTCCCTTGTGGCCCCACGCCTCACCCAGGAGAGGACACAGGGGATTCAGTAACGTCTGGGGAGCCACCGACCCGGCGAGTGTGAGACTTAAGCACCCAGAGGAGGAAAAGGAGGAGAAAGGGGAGGGAAGCGCTGACCCAGTGCGCTCTCGGGTTGGAGAACCTTCTTCCTGGACGTGGGCGCTGAGAGTCTGTGCGCCTGCAAAAGCCCCTGGTGCCCACGTGGGACGGAGAGGAGGGTCACTTACAGGACTTGTCCAATCTGAAATTACATTTTAGCTAGAGGGACTCTGCACGTAGGCACGCCCAGCCTCACGGCGCGGGGGCAGGGCGGTCTCCGCGGGTGGCTGCAGCCCAACCCCACCCTGCCCCGCGCGAGGCCACGCCCCACGCCGGCAGCGGCCCCCGCGCCCTTGTAAGGCGCGCCTTGATTGGTCCTTTGAACCGAGCCCGGGATTGGCCAACGCTTGCCGCCCCCGCCGTGGGCCCGCCCATTGGGTCCGCGTTCATCTCCAACCGGGCCAGAGGGGACCAAGCCTGGCTCGGGCTCCTCCCGCCCTCGCTCGGTTTTTAAAGGCACCGAAGGAGACTGTGTCTGCCCAGGGTACGAGTTTCCCCCTCATCTCACAGAACTCATCCTTGCAAACTCTCCGCAGCCCCTGATGGATGTGTGTGTCAAACCGTTTACTGGACACCAGGACTTTTCTAGGCTGGTGTAAGAAATAATATTTATTGAATGCTTACAATTCTTGAATGCTTATCTTGTGCCAGACCTTGCTTCTGATTCTTTGCAGGAATTTACTTATCTAATCCTGTGGCCAGCCCTCTGAAATACTCATGAGATTTTGAACATCCGCGTGATAGATGGTTCCCTGCCTTTGAGAAATTTACAATCTTGTGGGCAGTGGACACTGACCTCATTTAATCCACGCCTTACCTTTTCAGTAAGCTATATCTTATGTATCCCTAATTTACAGATGCGGGGAGTCAGAAATGTTTTTAGCTTTTTCTTAGACTCACAGCTAATAAATAGGCAACCAGAAGGAGAATTCCAACCTGAGCTCCAATGTGAGCTGTTTCCGTTAAAAAGGCAGAATCCCAGGCTGAGAGAACTGGAGACTTGGAAGATGGCAATTGCTGAATCCAAACGTTTTGTTTTCCCAGGAAAGGAAACTGAGGCCCAGGAAAGGAAAGTGTCTTTCTAAGGACACACCTGTTGAAAGAAGTAAGCCTCGATAATAACATTGGTCTTATATGCCAGGTGCGTTATGATTGTCTGCTATCTTCACAACCTCAAAATAAATAAGTGCTCTTATCTAGGTTTTACAGGTGAGGATACTGGCCCAGGGAGGCTCAGACCACATGATTAACCCTAGTCTTCGTGTGCTGTATCTTTACTAGCGATTCTGGTTTGGGGTCATTTTCTTTTTTCTGAGCCATGATTGTTCACCTTTTATTCCCAACAAATACCCAAAGACCTAGCTGTAGGCTCTTTCAGATCTGTTCCTTAGCACCCGTGTGAATTGAGTGTTCAGTAGGAATAATGATATTAAGATCTGCTCATCTTACCTTTTCAGAGCATCGTGAAGAGCAAATAAGCTAATAGATATCAAAATGTTTTGTAAAGTGTTACATGTTGAATACACATAAGTTATTGCTTCCAAATCTTCAGTGTACCCCAAGAATGGAATAAATGAAATACACCAGTTGTCTCATGAACTGGTAGTGACAGGAGTGGCTCATCCTGACTAGTCTTGAATTAGCATGGATTTGCTGCCTGGCTTCTGTGGATGGTGCTGTTTCTAGCTTTTGTGTATTTGGTTCTTGATTTGATTCTTCTTATTATGATACTATCAGTAGCAACAATAGCACAGTGGCTCGAGCTCTCACAACCACGTTGGAATTGAAAGGTCCTCAGGAATGAAAACCACACATGGCAAAACAACAAGGTGAATGGGCTTGGGTTCCTGACACCATGCAGCACCAGACCAATATCCAATTGCATGTTTCTAAACCTCCACATGAAAGAAAAGAAACTGTTGTCTTGTATAAGATACTTTTATTTTCTGTTATATGGGGCCAAGCCTAATCATAACTGATATATATAGATTATGTACACACACACACACACATACACTTTACCTTGTAGAACTCTTAAACAGCAACCTTATAAAGTGATAGCTATGGAAACAGACCTACAGAGTAAAAATCATTATGTTCAAAGTCATCCAGCCAAGTGGCCAAGGTGAGAGAGATTCTGACCTGGGTCTGTCTGAGGCCAATTCTGATTCTCTTTTTCAGTTATGATGCACTGCCTATTATGAATGAATGCATCATTTTTTTTCATTTACTTCCATTCTGTTCATTTATTTCAGGGTATAGCATACTTTTTCTGTAAAAAGAAAAAAAAGTAAATATTTTAGACTTTGTGGGCAATACAGTCTCTGTTGCAACTACTCAACTTTCCTTTGTAGTGTAAAAGCAGTATAGACAAAAGTAAATGAGTGGGCATGACTATGTTTCAATAAAACTTTACAAAAGCAGGCAACAGGAGATGTAGCTCATAGGCTTTAGTTTGCCAACTCCTGATTTATTCTATTCTTATGTTCCATCACAAAAGTGCACTAGAAATGTATTACAGAAGTTCCCCCACCTTCTGTGATAGTGCAACATTGTAGGCACACTCATGCTGTTGGCCAAAATAAAGTCAAGTGACAATGTGATTCAAAAGAAAGATCCCTAAACTGATAGTCATGAAATCTGGGTAGTGTGTTCATATCTGCCACTGCTATGGTTTGAAAGTGTCCCCCAAAAATCATGTGTTGGAAACTTAATCCCCAGTGCAACAGTGTTGGGAGGTGGGTGCCTAATGAGACGTGACCAGTCCATGAGGGCTCCACTCTCATGAATGGATTACAGGAGGGAATTCATTATAAATGAGCACGTTTGATCCCCTTCTCTCTCTCTCTCTTCCTCTCTCTCTCTCTTTCTCTCTCTCTCTTTCTCTCTCTCCCTCTCCCCTTCCACCATGAGATGATGCAACAAGAAGGGCCTGTCCAGATGCTAGCACCTTGATATTACACTTCCCAGCCTTCAGAACTATGAGAAATAAATTTCATTTCTTTATAAATTACGCAGTCTCTTACATTTTGTTATAGCATCACAAAACAGACTAAGACTGCCATTGATCCAGATCCATGTCCTGGACCACCGCGAGTTGTCTCAGTTTCTCTCTATATAATAGGAACAAATAATACAAATGTTAATCATATTTTCTCAATTTCCATGACAGTGAGGAGGCTGGAAAGAGATGACATATGTAATCATATTTCAAAAAGCTATAAATGTTATCCTGCCATATATACATTACTTCACAACAGGCTGGGACATATGTCTTCCTCTGTACCCTCCAGTTCCCTGTCCTTATCTCTATGACAGAACATATCAAATGCCCAGCAATTATTAGTGCATCTACCTATCCCCTTTCCTCCTTCCCAGCTCTACATAAAAGATTTTTGCATCGCATTGAATTATGAAACTTTAGTATTGGAAAGTCTAGACACTCAGGTCATTGCTGGGCAGCATGTTGTCATGCAGTGTCATTGTCCACTAAGCACCCCACAGGTCACACTAGTGAAGCAGCACATCAGTCTTAAGCAAGACAGAAAAAACTGGGTTATGAAACCCTGGAACCAGCTGAGCTGGAAGTTTATTTAATTAATTTCCTTCCTGCTCAGAGATGGCTCTGTGCAGCTCCAGGACGTGCTCTCTCTGGTGACCCGCGGAAGACCTGTGATCTCTAACTGAACTCTCTAAAACCTTTTCCTGCCTTAGCAACTTGCCCCCTCATTAGAGAAAAAAGATCTTTTCCCTGAGATTCTTAGAGTCATGGCACGGAAATAGATATCGTTATTCATTTATTCATGAATTCATTTATCCGTTCATACCTTTATGTATTCATTCATTTAACAAAGATGTATTGAGTGCTTACTGTCCCAGGTGCTAAAGAGATAGTGTTGAGATGAACAGACATAGCCTGTTCTCACCGAACTTACAGTCAGGAAACACACAAATATATAATTGATTCAGGTGCAAGTAGAAAGGAAAATAGGACACTATGAGAGAAAGAACCTGACTTAGATTGAGGTCTAACTGAGACTGGTGATTCTGAGGAACCAGGTACTTTATACATTGTCTCTGATCTCAACAACGCTGTGAAATGCCTATTATCACAACCATTGTACAAATAGGGAAACTGAGGCTTAGGAAAATGAGGTGACCGGCCTAAGGAAGCACAGCTAGTTAGTTTGCAGTAGGCTGTGCTCTCTCCAGTACTCCAGACTGCATAACTCAAATTCGGAAGGTGAGAATTTTCCCACCTTCCACCTTTGCACACACCATGCCTCCTTCTACCTGAGATGCCTCTTCCTTCGTTCTTCTCATTGGATGTATATTTTGCTGTCAGTGTCTAGTTGAGTATCTACTTCTTCTGTAAAGTTCCCCCTTCTATTTGAGACCTCACTAAATCTCTTTTCTTCTAGATTCCTGCAACAATCATCAAATATTACTCACATGGCACTAAACCTAGAATACCTTGTCAAGTTAATTCTCTTTTTTACGTGCCTTCCCTGACACTCTCACGCACGGCCCTATAGGCAGCACAGTGCCATTGGAGCCAGACAGACCTGGGGTCTTCTCCCAGTTCTACAACTTGCTTGATAGGCAAGCTGGAGAAGTTTCTTAACCTCTCTGAACCTTACTTTCTCCTTGGA
This sequence comes from Propithecus coquereli, assembly GCF_000956105.1. Lineage (NCBI taxonomy): Eukaryota > Metazoa > Chordata > Mammalia > Primates > Indriidae > Propithecus > Propithecus coquereli. The sequence goes on from NW_012138302.1 coordinate 9,318,558, forward strand.
GAATAATAATATTTGTTTCTTGATATAATTCTTGAAGCATTTGTCATGACACTGAACAGATAGTAGGTATTCAATACTTTATCATCTTCTACCCAATTTCATTTTCTAGAGTAGAGGGCTCAGGAGGACAAGAACCCTGCCTTCTACTTTACACCTTAGCAACTAGCACGGTGCTCCATAATAGCAGGTGGTCAATAAATGGTATATAATTATGGTGATGATAGCCCTTACCTGCCTCCTGGGTCCCTCATTATTAAACAGATTTGTTTTCTCCGGTCTTTCTTCTTTCTTTCTTTCTTTCACGATTTAAGCTTCCCTTAAATTTGATCCTCTGGCAGGAATGCATGCCATTGCATACAGTCTTTCTCTCTTCCAAATCCACACTGTCATATCAAAAAGAAAACTGACATAGTCCACTGGGAGACCTGACAGGTGGTCAGGAAGGGAAAACCACTGACTAGAAGGGCCTGTTGAGCTCCCCACCCTGAGCCATATTTTATATACGAAATCGTTGTTTTATATACAAAATCCTTTCATCTCTAAAGGATGCCACTAGTTCATTTCCAAAGATGGGAACACATTCCAACTCACTTTATTACTTGCCTGCTACCTGTTACTTGCCCTCCATTTGCCTGTCTGACTTCCTTCATCTCTTCCCTCAACAAATACCAGCTGAGTGCTGAGTGCTTGCTAAGTGCTAGGCCAGAGTGGGATGCTATACTGAAAACATGGATGAAGTGCTATGGGCACCCCTGAGGCTGGTGGAAGAAGATGGGGTGGGGAGCACAAAAGGGAAGAAAAGACTGCACTAATGTTTACCAGGCACTGCTCTCCAGCCCTGCATGGACACTGTCTCACTTATTCCTCCCCCCACCCCATGAGTGCGTAGGGGTTCTTACTGAAGAAAGAGAGGCTCACAAAGGTTGAGCAACTGGCCCAAGGTCATCTATCACAAGACACTACAAGTCAAACTGCTGAAGAAGGGCGTTTCTGCAGCGAAGCTGAGGTGGGCAGCTTATATCAGATATGAAGGTTTCAAATGAATCTCAGACCTGCTACTCCCACAGGTTTCAATCTGCAGCACCAGTTTTCTCTTCCACTTTGGAACTGCTCACCCACTCCCAGTTCTAAGACCTCACTCACCATCTAAACTAGTTCGACACCATCCATATCTTTCTCCCCTAGCACCACCTGATCACAACCCCACAATCTCTTGGCCACGAGTCATTTTCGTAAAAGAGCAAACTATGTGATGAGCCATGACCACAACATGCAACCCTAAACCCCACCGCGTGTTTTCTGCAACGAGGCAACAGGTGGCAGAAGCGAGTCTAAGGCCGTGAGATGATGACAAGGCAGGGCTCTGGTACCAGTTTTCAAAAAGAAAGGTGGGACATGCTCAAGGCCTCGGAGGCTGAGTCAAAGCAGGAGGCACTGGAAGCATCTGCAGTGTGTGGACTTCAGGTAGAGCAACAGTGCCATGAACTCCCCTGGAATCATAATTTGGGGACAATTAAAGAACATCAGTTTTGGAAGTTTTCAAACTGGGTTCTGTGGGATGGTACCTGCACAACCAAGGAGAAGCTGACTGATTTCCAGTTCTTCTGAAATGCTCCCTCCCTCCACCAAGTTGTTCTCTGCTCCAGACACCAAATGAGGGGTGAGTGGGGACTGAAATCCAATCCCCACTCTGCTGGCCAAGTCTGTGCCAGTGAAGCTGCTGTGCCCCACTAGAGAGGGCAACTTTTCCTAATTTGCACGAAGTACAGAATAGGATAATATAGCTTTGCCCTCTTCCCTTCCCCCAACCACATACACATAGGCACATACACACATACAGTGACACGAACATACCCACAGGCACAAACATACAAGCACAGGCATGTACGCATATGTGCACAAACACATATGCAGACACATAAAAACACAGAGCACACAGACACATACACACAAAAACTCATGCTAGACACATACAAACACACACGGACACACAAATGCAAATTAAAACACAGTATAACACACAGAGATACAGACATAGACACAAATACAGCCACACAGAGATACAGACACACACACACAAATCACACAAATAGATGTATACATAAACATTCATACACATACATACATAAATATACACACAGTTTCATAAACCACACACATATAAACAGACAAACGCACACACTCAAACATAGACACACATACACATAGGCACACGGGCACATAGGCCATATAGATACATATATACACAGACACAAACATAAACACACACAAACACCAATACACAGCTATATACACATACATACATCTTTAACTAGAACAACTCTAATTTTATCAATTTTACCTGACAGACTCTGTAAAAAACATAAATCTGACAAATGTTCTACTACTAAAAGAGGATAAATTTGTTACTTTCTATGATTCATTCTTTCATTCATTCATTAATCAATGAAATATTTGATGACAACATGTAGAAATAAAATGATAGTGAGTAGAGGAGTACACACAGACATGGTAGTTGGCAGGTCTCTCCATGATCTTAGTCTTGTAATTAGTTTCATTTTTAGTTTGTGTCATGATTAAACAATTGTGCTTTAACACTCCTACATAACATATAAAACCAGTATTCCTCCTGTGTTATTGTTCATACACTCTCAGATATTTACAAGTGTTGCTCTCCACACAATCTCCTTTACCTCCTAAAGACTTTTGGAGTTTTGGAGAATGATAAGCAGGCACATTATTAAGGAATATACTAGACAGGTCCCTTTTGGTGGCAAGAAATAAAAATATAACTCCAGTTTGCTTGAACAAGCAAATACACCAAAAGGCAATTTATTGACTCATAATTTAGCACTTCATGAGGGAGGTTGAGCTCCAGGAAAGTCTGGATCCAGGGATTCCAATGATATCTTCCAGGATGTTTAATTCTCCATTTTCCATCTCTTAATTCCCATATTGACTTCATACTCAAATAGGCTCATTCCATGTGATAGCAAAGATGGCAAGCAAATGCTTTAGCTTTTTTTCATAAATCTTTCTAGGAGGAGGGTAATGGTATCTTCATATTCATATTTCTTGCAAGAATGCAGAATAAGACTTTGATTATCCCAGTTTGGCTCAAGTGCCCATCCCCAGGGATAAGTTGGAAAGAGATAAGCCTCACCTTAACCAGGAGGACTGAATGGTGAGAGGAGATGATTCTTCATAAAGATACTAGGCAAAAAAAGGAACATGTATTTCCTTCAGCTCTGCTCCCAACAAGTTTAGTGCTATCCTTATGGGCCATCTATAAATCAAGCTGTGTGCTGGAGGGTAGGGATACAAGATAAAAATATTTGCATTCTTTCAGTCTGGGAGCCCACAGTCTAATGATGGAGATGATGTGTAAGCAAATTGTACAAGACACAGAAAGCAATCACTACAAAATACAAAATAAAAAAGTTTGATAAAATAAACTTTATCAAAATGTACTGTTAATAAAATGAGTAGGCAAGCCAGAGTGGGAAGAAATATTCACAAAATATTTATCTGACAAAGGATGTTAATCTAGAATATATAAAGAATGTCTACAATTCAATAGTAAAAAAAACACACATACCAATTTTTTTAAATGGGCAAAAAGTTTGATTGAACAGACACTTCACAAAAGAATATACATGAATGACCAATATATCCAAGAAAAAGTGTTCAATATCATTAGTTATCAGAGAAACACAAATTAAAACCACAATGCAATATCACCACATAATGTCTAAAATGGCTAAAATTGAAGAGACTGATAATAACAAATACAGGAAAAATTGTGGAGCAACCTGACCTCTCATACGCTGCTAGCTGGGTCTTACATTTAACTCTTTAATGCATTATGCATTAACTTTTGTATATAGTGAGAGATAAGGGTCTAGTTTCAGTCTTCTGCATATGGATATCCAGTTTCCCCAGCACCATTAATAAATATTAATAGAAGAAGGTATCCTTTCCCCAGTGCATGTTCTTGGTGCTATGCCTTTGTCAAAAATAAGTAGATTGTAAATAAGTGGATTTATTTCTGAGTTATCTATTCTTTTCCATTGATCTGTGGGCCTGTTTTTATACCAATACCATGATGTTTTGGTGACTATAGCTTTGTAGTACCTCTTGAAGTCAGGTAATGTGATGCCTTCAGCTTTATTCTTTTTGCACAGTATTGCTTTGGCTGTTTAGGGTTTTTGTGGTTCCATTTAGATTTTAGGATTGTTTTTTCTATTTTGGTGAAGAATGTCATTGGTATTTGATAGGGATTACACTGTATCTGTAGATTTCTTTGGGAAGTATGGCCACTTTAACAATATTAATTCTTCTAATCCATGAGCATGGGATATCTTTCCATTTATTTGTATCCTCTTCAATTTCTTTCATCAATGTTTGGTAGCTTTTATTGTAGAGATCTTTCATCTTCTTGGTTAAATTTATTCCTAAGCACTTTTTTGTAGCTGTTATAAATGAAATTGCTTTCTTGATTTATTTTTCAGCTAGTTTGTTATTGGTGTATAGAAATGCTATTGATTTTTGTATATTTTGTATCCTGCAACCTTACAGAATTCATTTATCAGTTCTGCGAGTATTTTGGTTGGAGTCTTGAGGTTTTCTTTTTAATATATAAAATCATGTCATCTGCAAAAAGTGAAAATTGACTTTCTCTTTTCCAATTTTGATGCCCTTTATCTCTTTTTCTTGTCTAATTTCTCTGGCTAGTACTTCTTCCAGTACTATGTTGAATAAGAGTGCTGAAAGTGGGCATCCTTGTCTCATTCAGGTTCTTAGAAGAAAAGCTTTCAGCTTTCCCTGTTCAATATGCTGTTAGTTGTGGTTTGTCAAATATGGCCTTTATTGTGTTAAAATACATTCCTTCTTCACCTATTTTGTTAAGAGTTTTTCTCATAAAGCGATGTTTGATTTTATCAAATGCTTTTTTTCTGCATTTTTTGAGATGATCATATTGTTTTGTCCTTCATTCTGTTGATGTAATGTATTGATTTGCATATGCTGAACCATCCTTGCATCCCTGGGGTCAATATCATTTGACCATGGTGCATAATTTTTTTGATGTACTGTTGGATTCAGTTTGCTCATATTTTGTGGAGGATTTTTGCATCTGTGTTTATCAGGGATATTGACCTATAGTTTTGTTGTTGTTGTGTCTTTGTCTGGTTTCTGTATCAGAGTAATGCTGGTCTTGTAGACTGTACTAGGAAGATATCCCTCCTCTTCAACTTTTTGGAATAGTTTGGGAAGAATTAGTGTTAATGCTTCTTTAAAAGTTTGGTAGAAGTCAGCAGCAAAGCCATCTGGTCCTGGGCTTTTCTTTGTTGGGAGACTTTTTATTATTGATACAATATCATTACTCATTATTGGTCTGTTTAGGTTTTCTATTTCCTTTTGGTTCCATCTTTGTGGGTTATATACATCTAGGAATTTATTCATTTTCTCTATGTTTTCCAATTTATTGGTGTATAGTTGTTCATAATAGTCTCTAATAATCCTTTGTATTTCTGTGTTATCTGTTGTAATGTCTCCTTTTTCATTTGTGATTTATTTGGATCTTCTCTCTTTTTTTCCTTAGTCTAACTGATGGTCCATTGATTTGTTTATCAACAACTTTTCAGTTGGATGATTTTTTTGTATTTTTTTGTCTCTTTTGTTTAGTTCTGCTCTGATCTTTATTATTTCTTTCTTTCTACTATTTGTAGATTGGGTTTGTTGTTCTTGCTTTTCTAGTTGCTTAAGGTACATCATTAGATTATTTATTTGAAATCTTTCTACTTTTCTGATGTAGGCATTTATTGCTATAAACTTCCCCTCTTACTATTGCTGTTGCTGAATCCTATAGGTTTTGGTATGTTGTATTTCTATTTTCATTTGTTTCAAGAAATTTTTTGATATTCTTCTTAATTTCTCCATAGACCCATTGGTCATTCAGAAGAATGTTGTTTAATTTCCATGTATTTATAAACAGTCTCCAAAGTTCCTCTTGTTAGTGATTACTAGGTTTCTTTCATTATAGTCCAAGAAGATATTTGATATGATTTTGATTTTTATAAGTTTTTTGAGACTTGTTTTGTTGTCCACATATGATTCATCCTAGAGAATGTTCCTTATGCTGATAAGAAGAATGTGTATTCTACAGTTGTTGGATGAGTGTTCTATAAATGTCTATTAGGTCCATTTGGTCTATAGTGAAGTTTAGGTCCAATATTTCTTTGTTGATTTTCTGTCTTAGTGATCTGTCCAATGCAGACAGTGGGATGTGTAAGGCCTCAATTACTATTGTATTGGGTTCTATCTCTCTCTTCAGCTCTAATAATATTTACTTTATATATGTGGGTATTTCAGTGTTTGGGGCATATATTTACAATTGTTGTATCCTCTTCCTGAATTAATAACTTTATCATTATATAATGACCTTCTTTGTCTCTTTTCATGATTTTGACCTAAAGTCTATTTTGTTTAATATAAGTATAGCCATTCCTGTGTGCTTTTGGTTTCTGTCTGTGTGGAGTATCTTTTTCCATCCCTTCACTTTCAGTCTACATGTGTCTTTTCAGGTGAAGTCAATTTCTTACAGGCAACATGTAGCTAGGTTTTGGGTTTTATCCAATTGGGCAATCTATATCATTTAATTGAGGAATTTAAACAGTTTGCATTCAAGGTTGTTATTGATAGATTAGGACTTACCCCTGCCATTTTGTTAACCTTTCTGGCTGTTTTGTGTATCCTTTATTCCTTTCTTCCTCTCTTATTATTTATCTTTGTGATTTGGTGGTTGTCTGTAGTGATAATGTTTGATTTCTTTATCTTTCTCTTGTGTGTATCTGTTCTACCAGTGAGTTTTGTACTTTCATGTGTTTTCATAATGGTAGATATCATCCTTTCATTTCCAGATGTAGGATTCCCTTAAGCATTTCTCATAGGGCCTGTCTAATGGTGATCAATTCCCTCAGTTTTTGCTTGTCTGCGAAAGATTTTATTTCTTCCTCATTTATGAAGGATAACTTTGTTGGGTAGAGTATTCTTGGCTGACAGGTTTTTTTGTTTTTTCTTCCTGCACTTTGAATATATCATCCCATTCTCTCCTGGCCTGTAAGGTTTCTGCTAAAAAATCTGCTGTTAGTCTGTTGAGGGTTCCCTTAAATGTGACTTAATACTTTTATCTTGCTATTTTTAGAATTTTTTGCTTTTTGACAGCTCAACCATAATATGCCTTAGAGAGGACCTCTGTGGGTTGAATCTATTTGGGAAATTTTAATTTTCCCGTGTCTGTATGTTTATGTCTCTCCTAAGACTTATAAAGTTTTCAGCTCTTATTCTACTAAATAGATTTTTCTATGCTTTTTTCCATTTCTTTTTCTTCTGGAACTCCCAAAATTCAAATATTTGGTTGTGTAATGGTGTCCTGAATGTCATGCAGATTTTCTTCATTCTTTTTAATTCTTTTTTCTTTTCATTTTTTGTCTAAGTGGGTTATTTCAAAATACCTATCTTCAAGTTCAGAAATTCTTTCTTCTGTTTTGTCTAGTTTATTGTTGAAGTTACTGATTATATTTTTTATTTATTTATTAAATTCTTCAGTTACAAGATTTCCATTTGGTTCTCTTTTATGATATCTATCGCTTTCTTGGATTTCTTATTCAGATCATCAATTTTTCTCCTGATTTTTGTATTGTCTATCTGTGTTCTCTTATGGAAACTCAGTATATCTCCCTAAGTTTCCATAAGATCATTATTTTGAATTCCTTTTTAGCATTTCATAGATTTCCCTTTCTTTGGGATCTATTACTGGGCAATTATTGTGTTTCTTTGGAGATATCACATTTCCTTACTTTTTCATGTTTCTTGTGTCCTTACCTTGATATCTGCACATCTGGCATAACAGTCGCTTCTTTCGATTTTATGGAATAGCTTTTGTAGGGAAATATTTTTTTCCTGTAGATGTATCTATAGTATCAGTGGAGCAAGGTACTTTGGGTTTGGTCCTGAGTGGACACAGTAGTGTAGTCTCTGTGTGTGTGTTTTTTTTTTCAGCTGTAATCAATGTCAGTGGTGTCTGTGAGTTCCTCAGTGGCTTAGGCTGTGGTTGTTTGTGGAGGCTATGGGGCAGTCTCGCTGGGGTGAGGGTGCCAGACAGGCCAGTTTTTGAGCCCCTGAGCAGCACATGTGGGTGCAAGTAGTAGCAGTGGTGGGCTCCAGGTGCTTTGGTGTTTGGGTTTTTGGATGGTATGCACAGTTGTGCAACAGCCCCATTGATGAAGGGACAGGGTCATTGTCAGTGGTGGCAGCCCTGGACAGGCACCTCTCAGATTCTGGAGAGTATGCACTTTAGCTCTATATGTTCTTGGGGAAATCCTCTCATGTGCTAGACCTCCTTTACCCTGGGGTATAGGGCACTACTTGGGCTCAGGTGCTATGGACATGACTGCCTCTGGCTGATGTTGTGATGCTGTCTTCCTCTGGTTGTATATGAAGGAATGTCAGTGGGGCCCCAGGGATGTGGGCATACAGGGGTATTGGGGCCTAGGGCGCATGTAGTCTGGTGGTAGCTTTACTCTCAAAATGGTGTTGTGCTATAGCAGCCTGGGTCCCAGGGGATGGGGGGACAGTGTTGATTCCCTTTTTCAGATAGTGTAGTTTTGTGGATTCTAGGCACCTCTCTATCCTAGGCTCATGGCCTGAGAAAGCTGATCTTTCAGTCAGGATTTCAGGCATCTGTGGTAGGAATGTGGACTACTAGAGACCTCCTGCTTACCTTTTCCCTGCAAGCTCTTGGGTCCAAGCCGATCTCAGCTGGCTGCTTTGCTTCACTCTATGCTGCCATCCTGAGTTTTTATGCCTCAGAGGGTCTTGTCATTTCCTTGCTGAATTCCAGTTTTCTCCCTTAGACGTTCTATTCGCTATGTGGTTACCTATCTGTTGTTTTGGTTCCTCTCTGTGGAGGAAGCAAGTTCTGGATGCCTCTATTCGGCCATGTTGATGAAATTCTCTGCATATGTCTATGTGATTTCATTTATGTGAAGCTCTAAACTAATCCAATTTAAATTAGTTTAAATTTATGTTAAAAAAAATGTCACCTGGGGGTTGCCTTGGGAGGGTGGAAGGAGAGGTTGGGAGAGACATACTGTGAAGGAACATGAGAAAACTTTCTAGTGTGATGGAATATTCAAAACCTTGGTAGCTTTGTGGGTTACATGAGCACACCCACTTGTAATTGTGCATTTCATTATACATACATTTTACATAAAAGGAAAAAAGAGTATTAAATAATTTAGTTGGAGGCAAAGAATGATGTGAGGTATAGAAGAATTAGTAATGGCAGAATGTTGATAGTCTTTGAAGTCAGATGATGGGTACATAGAGGTTCATTAAACTCTTCTGTTTCCTTTGTATATGTTTGAAATTTTCCATAAAAAAGTTTTTAAAAATCAAACAAATTAAAGTCTCACTTCTATGAGAGCGATAGGAATTAAGTGCTGTGGAACCACAAAACCTGGAGCAATGACTTGTCTGGGGAGGTGGAGGAAGGAAAGAGCTCTTTGTAAAAAAACACCCAGAATAGGTGACATTTGATTTGGGACTTAGAGGCCAAGAAAGAATAAAACAGTTGGAGATGTCCAGAATATATACTGAAAGATTGGAGAACTTTGTGGAGTTTCAAGGTAAAGTGACAGGAGAGCACAAAATTGCCGATGATTTGTACTCCTCTGAAATAACCCTTTTTTCGTAGGAATCAGTGGAGCAGAATGAATGGGATAGAGGGACCCAAGTCAGCCTAACCTACTCAGATTGTCCTTGCATAATCTAAGTTGCAACCCTTCTCTGCACTTCAGTTTTCTTATCTGTGAAGTGAGAGGATTCAACAAGATTATATCTTCAAACATTTAAAAATGTTCTAAAGTTACAAGCTAGTTGTGACAAAGCAAAAGATAGAACACAAGGCCTGAGAACATCTAACTCCCAGAACTTTCCTACTGCCATATTTCATATAGTCTAAGATATATGCTGTTATCTAACATTTAGCATCACTGAAATCGGGGCATGCCTGGTGATCAATGACATCAAATGGTGCCTTTGCCTGCCTGCAAGTACTTGGTTATAACTCTTGGACAGAACGAGTAGACAACTGTGCTCATTGATGTTTCAGTCAACAAACCTTTGGAGGAACACATGTGAGTTCCAGATGTTTTCTGGAAAACTTACACTGCTGTCTTATAGTACAATCAAAAAAGATAGCACCAGCATCAAAATTTACAAATTGGTATCAATGGCTTGACAGAACATTCCAAAGAAAACAATGTAGCACTCTTTTAAGAAATTCTGCATTCCTTAATTCTTTTGATGTCTCAGTTGACAATATTGTGTGGAAAAACGTATCACTGACTGAGTGGAAAAGTGCTTCAGAAGAGGTGGACAATTCAGAGTGTGAGGAAGTCTTGGTAATACCCTAACCAATGTATTTTGCTTATATTTTCCTTTTTACATATACGCAAGGGCAATATATGATTAAAATAGGTATGTCTGAAAAAATCTAAAAGATATTTTTTTTACTTTTATTTCAGCATATTATGGGGGTACAGATGTTTAGGCCACGTATGTTGCCCTTGGTCCCTCCCCCCAAGTCCGAGTTTCAAATATATCCATCCTTCGGGTGGTGCGCATTGCACTCCTTGTGTGTACAAATACCCGTCCCCTCCTCCCCCCGCCCCCCCCAAAAGATATTTTCATTTTAAAAATTGTGTCAGGCGGGCGGATGTTTCAGCTCAGGAGTTCGAAACCAGCTTGAGCAAGAGCGAGACTCCGTCTCACTGAAAATAGAAAGAAATTAATCGGACAACTAAAAATATATAGAAAAAATTAGCCGGGTGGGAGGATTGCATGAGCCCAGGAGTTTGAGACCAGCCTGGGCAACATAGCAAGTCCTTGTCTCTACAAAAATATATAGAATAAATTAGCTGGGCGTGGTGGCTCACGCCTGTAGTCCCAGCTACTCAGGAGGCTGAGGCAGGAGGATCGCTTGATCCCAGGAGGTTGAGGTTGCAGTGAGCTGTGATCAGTGGGTTTAGCTGTGGGATTAGCCAGGGCAACAGAGCGAGACTGTCTAGTCTAAAAGATTTTCTCAGTATTAATAATATAAAATAAAAACTTGATGTAATAAGAAAGCATCATGTCATGGCTTAATTGACAATGCTTTTTCTTTCTAAGATATATGTAAAGTAATATTTTATCTAGTGAAGGCTTAACTTGGATAAAATATGGTAGTAAAACCTGATGCCGCCCCCACCGCTTTCTTCTGCGTCTCTACACTTTTTTGAGATGATTTCTGAGGGCTTTCCACGTATAGGAACTCTGCTAAAGGCGTTACAAACATCCTCTCCTATAATCTCACAATAACCTTGTGCGGAGATAGCCATTATTATACCAATTTAATGTCAAGGAGACTGAGGTGTCTTGCGTCACTTCCTTTCTGAAAGGAGTGGAGAACCACAACGCGAACCTCCCCAGCCCAGAGTAACTTTCTAGACCCCATCCATGAACAATCACGCGCAGCTCCTGTGACATGGGGCAGCACTGCTGAAGGTACAGAGGTTTAAAACAGTCCCTCACATACGCCTCAAGAAAGGCTGGCAGCACGCAGAAGCATCAAAATCATAAGCTTTGGAATCCCACAGGACCAGGTTTTAATCTCGGCTCTACCACCTACTAGTTTGTAATTTTGAGCAAACAATTTAAGTTTCCTGAGCCTCAGTTGCTTCTTCTGTGAAATGGAACTAATATTATCTACCTCCAAGAGTTGTGCGGGGGGTTCAATAGTTCAGTCAATCACTCTTTTATTCAACAAGTGTCTACAGAGTCCCTAGCTCCTACAAGGCACTGTAGGCACTGAATGTCATGTAAATGAACACTAAACAAAAGCCCCTAGCAGAGCACCACAGACATAGCGGGCACTCTGAAGGAGTGTTGTTTTGTTTTTACTTTTCTGGACCTATTTCTCCTTCATACCAACGCCTCATTCATATTTTGGTGAGTTCCCTCCACCCTCAATCTATGGGACTGCTGTAATCAGAAGCCTGGCTCTTCTCTGGTCTGGGGGTGAACATGTGAACCCAGCCAAGTCAGTCATGGACACCCCTCTCTGGAATTTGAACCTTCAGCAGATGGGAGCTCATGCATTCTACCCCTGCCAAAACGCTTCCATCTCGGAAGGAAGCTGTCTTGGTTCGCACTCATTTCCAAGCCTGATTCTCTAGCATTATTATCATTTTTGTTTGTTTTGTGATCATGTTATCATTCCAAAAATTCTTTTGCATAAATTAGCCAGAAACAGTTTTTGTCATGTGCAACCAAAGAAGTCAGATGCCAAGTTAAAAAAAAAAGTTAACTCCTCTTTCCCAAACATGTATTATCTAGTTAGGAGAATAGAAGAGGTACAAAAAAGGGTAATTAATGGTACATAGAATTTAGAAGTGCTCACTTTAGCAGCATATATACTAAATTCAGAATAGTTCAGAATATTCTAAATAACAATGACATTGGTTTACATCGGTGGGGGCTTACTATGGGATGGGCATGGCACAATGCTCATCTAAAGCTCACCAGTACCAGTGTAGTAGGTAGCGTCATCATCCCTGTTTCCTAGATGAGGACATTAAAGCTCAGAAAGGTTAAGTAACTTGCTTACCAGTTAGATAATTTGTGGGGCCCATTGCAAAATAAAAATATTGGGCCCCATGTTGAAAAATTATTAAAAATTTCAAAATAGTGCTAGAGTGTTAATCCAAGTTCAGAATCCTTCTGAGCTCCCCACCCCCAATCCTGTATAATCGCACAGGTCACAAACACATGAAGTTGGCCTTGTTTGCTTAAGTTAGTAAGTGAAGGGGCTGAGATTTAAATGCAGGCCTGTTTGACTTGGAAGTCCATGGTCTTAATTAGCAAGGAAGCCTACAGTGGGAGTGCCCCAGATCAGAATGAAATTGACACCCATTCCAGATCATTCAGATTGTCTAGACATTGCCCTTATCACCCACCCACAGGGTGACTGGGGAATCAAATGAAAGATTGATAATGATGAGAAAATCAGAGATTCATAGGGAAACATACTTATTCAAGGACAGCAGTAACGAGCCTTTCTCTCTCTGGCCTTCCTCCTGGTGTTGTTTAGGTGCCATCCTTCAAGAGGGTCCTAGATCACTGAGAGCAAATTCAGAAGACCCTGAGTAGGATAGTGAAGGAACTTCATACATATGTTTACGGAATTGGGAGAGGTTAGCCTGTAGACCTGAAGAATCATGGCTGTCATGTTTTCCCTGCTGAGATATAAATTCTGGAGAGCAGGGATCTATTCTACTAATCATGATACCCTGATATCTGGAACAGTGCCTAGGACATAGTTAATGCTCAAGAAATAGTAAATGAAACAATTAATTAAAGAGTCTGCTGAATGTCTATTAAGTGGAAGAGGATTAGATGTGTTTTGTGCAGCCTGAAGAAGCAAAATCACTTCTAAAGGGGTAGATAGATTTTGACTATTGGATATAAGCAAGTTCTGCAGCCCCAGTCTGGAAAAGGCTACTAGGTGGTCCTCTTCACAAGAGAGGCTTGAGCATAGAGATGGTGACAAGGATATTCTGCAAACACCTTCCTTAAAATATGAGAAATGGCAAATAGGTTCTACTCCTATAGCAATTTCAACACATTGACAGTGGCTACCTTTTTCTCAACAAGAACTTGTGCTGTGCTCAATTATTGATGCTGGCCACGAGCACAAGAATGTCCTTTAGACATCTTTCTAAACCTCAGTGTTCGGACAGATGTCTGAATCCGAATATGAATCTGCACGTTGTATCAAACCCAGAAATGATGGGTAATGTCAACTTCGGTGCTCCAATGTCAAGCATATTAATTGAAACTGAGTTCGCCCAAGCTCATCTCTATATGAGGTCAGACCAATGCCTAACTTTTTTACTTTGGAGGTACTTTCCTCTCCTAATTGAGACAATTATTTGATACACATTGTCATTCGATTCTAGTTAAATCTAAAGTTGTGAGGTTTTTGAGGGTTCTCTGTTTTTTAGTTTTGAGCTTGGATACTGGAAATGTAATATCCAACCCCACTGGGAAATACTGGATGTCAGATTCACCATGCTTACAGACATCTGTGGGGAGAGAACTCTAAATAAATCTGTCTAAATAGTAATGAAGAATTACATTACTTCATAGCAATGTTAACCTTTGGAGGCAAAAGTCCGGACAGGTTGAGGAATGGAAAATGAGGACACTGGGGGGACGATTCCATTAGCTCTAATCAAAAGGAAAGGCCAAGAGGGGATTAAAATCTATAGCACGTTCGGAAAGGGCAGAGAATAAACCAGTCCAACTTTGAAGAGGAAAGATTAAATATTTGCCGTTGCTTCCTGTTTCCTCCACCAAAAGAGTTTATTAATTTACACTTAAGGCTGTGCCTAGCTCAGTTAACTGAGTTTTAAAAATGAATAATGGACTCACTTATTTAAAACAAAGGAAGAGACGATCACCCACACACAGTCTCCATTTCCTGTAACTTATCTTTTATATTTTTATTTCAATCAGGGATTTTAAACCTGGAGAAACAAGAACCCTATTTTTTATAGAATTCAGAGAGTCACTAAAATTTTATTCAAATTTTAAAGTGTGTGTGTGCATTTTCCCTGCTAGTGAGATTATACACAGCTAGCATTATACCCCTGAAAAATATTGAGAAATTTTAGATCAATTTCCTCATTTTTAAGGTCTCTAGTTGATTCAGATATTCACTGAATGTTGAGCTATGTGATAAACATTATCCTAAATGTTTTACTAAATAATTCCTCGTCTAACCCTCCTGTGAAGTAACTAACATTGCCTGCTTCTCACTCTTTTTCCCCTCCAGGAAATGGAAAGTTAGAGTTTAAATAATAGTAATTGCTACCATCTATTAAAAACTTGTGATGTACTGGTTGTTTTTACATCTCATTTAATCTTACAACAATCTATGAGGTAAATGTTATTTCCTTCCTATGTAATCAATGATGAACTAAATGGTCAAAAAAATTAGGTAACTTGCCTAAGGATATTTGGCCAGGTATGTGAAACATGGGTTTGAACCCAGGTCTAATTCTATTAATAAATCCTGTTCTTTAATCACTGCACCATGCTATCTTTTCTTAATCGCCCACGGCACTTGCATATGAGTATGCTTCATCCAGAATGGTGGCGTATCCTATTGAGCAGGGCCTCCAACGACATCCACTGTCTCACTGACCTCACTTACAATCTGTGTTTGTCACACTGACTTCCCTTCCTTTCCACATACACATTTTCAGAAGAGGCGATATATTTAATATTTCACCAAATAGTAACATAAAAATATCTTGCAACTTTCCCTCTCTGGAAATTTTTCCCAGGCCAGGCAAAGTTCCCATGAAACTCTCTTACAAGAGAGTAGTCAGCTCTCTTACTGGGACCCAAGGGAGTCTGTTACTAGGATGGAGATGCATCTTCTGTGTAAGGATTAAGAAAGATAGCAACTAGACACCGATGGAGTCAACAGAGAGGATCCCCCCCTCATGCTGTAGGGCTCCACATACAATCCTCTTCTCCAAGAAACTGCCCTAACTGGACATTTGATCTCTTCAGCACTTGCAGTTGGTAACATACCGCAATCAAAGAAATACCAGAGAGAAGAGGAGGTATGAAGTATTTGATATAATAACCTCACTCAATTACACAAGTTTTTATTTACAGTCTGTAATGTGACCGACATTTCTAAGGTGAATTAGGTGTAACACCCACTCACAAGTTTTAGAGGGGCCAAGTGCAAAGAAATAATTACAATAACCATATGTTAAGGGCTACAATAGTGGCATTTTTCAAAAAATACAGAAGCATAGAGGAGGTAGCAATAAGCTCTCCTCGGGTGTTCAGCGACACTTCACAGAGGAAGTGACATTTAAGTGTGGTTCTGAAAGAAGAATAGGAATTTTCCGAGAGAGAGGGGAAAACATGGTGATAAAGCCATCCCAAACAGTGCATGGAATAGGAGTGTAAACAGTTATGATGCGTTTGGGGCACAGCAAGACTTTCGGTTTGACTGGACTAGAATGAAATTGTGTTGGGGACAAATCTGAGTTTGGAGTGGGACTGCAGAGGGCTTTATGTGTGGGCTTTGCTCTTGACTTCAGTCTACACAATATCATTTTCTTTTCAATTTTTTGAACATCTTACTGAACTTTCCCTTATTCCATTACAAAAGCAAGTAAGAAATAGAAGTTAGAAAGACTGATTATAGAGGTGAGAAGCAAACAACTATAAAAGTCACATGGTTTCCAAA
Organism: Propithecus coquereli; assembly: GCF_000956105.1. Classification (NCBI taxonomy): domain Eukaryota; kingdom Metazoa; phylum Chordata; class Mammalia; order Primates; family Indriidae; genus Propithecus; species Propithecus coquereli. The sequence goes on from NW_012138302.1 coordinate 9,334,936, forward strand.
GATGGAAACCATTAAGCATGCCTAACCCAAGGATTGCTTTAGCTTTAATGAAAGACTTGTAGGACAAAGGACTGTGTGTACAGCATGAGAAAAACGAACTACGTTAAAGGAAATGCTTTGTCTTTTTTGAAAAAACATTTCCAGGAGAAGAAGAACCCTAGGAGGGAAACAACAGGATTACAGAGTGACTTCTGTGCTGTTATTGTACAGAATTGAATTAATTATAATTTTTAGTTCATGATATATTTTCATCATGTCCATATTTTATTATTAATAAATAATATATATTAATAATATACAATAAATACAATAGTAATATACAATAAATAACATATATATTATATGTTGAACATTGAAACTAGAATATTGGCACTTACATACCTACCTTCCCATGTATTCCTCTTCTTTCCTTCTCTCTGTCTCTGCAGGCAGATTAACCATTTTTCTAACTCCACTAACTCTTCTGATGTTTATCCCCTTCTTTTAATATGCCATTTATACAGGTATAATATTACATGTACAGTATAATTTACATCTATATATTTATTATTATATTGCAAAGATTCAGTCACTCTGGTGCCTATAGCTGTATTTTATTTCTTTCACTGATAATTATATTCTTTTATGTGAATATACCACCATGTATTCATTCATTCTGCTATCAACGGGGATTTGGGTTTTTCCTTAATTACCTACCTTATGAAGAAATTTCTGATTTTTTTCCATCACCAATTTAAAATCTCCCTTTGAAATGGGTATTATCATCTTCATTTTTTGGGTGAGGACACTGAAACTCAGAGAACATAAGACACTTTCCTGATCACATGGCTACGCAATGGCCGAGGCAGAGTTTCAATCCACTTCTATGTGACTCTAAAGTCTGCACTAGTACTTGCTCCCTTCCTGGAGGCTCAGTTTTCCACCCAGTGTGCTGAAGCCTCAGGAGACTTCCCCAGCTCACTTTTGGTTTTTCTGAGCCCTTTTTATGAGTCACCGCTAGGGAGAAGAGGGGATTTCCTGAGCTACCCTTGTCGGTAGATATCAAAACAACATGTTCACTCAGGCAATTCCATGGGTAGTCGTCAGTTGCACTAAAAACTTTTGGTCGATCTAGCCAGTTGGGTGGGGCTGCATTGACACAGCAAGCTGCTTGAATGGAGTTTCTCCCTTTTCACCATTCGTGTCCTCACATGGGTAATAATAGTAATCCTTTACTTGTGAACAGAGCTGTACCATTTCCGAAGCTCTCTCTAAGGAAAGTGTTATTAGCCCCATTTTGCAGATCAGGAAACCAGGTATCAGGGAGATGAAGTGTTTCAGCTAGTAAGCGGTAGCTTGGAAAAAGGACTCCTGGCCCAGGGCATGTTCTGCTTTTCCATACAAATATTTCCTACTTAGATTAAATATATTACTCTGTCACAGAGTCTAAAAATCCAGCATTCATAACATTTCCCCAACATAATCTTCTTCACTATTAAAAGTCCCACTATTTCCACTGGAAAAATACCCAGTCACCTCTCTAACCCCAGAAATATTTGAAAGCCACAAATTTGGCTAAATGACAGCCACACTACAAGAAGGAGGCAGGTGATAGCATGATGTGGTTTGAAGGTGCTGGGACAGAACCCTCCCTTAAGATCTCTTTCCCACTGTCAATCACAGAGATTGAAGCTCCACTACTCCCCCGTTTGTACCTGGGTCATTTTCAACCTTAAAAAGACCTTTATGAAAAGGTCAGATCTAATGTAGGTCCCACTAAAAAAAAATTATCGAAAACTTAGACAAATTGTTAGCTGTGTGTTCTTTAAATATCATCCCACAGTGCACTGTCTAATGGGCCTACCCAAGGACTTTTTAATTCTCTGTGGGAATGTACCATGGTTTGGCACACTATTTACTATTGTTTAAGGCCCAGACTCTGTGAAGAAACATAATAACTTATAGATTTTTTTCCAGCACAAATACAAATGATTTTTGTTTGGAAGAAAAATAGCCCCAAAGAATAAGGTTTTATTGCCCTGTAGAACATTAACCAATTTTGTGTTTAGCCTATCAGTTTTATTCCAACATTCTTTCTTTGGTGCATATAAATACTAGTGTCTCACATGTTTTTTCAAATAATCTTTACTAACCAGCTGATTCCTACCTTAATGAGTTAGATTAATCTTGGGTGTGTGTTGTCTTATATTTGTTTATAATTTTAAAAAAATTATATGTTGACAGTCCTAATTTTTCATGCCTAAAAATTATTATGCTTCATAACTGGTTTCAGTTAATATACTGCGTAACAAATTATCCTAAGGTTAGTGATATAAAACTGCAACCATTTAATTCACTTACAGTGCTGTGGGTCAGACTTTGGGAAGGGCTTACTATGTAGTTTTTGCTTAGGGTCTCTCCTATGGTTGCAGTCAGGTATCTGCTGAGGTTATAATCATCTAAAGCAGCAGTCCTCAACCTTTTTGTCGTTGGGGACCAGTTTCATGGAAGACTATTTTGCCGTGGACCAGGTGGGCAGGTGGGGACAAGGAGGAAGGACGGTTTTGGGACGATTCAAGCACATTGCATTTATTGTGCACTTTGTTTCTGTTATTATTACATTGTCACTTGCCACTCACTGATAGGGTTTTGATATGAGTTTGCAAGCAATTGATTTATTATGGTCTCTGTGCAGTCTAACCTCTCTGTTAATGATAATCTATATTTCCAGCCACTCCCCAGGGCAAGCATCACTGCCTCAGCTCCACCTCAGATCATCAGGCATTAGATTCCCATAAGGAGTGCACAACCTAGATCACTAGCATGCGAAGTTTACAGTAGGGTTTGCGCTACTATGAGAATCTAATGCCGCTGCTGATCTGACAGGAGGTGGAGCTCAGGCAGTGATGGGAGTGATGGGGAGCAGCTGTAAATACAGATGAAGCTTCGCTGGCTTGCCAGCCGCTCACCTCCTTCCGTGTGGCCAGTTTCCTAACAGGCCACAGACTGGTCTGTGGCCGAGGGTTTGGGGACCGCAGATCTAAAGGTTTGATGAGGCTGAACATCCAAGATGGATCGTTCACATGGCTGTAGTTGATGCTGGCTGCTGGCTGGGAGCTCAGCTGAGGCTACCACAGGAGACTCTACACATGGCCTCTGTTACACATGGTGATTTCAGGGAGTCAGGTTTCTTGGATGGTGGAGCAGATTTCTTGGATGGTGGCTGGCTTCCCCCAGGGCAAGCATCCCATGAAAACCAGGTAGAGCTGCCTGGCTTTATTGACCTAGTCTGGGAACCCCACATACGTCACTTCCACTGTACCTCATTGGTTACAACAGAGTCAAGGAGAGGGGACATAGACTTCACCTCTTCTTCAAAGAGTGCCAGAATTTTTGGAGTATATCTTAAAACCATTACATGGGAAACCACCTTAAACCTCACAGTGAGAAGGAAAACTCACATTTGAGCTACTACATTAGCAAAAAGATGACTTGGAGCAGGGACGGTAGGAGGGGGCAGGAGAAATAGAGATAGGGAAGCCAGAAAGGAGATTTTGTGCTACTCAAAGTTAAAAAAGTGATTAGGTTCTTCATTCATTCAGGATCATGGGAACGGGAAGGAAGAGACTTGTATTAAAGACCATTTGAATGAAAATTTGAAAAAACTTGGTAGCCAATTGGCTGTGGTCTGCCCTATTAGCTCTGTAATAAAGAGTCTGACTCCATTTTTAATAACACTTGACTGCTATCAAAAGACAACATTACAACACATTTAGTGTAAAGATCTAAGTGGCTTTTATTTGTGACTCTAGAATCATCTAGAGTTCTGTTGAGCTGAGCAGAGAGGGTTAATTTTATAGACAGAAAAAGGCTGAAGAAAGCAGAAAGAGAGAATGAAAAGGGGATTGGTCATTTCAAAGTTACTTTCCTGGTAAGTTTAAATCAGAGGGGACTTTCTTATCATGCGGTCTAGGTAAACAGCTCCTTCTGATTGGTTGCTATTAGTATGAATCTTCTGGGTTTTTCTGTTTGTTTTTTGTTTTAAATGGCCCCATTTCAGAGTTCAGTTTGTTCATGTGGCACCTAGCATGAGCCATTTCATCCTGCGTTGGTCTGGTCGGCTGCGGCCTAGTGCAGGAGCTCAGTCTGAAACAATGGCCTCCCATAAACTTTGTTTAAAGCTGGCTGCTGACAGCTTGTAAGCCTCACCCTCCCTCTTCTCCTTCTTCCTTACATCTGGTAAAGCTGATAAAAAAGACCAGTAGTCTCTCTTTTAGCCCAGTAGGAAACTCAAACCATACATGGAAACCCTCTCCCTAGCCACATCCCAACCACCATAAAAACCCCAACTATCTCTCTTCCCTCCTTTCTCAAGCCACTTTCAGACCTTCTTGAAAGTCACACTGCTGGCCCCAGAAAGCCACATTATGTGAGTAACAAATCTTTTCATACCCTCTTGGTATGTATATATGGCATCATCATTCTTGTGCAAACCACATTTTGGAAGGGGGTCTATCCTGCATCTTCAGAGTAAATAGAAGTTCCAAATCATACCATAAGTAGTAATTTTGGTTTCTAAATATAAAAATAATAATAGTTAGCATTTATTACCTTTTATATGTTAGGTACTGTTCTGGCACCTTTTACATTTTAATTCATTTAGTGTTCACAGAGTCCAATGAGGTAGATACTATCCTCATTTTACAGATGAGGAGACTGGCCAGAGTAGATCAGCAGGTGGAAGGGAAGAAATGCCTAAGAAGAACCCCCAGACTTGAAGTTTGGTTGAGAAGTTGGTGGCATCACTGACTATACTTGGAGAGGGTCAATCTCTGTGGGAAGAAGAGCTCATTTTTAGACAAGTTTAATTTCTGATGAAAGGGACGTATACAAATGAAGACATTCTTTGCCATTTAGAGATAAGGAATTTATTCAACAAAAGTATTTTGGTTGCCATCTAAGTGCCAGACTCTAGAGCTTAGGAAAGGGGATGAGACTTGTAGAGTCACTGAGTTGCCAAGAGAAAGAAAGAGAAAAGCAGAGTGTTATGAACTCACATTTAGAGCATTAGAGAAGGAGAAAGAGCCAGTAAGCCATGCAGAGGAGGGACAGAAGTCAAAATGTAACAGAGTACCCAATTAGGGGGATAAAAAATAAATTTTTAAAAATAAGCTGCCATTTAAAAATTGCCTCTTTGTCTAGGACAAACCCTGGAAGCCAATGGAGTTATCCCTTCTGTGATCTGAGAAGAGTCCCTTCGCTTGATGGCCCTTTTCAGTTAGGCAAAGGGCAGTGGGCACCCACTGCTGGAGGGAATTCTGCAACAGAGCCTGTGGCTTAGGCAGGCTGCCTCCCTTGACATGGGGAGAGCATCACTTCTATGGAAGTAGTTAGATTTGCATGGAAACCCCGAAGGCCCTGGGCATGAAAGCTTGGAGATCTGGACTTTTCTTTGGATGTTCAACTTTATTACATCCTTCCCAATGACTCCAGATGGCCCCAGCTGAAGTCTACTGGCAAAAAGGACACCTAGGTTGCCTAACGGGATCTACCCATAGGTACATATTTCTGAACTGATGATCCAGGTTCAATGCCAGCACTTAGAGGGCCACAAAAGAAATGTCATTTATCCGAATGCATGGCCTGTGACTCTGTTGATGGGCACACTCTGAGGATGACTGGGAGCACCTATGTGGAGCACTCTTGGCCAAGAATAGCTGCCTTAAAGGATCCTCTGTAGCTTTGAAGGGGTCTAAAACAGCAAGGAAGTCACTGAGGCAGGAGGTGAGAATGAAGATAACAAGAAAGGACTAGGCTATGGTGATGATCCCGCACAGCAGCGTCAGAAGCTAAAGCTACTGAAAATAGAGCCCCTCATGTACGGACCAGACTCTCCTAACCCCCCTTTGACAGGTGTTGGAAATGGTACTGAGCTTTTAGATTAGGAAAGCAATTTAAAGGGAGGAAGCCAAAAGAGAGAGGAAAGCCAGAGCTGAGCTTGTATTAATTTTAAATAGGAAAATGTGACCTTAATGACACCCCAAGTTAGTGAAATAGGTTATACAGTTACGAGGACAAAGAAGGTATACTTATAATTTGCTATCATTGTTTGAACATTCACTATGCACATTGTCTTACACCATTTCTAATTCATAGGAGATTCTCGATATTTGGTAATTATGATTAATAACGTTATTATTAACATAAGTATATTGTTGGTTCTCATGGTTAAAATACTAATTTTGACTTGGTGGCTAAAATAGTCCTGGTAGAATAATCAAGTAATGATGTCAAACAGTTACCTGGTTTTTATTTTTATTTTTTTTGAGACAGAGTCTCACTGTGTTGCCCAGGCTAGAGTGCCGTGGCGTCATCCTAGCTCACAGCAACCTCAAACTCCTGAGCTCAAGCGATCCTCCTGCCTCAGCCTCCCGAGTAGCTGAGACTACAGGCATGTGCCACCATGCCCGGCTAATTTTTTTTTTTCTGTATATTTTTAGTTGTCCAATTAATTTCTTTCTATTTTAGTAGAGACGGGATCTCGCTCTTGCTCAGGCTGGTTTTGAACTCCTGAGCTCAAACAATCCACCCGCCTCGGCCTCCCAGAGAGCTAGGATTACAAGCGTGAGCCACCGCGCCCGGCCGAGTTACCTGGTTTTTAAATCTCATTCCTTACGTGAACTCTGAGCAGGGTAAGAAGAGCTATTGTTTGAGATAAGGGAGGAAAGGTTGCTACAAAAGCCATCATCAGGGCCCAGTGGTAAGTGCTGGCAATCCTTCCTGCAGCTGGGGCCTTGGCAGGAAAGGAGAGACTCACTCCTTACCCACTGGGGTAGTTACCGACCTGGTCCTCTATTAGCAACAGGAGCTTTGCTTATTTTTCACCCTCCAGCCCTGGGAAACTCTGCCAAGGAAGAAAACAATTACTTACAGATAGGGGCAACTTAGCAAATCTCTGGATTTTGGAGGGAGGAGATCTTCATCTTCTTCTTCCTCTTTTTTTCTCCTCTGCCTTCTTTGTCTCCCTCTCTTCCTCCTCTTTCTTTATTCTTTTTTTCTCCATCCCAAATTCAAGTCCCATATTTCCACATACTCTCATCTATATGCCCTTGGGAGCATTTTCTAGCCCCACAGATGTTCCACCGATAATGGCTCTGTGGTTAAGTAGTTTTGGGAAACCCAGGCTACCAAATACCCTTCCTAGAAATTCACAATGCAACTCACCATGTCTACGGCTCTGAGAAATCCTGTGGTGATGCCATGAATTAACTCTCTCCAACCCAGGGCTTCCTAATCTTCTTCACTCACAAATATAATGACATTTAATTATTTTTTCATAATACTTATTAATATCCCTCAGCACCAGGGCTCCAAGGGATTTGGATCAGGGCATTCCAAGAAGAGGGAAAAAGTGCAAAGGCAAAGGGGTGTGAAATAATTGTGTTTGATGGGGGCATTGTGGCGGGAGTGCTGGAGGGAGAATAGTAAAGACATTTTTTATGGCTCATGTGCATAGAAAAGAAGGAGGGTGCAGAGAAATGTCTCTATCACCAAAACTTAGTTCATCAGGGAATCTGAAAATGCCACTCTGAAAACAAGTAGGAAAGGTAGGTGAAAGTTAATTACGTTGTACCAGGTCACCATTAAGTTTCATACGCTTCTCCTAGATCAGGAGAGTGGACTGGAAGATTGTGGTGGATGTGCCTGGATGTGAAATTAAAGAGCAGACCTGAGTTGTAAGCTAGACATTTGAATTTTATTTTCTTCGGTGCTTCCCGGCTTTTGTCACATCTTGGTACATATATTAGTCAGGTGCTCCAGAGAAGCAGAACCAGTAGGATATATATATAGAGAGAGAGATAAATAGATAAAAGAAGAGATTTAATGTGGGAATTGGCTTATGCAATTATGGAAGCTGAGTAGTCTTAAGATATGCCGTCTGCAAGCTGGAGACCAAGGAAAGCCAGTGATATAATTCACTAATTCTAACCAAGACCAAAGGCCTGGGAACCAGGGCATAGGGATGGGGGTGTGCCCCCACTGGTATAATTCCCAGAGTCTGAAGGCCTGAGAACCTGGAGCTCCAATGTCCAAGGGCAGGAGAAGATGGATATCCCAGCTCAAGAAGAGAAAGAAAACTTGTTCTTCCTTCAGTTTTTGTTGTATTTGGGTCCTCAAAGGATTAGGTGATGCCCACCTACCTTGGTGAGGGCACATTTTCTTCACTCAGTCTACTGATTCAACTGCTAACCTCTTCTGAAAACACTCTCACAGACACACCCTTAAATCAGCTATCTGGTCATCCCTTAGCCCTGTCAAGTTCACACATAAAATAAATCATCACAGTACACATAGAAAATTATTGTGGTTTTGGTTTTGTAGGATACACTGGAGTAAGTGGAGGAGGATGCTTACACTTTAAGCAGGTGAGTGACCTGATTAGGTTAGCACAAAGGGCTCTCTTTTGGACTTTACCTGAGGCCCAGAAAGTTTAGAAGCAGCTGGTCCTTCTAGTTCCACAGCGTTGCCATGGTCCTCCCTCCACAGTTTCTTTGGCACGTGGTTTCCTTCTGCCTGGAGTTGTTGCCTCCGGCATCCCTGCTCTTCACCTGCCTACTCGCCATTTGGATCACAGCTCTAACTCCTTTCATAGGGAAGCTGTCCCTAATCTCTCAAACAAATTCAAGTCTCCTTTCTCATATCTTCATATATATTTTCCTCCTTACCACTAACTTCAATTTATAGTTATGTATTTGTGTGATTATATGATCTGCTCCTAACCAGACTACTTGTTATGCTGTTCCCACACCCAGAAAGCCCTCCCCTCACATCTCCACATGCCCAAATGCTAATTGTCCTTCCAAGTCCATTGTGAATTCTATTTCTAACTGATCCCCACAGCTGAAAAAACTTTGGCCTTTCTTCTCTGATCACCTATAAACACAGCTTTCAGACATTCCTGGTGGCTTCATAAAATACACATTTGGGGACTTCCACCACGCACTGTTGTTTTCTGAGACTTGCCCCTCTCTTCCCCTGCTCCATTCACATAGTTACTGTGGGACCGGCCCTGTTAATGCAGTGTGACTACACCTGAGGCCTGAGTTGTTTGGTCCATGGAAGTGGATACTGGAACCTGGACCAAGGAGTCTGTTCCTTGGGATTTTTACTAATAGGTTTGGATTAAAAAGAGTTGTATCAACCTGTCTCCTATGGCTGAAGCTCTAAGATATAGTCCTCTGGAGCTGTCAAAGTTTTGCTTTGTGGAAATCATGGTCCTACAATAAAAGAGAAGAATGAAGCTGTACATGGAGAGCAGCAGAGACAAGATAGTGTCCTGTCAACTTTATCAACTTGTCAGCCCTCAGGTTCTGCTTGTGCCTGAGCCCCAACTATATCCAACCTTTACCTAGTCTTGGAGCTGTGAGATAGCCATGGATACTTCCAATACACGCCACATTTTCTTTTTTGGGTTTGAGATGAGATTCTGTTACCAAGAATACAAACTAATTAATATGCATTGACCACTTGACAGTGCTTTGGGATGACATTTAGTACTTGAATTATCACTGACTTAGATAGAAGATGAAGTTAAAACTGCAATGAAACATGACAGATTTTAACATTGATTCTCAAATATATTTATCCGAAGTTTCCACTGGCAGACAGTGCAATCTAATGGAAAGATTATGGACATTAGAATCAGACTTGGATTTGAAGCCAATCTCATTTTTACAAGCAGAAATTGTGACTTTGGGCAATTGACTGCACTACTCTCAGCCTTATCTGTCAAATGGAGATAGTAACATCGACCTTAGAGAGATACTATTCCATGGGGTGATGAATAATGCATTAAAGGACTCGCCACAGAATGTGGCTCACCATAGGCCCTCAGCATTCCACATTTCACAGAATCTAAAATACCATCAATTGTAATATGCGTCATGATTTTATGCACCACCGAGAAAGGAAAAGCCAATCAATCAACTGTATGAGGCATTCTAATTTCAGAGCTATTAAACTATGGAAATAAGTGTGTCTTCAAGTTGATGAAATACAGTATATTAATTGGGCACAGATGATCTAGGCAATAATGTCAGGCACTGGCAATATGGGAGTGAACAAGACTTGATATGATCTTCAAGGTGCTTAGGATCTAATAGGTGATACATTTCAAATTTTCAAGAGGATACAGAATAACCTCGGGTGGTGGTTTCATCACTCTCAAAGATGGCTGCAAAGAAGAAGTAAGGCAGAGGAGAAATACTAGACTTTAATCCTCATATATGTTGTTAGACCCCATAGCAGTTGTATTTTCATGCTCTGCATACAATCCAAAACAAATTGTCTGCTTACAGTTGAAATCCTGCTGAGTTTCCAACAGTCTAGCCCCAAGGGAGCTGTTTGAACAACATGTCTTATCCACAATGACGCAATTCTACTTTTAAGGGACAATTAAGGGGTTTCCTTGTAAGTCAGGCCAAACTTTCTCCAAAATACATGAAAGAAGTGCCTGGAAAAGAAAACGTTTGAGGCTTGTTTTCATACTGTCACTTAAGAATAATTTCCAAAAAGGACTGAATTTTCTTTTTATCAAATATGGAAGGCCTGTGCTTTATAGCCCTTCGCAGCCTTTTGGTAGATCAGAATAAAGTCCCTTAGGAAACTTAATGTAACAGTAACCAAATGTCCTTGTTAAGCAGCCTTTTATTGGTCTATTAAATCTGATCTGAACTGTGATATTTTGCGGTAAATCTTTTCTCCAACGTGAATTGCTCAATATGGGCTTCCTAAGGCATCTACTCCCCTAGAGACAGCCTCAACACCATCCTAGAAAAGGCAAATGTGTTTGCGTCTTCCTGGGCAACACTTCCAGAAAAGGGGGTGGGGAGAGGATCTAAAAAGAATATTTTCTTTGCCTCATTTGCTTAGGAAGACTTAAAAATGATTTTAGAGATAGTTCAGTCCAAGCACTTTCATATTGTAGATGAGGTGGGGGACCAACACTTCTTAAGTATTTGTGTAGGCCAGGTACTGTCATAGAGCCTGGGCATGCAGAGATAAATAAGATGTTTTCTCTGTCCTCAATGTGCTCACTGTCCAGTGGAAAGGAGAGGGCAGTAAACAGAGCAGTAAGTGCTAGGAAACCTGAGGGAATCCCCCTAAATGAGGGCTGGCAGCTGCCGGAAGTGGAGGGGAGGCAAGAAATCTGCATTTGGTAAGTGCTCTGCCAGGCTCCCTGCAGGAACCAGAATTCATCCCTGTAGTTTAAATGAAGAGACCGTAATGAAGGACTACTTATGGAGTCTGGACAGAGTTGAAAAAGCAAGCAATGAATTTTGAGGTACCGTGAGAATACTAACAGTGTGAAGACATTATGTCCCCTAAGGTCAAAGGAAAAAGAAAAAGAATAATGTATTAGAGTCCTTAAGAACTAGAGCCCTGAAGATGTACCTTTTCAGCAAAAGCTGTAGAGGGTCACAGCTGCTGCCTGAAAATAGGTACCAAAGCAAGGAGGGAGCAGGGAAGAAATGCCCCAGCCTCTCTGCTCTGCTTTTCCAATTTTGCATTGTTGCTTTCCATTGGCTGAACCCAGCTGGAAAACCTGATTGCAGGTGTGATGTAACTTGACAGGGTCAGCTTCCCAAAGCATAGACCTGGGCAAAGAAAAACAGAGAATGGATCTAGGGGAAAGGGCAAATGGAGATTAACCAGCACATCTCACATTTATAATTTTTCAAGTTGGCTAGGCATACATGCGCACACACACACACCATTCATTCATTTAGCAAGTACTTATCAAGTACAGTGGTCCTCAATATCCATGGAGAATTGGTTTCAGGATCCTCTTGGATACCAAAATCTGTGGATGCTTAAGTCTCTGATATAAAATGGCATAGTATGCACATATAACCTACACACAACCTCCGTATATTTTAAATCATCTCTTGATTACCTATAATATCTAATACAATGTAAATGCTATGTAAATAGTTGTTATAGTATATTGTTTTTTGTGTATTTTTATTGTTTATTATTTTTTATTGTTCTTTTAGAAATATTTTTCACCTGCGGTTAGTTGAATTCACGCATGCAGAACCCACTGATAGCCGACTTACTACCATGTAAATAATGGAGATAAAAGGTGCCGGAGATGGTGTAGTTGGCTTTGGAAGTGAAAAGTTGAACAGAACAAATATCATTTTTACCATCATGGGCCTCTAGCCTAGTGAGAAAATAGTGAATAAAGTAAATAATCTATAAAGCATAATGAATATTATGTTAGGGAGAGGCCAGGAGACTATAGGAGAATATTGGGGAAAGAGGGTGGCTAATTAAATCTAGGGCCCACAGACTATGCCCCTGAGCAAGTGACGTTTGAGAGCTGAGGGTGAACAGAGGTCGGCCGTCTAGAGGAGCGATAGCAGAGAGCGGAGTATTTCCAGTGAGAAGAACACATGTGCAAAGTACCAGAGGCAACAGTGTGTCAAGGTCAAGGGTCTGAGAGATGTGCTATGTGTTGGGAACTTGGAGCGAGGAGAAGTGGTGAAAGATGAGGCTGGAGTGGCAGTCAGGTCTAGCTTGTGTTGGGCCATTTGTCCCTAGACTTTGATCTTAAAGGCAATGAGGAACCATTCAAAAACTTTAGGTTCTCCCCTCCCCCTGCCCTACCAGATTTGAAAGGTCATTATGGATCTATTAGTCTCTCAATTATCCTGACTTGAGGGGATCTGGGCTTGGTGATCCTCAGGATGAGCCTGAGGATGGAGGAGCAAGCCAGCTGATAACAGTTGAGAACGATGCTCTAGGCAGAGGGACGAGCATGTGAAAATGGTTCAGAGACACAGAAAGCAGGTGGGGTCCAGGAGCATTGCATACTTTATACGGGCTGGAGCATGCGGGGGTGGGGAAATGAGGTGTAGGGCAGGTGAGCAGTGACTCTGCATCCCATGCACCCCGAATTCCAGGGACATTAGCCCTCGTAACATCACCAGAGCCTGTTTCCATTTCTTAGGTAAATGCCTGGTGTTGGAATTGCCGGGCCTGGGGTAAGCATATGTTTCAGCTTTAACAAAAGTTCTCCGTGTGTTTTTGCTTGTGCTATACATTCCTCTGCCTGGAATCCTTTATCATCTATTTAAGAAAAAGTCTTGATAGTAGTTGCAGGGACTGCATAGGAAGAATGCCAGGGCAAGATAAGAGGATGGCCAGTCAGCAGGGGGCCGAAGTCGGAGGGCGATCGGGAAGGAAGTCAGCAGGAGTGGGGCTCAGAGAAAGGACAAGTGCCAACGTGGTGACAGCAATTTCAAGGTGGAATCTATGAAAGGAGGAGTTTATAGTAGCAAGGTGGTTTTAAATCACTATATCCAGCCTTCTTCAGCATTGTTTTTTGTGTGCCCTAAAGCTGCAAGTCTGGTTGGTGGTTGCTTAACCAAATGATTTGTTCTTTTCCATTAACATTCAGTAACACCTGAACATCGTTTGTGTCATTGAATGGTATGCCAGGCCCTCCACAGACTGGTGATTGACGTATAAACTATTTGGAAAGAACTTTTGTGACATGTACCAAGAAAAAAAATGCCAATATTCTTTAATCCAGGAATTTCATTAATAATAATAGCTAACACAACTCAATGCTTAGCACATACAGGCAATATTTTAAGTGCTTTACGGCTATTAGAACAGTTAAACTTCATTAACCCTGGGAGGTAGGTAATATTATTGTCCCCATTTGACTGATGGGGAACAAAGTAAGGAAAGTAGAGTGACATGTCATGCCTACTCTTGCATGGCTGGTAATTTACAGAGCTAGAATTTAAACTGAGGCAGTCTGACTTCAGAGTTGAAATACTACACTGCCTCTCCATTTATGTGGGGTAAGATCTATGCACAAAGATATGCATTAACATACTATTTATCCTAGGGAATATTTTGATACTTTTTAAATGTGTAATTTACTTAGAGTAATGTGTACGAATCTTAAGTGTTAGCATAATAAATTTCTTTATATGAATATACCCATGTTACCACCAACCAGATCAAGCTATAGGACATGTCCGGTACCCTAGTGAACTCCCACATGGCTCTTTCTTGTCAATAGCCCATAGCCCAGAGGTAATTACTATGCAACTTCCATCAACATAGATTAATTTTTCTTTTTCAAGAACTTCGTATAAATAGAATCATATAGTAGTTGTTCTTTTGCAATTGATCCTTTCATTAAGCTTAATGTTTGTAAGACCTATCCATTTTTAGCATATGTAACAGCTTATTTTTTTTCCTTTACTGTGTTCTATTCCATTGCATGAATCTATCATAATTTGCTTATCCATCTTTCTGTTGATGGGCACACATGTTGCTTCCTGTTTGGGGCTATTATGAATAAAGTTGCTAAATATTTTTGTATATGTCTTTAATGGTTATGTGTTTTTATTTTTCTTAAGTAAATGCTAGGATTGGAATTGTGGAATTAGTGTATCAATTGTATAATCGATACTGAAAAACAGTTTTCCAAAGTGCTTGAACCAGTTTGTAATGACACCACTAATGTATGAGAGTTCCAGTTACTCCATATCCTTGACAATACTTGATATGGTCAGTCTTATTAATTTTAGCCATTTTGGTGAGTTTGTAGTGGCATTTAATTCTGATTTTATCTTGAATTTCCCCAGTAGCTAATGAAATTAAGTACCCTTTCATGTGGTTGGACATTCGTGCAATATCTGTTCAAGTATTTTTGCCATTGTAAAATTGGGTTGTTGTGTTTTTATTATTGAGTTTTGGAAGCATTTCTTTATACATTCTGGGTATGAGTTATTTGTTGGATATATGTATTTTAAATAATGGCTTCTAGTCTGTGGCTTGCCTATTTGTTTTTCTATGAACAGAAATTTCTAACATTAATAAAGTTCATTTTATCGGTAAATTTCTTTAAAGATAAGTTCTTTTTGTGTCTTATTTAATACATCTTTCCCTATTTCAAAGTCAGGAAGATATTCCATATTTTTGGCTAAAAGCTTGATTTCTTTAGATATCACATTTAGGTTTTTAATCCACTTCAAATTAATTTTTGTGCATGGTATGAGGTAGGGATCAACGTTCCTTTTTTGCCATACCAATATTCGATTTTCCCTACACCATTTATTAAAAAGGCTGTCTTTTTCCTACTGAAAAATTGCAGAGTTGTAAATCAAGTGACCCTATATGTGTGATCTATTTCTGGACACTATATTATGTTTCATTGTTCTATTTTTCTAACTTAGCAATAATACTGTACTGTCTTAATTACTATAGTTTTATAATAGGTTTCAAAATCTGTTAGAGCCCTCCAGATTTCTTCTTATTTTTAAAGATTACTTTGATGGAGATTTTTTTTATGTCCAATAATAAAGAAATGGCTAAATAAATTATAGTACATCTATAAAAATGCAATAGTATGCATCCAAGTTTATAAAATTTTGAATGATGTGGAAAAACACAAGAAATAATACTGAATGAACAGAGGAGAACATCAACTTATAAAACCTATATGACCTCAATTATGCAAATGAAAAATATATAAAAACGATGAAAAGTAAATATGCTAGAATGTCAACTGTGGCTTTCTCTTCAAAGTGAAGTTATAAATATTTATTTCTGTGATTTTCTTATTTGATCTCAGACTCATTTATCACTTCCCATATCTTCTTTGTTTTGTAGGGGGCTAAACCCCACAAACCATATTTCTCATGCATTCTTGCTCTGTCACTCCATCAGAATTGACCAATGGAAGGCACTAGACAGAGATTGGGGCGGATGGAGGAGGAAAGACAGGATATTTTTCTATCCCTCTCTGCTTGCTTAGGCAGCATTTCCAGGGTGGTCGCATCTTCTCAATGGTTTCATCTCCCTCTATGTAGCTCTGGCTTCTCAGTTCTGGTAATATCACTTCTTTCCTTCATCCTGCCACCCTTGAGGGTAACAGCGGGTCTCTGGGTGGTTTCTCCATCCCCTGTTGCACTTTTAGCTATCCCAGGGCCTACATAATGAGTTTCCTATATTAAATTTCCTCTGTTGAATTACTTGGTATATGTTCTATTTCTCCAACTGGACTTTGGCCTGGTAATTATTATTTTCTCATTGTATTTTTCTACATTTCTAGAAACTTTCTCAACAGTACAAAAATGGCTATTACAATCTCTCTTTTTCTTCCTCTCTCTCTCTCTATATATGTATATATATGGAGAGAGATTATATGTGTATGTATATATATATGAATGGCTGTTATTATCTATCTATCTATCTTTTTTTCCTTTCAGTTTTTACCTGAGATGCTAGAGAGGGAATCAAACATTTGAATGATTTGACTAACAATTATCGAATGTCTTCTCTGGGCCAGGTACAAAGCTGTCAATGAATTGGCCAGAAATGGTTGTACTAGATGCTATAGATACAAAACACTGAACTGAGTTGCTATTAAAACTCTTTTCTGATCTGGGATTCTTTGTCTCTCATTTCTATGACCAAATAGAACAGAAAGTATATCACAGAAGAAAGGGACATGAATACATTTTTTAGCAGAAAGGGTAGATAAAATTTGATTTGGGCCCTAGAATCACACGGAAGGAGCAGGCTTGAAATGTTGACTCCTGGGAAGGAATCCAGAGATAAAAGTTCTTTCTTGAAGATAATCCATGGGGAGTGGTGGTGGTGAGGGGTATGGATCTGGAGTGTTTTTGTCTTTGAGCTGTTCTTTTAAGGCAGGTCTAGAGGGAGCACCCCTTCTTGTCAACATAAACCACATAAGGGTCACAGGCTGAGGAAAGCATGGTTGCTTTTATTTGTTTGTTTTACAGAAGCCAAGAGGAGGATGAACAAAACTCCACAGACAGAGATAAAAAAGGTCCTGGGAAGTTAGCCATGATCAGGCTGTTCCCTAAGGGATGGAACCCTACGGGACCTCTGCACTCTCCATGTTGTTCATCTTTGGAATGACCTCAGGACTCCATTTCTTAGTTTCAAAAGTGGTTGCTCTGAGAGACAGCTTGGTGATATCTAAATAACTTAGGACTTGGATTCAGAAAATCTGAGTCTTAGGCCAGGCTCTTTCACCTTCAAAGGTTGCGTGGCCCGAGCATGTTATTTATGCTGTGATCTTCACAGTTTTCACATCTCTAAAGTTGGGGATAATAATATTCAATGGACAGAGTCAGTCTGTGAATTAAATCTGCTGCCTTTTGTGTTTTAATAGTCTCTCATCTCCTCGTTGAGAGATCCCATTTCCCGTGGTATGACATATGAAGACTTCATCTGACCCCTTATTTTCCAGTCTCTTCTCACATCACTCTCCTCTGGGTCAGCCATACCTAAGGACTTGCCTGATTCTTTCAGCGTTTTCTTGTAGTCCTACTCCCTTTACACAAATTATCACCTAACCCCAGTGAGATTGGCTTCTATCAAAAAAATCCCAAAACAACAAATGCTGGCGAGGATGTGGAGAGAGAGGAACACTCTTACACTGCTGGTGGGACTGCAAATTAGTGCAACCTCTGTGGAAAAGAATTTGGAGATTCCTCAAAGAGCTAAAAATAGAAACACCATTTGATCCAGCGATAGCACTATTAGGCATCTACCCAAAAGAGCAAAAAACATTCTGTGATAAAGACATCTGCACCCGAATGTTTATGGCAACACAATTCACTATTGCAAGGATGTGGAAACAACCCAAGTGCCCATCAATTCATGAGTGGATTATTAAAATTTGGTATATGAATACAATGGAATATTACTCAATTATAAGAAATGACAGTGATCTAGCACCTCTTATAGTTTCCTGAATTGAACTTGAGCCCATTATCCAAAGTGAGGTATCACAAGATCGGAAGAATGGGCTCCACTTGTACTCGCCATCAAATTGGTACTAACTGATGAACACTAGGGTGCTCACATGGCAGTAATACTCTCCAGGGATTAGGGGGTTGTGGGATAAACCAGCAACTAAAGGACACGGGGAGCATTGTAGGGGGGAAGGGCATGCCCCTAACCCTTGCTTGGGTGAGGCAAAGACATAAAGTGTAACCTTAATGTTTGTACCCTCAAAATACCCTGAAATAATAATAATAATAGTAATAAAATTATGCCCCCTTCACGCAAAGCCCCTTTCTCAGCTATCTAGCTAGTAAACTTCTCCTCTTTGAAAACTCAACTCCTATTCCTTGGTGAAGGAACAAGTCTTCCCTTGTTCCACAGGCCTAATTAATTGCTCTTTCTTTGCTAATCCATTTCATCTGTGTAAATCTCCAACTTAGTGTAATTGTTTATTCATCTATCTTTCCTAAAGGACTAAGAGTTCCTGTATTGTAAATCTTTGTCTTCTCAGTGAATAAACCACAATTTTTCCCATAACAAGTGATGAGTACATCTAAGTTCAGTAAATAAATACAATTTGAAGGGTTTGGAGGCAAAACATTTCTGATGAAACAGAAGAGAGTAGCAGAAAGGCTGAAATTGGGGTTTTGACGCTGGCTCTCACCTCAGCAAGTCACCCCATCTCTCTTGGCATTGATTTTCTCATCTTAAAGCAAGAAAATAAGAACAGATGGTTTCTAAGATCCTTCTCAGCTCAAATATCTTCTAATTGTTCTCTTGTGAAATACAGCAGAGATTCTAGTTCTTTGGCTTGGAGATCCACATCTGAAGGTAGTTAGAAATAACCACAAAGTAGGGTGCAAGACAGAGACAGAGTGTGGTGTAGTGGAAAGGGTGCTGGATTAGATTAGAAACTCTAGGTTCAAATCTTGTCTCTACTGCTTCCTAACAACCATGTGATTTTGCTCAGGTAAATTATTTCTGTTCCGAGAACCTCATTTTCCTCATTTGTAATTTGAGGAGAATAAAACCTTAGCAAAGTGTTTCTTAGGATTAAATTGGCAATACATTTTAAAGCTCTAATTGTGTCTACCAAAAAACAGAGTATTGTTATTTTGGTTGTTATCTCTCTCATCGATGTTGAGCCTTCAGAGATCTACCTAGAAAATCAGAGGGGCTTTTTGAGTTGATTTCTTAAAAGGGATCATTGATGTTAAATTACTAGCCAGGAATTCACACTCTCAATTTTGCAGTCAAAGAATTTATAATCTTCACTCTGTCAACTGCTTGATTGCTCAACTGCAGCCCTCAACCACTTCAGCTTTGAACTTAGGCAAGAATTAAACTGTCTCCAGCTTCTACATTGGGAAGAAAATTAGCCAGTGGTGATTTGTCTCATAAACTGTGGTCAAATGTACCATCAAACAAACACAACAATGTAAGCTGTATAATAATTTCCCAGTGACACTGGGATGGAGCATGTGGGCTCCCTGGCCTCAGAGAAGTTAATACATATTTGCTCAAATAAAGCATTGTTTTCTTGTTAACTTCAGTGGGGATAAGCTAAGATGCCAATTATCTAACTCTGTACCCGTTTATATATATAGTTAGTTTATGACTCATATGATCCAGGCACCAAAAAATATAAAGTATTTCATAATGTCTTCATGATAATGAGGGTTGAGAAGTAGATGGCTTTCCCCAGGTTTTTCTGGGAATCCATCTATTGACCTACAGCTGAACTTTCTGGATAATATGATAATATAGATGAGTAGCTGCCCAATTACAGCTGCCCAAAAGCAGCTACCCAATTGTCTACATGAGCCCTTAGGACCACTCTTCCCTCCTGTCCCCATTAAAGACACCGAGAAGCAGCAAGCCTGCCCTGAGAGTCACAAGGCACTACTCTAAAATTCCTGCTGAGACCGTGCAATTGTAGGGCAGACTGTAGGGTTCTGGAATAACTACTCAGACTCAGAGAGGAGCTAACTTTAAGGAAAGTGACCACTTGACATCTTCCCTCATCACCTACCCAACTTATCTTTCCAGAGAAGTGGGAGAGGACAAAGGGAAAAGAAAAAGGGGTGGGAGTCATTAAGGTAAGAATTTGTGCACCTAATCTTTTTAGCATAATGGCATTGGATTTATTGTCTACTCAGTTCAATGAGTGCTTGGCGAATACTGCTTCTTATTAGAGACTGTGTTTTCATATACAAAATATGAGCAGTATAATATGACAGGGAAGAGCATGGACCCTGAGATCAGAGAATTTGGGACCAAATCTTGGCTCTGCTATTTATTAACTATGTGACTTTGGGCAAGTTACAGAAGCTCATTGGTTTCCATTTTCCTCATCTGTAATGGGAGGTAATCTTTAAACATTCCTCATAAGGATGCTGTGATGGCTAATGGCATATTACCTGTAAGGCACTTAGAATAACGCTCAGCACCTAGAGTTTTCAGTGCATGTGAGCTGCTTGTTATTCTGTCTTGTGAGCTTCTTAAAGGCAGGGACCATGGATTCATTCATTCAACAAGCAATTACCAACTATGTACTATGTGCCAGGCATTGGAGTTGCAGAGATGGTTAACACACTAGTGCCTGACAACAAAATCTAGTGGAGACAAATAGATACATTTCCACAGATAGGAAGATGAGTACTATATGAAAGGTAATAAGAAACCCCAGAGTTATAATGATTAATTCTGCCCAAGAGATCCAAAGATTCAGTCAAGTTTGAGGGGCATATGCCAGTTCACAGGAAGAGAGAACTTTCTAGGGGAAGTGCACGTATTCTCTATGTTAGGTACTTACATGTATCTGTGTGTGTGTGCATGTGTATAGGCATAAACACAGGCATAAACACACAGAATATACACACACACAAATATATATATACATATATTCAAGATTGGACACACATATATTGAAGACTGCTAAATCACCTCTGAAAGAGATGATTTTAAATTTCCCATCATGATTACAGATTTGCTGATCTGTCAGTGTTTGTTCTATATATTTTTAGTCAATGTTAGGTAAATATAACTTTATGATTGTTATATCTTCTTAAAGGAAGTTCTTTTAGTAATTACCTAGTATTATTTATTTCTACTAATGTTTTTTTTCCCTTAAGTTGTTTTTGGTCTAATACTAATATTGTTGTTAACAGCTTTACTTAATTTATATGTTACGTCTTTTTTCATCCATTTAGTTTCAATCTTTGGGGCATTTGTCTTGAATACCTCTCATGAGGTGTATAGCTACAGGTCCTAAAAACCCAATGGGATGATCTCTAGCTTTCAATAAATGAATTTAATTCATTTAAAATTATTTTGATTACTACTTTTGGATATATCCCTACCATTTTATTTTGTGTTTTTTTTCTCCTTACTAATAAATAGCATTTGATGGCTCTTAAAGCAGGTAATTATAGGTAGTAAATGCTCTAACGTTTGTGAGTCTGAATATGTCTTTATTTTTCTTTTTGTTATGGACTGAACTTTCTCCCCTGCCCCCAAATGTATATGTTGAAGCCTTAGAATGTGACTGTATTTGAGATAAAGAGCCTTTAAAGTGGTGATTAAGTTAAAACGAAGTTGTTATGGTGTGCCCTAATCCAATCTGGCTGGTATCTTTTCAAGAGAAAAGAAATTGGGTGCCCAAAGAGACATCAGGGAAGCACATGCACAGAGGAGAGACTGTCTGAGGACACAGTGAGAAGGCATCTATCTTCAGGCCACAGAGAGAGGCCTCAGGAGAAACCCAAACTGCTAACACTTTGATCTTGGACTTCTAGCCTCCAGAACAGTAAGAAAAGAAATTTCTGCTGCTTAAGCTAGCTAGTCTGTAGTGTTTTGTTATGGCAGTCCTAGCAAACTCATACACTCTCAAATGATAGTAACACAGGGTACAGAAGTTTAAGTCAAATCTTTTTTCCCCTCTCAGCATTTTCAAGAAGTCTATGGTTTCCCGGCAGAGATTGCTGCTAGTGAATTACTTGCTATCAGCCTCACTGTCATTCTAAGGCAGGTAATTTGTCCCTTTTCTATGGTAGCTTTAAAGGTATTCTTTGTATCCATGATGTTATGTATGTTTTATGCTAGTACAGTTCTATTTTTTATTTATCTTTTGACCTTCTAGTGTTTTCAATCTGAGTTTAATGGTCTATCTTCCATGCTGAAAAATTCTCATCTATTATCTTTTCAAATACTGCTTTTCCATCCTTCTCCAGAAGTGAACCAATGGCAAATAAACTGGCTCAAGTCCTAGTCGGACAGCTGTTCTGCTCCCCACTGGAGCTTTATAGAAACCACAACCCTGGGCAACAGGTGGTGTGACTTTAAGTTTCCCTTTATGGCTAGGAGAGTCTGACCCCCGACTCTCAGTTCTAGTGCATCAAAGTCAGCCTGGTTCCTTGCCATATTTGGTTCTTATTGCTCCAGAAATTCAACTGCCAGATGTCTTGGCTGGTTAGGTAAAGAGCCTTGTAGGCCACACCTTCATCCCTGATTACTGCTGTGTGTTTTGATTCTATTTCTGGGCCACAGAGATGTTTATCTTTCTTTTTTCAAAACCATGACTTTTCTTAACTTTTTATTTTAAAATAATTTTAGACTTAACAGAAGAGTTTCAGAGATAGTATGAAAAAGTTCCTATACACCTTTCTCCCAACTTGCCCTAATGTTAACATCTTATATAACACACTTAGGTTTTTCATAGTTCCCTCTTTGTAGTTTATCTCTTATTTCTGGGTCTTTGGCACTCAAGGCAGTGAAAGCATGAACTCATTGAGTCATCTTGACCAAAAGCTCTGGGCTAGGAATGTTCCCAATGATTAGCATTTAATCATTCATCCACTCATTTGACAAGTATTTATTGAGCACTTATAATGTTGCAAGCACTGTCCTAGGCACAAGGGATATAGTGATCAGAACAGGCCCCAAATCTCTGCCTTTGTGTTATTAAAATGTTTGTGTTGGAGATAGAAAATAAAGAAGATAAAAATGGTAAAACATATAATGTGTTCTATAGCAATAAGTGCTGAGGAGAAAAATAAAGCATGGAAGGAGGCTAAGAAGTGCTGGAGGCCAGTGAGGGAGTGTTTGTAGTATTAAATATGGGGGTTGGGAAGGCCTCGTGGAGGACGATCGGGTGAAGGCCTGGAAATGGGTGATCATGAGCCGTACAGATACCCTGGGAAAAACAGCCCTCAAAATAATCTTGAGAACTCGGCATTGTAACCACAAGGAAACTGAGGTTCAGCAGAAGTATATAACTTGCTTCTGCACACAGCCGGTAAATGGAAGAACTGCGATTTGGACCTAGGTCTTCCTGACCCCAGAGCTGTGTTCTTATCTGGGTGGCTAAGCTCAGATCTACAAAGAGACACATATGCCCCTCCAAGGGGTGCATTCTGGTCCTTTTACTCACATAACTTAGTACTAAGCCATAGTGTTCTCATAAACCTTTCAAGAAAACCCTAGAAATCTATTTACAGAGTACTTGAGGTTTTTCAACAAGATGTTTTTGTTGAATTAGCTGCTCTTCGTAAAATATGACTTTGACCTTTCCAGCCAGTGGTCCAGGAACTTGAGTGGTCATGGTCAGCCCGGAAGGGGGCCAGTGCCTCTGTGCAGGGCAGTTGCCTGTCAGCTCCCACTCCAAGAGGGAAGCTAATAATTCTTCTCAAGAGTGTTTGTTCTTATTTTGCTACCTTTGGGTGCTCATATCATCCACTTTCCCCAAAATATATCATGAAAAATGAGCCTTTATGAGCAAACCCTATGGATTCTTACAAAGCAGAGAGACAACTGGTTGATACTGTAAAAGGTTTGAATTACAGAGGATCTTAAAGGACAGCACATATAATTTGTTCTTTAAAAGGAATGCAATAATATCAACCTGTGCCCAAGAGAAGGTCTCATGGGGTCAGCTGATGTCTGTAAGACTCTTATGAAGAGTTTAAACACAGATTCCTGAGCCTGACCATCAGGAATTGGATTCAAGTCTTAGATGATAATAAGGCATCTGCCTATTCAACACTCACCCCTCCCACAAGTGACCATTTTTTGGTCCAGAAGGTCAAATGCAGATTCTCCCTGAAAGGAATTAATAGCTTCTTCAGGATAGACCCCAACCTGCCTCAGCAAATACTCATTCATTCACTCATTCACTCATTAACTTTGTCACTGTCATCCCTGCCCCTTGCTCCTTGTTCCTTATCCCTTACTTTCCCCATCCCATGTACATATGTTATGACCATTCCACACTAGTTCCTATTTCCTTAAACCTTTCCACCACTATAGTTTTGTTCTAGCGAGCTGAGTCTCCTACCTGAAAAGCTTTTTCTTTCATCCCTGGATATCAAAGTCTTGCTCCTTGTTCAAAAACCTGCTCAGGGGCTCTCTACTCTGTAAGTCTTCCTAAATCTTCCAGTTAAATTAATTCCTCCCTTTCCTGTGTTTCCATGGTTTGGAAGAAGAGGAAGTAGGAGGAGGGAGAAGAAGAGGGGGAGGGGGAAGGGGAGGGGAAAATGAAGAGAAGAAAATGAAGAGAAGAGGAGGGGAGAGGAGGAGGAGAGAGATGAGGAGGAGGAAGAGGAAGGAGGAGAAAGTGAAAAAGGGGATACTACTATAACGCATCTTATTAATAACATGGCTTGCCCTCAATAGGTCCAAATGGGTGACTTTTATTTGTTTATCCCTTTTATCTATTTGAGGCCCAGCATTTTATTATTATTATTATTTTTTTGCAAAAGGACATGTTCACTAAATCCTTGTTGACTCAAGAGAACAAGATGAGGATTGTTAGAAATGAGCACATTAATGGTTAGTATGAAATAAATGAAGTTCTACTAAGTGCTAGAAATCATTGGTTTCTTATATAGACAAAATGGCCTTGTAACAGTCTTGCCTATATACTTGTATACTTGGCTCAGAAATTTCTTTCTTTTTCTTTTTCACATTTCAACTTTCACCCTTAGCTATAGCTCAGATCTAATTGGACTTTTTAAAAGACACTCGGAGGTTGGCTCTGGACTCTTTTTGAGCCTGTGTTCTACACCAAGGTTAAGAGCAATAAGCACAGACTCTGGAGTCAATACTTCCACCCATTGCCAAATTGCAAAGTCTCTCTTTTAGCAAAATACGTCTATTTTAGAAAACATGTATGTTTTCTCTTCATTTCTTAAAATGTGGACAATACCTCCCTGACAGGCTTTTGTAAGAATTAAATGAGATGATATAGTAAGGATATTAACAGAAAGACTAACTCGGAGTAAGTGCAAAATAAAAGGTGTAATTATGATTATAATGGCTAATGGTGATTCCCTCTCCTGGGTCACTGCCAGAGAAGAGCTGTTCTCAGTGGGTTTGTTTACAGCCCCTATTCCTCAATCACATGAGCAGCTCAGACAAGGCTGTTCTGAGGTTGCTCATCCCCGTATGGTATCTGACCTTCTCTGATAAACTTGGTTAAAGTGATTACCTCTTTTTGCTCCTGGTTCTTTCCTTTCCCAATTGAGTGAGGATATCCTGGCTTTGGTGGTGGCTCTTCCCACCTCTGAAGAGAACAGCTCCTGGAAGAATGAAGCTAGATGTGGGTCTTGAAAGAAAAAATACCAATGGCATTCTAGTTATTAATTTTTTTAATTTTGGATTTTGAAATAATTTCATACTCACAGAACATTTTCAAAAATAGAACAAAGAATGTCTGTATACATTTTTTACCTAAATTCCCCAAATGTTAACATTTTCCCCATATAACTATCATATAATTATTATTTATGAAAGGAACATTGATACAGTATTAGTATCTGATCTGTAGCCCAAATGCAAATTTCTCCAGTTGTCCCACAAATGTCTGTTTTGCTAGTTCAGCATCCAATCCAGTATCACAACTTATGCTTCATTGTGATATGACCTTAGTCTAATTTGTAACATTTCCTGAGTCGTTCTTTGACTTGATATTTGTTATATGACCTTGATACTTTTGAGGAGAACTGACCAGTTATTTTGTAGAATATTCCTCAATTAGTCTGATGGTTTCCTCCTAATTAAATTCTGGTTCTGCATTTTTAGCAGGAAAACCACAGAAATGTTATTGTGTCCTTCTCAATGCATTATATCAGGAGGCAAATGCTGTTCACTTGTCCCATTACTGGTGATGATAACTATGATCCCTTGGTCAAGGGGTCCTCCAAGTGATGCTCCCATGGGACTATGTAAAGATTCTGTTTTTTTATACATTTTTTTGGTTGTTTTTTTTTTTTTTGATCACTAATTTTGGTATCTCTTGAAGATTCTTGCCCGAAACAATTATTACTTTCTGTTTATCAAATGGTGATTATCTATTTTCCTCATTTTGTATACACTTATTATTTAAAATTCTACTCTGACAAAGAGATTTACCTTCTCCTCATTTGTCTATTCTTTTATATATTCATTTATAGCAGTATGAACTCTGATACTTATTTTAGTCTTTGATTACAATTTATTACATCTACTATTTTGCAGCTAATGTTATCCTAGACTTGGCCATTGGAAATCTTTTCAAGTTGGCTCCTGAGTCCTTTTGACATGTTCTTACTTTGTTTGTTTTTCCTTCTGAAGGTTGTATGGAGGCTGTTGCAGACTGAGAAAATAAAGCCTCTTCGATCCATCCCAGAGAGTTTAAGCAACTCTGTTGGTAACCCTGCCCTTTCAATGACTGTAATTTAACCATGACCACATGCTATCTATAACCTACATGTAGGCGTTACCTAGATGGTGTTTGTGTGTACATTTGATGTTTCAATGACTACTATGTGGTTTGCCTTTACTGCCTCTCCATTGGTAGTTTCTTTGAAATGTTGGGGTGGGAACCCCAACAGCACAATACCCCATGGACTCTTAAACTCTAAAACATGCTCGTTCTGCATTGTTCCTGCACTGGATTCTATTTAGTTAACATTTGATTTTGCATGGCAAGACCCTGATATACATTAGGAGGTCACCACCCGGCCATTTATCTTTTTAAGTAACTGGACTGGTTATTTTTTTAAAAGTTCCATCAGGTTAAAACAGTTAGCAATTTTTCTCCTTGCAGCGTCCCTTCAGCCTAGACCAGACGGATAATAGATCAGTGTAGGTTCAGATGCATTACAACATTAGTCATCAATTAGGTTTAAACCAGCACTGTAATATATCATTTATCTTGCCTGCCACGACTCTTTTGAACATTTAATTTTTTAAGGCCTCTTAGGGTTTCTTTTTTTCTTTCTAACTGGCCTCCTGCCTCTCTCCTTTGTCTCCAGCACAGCCATCTCCTTAAGGAACAATAAAAATTAGATTTGTTTGACCTGCTCTCAGGGTTTGTTTCAGCGAGATGGATTTTAATAGCTTTGACTGGTTGGGCAGACAGCTTTTATGTAATATTCCAGACGTTTACGCACTGTCTTTTGCTGAGCCCCGAGCAGGTGTGTATGCAAGAAGATGTGTCTGTGTGCTCCTAAGGAGCTCCTTACTATTCTTTTCACATCAAGTAACCCTCTGGCGAATTGCTTACTCCTAGATATGGTGGGTTTCTCATTAAGAGCTCAAGTCATTGGCATGTCTTTCTTCTCCTAATAACTTTGTTTTAATTTCCTGCATGCAGCATTTATTGCACTGTTAATGTTAAAGGGATGCTCTCTGCGCAAGGAGGTCTTTCTAAGCTGACTTGGGTTGTAATGGGTTCTTTCTGTTTTTTTTTTTCAGGTGTGCAACAACACCTTCTCTGTGAATATTCTGATTTGGCATTTCTCATTGAGGTCATGGGGAAGGCAAGAGTTTCTTAGCTACACTCATCAGGATTTGAATGATGATTCAGCCTTTATTAGATGAGCTGCTGTCTGATTTTAAGCTGGTGACCCCCTCTTCCTGTGTCTCAGAGTCAACCTTGCTAGAATAATGACAGAACAATGCCTTATGATATAATCACCAGTTTTTGACAAAACCGTGAAAGTCTATAGAGTGCCTAACATACAATCAGGGACTTTTTAGCAACTCTAAATTAAGTTTTTTCTTTGCAAGGAAAGGATAATAATATTCATGCCACAAAGATTTACTGAACATCTACTTGGTTCCAGGTACTCTTCTAGACAGGGGTGGCATCAGTGAACACAACAGACAAGGATTTCAGTTCTCGCAGAGGTTAAATTTTTGTTGGGGAGACTAATAATAGGTAAGGTAAATAAGTAAAATATTGGCATGTTAGATAGTGTTAAATACTAAGGAGAAAAAGATAAAGCAGATTTGTTCAAAAGTTTAAATAACATATAAAGTGTTCCTAGCCAGTGTCTGGAACATAATCAATAGTCCATTAATATTACTTATTCAAATCAATCATTCATTTATTAGGTCACACATTTATTCAACATCTGTTAAAACCACATGTAGCCTACGCACAGATGCTGTAATTCTTGGGCACGTCTAGAATTTTGAGGTGTCAAATTCATTCACTCATTCATTCTTATAACTATTGAGCTTCTGCTTTATACTAGGTACTTGGCTAAGTGCTAGAATACAGAGATGAATCTCTGAATCGGGTCCCTGTCTGCAAGTTGCCCATAGTCTAATGGAATCTCAACTATGACAAAAGACAAAGAGTCGTGGAGACAAGAGGAGAATTGGACTGGGGCCTAAAAGGAGATTGGATTTGGGAAAGACAGGCTGGGAGAAAGGACTGAAGCAGCTTGGTTTGGTCAGACTTCTGGAACAACAAACTTGCAATTTCCTGATGCTGATGGTAACATCTGTGGATGACCCAGGCTGACTGGCGACCCTCTCAAGGTTCCTCGGCTCTTTCTCTGAAGCCACCTCAACTTCCAATAGCTGGGCGAGGGCAGGCCTGGCATGTGGAGAGACTCAAACCAGATGACTTTACTGTTAGAGAAGCCCTGAGGCTTTTCTTGGAAGAAGAGCTGTAAACTACTGGCTCACTCAAAGTTTCTTGTGTTGGGAAAAAGATTCATTGGAAAAACTGGTAAAATTAGTTGAGATTTTTACCATATTTTAACATATTGAGATGACCGAATTTTCATTTGGACTCTGCCAAGAATTTGTTTTCTGAATGTGGGCTGTGGAAAATGTAGTGGTTGGGTTAAATGACTTCTGGCTCTGAAAAATGATTCTGTAAAATTAGTTAATTTAATCACTCTGTGCTCATTTGCATAGTTACTCATCAAATCATCCATTCATTTATTCTTTTATTCATCCAACTGTGTTTTTGAGTGTACTTTTTATGCTAGACATTGTGCTATGTGCTCATTACAATACAATATATAATGTGTTTCTGGTAATCAAGAAGCTAGATTGCATTTTTCAGAGATTATTTAAATTATCTTTTACTTTACTAGAAGACATTAAAAAAATAACAACAATTCTCCATTAGCCTTACTATATAGCGTAATAACCCTCTGACTGAGATAGGACAAGTATGAGCTCCTTTTGTACCCATTCTATAGGGAAGGAAATCAAGGCACTGAGAACTCTGGTGGGAGAAGCAGGTACGGGCCTGGGTGCTAGTAATACAATAGTGAACAAGTACAGTGACCAACCATCCCAGTTTGCTGGAGATTGTCCCAATTTTAAAACTGCATTGTTCCTGCACTGGATTCTATTTCATTAACATTTGATTTTGCATTGCAAGACGCTGCATTGCAAGCTCCGGCATCCTGGAAAACCCTTCAGTTCTGGGCAAACCAGATCAATTGGTCTGGTCTAAGAATTCCTCTAAAATTGTTCCTATATCATAGAACATTCAATGTCATGCCAGGTACCTGAATGAAGTCAGTAAGATTTACTGATTTGGAATAAAACAAATAAATATCATGCTGAAAACATCTTATTGCTTTCCCCCAGAGACCTGCATTGTGTCTGGTTCTCTTCTTAATGAACCCCCAAGTTTAGATAATTATTGAGTAGATGGGAGAGCTCTGTTTCATAGACAAACTGGTGAAGAGATGAAAACATTGTATTACGATATCGCAATGGCCAATTTTGACCGCTTCCCTTCACTCTTTGAGTGCAGGATAGCAAGTGCAGGGACCACGAGTTATTCTTTAAAGGATATATTACTTTGCATATCTTAGGAGTATAGTTTTACCTTAGGTAAGGTGGTGGGGGCAGGAGGAGACCAAATTCCCTGAATGCTATCAGCATGAATAAATCACTTTGCATCCCATATGACTCTACACTTCTAGGAGCAGATAGCTCCCTGACTCTGGTTGCTTTGTAAAAATTGCATTATTCTACATTTGTTCCTGATGACTGGGTCACTTTATCAAGTGACATGGATGGTGGGCTGGAGATCAGGAAAAGCTCAGGGCTTTTATACAATTTGAAACCTTAGGCTAGTTCGTTTCTCTCCTGGGGTCTCAGCATTTCCCCCTGGAAAGAGGCACAGCCGTGCCTGCCTCAACACCTTGTTGGAGAGGTGGAGAAGATAAATAGTGCCCTTATCCCTTGCAAAATGTCCTGAACTCTAGGAAGGAAGGCCCAAGTGACCATCACTTCATGCTGAGACTATTCTGTTTTGATCAACAAATAATCCTGGTCCTGGTACTAAATCATTTATGACCGTGGACGGATTGCTTAGTGTTTCTGAATTTTAGTTTCCTCATCTATAAATTGGAGAATTGTAATCCTACAACAAAGTGTCATCATAACAATTCAAGGTAGCATAAGTAAAGCTTGCAGCACAGCCCCAGGCCCTGGGTAAGACAAATAAGACATCTGGAGACCTTGATTTTGGCCCTGAGGATGTTGTTTTGACTTTATGAAGCAACTATTTTCATCAAAATTATATTCATATTGATGGATCAAATACTTTCTGGAGCAAATATTATCGATCCAGTTTGTATTTTTGATCACATTTCTGTATAACACAGGTCACTATTTCTGATTTTTCCCATTTTAATTTTATTGGAATCAAAGATGTCTTGTAAATTATAAAAGGAATATTTTATTAATCAATCAGTATTTTTCCCATGATAAATTGAGCTGATTATAGCTTCGGCCACTTCACATTTTCTTTTGTGAACATTAATTCCTCAAAACTCAGTTTCAAAATCTATCCTTGTTTAAGAAGAGTTGATATTTCTGTTTATTTGCAGACAACAACACATTATACTATTAATACATATAGTGTTACCCATTATCAATTTTATTCCATGCCAAATATTTCTACCAGTAGTGTTCATTAGGAATTCAACAGTCATTGAACATAAAAGACTAAGAAGATAAATGGTGTCTGTGTGCTTTTCTAAAGCAAAGAATAGAGAGCATTAGTATAGGCAG
Organism: Propithecus coquereli; assembly: GCF_000956105.1. Lineage (NCBI taxonomy): Eukaryota > Metazoa > Chordata > Mammalia > Primates > Indriidae > Propithecus > Propithecus coquereli. The sequence goes on from NW_012138302.1 coordinate 9,366,079, forward strand.
GAAGTAGTATAATATGAGTCAGAGTCAAAATGGTGGAGTCAAAACATCCTGCTTCATTCCTGAGCCCTCCTTTACTCTCCCTCACTCTGGACTGGGCTCCTGACATTGGCATTCACCTGAGCCCTGCCTGAGCTATGTGTGCTCTTTGCACAGAAATTATTGGAGAGAACTGTTTTGTATCATTGTCAGTTCTCCCTATGTACTCCATGCTCAGAGCCAGCCTCTTACTCCTTCCCAGCTCATTCCAGCAGGGCTTGCACCTGAGCTTGCAAAAACCTTGCTTTAGCAAAAACCTTGTTTTGAACACAAATCTGTGGTGAGGAGTAAAAGACACAGTGTTGACAAAGAATCTCAGCCTAATGCCTGACACAGTCACCCTCATATGCAGGGGTTTGTTCCTCTCTCCTTGCCCTCTGGCTTCTTCTCTTCTTGGAGAGACAATGTGGTCCATGGAAGGGGCCTGGGCTTCCAAATTAGACTGTTCTGGGTTAAAATCTTAGTTCTCTCATTTTTTAGCTATGTGTTCTTGGGTGAGTTATTTTGTTTCCTTGAGCCTCAGTTTTGTTAGCAGTAAAATGGTGAGAGAAATATTTCTTACATATAAATATTTCTTACATATAAATGGCAATACATGTAAAACATTCACCCAGGCATTGAAAAGACATGATAAACACAACCCCTGCCTACATACAGTTTAGGGAGGGACTCTGCAGCAAATAATAATCAAATTAATAAATTATTACAATCATGACTGCAATGAAAAAAATGGTAGAAGGGCAAATAACAAGTATGTCTAATGTCATTGGGGGTTGGGAATGTCACTCAAATCATGGTACACCTTATGATTAGGCCACATTTTCACTTATTTGTGTGTTTGTGTTCATGTATGTGTGTGTAAGCAGTGGATGTAAGTATAGTCTTTTAAATTAGGCAGACATGAGCTTGAATCTTGGCTCTTCCAGTTATAAGTGAATTTTGGCAAAGTACTTAATTTTCTAAATGTCAGTTTCTCATCTGTAAAATAGAATATCTAGCCCATAGAGCTGTCCTGAGGATTTTCCTCCCCTTCCTCCTCATCTCTAAGTACACTGAGTGCTTTTTAGTGTCAGGGACCACATATTCAGTGCCTTACATTTATGTAATCCCCACAGTAATCTCATGAAATTGCCACTATTCATATTCTGAGGAAACTGAGGCCCCAAGAAGTTAGGTAACTTGTCCAAGGGTATATACTCGTAGGTGATATAGTAAGAGAATCTCAACCCAGAAATCTGGCTCATGAGGCCACGTGTTTGACACATGCTAGTCACATAGAGAGATAGTTAGATACCTGGGCGCTTGTCTCATTGAGATTATTTACTGTCAAATGTGTTTTGTCCAACAAGCAGAGAGAAATTTGTGTTATTCCTATCCATCCGCACAAGACCTATAGAACACAATGGGTGCTCTCTAAATGCATCCTGAATGGATGAATGTACTGGATCTGGCAGAGGCAGTGCAGTTGCAGAGGTGGTAGGTGGAGGTGAGAAGGGATTAAGGACCCTTTCCCCCTCCCCAGTACCTTCAGAAAGCCTTTCAGCACCCTTGATTGCTATGTGCTCTGACAAATGCATAAAATATGGTTCCCTTCCAGCTGCTCAGGCTAATTCTGGAGAGGTGCCAGCCGCCTATTTGATCAGCTTTGGGCAGCAGTAGGATAGCGAAGGCTGAGCAGAGTGCAGCCAGCTGAGAAAATGGGTAAATATTTTATAGACTGTATGGTAAATAATGTATACATTCAGAGAAACAAGGTGAATCTTTTATAGGCCTCAGCCTCTGTTAAGTCTGCAATTAAATGCTGGTGCTGGAAGAAATAAAAGCAAGTCCTAAATCTTCCTCTCTTACAGAGAGCCAGAGGCCTGCCCTTAAGCTCTGGGTGAGAAGTTTAGTCTCTGTTTGCTGACGCTGAGTTGCTCAAATTTCAGTATCTTTCTGCAAAGAAAAAGTCATTTTCCTCATCCCAATGCTACTTATAGATGTATATGCATGAATGCTTCTTTACTTATAATTGTATTTTTATATATTTTTTGTATTGAGTGTCTATGGGAGATCTTCATGTATGATATTTATTTTAGTACTTTCAGCAAGTCCAGTGAGGTGCATGTAGAAGGTATATTACAAATATTTGGTATTTCATTTGTTTGTTGAGGACTTACTTTGTGCCAGACCCTCTTCTAGGTGATGTGGTACCATAAGTCTGCACGTTCTAATGGTAGAAGATAAATAGTAAACAAGAGTTTCAGATGGAGATAAGTGCTGGGAGAAACATGAGGCCAAGTAAGGGGGACAGAGAGTACCTAGGAAAGGTAAGATGACATCAGAGTAGCCACTTGCAGTGTAGATGATGGTGGTGAAAGTGTTCCTAGAAATTCGAGATATCGTAGGGAACGTTGCATTGTGCGGCCCAGATCAGGACCAAGGTATTCGTTCCCTCAGCTTCTGGAAGATGCACCCCTTCCCTGGAACTGCCCTCGACTGAAGGAGCAGGCCTTGATCAAGTTTTGCCCTCACTCTCCTGGAGCAGTCCACATCCAGTGACTGGTTGATGCAGGAGTTCGAAGACCTGATCTCTTTGTCTCAGTGAGGGAAAACCCTGAATGGGCATCCTGGCTGGCAGGGAGGACACTGTCACTGGTGGTGTGTGAAGCCCTGACAGCCCTGGTGTGCTCCTGCAGCACGATCATTAACACTTCAATTAGTGGAGAATGGGGTGGGGTACCAGTGGAAGGGAATGCACTAGCCATTGCAGTATCTCAGGCATTTAAGAAGCTTGGGGGAAAGAGTAATTATAAGGGACAATGGAATTGGATAGTTGAGTGCAATTAATACATTGGAAAAATGCATAATGAAGGCTGGGGGTGATTAATCACCAATTTACAGCCAGATGTGAAAGTCAGAAGTCCTTCTTGGCAACATATAAAGAGACTCTGATTTTACTGCAGCCAGAGGGCAGAAAAAACTGAGGCTTAGGCCCAGAACTTAATTATAAAGGTAGCAGAGCTCTAGAGAAGACTGAATTCTCAACCACAGTAAGTTGGCTACATCAAGATCAGGTCCCTGATTAGGAAGGAGAGTTGGGGTGGAAACATCTAGACTGATTGCACATGAAAGCCTTGAAACCCCAGATGTCTCTGGATCCTCTTGGCCTGTAGAAATGGCACTCTGCTCCTTCTTAAATGACAGTGCTCTGTTTTTGCTTGAAGACAATGCAGAAGTTTCTGCCTTGCAAGATAAAATCCTCCTGTCCCCCTGTTGCCCACCAAAAATCCATCTCCTCTTCTCCATATGGCCACCAGGCCAGTAATTATGTCGAGTCATAACATAACCAAGCTGAGGAAGTGCTGGGCCTGTTCAGGGCCGAGAGGGACTCTACCCTGAAGGAACCAAAGAACTCAGACAACATAGACTAGCAGGATTGGGAGGGTATGTTTTGACCTAGATCCAAAGAATGATGGGTCAAGGAGAGGAAAACATAAAGTGGGATAAATGATGGTTTATTGATATGAGAATACTATCCTGATATAGGATTTAACACCTTGGGAAGGACCCCAGCAGACGATACTAGCACCTGGCTGCAGCCATATCACATATGGCTCCAAAAGCTTTGTCAAAGTGTCAGCCAACATTAGGTGAAGTAGAACTGACAGAACAGCATGGTAGATGGTAGAAGAAGGAAACAAAAAGAAGTGGGCATATTGGGGTTGACACTCAGGTAAGGCCAGAAAACCCACCAGTCAATTATATTTTGTAGGACAACTCAGAGAACACTCTGTTTACCGGAGCAATGGGGAATGACATGGACAGAGGAGAGCAAGCATTGTTGAAAAGCTCCGTTGGCTGTCTTATATGGATCTGAGCTAATGGTAGGAGATGGTATCATAGAGCAGGCTCTCTGATAGCAAAGGGGATAATAGAATCCCCAAATAATAGGGATCACTTGGTGGCACTTAACCATCAGAAGCAAGGTTGGTGTAGCACGGTCAGGAGGGATTGACCCACGGAGAACCATAGAAACAATTAATAGGACACAGTATTCATAGAGGCAACACAGATGCACAGGCAATACTGGTATTGCTCAATCTATACTCAAAAGAATCAAGATGAATGATCAGGAGGCTGTTTAGTTTTTGGACCTGAGTTAATAATATTCAGACTCATAATCTACTGACTGAAGGAAAGGCCAGATCCTTGAGAGAAAAAACCCAGCAATATCACAGAAGTACATTTGGTTATGATTTCCCCAGAACCTCTCCAAAGGGACCTACAGCCTTTTACTTAAATAACCATATACTGGGAACAGGGGAATATGCATATATTTCAGGGACTGCTGATCATGGGCTATGTGTTGACATTTTCACCCAGGAATCAGAAGCATTATCAAGGCCTCCCTGTTAAAGTAGGGGCATATGGGGAGCACTAAGTGAGTGGAGTCCTGGCCCAAGTCCAGCCTACAGTGTGTCCACTGGGTCCACAGATCCATCTGGTACATATTTTCTTGGTCCCTGAATATATAATTGAAATGAATGTAATTGGTAGTTGGCAAAACATCCACATCAGGTCCTTGGCTTGTAGAGTAAGCTATTAAAGTGGGAAAGGCTAAACAAAAGCCTCTGCTAACCTCCTACTGGCCACGTTAGTAAATTAAAAATAATATTCTATCCCAAGAAGACAGTGTAGAATAGACCTACAGGAGGCAGGGGTGGGGATCCCCACCACGTCCCGGTTTTAATTCATCAGCCTGGTTCCATGACATGGGGTCCCATTCACAGGGTCTGATCTTGCTATTGCTGCTGCTACATGTCCAACCAGATAGCACCAGAGACCACCACTGAGCACCTGATATATAGTACCAACCCTTGAAAAGACCAACCAGACACTTGGTGCTAACTTTGAAAGGGCAGTGATTGATCTTGACTGGATTTAACACATATTCTAGGTATAGGTATATGCCTTTTCTGCCTATAGGTCTTTAGCCAGAACTACCATTCAAGAATTTCCAGAGTGTTTGATCTATCAACACAGTGCATAATGTCACATTACAGCAAAGGAGGTAAGGATTCATTGGTCCTATCATTTATGGTATGACTCAGAAGCCGTCATTCTGATAGAGTGATGGAATGGCCTTTTGAAGAATCAACTAGTGTCAGATTTGAGATGGGACCTTACAAAGATGAGCACCATCTTCTGGGATGCAATAAATAGCTAAATCAATGACCACTGCATGGTGCTGTATCCCCGATGGGTAGAAATCATGGGTTCAGAGACCAAAGAGTGGAAATAGGAGGGTCTTACTTACCACTACTTCTAACGACACACTTGGAGACTTTGTGTTTTCTATCCCCACTACTCTGGACTCTGCAGATTTGGAGGTCCTGGCTCCACCAGGATATGCTTCAAGCTACCACCAGGGTTTACTCCAAGAATCCCATTAAACTTTAAGCTATCACTATCTTCTGGTCACCCTATGCCAAGAGACTAGCAAGAAGGAAAGAAATCACCATCTTAGTCAGGTTTCATTAACTCTGATCCACAGCAGGAGGTAAGGCTGCTGTTATACGACAGGGGCCAGGAGGGATAGATTTGACACTCAGAGGATTCACCAAGGCATCTTTTGGTACTCCCTTACCAAACTCTGGCAGTATATGGACACAATGACCAGGGCCTCAGGCTCCTGTGGATGAGGGTCTGGATTACCCTTGCTCTCCCACTTAAACCATCCAGATCAGCAGAGGGGCAAGAGGGTGGGTGGCATATAAAATGAGTAGGGAGAAGGAAATGATGAGTGTCTGTGGCAGCCAGGAGACCAACTGCAGTGGCAGCAACCTGCTCATTTCTACTCATCTTTCTCTTATAATCTTCTCTGGGAAAAAAAAACAATCAGAATCCCAGAGGATCTGCTCCCAGTCGGGTTGAGCTTACTTTATAAAGCAGATGGATCTGAGTAGTACAACTGCAGAGGGTGTTGTGCTGCCCCCCAGGCCCCCTGCTTAGGAGCAAGGCATTCATTCTCCCAGCTGTCAGGTGTCCCACAAGCATCAAAGCTGGAAAGTTTTTGGAGAGAGGAGAGGCATTGGGCAGGATTCCTGAAGGAGGACACCTTACTAGATCTCCAGTCCTAGCGATTCAAGGGATGTGGGAGAGGAAACAGCCACCATTTAAGGCTCTTACTGAATGTTGGAAGAATCAATTCTCTCTGTTTAACAAAGAAAGCAAGAATGTGAGATGGGGTGGGGTGTAGGGGTGAATCACCCAAAGTCACAGAACAGGTTTGCAGTAAAGGTAGGATTTTGAGTTCAAAGATTTTGTTCAAGGGTATTCAAGGCCACTCTGTCATCCCAGAAGGGTCTTTTCAGGCTTTTAGTCCTAAGCCTTGGTTTTGCAATGAAGGAAACTCTGGCAGACTAAATGACTTGTCTACGACCTACAACCAGGTCTTTGGTCTCAGAGACCCAGACTCTTTCTGCAACACTATTTTCAGTGCAATTCAATATGTCTAAGCATGCACTAGCTATGTGTCCTTTCAGGAAGGTTTTCAGGAAACAGCATGTCAAAAACTGCCCAATGTCACCTTACTAGTCACCCGAGGCAGGGCTCTTTTAATTGTGCCATTTCCCTCTATGTTAACAGGAGTGATTGAGGACTCTAGTACAGGTCAGCCTATGGCAAGCGGCTGCCAAAAAGTAGATGCTTAATGAATGTTTGTCACATGAATGAAGGTAGCCAAGCTGATGGGAGGGGGTCTTTACCCTGGATCTGGGCAAGAAGAGGATGGTCTTATGGCTGAGAACCTGAATTTTGGCAGTAGATACATCAAATCCAGGGTTAAAACCATCGGCTGCTTGATTGACTTTAGGTAAGTAACAATCTCTTTGAGACTTCGTTCCCTCATTTGTAAAATGAGGGGTAGTAATGCCCATCACAGAGAACTGCCCTATTATTAGACGGCATCATGCATGTCGAACACTTACACAGAGCTTGGCACAAAGAAGTGTTCGGTCAAGACGAGCTATTACTAGCTACTCTTTGGCTTGAATCGCCACTCTCTCTCTCTCCCCAAGGTTATCTGTGAATTCTTCTTTATGTTTGTTCTGCTGCCAAATGTGCTTAGTTTCCATACTTAGCACTGACTGCTGGAATCCCATTTTCCTTCCCCCTCACATCCACCCCCAGTGTCTTCTTCCCTCTCTCACTTACCTCTGGATCTAGAACCGGGCTCCTGCTTTGGTCATGGAGTCCTTGTCATGCACCCCATCACCCTTTCTCTTGGGACTCCAGTCCAGACAAATCTGCATATTCTGCCCATGCTTAATTTTTAGGATAATAACAATATAATTATTGGTTAACTTCTATTGAGCATTTACGCTGAGCTAGGTGCTTTGCTAAGTTCTTGTATATATTATCTCATTTAATCTTCACAGTAACCCCAGAGGTAAATTGTGTTCTAATCTCTTACAGAGCAGGATGCTAAAGCTCCAAGAGACTAAGTTATGAGCCCAAGGCCCATAGTCTGTAATTAGTAGAGCAAGACTCCACACTCAGGCTGTCTGACGTCAGAACCTGTGCCTACAACCCCAGTGACTGTGAATTACTCTTGCTGTCAGCCCTGCTGCCCACCAGGTACAGATTTCCTAGAGGCCGATGCCCACCTGTGGCTCTCTGCCAGGCCCTCTGCCCTGCTGCCTCCCTCCGAATCCTGGGGCTGACTTATTTTTGTATAATTTTTGTTCCTCCACTAGGAAGTTAGCTCTGAGCAGGCAAGGACGATGACTTATTCTCTACTCTGTCTCTAGTTTCTGGAACGAGTGGCTGACGTGCAGTAGGTGTACAGTAGAGAGCTGTTGAAGGATTGCTGAATGAGTCCCACAGACCTTCCCACACCTCTGAGACCCAACTTTCCCAGTGTTGGCCCAGCTGGAGATCCACATTCCAACTCTGTAGCCAGGCCTGCTCCCTTGGCTGCCTTGTGTCTTGGAAGCTCCCTTCCTCCCTTTGTGTCCATGGGAGAAGTCTATGCTTTTCCCTCATTCCCTTAGGGATCTCTAGATCTGTGGTTACAGATAAAAGCTAGTGTCAAGGCCGGGCGTGGTGGCTCATGCCTGTAATCCTAGCTCTCTGGGAGGCCAAGGCGGGCAGATTGTTTGAGCTCAGGAGTTTGAAACCAGCCTGAGCAAGAGCGGGACCCCGTCTTTACTAAAAATAGAAAGAAATTAATCTGACAACTAAAAATATATAGAAAAAATTAGCCGGGCATGGTGGCGCATGCCTGTAGTCCCAGCTACTTGGGAGGCTGAGGCAGGAAGATTGCTTGAGCCCAGGAGTTTGAGGTTGCTGTGAGCTAGGATGCCACGGCACTCTAGCCCGGGCAACACAGTGAGACTCTGTCTCAAAAAAAAAAAAAAAAAGCTAGTGTCATAATTTGGACATAGCCATTGGGACCCAGGGTGATTTCAGAGAGGGCCTGAGCTATGCTATGTGAAGCACAGGGCCATTCTACCCAGCTGTCCACTCCCAAAATATTGGCTGCCATCGGTGGAGCCCCTCCTAGGATGCTGGGCTAAAGACTTTATAATATTTTCATTGAGTTCTTTCCAAAATTTGAGAAATAAATATTTGTATCCCCATTTGGTAGATGAAGAAATGGAAGTTCAGAGAGATGAATTAACGTGCCAAAAAATCACACAGTAAGTGGCAGAGTTGGGTTTCGAATCCATAGCTGTTTGATTCCAAAGGTAGTTCTCTTATCTGTTAAGCAGAAGTTGGAGACGGCATCAATGAGCCTGCCCTGGAAAAAGACTTCTGTATCTAGAAAGCAGGGAGAGAAACAAAGGGTGAGAAGGCCCACCTTGGCATTGCATCATACTTAGCTCTTTGAAATCTGGTCTGGAGGCTGCACAGCGTTTAGCATGTGGCAACTCCAGCTGTTCCCCTCTCTTAACTCCCCTTTGGGGTCCCCTGGGATATGTCATATTTCTCTCTGACATTCTCAGAATATCTTAAGAGTCATTTTTGAAGCATAAACTTTTTAACTCTTTTTTCCTGTGAAAGAATTTCTTCTTCCTTAGCTGTAGGCCTACATGGAAACTCACAGAACTTATGTGAACAGAGAAAGAGGGACACCCTTTGGTGTTTAGTCTCCTATTGCCCCAATAATACTGACTTACTGGAATCTAATAGTTAATCAGTTTGTTCTGGAGACCATCAAGACTGGAGGAATCTCATGTTTGGGAAAGGTGACTTGGCCAAAGGTACAGAGAGAGATAGGAGTTCAGGTCTTGCTATTTTGAGTCTGGGCTCTTTTCATTCCAACTTCACGAATCTGTAGTGCCTGACTTAGTATAGTTTACTAAAATAAATGAGGAAATGAGCCAGTTTTTTTAGTTTGGTCAATAACACTCATGTTTTCACATAGTACTTTCTTCATTCTATTAATATTATTGGAGTAGAAGGTGGAACTGAGTGGGCCCTGGATGCCTAGTAAGAAAGTAGAACTCCACGAGAAAAAAATTCTCTGGAGGCAGAACTAAAAATGGTGCCAAAAAATTTATAATTTTTTTCTTTGATGCTCCTATTACCCTTTGAGGGAGACATTACTATTTCTGTCTTATAGCCAAGGGAACTGAGGCTCAGAGAAAGTAGTGGACTTGCTTAAGTTCGCACAGCTTGTAACAGGGCCAGAGTTCAAATCTAGATCACTTGACTATAAAGCTTGAGGTCTTTTCACAACTCTACAGTCTCCAGGAATAGTTTGGGTCCTACAAGAGTTTGAATTTCTCCAGAAGTGAAAGGGCTCCTTGTTCAGCAGCTGGGGAAATGGTTTGTGTTTTTTCAGGAGGGGAGGAGGGAAGAGTGATAGCAGCTGTTACATCCCATTCCATTCCCCATGCCCCACCTCTCTGACATCATGGGTGTGCAGCCCATTTCTGGAAGGCCCCACCTATGCAGGCTCCACACAGTGGCCCAACACCATGGAAATAAGCCCACCTTCTGGGCCAGGGGAGTCAGACCCTGATCCCAAGGCAGAGAATGAAGCCAAAGGCTGCATGAATTTCAGGCCAGACATGAGAGTCTAGGGCCCAGAGGTAAGCTGTTGGAAGCATCCAAGAAATTCCAGAAGTTCCATCTCAGTGACTTAAAATCATAATTCTGTGGACTATTCTTTAAATGGCTCCCCATAGCATTCAGAATACAGTTTAAACTCTTAGCCTGGCAGGCAGGTCCTTCATGATCTAGTTTTTGCCTTAGCTCCCATCTGTCCTTCCCACTCATAACTTCTCCAACTACACCAAACTACCGCAAACTTTTCATGCCCCTGGCTCTTTTCACAAGCTGATCCTTCCATCAGGAAGGCTCTTGTTCCTCCTCTTTGTTTTATTATCTCTTCTTTCCATTGTCTGGGTAACTCCAACCCATCCTTCAAAACTCAGATCCTTGTCCATCACACCTCCTCCGGAAAGTCTTTCTGAAAGTCCGAGTCTGGGTAAGCTGCCTGGCTCATCCACATGACTGTCCCCATTGCACTTCTCTCTCTGCTTATCTGCTGTCTCCCTTAGGCTGCGAGTGACCCTAGAGCAGTGACTGCATCTTAATCCACGTTGGTATCTTCAGTGTCCAGATATAAACAAAATATCTGGAAGAGCTTGTGGGTTATTAACAAAATATCTGGAAGAGCTTGTGGGTACCTCTCCTCATCAGAGTGAAAATCCTTTTGATATCTGATCATACATAGAGGTGGTGTGAAACGTTTATTTTTCTCATCTCACCATCTCTCACTTTTGAGCCCAATTCACTCGGACATTTGGCAGTTTTCTCTCCCTTGTATCTCCCCTTCTTTCTCTTCCCACCTCTACTTCCTCTTCCTCTGCCTGCAATCTCAGCCTCAACCTAGAGGGGCGGTGTTAGGTTTATAAAGCTTTAGGGTCTTTCGTTTCTTCAGAATGGGGCATCAACAAGTCAAGCTAGCATTTCTCTTCCTAGCAGTGACCAAATTTCTTAGCAAACCTTCCATGTGTTTTTGTGCTGATACAACCCATATGTCTTCATTCTGTCATGCTAATAATCTCTCCTCTGCAAAGGATTTGTGGTAGGAGGAAGAAGGGAGTGAGAGGGAGTACTCTCACTAAAATACTGTCTTAGTGCATTTGGGCTGCTATAACAAACAACAGCTTTTAAACAACAGAAATAAGTCCACAATCAAGGCACCAGAAAATTTGGTATCTGGTGAGGGCCATCTTCAGGGTTTGCAAACTGCTGATTTTTTTTTTTGTTATTGTTGTATCCTCACATGGTAGAGAGGACAAGGGTCTCTCTCAAACCTTATTTATAAGGACACTAATCCCATTCATGAAGCCTCCACCCTCATGACCTAATCACCTCCCAAAGTCTCCACCTTTCAACAACATCACCTTGCTGATTAAGATTCAACGTGGGAATTTGAGGGGAATGTAAACATTCAGACCATAGCAAATGCTGTCTTTCATGGAAATAACAGACAAAAGAATGGATTAGTGGTTGAATGGTGAACAAATGAGGGGCGAAATGTGCGGTGGAATAAATGAATGACATGCTCCTAGTCTGGCCATGACCCCCGATACCTCAGTCTAATTGTAATTTTGCTTGGTCCCTAGATGTGGTCACTGTCTTGAACCCTGAGGCCTGAGCTCAAATATTCATTGGGATTCAGTTATTTGTAAAGAATCCTACCTGGTGCTGAATGCTGATCTAGACTTCCTGACGTCTCCTGACCCCGGATTCTGAATCCCTAGGCTGATCTGCTTGTCAGTCCCCTCTCCTCCTCAAGGAATTCACAAGTGGGCACCAATTTATCAACAAATAATTATTAAGCATCTGCTACGTGCCAGGCCCTGTTATATGCATTTTTCTAGACTGTGACCTGCTGTCATATTTATCTCATAGTTCCACTCATCAGATTGAACCTCGCCTTAGAATTCTTAGGTGCTCTATTTCCTGCTATCTGTCTACCTAGAAAGGGCATGCCTGAAAACTGGGCTTCCCCCTGTCTGCCCAGCCTGTTGCATTTTGCCAGGCACGTCCTGCATGAGGCCTGGGTTGTGCAAGACAAAAATATCCCTGAGGGAGTACTTAGGAGACCCTGATGGAAGTGAGTTCAATGAGGAGGGGTAGCAATGTGAAAGTCAAGGCTTTTATTTTGCCAGGATTATAATGACAACAGAAAGTGCAGGAGTGTGGGAAGGTGGAGAAGTAGCTATTTCTCTCATTTGGTTCTTGTCTTTTTTTCCCTCTCCATTCAAATTTCTACTCCTTTCTTGATTTTACCTCTCAGCTTTGAATTCCCTTTTTCCACTCCTTCAGGATTCAGTGTCATCTCCCCTTAGAAGTCCTCCTTACGTTCCACTGTCTGAGTTGTGTGCCCACCCAGTGCGACAGACATGGAGATCTGCCTGGAATTGTCCAGCTGCCAGGAGTGTGGTCAGCAGGCAGCCTCCAGCTGTTGGATCCTCCAGGGTCAGTCTGAGCCACAGGGAAGTCTTCTGCCTGGAGTCACACACCTGCACTCATTGGTACTGAGCAAGGCAGGGGTGTAAAGGCAGAGCCATTTTACCCTGATGGAAGAACCCACTGTTGGGCAATTAGCACCAGAGCCCCTTCTGGGTTGGCTAAGGCTTGGTCAAGCCTGCATCAAGGTTCAACTTCTCCCTCTGCCCAGTCCTGCTCCCTCTGCCTTCCTTGCACAGATGTTCATCACTACTAAACACTTTGTGGCCCCAAATCAACCTCAGTGTCTGCTTCCTGAGCTCCCCAACTGTGATTTTAATCACAGACAGCATAGCATATTAGGAAAAAATAGGAGCTTCGGAGTGATACAAACCAGAATTTGACTCCAGTTTCTCTACTGACCACTTGTGTGACTTTGGGCAAATTAGTCATCTTTTCTGAGCCTCAGTTTGTTCATCTGTGAGATGGAGATAATAATTTGTACTTCATAGGACTGCAGTGGCAATTCAATGATGAATACATCTAAGCAATTGTATACACAGTAAGCATTCGATACGTATCAACTATTCTTAGTTTCTTTTATTTCTTCCATTAGAGTACTTAACATCATTTAATGATAGTTATAAATTCAAGTGTTTGTTTCTGTTCCTTGAAAACAGGGACCATTTCTTATTTAGGGACCTGTGCACTGAGCACAGAACCTGTAGATAGTATGTTTTCAATAAGTGTTCAATAATAAATTAGCATCCCTGTTTTGCAGATGAGGGAACTGGGCCAAGAGGTCACACTAACAATAAGCAGAGCCATAATTTGAAGCCAGTTCTGTCTTCTTCAAAGTAAATGATCTTTTGTCATAGATTTTCAAAGCTGCAGATAAAGATGGGCCTGGAAATGCTAAAGAATTTGAATTTTATCCTGAGAGAAAGGGGGAACCATAGCCGTGTTTTAATTGGGAAATTTCAAAGTCATAATTACCTTTTAGGGAGGTCACAAAGGGTGCAGAGTGGAGGCAGACAGAGAGAGGTCAGGTCTGAGGGGATGGGAGAGACCAGTTCTCTATTGCTGCACAACAAATCACCCCAAACTTAGTGTTTTGAAGCACCAATATTCCTCCAGGCCTGGCTTAGCTGGGTCCCCCATTTCGAGGTCTGTTACAGTCTATAATCAAGAGTTGTTTGACCTGCAATCATCTCAAGGCTCAACTCGGAGAGGGGTGCCTTCCAAACTCACGTGGTTGGGGTGATTCAGTTTCTTGCTATCGGCTGGAGGCCGTCTTCAGTTTGTTGTCATGCAGTGTCATGCGGCCTGAGAGCGGCTCATAATGTGGCATCTTCCATGAACAGAACAAGTGAGAAGAGCCAGAGAGAGACAGGCAAGCCAACAAGTAGTTACAAAGCAAAGTGCCAAGTACTTTAGTAGCTAGATTCTAAACAAGCATAAAGGGTAGAACATGTCCAATTTGCCTAAGGACAGTAAAGAAAAATCAAGGACAGCATCCTGGGGAGAGGGACACTAACGTTGGGGCTTAATGGAAGATCACGGCTTCATCACGTGGACAGGGAAGGGCATTTGCCGCTGAGGGACTGGAGTGTGCACAGGCACAGAGACATGAGACAGCTCACCAAGGAAAGACGTGTCCTGAATCTTGGCGGGGCTGGGTGGTGATGAGCACGGACGGGTCGCAGGCACCTGCAAGTTGCTAGTGGCCCGGAATACCAGCCTGAGGAAAATGATGGATGACTCCAGTGCCCAGTCACTGCACCCTGAACACAGAGGAGCTCCATGTGGTTCAAAGAGAATTTCGTTTGAGAATGGGCTGTGCCAGAGTCTCGTGCCATGCAGCCTGCACTCACGGCCACCTCTGCTCATGCAGACAATGGGTGGTGGTGGAGGGGGGAGTGTCGGTGGGCAGGCTGGTTCTGAAAAGAGAGGGTCCCGAAAGGACGAGCTGGGCATGCTCCGTTCCTGCTCCCCAAATCACCCATCAGATAAGGCACTTTTCCTAGGAGAGAAGGGAGAATGCTTCCTTCCCACATTTCCTTTCTGGGAGAAGGGAGGGGTTTTCTCTCTTCTCATCCACCCCTTCCTTTCCTGGGGCCTGGCACAGGACAAAGCCATGACAATAGGCTAGGGAGAGCACCTTTCAACATGTCTGCTGTTGGAAGCCTTCTCGGACAGGCCCCCAGTCAGGCCCTGGTTACTTGTCCCTGCCACGTTCCTCCAAAGCTCCCTGAACTTACCTGCAATACGGGCACTTGTCCTGCTGTGTTGAAACGGCCTATTGTCTCCTCTGCATCCCCCTCTATGCTGCGAGTCCCCTGAGGACACAATCTTGTGGTTTTGCTCACTTTGGGACCCCCAGGCCTTAGTGCACAGATCCTGAACAGACGACTGAGGAGTACAGGAGCCAACACACCCAACGTCCTTTGTTTTGTCAACTCACGTCCTACGCCTGGCTCTGTCAAAGTTCCTGTTTCTTGCTTATTCTGTCGCTCAGTGCCACCTGCCTGGTGAGGTCAGACTCTCAGGACAAG
Organism: Propithecus coquereli; assembly: GCF_000956105.1. NCBI lineage: Eukaryota > Metazoa > Chordata > Mammalia > Primates > Indriidae > Propithecus > Propithecus coquereli. Next base: position 9,381,126 of record NW_012138302.1, read on the forward strand.
CGAGTCCAGTGACTGTGTGTGGGGCAGGAGGCTGGGCAGGGCGGCAGGCCCAGTGGCAGAGGCCCGAGGGCCCGCTGGAAGGCGCGTGATGTAACCACGTCCCCAGGCCTGGTATTAGACCCCTCTAATTTGGTTTTGAAAACATGTGGTTTTGTCCTTGTTCAAATATTGATTTTAGGTAACTTGAGCTTGGCAGAAAAGGCCTCTTTCGGGGCCAGTGGGGCTGTTTGTTGCCTTAATGACATTTCTATGTGTTTGTATAACACGGGCTGGCGGTCGAGTCGTCGCTCTCAGGGTAGATTTACGGGACTTTACACTTTGGAAGATATTGAGGCAAACTGTTGATGAAGGCCCAGGGCATAAATCAGCCCCACTCGGGCCAACAAAGGACACTTTGGAAACTTTGCCAGCTGCCTTCTCCCCTGGCGTGTAGTGAGGGGTTTGGATTAGGTCAGCTGGTTGCAGAGTGTGTGCGCTGCAATCCTTGGGTTTCAGGGAGGAGATGGGCAGAGGCAGGGAAGAGGAATGCTTTTCGGTTGGTTGCTGAGCAGGCAGGGTTCCATGGCCTTCCAGAACTTACTGGTCTTATAATTGGGGTTCTCACCAGAGTTTTGCAGGTAAAAATAAAACATTTGAAAGCCACAGCAATAGAAGACTTTGACACCCTTTCTAGACTTAAAACTCTACTACTGAGTTACCCTGTGCCCTAAAAGGAAACAGCTCACTCAAATGAAGTTATTGAGAAGAGTTTAATGAAACGGATATTAACAAAGAGGTGGACGGAGTTATGGGAGACAAACACAGGATGGTACAGTATGAGGGGCTGGTAACAGAGCCCTTAGAGAGAGCAAGAGCTATGCTGTGACTTCAGCAGAGGGCCACCTGAACACAGTCAAGGCCTTTGGTAGAGGAACACAGCCACCAGGAAACCCTGGCCCCACAGGAAGAAGCCAGGAAATACATCCCCCAACCTCTCTCTCACCCTCAGATCTCCTGCAGATGCCCCCCGTTGACCAAACAGTCCAGAAGACAGAGGGTTGATGTGATCTATAGAGGCTAGGCTCCCAGGCCCCACAGAGAAGGAGGGTGGAGAGGGAATTTGCAGGGGTGAATGGAAACTCCCCAGACCATGTCAGGAGCTTTGCAGACCACTGCAAGGTGGCAGGAGGTAGAAAGCCCTGCTTTCCTTGACCTTCTGTCAACAGTCAACCTTCAGCCTGGCATTTCATGTCTCCAACTACCCTGTTTCTGTTTTTAATCAAATGGGAGTTTGGTGATTTCTTTAAATCTCTTTCAGTGCTTATGAAAACTGATTCCGTGTTTGCCTGAATAGGAAAATGCTGGTTAGTAGAGTTAAAAGGGAAACAGTAAAGGATATTGACCAAGAACATGGACCTTAAAGTCATACACAACTGGGTTTTGATATTGGCTCTCTCTCTTAATAGCTGGGTTTTTCGGACAAGTTATATCACCTCTCAGAGCCTCAGTTGTGGCATGGAGACAATCATATTAGTTTACAGCACTGGGGCAATGATAAAATGAGTTTAAATATGTAGTGCACTTAGGATTAAAGCAAGTGTTTAGCAATCAATTGGTGGTGGTTATTATTCTGACACTGGAAAACGCTCTCATATACACAGCAGTATTAAATTCTTCATTTTCTATTGATCTCATGCTTACCTCTCCTCTAACCCTGTGTCCTCAGGTTTCCTGATCAAAATCCAGCAATTTAGAGGGAATTCTCTTGGCTTAGTCCCACGAGTTATTTAATGATATCACCTGTAACCCTTGAGCTGACCATGGTACCTAAAACTTCAATGTCTGTGCATGAGAAAGTCACCTTACCTATCCAGGACTCAAATCCTCTAGCTCTGCCATTCTTGGTCATCACAATGAACCGTGGCATCTTCAGGGCGTGCCAAAGTGTCCTGGAGCCCCAGCTGAGCTCAGCAAGTCCTTCTCTCTTCAGGCACTCAAACTCCAGCCAGGGCAGTCTAGCCCAAGCCGTGCTCCTTGGCACATAAAATCCCAGCTCCTGTCGAAGCCCAAACAGAGAGAGTAGTGGGCAGGGGTGACCCAAGGCAATGGCGTCCTGCTCCTTGTTATACCAAGCACCATTCCCCTGAGGCCTGGGGAGACAAATAACCAGTTCATATCTCAGAGGCTGGCCCTGGCCGTAAGTCTGCACAATTTACCTTGGCTCTCACTGGCACTGAGAATGAGGTCACTGAAGCAGGAGGACAATGGAGAAGGCCTCTGGGAGGGCGGCAGTAAAACATGCTGTCAGGAGGCCGGAGAGATCCCTTGAATCACGGGGTCCTTGGCAGCTGTCTTTGAGAGGTAAATAACTTCAAAAAGTACTCGCCTAGAAGATGAAATGTGTGCTTTTACGCCTACCAAGGCCACCTCTAGGCTCTTCCCTTATTGGGTTATTTTTATCGAATCCATTTCCTTGAGGCTCAGGAGTGTGGCATGGTAAAATGAGTAAGAACAAGGATGATGAGAGGAGGGATAACGGATTTCCGGAGCCAGACGGGGCCCACGCAGGCTGGGTAATCTAGTCCACAGCCCCCTCTCCAGTGCTCTCCTTGCTCCCCGCATGCCAGCCTTGCTGGGCGCCTCCACCCGCCAGACTGAGACCTGCACCTCCTGAGTTCTTCCGCTGGAAAGCTCTTCCTCGCCACTCTTCCCTTGGCTAATTCCTGCATATTCTTCAAATCTCGATTTATATGTCACTTCTTAGAGTCCTTTATTCCCGTGTTGTTCCTTCCTCCTTCCAGATGGCCACAATGCACTTGCAGTCATTGGAGTATGAGCAGCTTTTCTAAACCATGGGGTAGAAGCTAAAAGCCGTAGATGGCACAGCTGTGAGGAGGAAGAAGTCTGGATCCCCGACATCTGAAGCCAACTGCCCGTACTGAATTTTCCACCTCTGTATTTCTTTTTTTTTAAATTGAAGTAAAATTCATTTAACATAAAATTAATCATTGACAAGTTTAAAGTGTACAATCCAGTACATTCGGTACATTCACTACGCTGTGCGGCCATCACCTCCGCCTGGTTCCAACACGTCTTAATTACCTCAAAAGAAAACACCAGACTCATTAAGCAGCCACTTTCCATTCTCCCCGTCCCCTCAGTCCCTAGCAATGGCCAGTCTGCTTTCCGTCTCTATGGATTTGCCTATTATGGACATTTCATATGAATGGGATCATAAAATATATGACCATTTGTGTCTGATTTCTTTTACTTGGCATGTTTTTGAGGCTCATTCACATTGTATCATGTATCACGTATCAATAGTTTGTTCTTTCTTTAATGGCTGAATGTATTCCATGGCATGAATATGCCAAATTGTGTTCATCCATTCCTCTGTTGATTGGACATTTGGGTAGTGTTTCTGCTTTTTGGCCATTGTGAACAGTGTTCTGAACATTCGTGTACAAGTGTCTCTATATTTCTTTTACACGACACAGAAATACATTTATATCTGTTTAACGCATTGTTATTTGTGTTTTCTGTCACTTCAGATGATCGTCCTTTTAGCCGATACAAGGGTTCTGGCAATTATAACTTAAAAAATTATATTTTCTTCTTATCTATCCTGTCTGGAAGTAAAGAGTACTAAGAAACAGAAAGAACTCTGTTATCATTTTTCTTCCTACCACTATTTCCTGTGTTTCTTTGGGCCTCAGCAACCTTATCTATAAAATGGGGTTAACCAAGCCCCTGAAGGCAAAGGTCTAAGCCAGATAATCTCTTGAGGTCTTTTATATTTGATTCTTCAAAGTATGTTTTGAAAGGGCTGGGGGTTATAGGCAGGAAACAGTGTGAACCTCACTGAAATGTCATGTCTCTTTGTTTGGAACATGTTCCCTAACTCATCCGCTTCCTTCGTCCTTGAGATGATATTTTTGCTTTCTCTCCCTGACCTGTTGCACCTCTAAAATTGCATTTTTCATAGTCTATTTTAAATTTATTGTGCATATATCTGGGGTTTTTTGGTAGAGCATGCAACCTTTGAAAATAAATCCTTTAAATGCAGCCTTCTCTCTCAAACAAATCAGGGACATAAAAGCCAAACACAACAACAACATATATTACAGGTGTTTCTTCTCATCCAACTTCTTGTCATTATCAAGGCCTCTGATCCCTTGGTATGTGTGTTTTACTATCTCTTCTAGTTCTTTTTGATTGAAGATACTATTCTTTTAATTGACTCTCTTGTCCCTACTCAACTCCATCTGATCACCTGAGCCACTGCTATGGCTTAGAGCAATGCCATACAATATCCTTGGACCCATGGAACTTTTAAAGTCTGGTCCAGCCCTTACTGCACTCCCCCACCTCCAGAAGAAAGGAGTTCAGAAAGATTCTTGGTCATAGGTACTCAGAAAATGTTTATTGAACAAAGTAATTCCTAAAACAATGAAAGACTTCAGTTGATCAAGTTTTCTTATCAAGGAATAGAATCTAGAGACATAGCTCAATCTTGGTCCTGGTGGAATCTGGGTTGACAATGGAGAGGAAAACAATCTGTGGAATTCTTTAGCATAAGTCTGAAAATATACTTCTAGTCCACCTATTTCTCCCCAAACTAACCATCTCCCCCTCCCCTCCAACATTAGTCAATTCTTGGTATGTACAAAGGATATATTAAGTAAATTACACTGGAAAACTTTTTAAAGTTAATGATATCTAATGCACATATTATATAAATGATATCACATGCCAGGCACTGTGCAGATTCCTTTACCTAGATCATCTCATTTATTCCTTGAAAAATCCTATGTAGTAGATCACACAATTATTTTCATTTTATATGTGAGAAGCCTCTCAGATAGGCTAAGTAACTTGTCTGAAGTTTCAAGCTAGTAAGGGTTTCACTCAGGCCACCTAATTTCAGTCTAAATACACGACCACTTTCCTATACTCAAAATGAAATGCAAATTTATGCAAATATTTCCATGCTTCCATTCATCCATTTATAAGCTTGTATTTAGTATCTCTGCTGGATCACCTGCTTGGGATAAAGAGATAATAATTAAGTTGGGGTTCTCTGCAAGGTATGATAGTATAAAGAATTTCAACATCATTATTTCTGGCATTCCTCAATAGTCCCTAATTCTCAGCTTTAATCAGAGATATTTTTTTGTGATGGGACCCTTCTCAGACTCTCTGTCTCTTTAATAATCAAGAGAAGTTCCTAAGTGTAGTAGGCTGAATAACTGGACTCCAAGATATCAAGTCATAATCCCTAGAACCTGTAGCTGTTACCTTATTAGTAAAGACTTTGTAGATGTGATTAAGTTAAGGGTCATGAGATGAGGGTATTATCCTGAAGTATCCAGGTGGGCCCTAAATGCAATCACAAGTGTCCTTATCAGAGGGAGGAAGAGGAAGATTTGACTCCCCACAGAAGAAGAGAAGGCAGTGTGACTGCAAAAGCAGAGATTGGAGTGATGCAGCCGCAAGCCAAGGAATGCTGGCAGCCACTGGAGGCTGAAAAAGGCAAGGAATGGATTCTCCCATAGAGCTTCTGAAGACACCCTGATTTTGGACTAGTAAAACAGATTTCTGGTCTCCAGAACTATAAGAGAATAAATTTCTGTTGTTTTAAGCCACCAAGTTTGTTGTAATTTGTTACAGCAGCCACAGGAAACTAATTTAATACAAAATTACTATACTTTGCTGCTTTGATGTCCCCTGGGATCATTAGAACGGAGGACAGGTACAAAACATACAAAGTAGGAAACTGAGTTTCAGAAGAATAAATTTACTTGATCAGGGTCACATGTAGCAGGTGGTGGAGCTGAGATTAAAACCTAATTCTAACTCCCAAGCTTTGCAAATCATGTTATAGTTTATAACCACCTTCAGATAATGTCTTGTTTTATTTTTATGAGAACCCAGAAAGATTTTATTTCCTTATTTCTTCTTTGTTGATGGATAGGTAATCTGATGCCTTAGGGGTCACAACTGGCGGCCAGGCTGGATCCTTGCATTCCCTGCCCCTGTACTCACAACCTCTGGCTTAGATGGGTTCACATGCTGGGTGAGGAGGTCTTTTCATGAGCTTCCTGCCGGCCTGGATACAGCACTCCTGGCTTATCATCCTGAACTTTGGTTTTCCGCGGCAAACCCCTTCATAGAGGAAGCTGCCGACAAGCAGCCAAGGTGCTGGCTCCATAGACTGTATTGTCCTTATTTAGAATTGCTTTCACTTAAACAAGCTCTGCTCTTGCAAAACATGTTTATTCTGGTTTCCTCTCCCTCCTGGCTGCCTGACCAGTGTGAGCCCAGAGTGTAGCAGCTCCAGCTCTCAGACCTGGGCCAGCAGGGCAAGGCAAGGAGGAAAACGGGAGGCTCCAGAGAAAGGACACAGGAGGGCATGATTTCCCTTCCTAAATCATGTGCCAGATGGGATGGCACCCTCTTTTGGGGGATGTTAAATGACCCCTGGGGAGAATGTGGCCGTTCAGAACACACCCCTGCTGAGACTGACCTCAACTTACAGAGCACAAAGAACTTAGGAGTAGAGCTTTAGTTTTACTTTTTTTGAAATTCAAGATAGTTTTAGAGTAATAATAATAATGATGATGGTTTTAATAATATAGAAACTTCCTTTTATTAAATACTTACTATAGACCAAGCAGAATGTTAAATTTCTTATGTAGTTTATTTCATTTAATTCTCAGGACAGCCATATTAGACAGGTACTTTTTATTAACCCTGTTTTATAGATGAGGAAACTGAGACTTAAAGAGGTCACAGTCAGCCATGGGAAGTGAGATTTAAAGCCAAGTCTGCCTGGGTCTAGAGAGTGTTCTCTGCACAGCGCTCTTCTTTAGAGTCTCCCTGGTCCCTCCACTTGAAGGTTGAGGTTCAGAGAGCAGAGTGGCTTGCCCAAGGTCAATTCCTAACAGGGCCAGTTTCCCAGGATGCCAGGACAGTGTTCTTCGCAATAGGTTACCCTAGTGTAACCCAGGATTAAAAAAGAAGTAAAAGCAGTTCAATATTTCCCACTTGCTATAGTGTGATAAGCTTGTTCTTCCCTCCCTTCATCCTTTGAATTCCATTTTAGAGACTTTTTTGTCTTTGGGATCAATACACTTCTTCCATGGGCATATCTAGGTATAAGCTGGCCCTGAGAAGAGAGAAAAAGCCCCACAGTTGAAGGGGAGCGTGCCTGCCAAGTTCCTTGTGATAACTTTACATGGAGAGCATTTTATGAAACACGTCCACCGGAGTCATCTCATGGAGTCTTCTCATTCTTCTGGGGAGAATCTTCCCATTCTTCTGGGGAGTATCTTCACCTTACAGGCGAGTAAAATGAAGTACAGAGGCAGTAAGTCAGTTGTCCAAGCAAAGAGCTTGTAAAGGGGTAGAGCTGGTCCTTGAATAGAGCCTTCTGACTGCCTGGGGACAAGGCACAGATACAGTGTAAACAAGCTGGGCTTCTTCCAGGCCAGAGAGCTCCTCGCCCAGTCTTCACCCTTTGGAAACGTGCATGTGTCGAAAATACTGATCTTGCTCTCAGGAGAGGGGAGGGGAAAAGGAAGACTCCCAAGTGCATTTTCTTGGTAGTAGAGGAGGGGGTGAGAGTTGGGGAAGAAAGTAACCCCAAAAACAATTACCAACAAAAGAATACTTTTCCTCTCAAGTCACTCTCTCGTGGCATCTAAAGCACATTTCTCCAAATAACCTTTCTGAAACCTGTGCCATGCACAGAAGGGAGTAGCCTTCTTCTCAACGACTGGCCTTGTGTTGAGTTCAGGGCAGATGTTGACATCTGCATGGAGAGAGGAATCAGCAATTAAAAGGGGTGGGTGAGTGGGTGGGTGGGGGACGGGGGTGTGATCCTTCCCTGTCCAGTGGATCGGGAAAGGGAGGCTTCTTTGGGGGCCAGCCAGAGTCTGCCCATTGGATGACAGCTCGTTCCCTCTCCCCTCCCCCATGGTTTCTGCCTCATTCTTGTTCTAATTATCCACTCTTTGTTATGTCCTTCCAGGGCTGTCACAGTTTTTGACAAGGTTCCTGGTTCAGTTTACAAAAGGTGGTTATGACCAGTTTAATGAGGATGAAAGGGCTATATTCACAAGCTTCTGGGCTCCCCGTGATTTTTCTTCTTTTATGCACCTAATGGCAAAGAGCATGGTCAGCACAGTCTCCCCAAACTTTGAAGGGATGCCATGGTCCTTTTGCTGAACGTAAGCCTTGATTTTCTCACCTATGTAATGGTCATGATCATTTTTCCTTTCCTTTCTTATAGGCTGTTGAAGATCAGAGAAACATGGAAGCTTTAAAAACTCTAAAGTACTAGACAAAGTGCTAGATTATTGGGCAGACTATGATATTTGGAGATTTTTTTTCCCTTCATGGAAAAAAAAAATCCTGAATAGTAATTAGTTTAGTAAGTTGTTGCTACCCAGAATCTCAGCCCTGCCTCTTAAAATAGACCACAGAGGAGGGGTGTGTGGGCAGTGAGGGTGGGGTCATGGGTAGGAAGGTGCTTCCTCAGTTGAATCAAAGCTGATTTTAAAACCTCAGAGCTACCATTTACTAGCTGTGTGATACAAAGCAAACCATTCGCTCTTTCTGAGGCTCAGTTTTCCAATCTGTAAAGTGGGACTCCAATGCCTACCTCACCGGGCTTCTGTGAAACTTAATACAAAATAAAAATGGCTGCCAAATGCTGAGCATTTGGTTTGTAGCAGCTATTTGACATCGACGACCTCAGTGCTCACAACATCCTGGTAACCTACGCTCTATTAGGCTCAGAGACGCTAACCAACTTCCCTGAAATTGTAAAGTAAGAATAGCTGGAATTCTAATCCAGATCTATTCATCCCCAAATCTGGGAACTTTTCACTGCCTCTCTTTGCCTTTCAGTAGTATATATGGAAATACTCTAAAAACAGCAAAGCAATGTGGAAAACTATTTGTTCATGAGCAAACACTTTACTAAGAACCCTTTATGTTGAGGCCCTGGGACGTTGTCTAGTGACAGAGGCCATAGGCTCAGTATTTCCCTCCTTTGGGCCCCAGTTTTCTCATCTGTAGAATAAAAGGTGACTCTCTTGGATCATCTTTCAAGTCCCATTTTGCTCAGCCCTCCCTTTCTAAAAATATCTGTTAAAAAAGGTTTTTAAAAAGTAATGAGTTAAAGTAAAAATGGGGAAGAATGAACTGATATTCATTGTGTCCCTATGCTATGCGGTGTACTGTGTGGTTGGTAGTGTCCAAAGAGGACTGCCCCCAGTCCCTCCCTCTCTGTATGTGCGTACTGCTCCTCACGTCAACAGGTGAAGTTCACTTCAATCTTTCCCTTGAATCTGGGCAGGATTCCACGGTTTACTTGACCACTAGAAAGAACGTGGCAGAAAGGAACATCTGTAATTCTCAGGGCAAGAAGCTTGACAACTTATGCCTGAGTCTTTTGTAATACCAACTCTCAGGATGCTCCCTCTCGGGAACTAGCCCCAGTGCTGTGGGACGTCCATGCCACGTGGAAAGGCCATGTTTAAGTGCTCCGAAACACTTTGCTGTTTTCAAAACCTAGCTGAGCGCCCAGCTGACACCACCTGCCAGCCACATGAGCGTGCCATTGGACACCCACCTCAGTAGAGCCTTCAGATAACTCCAGCCCCACCGGCTGACCCCTGCAAACCCACAGAACTGTGAGAGGTCATCATTAGTTGTTGTTTTAAGCAACTACATTTGGGGGTGGTCTGATAGGCAGCAGTGGGTAATTGAAACATGCATCATTTAATTGCCACAGTAAAACTGGTATTTTTAGCCCACTTTGTGGAAAAGACATCTGAAGTTCAGAAAGGCTAGATTGTATAAAGTCACATAGAAGGTGGCAAAGCTATATTCATAAATTGAATCTATTTGATTGCAAATCCTGAATTTTTAACTTTCATTACCAAAGAATTCTCTCTCTTTTTTTTTCCCATTTAGTTCTTTATTAGCAAGGCCATTAAACTGGAGTGGACAACTGAACCTAGATGCAGCTATATATGATAAAATTGGTGGAAATTATAAAATAATAGCTCTTACTTTTTTTTTTTATTTCAGCATATTATGAGGGTACAGATGATTAGGTTACATATGATGCCCTTGCCCCACCTCCCCCCCAAGTCTGAGCCTCAAGTGTGTCCATTCCCCGGGAGGTGAGCTCTTACTTTATTGGGTATTATCTATCAGATTTTAATGACATTTCCTTACGGCATGTAAAGCTAGGATAATTCTTCGCACATTTCAGTGCTATTTTGGCCAAATTGCTGGGCCAAGCCTTTGTGAAATATCTACACATCGATCAAAGTGCAGGCTCCTTTTGTCTCTCCCCAGTGTGGTGGTTCCTTGTCTGGCTTGCTACCTGCCACCTCCATTGCATCTGTGCCCCGAACCCTGAGAACCAGCCCTTTATTCAAAGCACATTCAACAAAGGATAACTGAGTGTTGATTCTGGACAGGCACTACTCTGCTTGGTACTGTGGATTCAGAAACTGGGATCCAGATCACAGACAAGTAGACAGACAGACAGAAAAGTATGCAGGCAGCCAAAACCCAATGTCGGGATGGAGAAGGTGAGGCACTGGAGACAGTGTGCATGGGCTCCTGACGGTCTGGCAGGACACATCCTCTCCATTCCCCTCCAATACACTCAGCTGACACAGTGCTGCCGGGAAGTCTCCGAACATACTGTGCTGCTTCTCACCCCTGCCCCTGCGCATGCTCTTTTTTCTCTGCTTCCCCACCTTGCAACCCTCTGCTTAAGTTTTATTACCTTTATCAGCAAACACCTAATTGCCCTGTGATTGTCTGCAACTTTGTGTGTCTCTCCCTTTAGATTGAGTTCCTTCAAAGTAAGAATTGTCTTTTTTTTGTTTTCCTTGACTTTTTTTAAACAACAGATCAAATCTATAACATGGAAGGACCATCAGTAAAAACAATAAAGCTAGGTACATGAATACAAGCATTTTAAATCACGTGTCACCCTCAGCATTTAATTTTTCTTCCGTACTTTGTTTGAGTTGCTCAGTTTGAAAAAACTGAATGGCCCAGATGAAAAGATGCAAGGCAGTTTTTAAAAGAGCGAGACTTGCAGTCTCAGGGAAGTGTGGTTCACAGTGCAGGCAGGAAAATGCTCATTCAGAAGGTCGCACAAAAACAACCTAACCTGGCGGCACTTTAAGTCATCAGATAGCAGTCATGCAAAGAAGTAAAACAAGGTAAGTATAGATTGTGTGTTATGCTGAAGAGGATAGAAAAAGGCTGATATTTCAGAGAGTAACTAGGACACAGAGAGGAAAGGGGAACAAGGTGGATCTCCCCGGGCAAGACGTGATGCCAGGGAAGGCCACTTTGAAGAGGTGATGTTGGAGGGATTAAGTGAAGAGTGAGGATCATCCGGGTACGGAAAGGGCCGAAAGAAGAACACTCTAGGCAAGGTAACAGTATGTGCAAAGGCCCCAGAGCAGAAAAGAGCTTGGGATTCACCATGCACTTTCCCTTTAGGAAACCAAATCAGACACTCCAGATAACCCTAAATATCCTTAGTGGCCTCTTATAGATGCCTAACCTTTTTCCTCAAACTGGTGTCACTTGAGCAAGACTTGGAAGGTACTTGGACCCATTTCATAGTTGAGGAATAGGACAGGAATGTGATGGTCACATGCAGATGGTTATTGCCAGGGTCGTAATGAGGCCCCGGCAACACTCTGACTTCAAGCCCACGAGTCCTAACCACAGCACGGCCGTGCAACCCCACAGCGAGAAGGTAGAGTCATTCCTAAAATCCAACCTTCTTCCATAAGAAAGCAGGCCTCCATGCCAGGGCAGGATTTATGACCTAGTAACTGAGGACAGAAATAATTGGTCGCATTAGTGCCTGGCAACCCCAGCCTGGGCTCCGCTCCGGAGGGGCGGCACGGATTGAAATAGCTCAGGCAAGTTTACTTTTCTCAGCCCAGGTGCTCTCCTGCGGCCAACACCACCTTAATGAGCTCTGCATATTCAAGGCACAAGTAATTGATGGTCCAATTTAAAGTGTGCAGAGGCCAGATTTCTTTCCAGGCTCTGAAGGAAAAAACAGCAGCTGAGGAAGAATGAAGAACTGCCTGTTCTAAGTTATTCTCCTTCTGTGGTCATTTGATCCCCAGGAAGACAAGGTCTACCCCCTCAAATGCCTGAAGAGAAGAGGCAATTACCTAGAGAAGTCAAGCGAAAAGGAAAGGACCAAATGAAAAGCATGCGCCAAGGTAGAGGTCCCAGACTCCAAACTGGAATGGTTATGGCTTTCAACATGCTCTGCTTTGCACAGAAACTTGAGTTAAGGGCTTGGGCTTTAGAGTCAGACAGACCTAGATTGAAAAGTAATTCAACTGCCTGTTCTGTATGTGACCTAGGTAAGATCTAACTTCTCTGTGCCTCAGTGTACTCCTTTGCTAAATGGGGATTAAAAGTGCAAATTTGGGGGCAATCAGACTTGGATTTCAACCTTGGCTCTGCTACTGGCTCTGGCAAAAAGGGCAAGTTAAAGAACCTCCAGTGTTAATTTCTTCATCTCTAAAGAGAAAGTGATTATATATATACCTAGGAGGGCTGTTGCGAGGACTGGCTGAGATAAGATATAAAATGCATGTGCATAGTGCTTGGGAAAATTAATTGTCAACTTATTACATACCCCTACCACCTCTTAAGCTCTAGGACGATGTCTGTCGAAATGTGGCCCCCTGGACCAGTACTATCAGCCTCACCTGGGGAATTACGAGAAATGTAAATTCTTGGCCCAACCCAGACTCACTGAATCAGAAACTTTGAGGGTGAGCACAGCACTCTTATAACAAGCCCTCTGGGAGATGCTGGTGCACACTGAAGTTTGAGAATCTCTGCTCTAGGTGATAATTCAGAATGCACCTCAGGCATTTTGGTTCATCTGCAAGTGTCTTAGCCTCCTAAGAATGTGTTCAGTGCCATTATGCTTTGAAATGAGCTCTCTGCTCATTCCTTTCTGCACCCAAACAGAAGAGAAATACTTTATGACTTAGGATTTTCCTCCACACTAAGTAACATTTTCTACATGCTTACTATATCTGGGTATTCTGATAATAGTTTCACACAGATTATTTCAATTTATCTCTGCAATAACTCTTATGATAGATGTTATTATCTTTCTTCTGCAGATAAGGAAACTGAAGCTTCATGAGGAGAAATAACTTCCCCAAAGATCTATAATTCTTGAGTGGTGAAGCCAGGATTCAAATCTCATCGAGTCTATTTCTAGAATCAATGCACTTTCTACCTCATCAGACCACCTCTCTATACAAGGATAAAGAATTAGAGATGTCTACTTTATGAAGAGAAGCATCCAGAGAGCATGTGCAATGTGTCTTCATGTATTGTAGGGCTATTGTGATTATTATGGTCATAGGAGTCAACCAGTTTGATGTTGTTCCTAACTTCGGAATATAGAACCAGTGGGTGGAAACCACAGAAAGACAGATTGTGGCTCCACAGAGAGAATAACTTTCAGTAATAGTCTGAATTGTCCAGAAGTGTCTTACCTTATGAGGTAGTATGCCCCCTGTCATTGGGGATGTGAGCACAAGCTGGTGAGCCCCTGCCAAGATGTCACAGAAGGAGGATTGGTACCTATCCTCCCCACGATGCTTTAATTCTGAACGGGAGTTAGCAGGCAATCATCTCTCTCATGTGGCTTGGCCTTGGATGTTTGTGAACAAACTGGAGATGTTTCACTTGCACTGAAAGTAGGGTGTGCTCTCTGGTTTGGGAAAGAAGAGAATCCACCTTACTGTGGCCCTAACAAGCTATATCAGGACCTTCCCTGATCCTCTTAGCTGGAAGGGATCTCTCTTGCCTCCACACTTCCATATCATGTTATACTCATACTTCTCTTCCAGCACGAGCCCTGTCCCCATGGCATCATGGCCGTTTATAATGGCTATATTCCTTGTGCTAGGGATGTATGTATGTGGAACCTGATGGACCAGTGAGATCAAGGGCAATACTCTCAACCTCTCTGAGCCTCAGTTTCCTCACTTATGTTAAAAACCTCCTTACTGAGGATGGAAGGATTCAAGGAACCTGGGACATGGTACATCTCACCCCACACCTGTCTCCAACCCCCAACAAATTATAAAATGTCTTCAGGGAGAGTATATTTCTGATTCATTGAGATATCCTTTCTACTGCTTCCCACAAACATCTAACACCCCCCTTCCCACCTGAAACATAGATATTCAATATGTGGCATGTTATAGGCACTTATATACTTAATAAAAAAATGAAGGAAGAAAAAAAGAGAGAAAGGAAGGAAGGAGGAAGGGAGAGAGAATGAAAAAGAAAGAAAGGAAAAGAAAGAAAGAGAAAAGGAGAGAGTAATTTAATACACAAATGCTCTTTCTCATTTGCAGCTGACCCTCTGATGAGCACTCCATCTGGGTGGGCATTTTTCTTGGGCACACTGTGGTTCCTGTGTGTGTGTGTGTGTGTGTGTGTGTGTGTGTCTTTATGCATATACACTTAACAGAATAATCCACAGCATGCTATAATATGAAGAGACCTATGGGAGAAGAGAGTGAACAGGAGAGAAAGACTTGAACTAATCTCTCTATAGGCAACTAATTGCAGTTCTGTGGTTATTTGGGGCCGTTGTTTACCGTGGGAAGAATGTGGCCTCTAGGGTAACAAGCCTCATACCTGCTGACCTCCATCTTGAACCACTTTGATAGGAGAAGAATGTTTCAGGTGCAGATTCTAGAAGACTTAAAAGCAGATCTGTTTTTAAACATACCACATATTGAACTTTCTCCACTATGGGAGGCAGGCCAAGTAGTGGTTTTTGAAGCTTTTAAAGGCTCACTGGCCCTTCAAAAAAATGGCTGTTGTGGACATATGGTTTTAGAAGCTTTTAAAAAAGCCTTGTGGGCTTATTTTTAGAACAAACCTTAACCTTGTAAAGCTTCTTAAAGGAGCCACAGAGGGCCCAATCACTTGAGCCCCCTTAGAGCACCAAGCAGCTGCTCCCAGAAGTTTCCAACTCAGCCTTTCCTTGTGCTTGATGCATCAGGAGGCTAGCTGAGCCTGAGATGGGATGCTCCCTGAGGGGGTATATCCTTGGAGCCAGAAGAGCTGGGCCATAGGTGGGTCACCCAGGGAGGCAGAATTTGCTGGCCAGTGAGTGGACACCCTAGAATCACAGACTCATGAAATCTCAAAGACTCTTCTAGAGTAAAGGAATCTAAAAAGTCATCCAGTCAACCATGACCTGATGCTAGAATCTCCCCTGAAACACACTTAGGAAGAGGTGGGTTCATCTGTGTTTGCACACCTCCAGCTATGAGAAGATCATTGTCTGAATATTCATTCATTCAACACATTTTTAATTGGTTAAGCACACATTATGTGCTCAGTAGTATGCAAAGTGCTAAGGATACAACAGTGAATAAAAAATAGATGCAGTATTGATACAGATGGAAAATTAGTGGGAAAGACAGACATGGATCAAAGGATCACACCCATATGTAACTGTAAGTGAAAAGTGTCACTAAAAAAAATCTAAGAACTTATTATAGCTTCTGACAGGATCTGATCTGGTCTAAGAGATTACAGAAAGTTTAATGAGAGGTGACCTTTGCACCAGGATCTGAAGGATGAGTGAATGTTAAGGCAAGAGGAGGTTGAGGAAGGGCACAGGTGGCAAAGGGAACATCTCTGCAGAGGCCTTCAGGTGGGGGAAGTGCAGCATTTTAGGAGAAATAAAAGCAGTCCGGTTGTGTAACAGAAAAGGAAGAAAGACCTGGTTTGAGGCCAGGAATGTGCAGGGAGGAGACCTTGTTGGCCAAGCTTAGGATTTTGATGTTTTACTTGAGAGATATTGGAAGCCCCTGATTCATTTAAAGCAGAGGCTAGGTAACACATAGCAGAGCTGCAAGCTCTTTCACATGTTGCTAAGTGTTGGTCTTAAATGAGGTCTCCTTCCTTTAAGAAGCACAGCCTAATTTCCCTCCCTTGATTGTGGGTCAGACTTAGAGACTTACTTCTAACTAATAAAATGTGGTGTAAGTGATGCTATGTGACTGCTGAGGCTAGGTCGTGAAAAGGATAACTTCCATCTGACACTCTTTTTCTTAGATTGCTCACGCTGGGGGAAGTCGGCCACCATGCTGTACGGACACTCACGCAACTATGGGGAGGTCTACACGGAGAGAAACTGAAGCCTCCTTCCTATAACCAGCATCAAATTTCCAGTCTCGTCAACTGGAAGGAGATCCTCCAACCCCAGCCAAGCCTTCAGATGGCGGCAGACCTGGTGGATGTCTTGGCCGTAGCCTCATGAGAAACCCCAAGCCAGACTCCCCAGCTATGCTGCTCTTGAATTTCTGATATACAGCAACTGTGAGAGAATAAATGTTTCTTTTTGTTTCAAATTAATGACTTTGGGTAGTTTGTTAAGCAGCAATAGATACCTAATATTATAAGGCATCTCACGGTATGGAGGGAGGAAAGCAGGGACTTTGGGGTCAGAAAGACTTGTATTTGAAATCCAACCCTTCCACTTACCGACTGCTGAACTGAAG
Organism: Propithecus coquereli; assembly: GCF_000956105.1. Taxonomy (NCBI): domain Eukaryota; kingdom Metazoa; phylum Chordata; class Mammalia; order Primates; family Indriidae; genus Propithecus; species Propithecus coquereli. The sequence continues at coordinate 9,397,733 of NW_012138302.1, forward strand.
ACATGCTACTTTACTTCTTGGAGCTCCCATTTTCCATCGGAAACATGAGATGATGCCCGCAGAACCCCCAAGATGTAGTACTATATAGTAATTTTCAGTTTCCTTGTCTTCTCTCACTTCATATTGTCCCGACCCGCGGGGTAGTCAACGCGGACCCTGGAGGAGGGAGTGGGAATTGGGAGAGGCAGGAGACACAAGAAATGGAGACAAGACAGGAGTCTGATCAAGTCTCGTTTATTGGCAGTAGGGCAGAGGCTTAAGTAAGGCAGAAAGAGGAAGTAACAGTAAAGGGGCGGTGCTTTCCGAGGCTCTGGCTTTCCAGCCAAAGGATTTCCGTATAAGGAAACCCTCAGGCGGCTTTCAAGGGCTACGTCATAATGGGTAAATAGAAACTTACAAGCTCTTTCGCGGGCTTTTGCAAATGCGCGGGCTCGGTCGGCCATTTTAGATAAGCAGGCCGATCCACATGGCTCGCGGCCATCTTGGATAAGCAGCTGCCGGGCCTCATGGCTCCGGACATCATATGCCACTGAGGAAAAAACCCAGCAGGTTGTATTGACAACAGGTACTGCAGGGTGTGGGTATGTTGATTGTCCTAGAAAGAGAGGGCTGGAGAGCTGGTTGTCTGAGGCTGCCCTAGGCCATGTTTCATGACAAGCACTAAATTTTCAAGCCTATTCCCCACTTGGGTTAATGAGTTTTAGGAGTCTATCTCCTGCTGTGTAAACATAATTGCCTTTAATTTATTTGAAATTTATCTCTTCCTAGATTCATGTCTTATTTTCCTCATTTGCAATGCAGCAAGGAAATATATTTATGATGAATATTCTTATGAAAATGATTGTTTAATCAGCTCTTACCATGTGCCATATACATTGTAAAGACATTTTAGTTAATTCTCAAAACACTATCTAGGGGTATCTATTATTTGTGCCATTTTACAGATGAGGAAACAGATATAAATGCCAAGAATATTACTTTGCCACTTAGTATTATGTGACCTTGGCTTTTAAATCCCTCTTACATCTTCATTATTAAGCCTCTCTTACATCTCCAACCCCTTATCTGCATAATAGGCGAACAAAACCTGTCCAAAATAAAGTTGATGTGAGGATTAAAAGAGTTAATATATACGAAATACTTAGAACAGTGTCTGGTATGTTATGATATATTACTGGTTAGTTTATAACATAATTTTAAAAAAATTTTAGCCAGTGTTTCAAAAGTTCAAGTGGAAGTTCTCACTAATTAATAAAATGTGGTGGAAGTGATTTTTCTCTATCCATAATATCTCTGCTGCAATAATATTCCTTCCATTTTTATAGCACTTTTCACATCCATTCGATCCTCTTAACAATCCTATGACTCGTCATCACTATCTTGATTTTTCAGCTGAACAAACTGAGGCTCAGAAAGGTGACTTGAATTTCTCAGAGTTCCTTGGGTGGCAAGCAACAGAAACCAACTAAAGCTAGTGTAAGCTAAACAGAAATTCATCATAAGATACAGGGATAATTTAGAGAACTGAAGTTCATGAGTGAGCTACAGGGAGGAGCCTCAGGAATGACAAGAACTGGGAAGAAGAAAACTGTAGGGAACTCAAGCAATGTTGCTTCTCCTTCCCTCCCCTCTCCTTTTCTCTGTTTGGCTGACAGGCTACCTTGGTCAGTTTTTCTCTGTAGACTGGCTTTCTCAGCCCCCCAGTGCAAGTGGCTGGAGGAACAACAGGCTCCCAGAGTTCTCAAGATCACATTTTATCATGCCGACCACAGGACAGATTGACCTTTTACCGCTCTCTGTTTGGATTCCACATTATCCCAGATGAAACTCTGCTTGGACCAGCATGGGTCAGGGGCCTTCCCTTGATCCAATCAAACATGGCCGAGGAGTGGGGCTGCAGGGTACGAACACTGCTGCTGGGAACTTGCTCCTGTGGATTCTTATAGGAAGGTCATGAGCAAGTCAAGGACACTTCAGAGGAGGCCCAGAACATGACTTTCCTAAGCCATTTCAAATGCCGGAGTGACTGAGGCAAGACTCTCTTCCAGATATTCTTTTCCCCTGAGGTCATCACTTTTCCCATGAGCCTTTGGCTTCTTACCTTCAGGAGGCCAGCACCTCCTGGGGCTCAGGTAGGAGAAGAGCTGGGAACTCTTCTAACTGCAGCCTTTCTGCAGATGGAACTGGCTTCAGACACAGGCAGTGTGTAAGTCATGTTATTGGACATGATTTCTTCACTCCTCCTCCTGGTAAGAGAGTTATACATCCCCAGCCTTGGCCTTGTGACTTTCAGTGTTTCTCTGGAAAAGGAGTATATGTCTCCATATTACTGATGCCAGACTTGGGCATATGACTTGCATTAGCCAATGGAACCTAAGTGGGAGTAATTTAGGCCCACAGCAAGCAGAAACATTAAGAGACATTGAAATTTTCAGCCATGTCTTTTTTTTTTTTCCCTTTGCTACAACAACGACATGTCCCAAATATGAACTGCTCCTTCAGCCTGGATCTTGAAATAAAGAACACACGTGGAACAGAGCCACGGCCACCCTGCAGCTGCCTCCAACAGCATCATGAGAGAAAAATGGACCTTTGGGAAATGATGCTTCTGAGATCCTCTCTTGAGAGTGGCCTTTAATGGGTGAGAGTGGGGAGGAGAGGAGGACTGAGTGATTCCTAGCTTTCTTTTTTCACAGCTAGGTGGATGGCTATACCTTTCACTGAGAGTAAGAACTTTGGAGGAGGTGTTTGTGGGGAATGGTGATGAGTCTGGTTTTGAGCATGCCAAGTGGAGATGCATAAGGGAGAAGTCCAGTAGATAGGAGCATACACTAGTTTGAATCATAGGAAAGATATCTGGACAGAAGTTACAGGTTGTTGTTCATCTGCCCACAGACAGTACCTGAAGATTTGAGATTCGGTGAAATCCCAGGGAGGAGAATGAAAGCTTGAGAGAGGGAGGGGATATACACCGCGCCACGAACATTAGAGGCAATGATGGAGGAAGAGGAGCATGGGGAGAGTCCAGGAAGGATGGGCAGGGGAAATGCTAGACGCAGAGGTGACAAGGACAAGTGAACGATCTTAACTACCAGCACTGGAATTCCTCTTAAGAAAGGAATTATATTTTTCTTTCAATATCATCAATTCATTTGAGCTTCAAAACAGCCCTGTGAAGGTTAGAGGAGCACATACAGATTGATCCCCAAGTTAGGAGTGAGGAAACTAAGACTCAAAAGGATACATTCCTAGCCCAAGGGATTTTTTTTTAGTTTTTATTTTAAATTGTGGAAAAAAATATATATAACATAACATTTAGCATCTTAACCATTTCTAGGTGTACAGTTCATTAGCATAAAGTATATTCACATTGTTGGGCAACCAATCCCCTGAATGTTTCATCTTGAAAAACTGAAAATCCATACCCATCCTCATTCTCTCCACCTCTCAGCCCTTGGCAACCACCATGCTATTTTCTGTCTCCATGAATTTGACTACTCTAGGTACTTCATATAAATGGAATCCTACAATATTTGTCCTTTTATGTCTAGCATATTCATTAGCATGATATCCTTAAGGTTAATTCATGATGTAGCATGTGTCAGAATTTCCTTCCTTTTTAAGGCTAAATTATATTCCATTGTGTGGACATATTAATCCCACATTTTGTTTATCCAGTCGTTCATCAGTGGACACTTGGTTTAGTTCTACCTCTTGGCTATTGTGAATTTAGTGCTGCTATGAACATGGGAATGAGGAATTGTCTTTTTGAGATATATAGGACAGAAGGGGGATCCTGAGAGCTCAATGTGAAGATAATAGATGTCATCACTGCCCTTTATGAGAAAATGAGAGGCTTTTTGCTCCTGACAGGATCAGGAAGGATGAGAGGAGAGAGGCCAAGGAGGAGAGGTAGGGAGAGATGATCCAGGAAGATGGGGTGGGGCAGGGAACACCTGGGGTGCAGGAACCAGTGAAAATTTCCCATTGTTTTGTGGTCAAAGAACAGAGATGGCTAGTGTTCAATATTTAAAGTGGTTGCTTTGTTCCATCCCTCCTACTTGTCACATTTTGGGAAAATCTCCCCTACACAAATGCTCTGTGTGAGTTGCTTTTTGGTGGAAACTGAAGCAGGGGTTAAATTTCCCATCTGGGTTGACACGGAACAGACAGAGCACATGAGCAAGGGAGGGCAAAACAAGCTATAACCTGCACTGTGCAGGGGAGCAGTGGTTTCCAGGGGTGACCGAGGGAGTGCGAGTCCCTTCAGAATTCACAGACATTTTGGGGAGGGCTCTGGATTTCCACAGAACCTTCTTTGGGGCTTTAGACTTCTGTGGAACAGAGCTAGGTGCTTTGAGTCAATCATGGTTGGATCGGTGCTTATTAAGCTTTAGAGTGACATGAATCGCCCGAGAGTCCCAAACAAGTAAAGGTTTTGATTCAGTTGGCTGGCGTGGGGCCTGTGATTCTGTATTTCTAACAATCTCGAGCTCACAGGTGATGGTGATGCTGCTGGTCTGGGGACCACACTTCGGGCTGTAGGGCTCTAGATCTTAAAGGGTTGGGAAATTCTTGATGGCGTCATAGTGTCCCCTTCCTCCACCCTCCCCTCTATCATTTCCAGACAAAGCTTGGAAACGTCCTCTCAGAGGGAGGCTGTGACAGGGAAGGTCATGAGGAGCCACTGCTCTCTTGCTAGCCCTTCACCTCAGAACCTCGCTGTCCCCACCCAGGCAGTGCGGAGGTCATGCCAGGGTACACTGAGTGACCCATTCTGCACGCTTTGGCCCAGGGTATTAGAACAACAAACTGCAGCGGGGGAAACCAAAGACTCTTTCTCCACCATTGGCCTCAGAACTCTCTCTCTCAGAAAGATGGACAGAGGCGAAGAAAAGTTAAAACTGGTATTTTTCTTTAGAAACGTTGCTCTGGGGAGCCAAGCATTAATTGAGTGTGTGATTGTGAGAGGGCTGTGTGGGAACCTCCCTTGTTTTCAACAGATGTGGAAGGAGTCTGAGCCAGAATTCAGGAAAAAATGTTTTCCCCACATATCCACCCCAGCCCCAGAGCTGTGATAAAGTTGGCTAAACTACACTCAGGTCAAATCTGGCTCTGGTGACCTCACGGAAACATAAGAATTCACTGAATCTGAAGTGTAAGTGGTGGCCAGAGAGCAGTCAGTGGGAAGAGAGGAAGAGGAGGAGGCCTCCCTGAACTGGGCACCTACCATGGCCCTACCCTGCACTGGGATCTCCAGGGGCTGAGAGCTTCAGGTCCTGTGTGCGTGATGAGTGAGTCCCCTGCTGCCTTCTTTTGCTGGGGGACAGCCCAGCTCACTCAAGAGCACTCACTGTAAAAAGACCGTCCTTACTTAGGGCTGAAATCTGCCTTTCTGCAACGTCCATCCTCAGGATTTTGTGCTGTGCTGCCCTCCATAGCCACGGTGAGCAGGGCCACACCACGTCTCTGCAACACACTTCATAGCTAACAAGGTGCATCTCCGTCCTACCCACTGGTCCATCTCATGTCACAGCTACCTGGAAGAAAGCAGGGGGGCAATTATTTTCTAAGGCTACAGATAAGGAAATGGAAGCCTTCAGATGCTGCCATGCTCACGATAAAGTTAAGAACACAGGCTCTAGAATCTGACCTCCCGGGTTCACAGCCCCACTCTTCAGCTGTGTGTCTTTGGACAAGCCCTTTAGCCCCTCTAAGCCTGGATTGCCATAATGACATGACATACTGGAGGGGGTTGTTGTAAGGACTAAGTAAAAGTGCTTAATCTCTGGCTACTAGAAACTTCCCTTCTGCTATTGAGGCGGAAGAGAAGAAAAAGATGGAGGTTGAGTGACTTGCTCAATGACACAAAATGGTAACAATACATCAGGAACGTAGGTATTCTAATGCTAATAGTTCATCAGTATTGGAATACTGATTCCCATACTCCTTCTACAACATTCAATATCTTGCATTCCTAGGTCCTTCAGAGGCTGACACTCCCCGGGAGCCCCATGTTGGCACAGCCTGGCCCCACACTGCACTGCTCACAGCAGTTGGTCAGCCTGTGCTGTGGTCAGGGAGTAGCTGCGCTCCCCCAAGCCCCTGAAATTGCTGTGTTAACACTTTATGCCTAGGAGTTAGGCTGCCCTTTTCCCTTCAGCCTCTTTTAAAATGCAAAAACCCCAGTGTGGAGGGGGGAATGGAAGGGAACCCACATTGGCTGAAAGCCTGTTGTGGTCCAACCACTCCTCAGAAGCCAAATCCCTGTGTGCACAAATAATATTTGTGCAAAACACAGGGTTATTCCTCCTTCACATGTGAAGGGGGAAAAGCCCAGAGAGGTTAAGCAACTTGCCTGAGGTCACATAGCTAGCATTGGATGAGACAAGGATTTGAACCATGGAAGTTTGCCTCCAGTGTCTACACTCATAACCACTAGGGTATAGTCCCCACCTAGTGCTGCTTCTCTTATAAGAGAAGAGGAAGAGATCCTCTTATAAGAGGAAGAGATTAATAGTTATAGAGGGCTCCCCCTGAATAGCACAGTTTGTAGCTCGTTTTGCCTTCCCTTGCTCACTCTGTCTGTTCCATATCAATATAGATGTGAAACTTAATCCCTTCCTGATTTCCTACCCACCACCCCAGAAAATACAGTACACAGAGCATTTGTGTGTAGGAAGGAGATCCTCCCCAAATGTGCCCACTATTCTATAGGTCTTACACGTAATATACATGATCTCATCCAGCCCTTCCAACAACAGTACAAGACAAGACGGGCACTGCTGCCCTTAGAGTGGCAGCTGAGTAACGTATCCATTAAGCAGGGACTCAGCTAGCTCTTTCTCTAGGCCACGCTGCCTCCAAACTTGCAGGCAGTGTCTGACGAACGCCCCAGGGGGCCTCAATCAGATTCTTTTAGGATGTCACAACAGGCACTTGGGGTTGGGCAGGCCTTACGTCCAGCCCTCCTGAAACAAGCCTCATTCACTGGGGCGTGGAGGTCAGCAGGGAGGCATGAGGGGCGATGGCGGGTTGTCCAACACAGCAGCACAGCAGGCGGAGCAGGGTTCCAGAGAGTTTGGGATGGGAAGGAGTGAACGGTCCAGGCAGGCTGTCAGTGTCAGGAATTTCAGTTATTTCCCAGAGGGTAAGTGTGGCCCACTGTGGCTCTGTGGACTCCAGCTGTGTGTGTCTTCAGACAAGCTAGAGCACTGACAGTGTGTGGTCCAGGAGTAGGGGCAGGTGTGCCCCATCAGGGTCAAATACTGAGGGTCACAGATAGGATGAGACCCTGTGAGAACCGAGCAGGGCCCTGCTCTTGGAATAACCGGAGAGGTGGAGTATCACAGTGGTTAAGGGGGAAGATTTCTGAGGCCACGCTGCCTGGGATGCAGCCTGAGCTCTTCTGTTTGTTACCTGAGCGACCTTGGCAAGCTAATAAATCCTCTGTGTCTCATGCTCCTCATCTGTCAAATAGGGATATTAATCGAATCTAACCCATAAATCTGTTGTGGAGATTAAATAAACAAGAAAGAGAACAGCGGGCCCTGACTGCTTATAGCACTAGGCACTGGCCGAGCAACTAAAAGCTAGGCCTTGGTGTTGCTGGTGCCAGCCTGGCGCTCACAGCTAGGTTGTGGGTTGTGGTGTTCTCCTGTTGAACATAAATAATCTCACAAATGAGAGAAAAAAAAAAAAAAAAGGAGAGAGAGAGAGAGAGACTGTTTTATAATTTTTTCTAAGCACAGACAAAAACAGGGTCACTGTGCAAATCACAAAAATACCAAACGTCTCCCTCTCCCAGCTCATATGATGATTGCTGCTTCCTTACTAATTACTTCTTGGGCTTCTTTCTATTCTTCTTCTTCTAGATAAGATTGATTAAGATACCCAGTCATAGAATTATCCTCGATTCGGGTCAGTACCAAATACAGAGCAAACCTCCACTTCCTTTAACTCTCTCCAGAATCACCTAACTCAAGCTCACATCCTACAATAAGTCCTTTCTAACACCTTCTACTGAGACACCCCATGACTCCCTATGATGTGGGCTCTCCCTCCTTGCAACAAGTCAATAAACTCAATTTTGTTCGACTACGACTGTGCTCCTGGTGGTCTTTGGCTGGAGGGCATGGGCATAAGTTAACAAGCAGAAAGTGTATAGAATAGTTCCTGGCACAGAGAAAGTGCCACGTAAGGGAGGCCATCATAATTACTGGGTAGGTGACCAAGGCACACTCAGGTACAGGGAGGTCCAAGAGGGAAAGTGACAGGCAGGACAGAGGCCAAGTGCCATAGTGGATTTAAGGCCAGGAGACTTCAATTTAGGTCTCTACCTACCGTTCAAAATAGTAATTAACATTTCATCAAGCACTTCAAAAGGGCCAGACAGGATATTGAGTGACATGGATGATCTCACTTACTGTGACACCATGGACAACTTGCTTAACCTCTCTGAGCCTTAGTTCCTCTGTTTAAAAAAAAAAAACGGGAGAAATTAAAATACTTACCTCATAGGTTTGTCACGAGGCATCAACGAGAACACAGTGTGCTGTAGGCCATGAAATTTTATTAAAATGTGACTTAAATGGGCAAAGTCTGGGTTATAGTCATAAGACTGCCTGGTTCTTCCAACTTGAAGTTGGCAAGAGAGAGAGAGCTGGGCTGATTTAAAGCAAGGGCACTTAAATTGCTGCATTATTTTACCTTCCTCTGTACCTGTAGTAGAGGCCTGGACTTTGACTCTAAATCTTGCTGTTTTGCGACGATGGTAGAAAGGCGCCACCGGGGGCCTCTTCACTCAGCCTCACGTTGCCACGGAGCGTCTTGTCCAGGGAGACTGGAATGATGGAAGCTTTGGCTCCACAGCCTCTATTCATATGAGCAAGAAACTTGCTTGAGACCCGGTTTCTCTGACAAAATGGGAATAAATCTAATTCCCATCTTTGTATTTGTGGTAAGAATCAAGCAAGAAAGAGCATATGAGACTGTGTTGTAAGCTAGGAAGGGGACATTATCAGCTCCTCTGAAGCTGCCACCTGCAGAGTGGACTCTCAGTTGGGGACCCAACTGTCTGCTGTCTGAGGGCTGAGGTTTTGGCCATTGGCCAAGGTGTTTGTTCATGTGTTGGTGTGAATTAACCTCCCTCCCATAAAGCCACGAGCAGTATGTGGGGTACAGGCTAAGCAGCCGTACCATGGGAACCCACACGGGACTTAAGCAAAATGAAAGTTTATTTCCGTCTTATGTAATAGTCCAGAGGAAGGCAGTCAGGTGAGTGGGGTGGCTCTGCTTCACAAGCCACCCAGGTGACCTCCAACTGGTTACTGCACCGTTCCTACAATGATGTCTTCATCTCTGGTTGAGGCTGGGTTATGGTCTTATCTGATTTGCAGCCTGCAGGGAGGAACAAAAGCAAGTCCAGCATAAGGGACTTTGTTTATAAAGAGGTGACCTGGAGGTTCCACGCATCACTTACCCTTAGTCACAACCCCACATTGGAAGGAAGGATGAAAAATGGCGTCTCTAGCTGGGTGATTATGTACCCAGCTTCAATTTGGGAGTTTTATTATTCTAAGTTCAGGAGCAGGAATAACAGAAGCAAGGAAAGCATTAGGGGAATAAATACGGATCAATTCACCCACAGGATCACTGAATCTGGGCTAGTGTCTGTACTGAGTGAATATGTGGGTGAAAAGCAGAGTTTATTCAGATGTTTGAATTATACAATGCCAAAAATCAAATATTTGGAATCATACCAGCAAATGTTCATATTTTTTCAGTTTTCCTCTAGATCATTTTGATCTAAAACATTTTTTAAAATATCTGCTTTTAGTGATATGGTCTTGCTATGTTGCCCAGGCAGGATTCAAATTCCTGGGATCAATTGATCCTTCCGCCCCAGTCTCTCAAGTAACTGGTACTACAGGCACGCATAACCATGCCCAGCACCTTCTAGATATTGGCACTGGGCAGACAGAGCCTAGTCCACATAACTTACTTCATGAACACTCACCTACATCTACACACACAAAGGCAGGTATGCACATATAGACATACATATATATACATGCACACACACATACATACATATAGAGTTAACATGCATAGGCCCTAATCACGTGCAAAAGGAATATGAAGCATTGCTTACTCTCCCTCTTTTAGGCATAATCATTGCATTGATCAAAAAAATAGTCTTAGGAGCCAGAGAGCTGGGTTCAAACGCAGCCTATGACGTTGGTACATGTCGTAATTCTGGGCAAGTTACTCAATTTCTCTCGACTTCTGCTTCCACTTTTGTAAAACGAGTATAATATTTCCTGATTTGAAAGACTGTTTGGAAATTAAATAAAATGCCATAGTTATTTGCCTTACACAATGCTTTAGGTATAGTTGCTACATAATAAATATTAACTTTTTTATTATTATTAGGCAAGTGAGGCCCAGAGCAAGTTAATATTAATGGTAAACTAAGAATTTTCCATCCCTTACTGCCCTCCTTAATATAAAGCAAGATCCTTTTTAAACATGGGCTGCTCTGTGGTACAACTCCTTTTCAAAAATTTGTAAGACTTTTTTTTCAAAGTGAACTTTATGGAAGTATAATATATATACAGAAAAGTGCACAAATCATGTGCACAAATGGAAATCTGTCCATGCTATCAGCACTTGGATCAAAAATCAGAACATTACCAGTACCTGGAAGCACCCCACATCGTCCCCTCTAAGAGTAACCACTATCTTGTATTACAGACTAATTTTGCCGTTTTACACTTTATAGAATCACACATAGATGTTCTTATGTCTGGTGTTTCTTCACTCTATGCAATGCTTGAGACACTTGTCCATATAGCTGCTTGTCATCGTTGCTTGCTTGCTCCTTCTCATTGCTATACAGAGTTTCAGTGAATATGCTATAATTGATTTATCCATTGTATTGTTGATGGGCATCTGGGTTGGTCCTGGGTTTTGGCAATTATTAAGAAAGCTGTTAACAAACACTCTTGCATATGTCTTTGGTGAAGCCATTTCCACTGGGTACATACCTGTGAATGGAATTTCTGAATGTTAGGATTTACACATGTTCACCTTTTGTAGATAACTGCCATGCAGTTTTACAAAGTGGTTGAAGTAGCCCCTCCTTTTACTTGGTAGAAACATGAGAGGCTTTGATAGTTCCAACTGCTCCCAATCTCTCCCTCACTGGACCCACACCTCCTGCAATCCAGGAATTTTACTCTATTTGGAATCAGTAACTCCTGAATAACACAATATATTATTAATAGTTATGTGTTGTTGTGCAATAAATTTCCTCTAAATGCAGTGGCCTAAAACAAAAATACGTATTTATTATTTCTCATAGTTTCTGTGGGTCAGGAATTTGGAAGTGACTTTGCTAGCAGCTCAAGCTTGCAGTCTCTCATGAGATTGAATCAAATGTTGGCCTGGGAACCCTACATCTGAAGGGTTGCCTGGAGGATCTGCTTCCAGGGTGGTTCTCTCCTATGACTGGAAAGTAGTTGCTGGCTGTTGGTCAGAGGACTTAATTTTTCTTTACGAGTCTATCCACAGGGCTTCTTGAGTGTCCTCACAATATGGTGGCTGGCTTCCCCCAGTGTGTGAGCCATCTGAGAGACCAAGGTGGAAGCAGCAATGTATTTTATGATATTGCCTTTGACAAAACACACTGTCTTTTTCTCAGTATTTTATTGATCATTCAAGTCATCCTTATTCAATGTGGGAAAGCATTAACTCCAGAAAGTGAGGATCACCAGGAACCAATTGGAGGTGGGCTATCACTCATTAAGCCCTTCCGGACACCAAATAAAGAACTTTTTCTGTGATAATTAGAATTGTAAGTGATTAGCATGGGAAATAGGTAAATTTTGATGGATAAGGAGATGGGAAGATGAAAGAATATGGAGAATAAGTTAAGTCCAGGAAGAAAAGCAGGCTTGAATAAAGCAGCCAAGTGGCAGCTGAGTATGTGGGTAGGTGAGAATAAAAAAATAAAGTGTGTGTGTGTGTGTGTGTGTGTGTGTGTGTGTGTAGGACTGTGAGTAGGGGCCATAAAATGCCTTCATTTACTTACTAATTAGATTATGTATTTTTTCCATGAAGACCCAACTCTGGTACTGTTTGGTTAAAAGTGATAGCCCCAAATACTCTCAATTTTTTCCACAGGTTGTTTAATTTACCATCTATCTATCCATCTATGCTTCCACCTCTTATTAAGCATCCAGCAAATGTCAGGTGCTATTCTAGAGGGTGTTGGGTGATGCAGAAATGAGCAAATACACAATCCCTGACATGGGGGATGGGAGAGAGGGAACTAATTTTTATCGTGCACCTATAGCATTCTAGTACATTCACACTTATTATCTTAATTCTCATAACTACGCTAGATGTTGGCATTTTGGTTCCCACTGTGCAGATGAATAAACTGAGGCTTGAGAGTTTGAATTACTTACTCAGAGTTGGAGTTGAAAAGCGGTGAAGCTGAGCACCCTGGTACAAAGTAGAAAGGGTATTAAATGCCAGAGAAAAGTACACATACAATACAATGGCAGTTCAGAGGATGGAGGGAGTTCTTTTGCTTGAGGAGGTAATAAGGGGCTTCATGGGAGAGTAATATTTCATCTGAGTCCTAAAAGATGAGTAGGAGATGATGGGGAAAGGCCCCACGTGTCTGGAATGAAGAATATCAAAAACAAAAGCAGGAAGGTAGAAATGGATATTGCTAAATAAAATTTATAGGAGGCCATTGGTTTGGATTGAGCTCCTGTATTGGGTCTATCAGACCAAACCAAAATGGAGTCACTCATGCTATAGCTCCACATCACCAAGCTGAAAGTCCATCATTTATCTGACCTACCAAGAAATCAAGAGACTGAGAAATAATAGGCAAATCCCCGAACAAGCCCCGTTTGGCTAGCATGATAAGAAAGTCCCCTCTGCTTTAACCTTTACAAGGAAAGGAACTTTGGAACCACCAATCTGCTTTTTGTTTTCTGTTTCTGCTTTCCTCAGCCTTTTTCACCCTATAAAACCAACCTCCTCTACTCAGCTCATGGGAACACTCATTCTATTTTATAGAACAAAGTGTTGCCCAATTCTACAAAAACAAATGAAAGCCAATTAAGATCTTTAAGCTAAATTTGTTGACTTTTGTCTTTTGACGATGTTTATAATAATATACACAGAGACACACACAGACATACAAAAATAATGTGATTATAATGAAATGTACATAGAGGAAAGAAGTGGCTGATAGGGGCAAACAAAATGGATTTGGGTCACACAAATATCAGACCGATGCCAGACTTAGTAGCTCTTTGATATAGCAGAGAGTCAGAGAAGGTTAGATCACCATTTTTACAACTGAGTGTGAACTCCTTTCAGTCTGTTTGGATAACATCTTCTTCAAAGTTATTCAAAACTAAATGTGAGTTCACCTTTGCATACACACAACAAAAAAGATGTGGATTGACAAACTATGTAAAATTATCCAAATTCCTGGATAAAAATGAGAAATACCATTGATCAACGACAATAAGCAAACATTTATAAACTGAGTTGTGAAATCTTGGGCAGTGAGAGACCCAGAATGAGGAGGCCAGGAGAAGAGTGGGGTCTTCATTTTAGACATAAGGCATACTAACAGAAACATAGCAAGGGAGGCTAAGGGTCAGGTCTGCTGTTAGTTAAAGATGAAAGGAAAGATAGCAGGACTTGAGGCTATTGATTCCCAGAAAAATTCTAGAATCTCAGAGCTGGGCGTGGCCAAAAGGATTATTTACTCTGATTTTGCAATTTGCGTGTGAGAAAACTGAGGCCAAGAAGTAGGAGTGACTTTTCCTTTTAGAGCAGAGCTCCTTTGACTATGCCTCAGCCTCCTGAGAACAGGACACAATCCCTGAGCTCAAGAAGGCTGGGAGGGTGAGAGCTCTGTGGAAATCACCAGGTGGCTGTTATGAGTGGAATTATGTCCTCCCTAAATTTCTAATTTGCATTCCTAACCTCCAGTACCTTAGAATGTGACTGTATTTAGAAGTAGGGTCAGTACAGCTGCAATGAGTTAAGATGAGGCAATCCTGGAGTAGGGTGGGCCCTGATCCAACGTGATTGGTGTCCTTATTGAAAGGAGAAATTTAGACATGCACACGGGGAGAATGTCATGTGAACTTGAAGGCAGAGATTGGAGAGATGCCAAAGATTGTCAGCAAACCACCAGAAGCTCAGAGGGTGACCAGGGACGATTCTCCCTCACAATCCTCAGAAGGAATCAACCCTGTGGACACCTCGATCTTGGACTTCTGACCTCCGGGACTAGAGACGATACATTCCTGTTGTTTAATCTACCTAGTTTGTGGTACTTTGTCACAGCAGCTCTAGGGAACTAATACAATAGCTATATTAAAAAAAAAAAAAAAAGACAGACATGGGAGCCACAGGAAGCAGGCAGTGTAAAGGAAGAAACATTGCATTAATGAAATATTAACAATTAAGCTATGTGTTAATGCATTCAAACACTGAGTGTGTATGAGGCCCCTTGCTTGGTCCAAAAGTAGATATATATAGAATTAGAATCAGATGTGCCCTGCCTTTGAGAAGCTCAGCATATGATCTAATCAGGCACGTAATAGAAGTAAACGTTCCGGGGCCCCAAAGGAGTGAGATAGGCAAAGGTTTGGATGTAGATGATGACATCTCAGTCAGGCCTTGAAGGATGAGTGTGTTCGCTTACTGGTTGCTTAATAGGGCTGATTATTTCTGCCATTGGAAAGAGCCTCCTAACATCTCCTCCCTGGTCCACACAGCCATCAGAGGGGCAAAATCACAGACTTGCTAAGTTTGTTCACTCCGGCAGGTCAAACAAGCAGCCCCAACAACCCAGGCCAGTTGTCTAGATCTCCTGCCCTACTTGGCCGTCATTTGTAGGAAAAAACAGCAACAGAGATGCTGACCTCTGGCTGTTCAGGCCTGAGTCCCCCTGGAGCTTCAGGCTCGTGCAAGACCTGGCTTCAGAAATTCATCCCCGTGGGGGGTCTTTTTATTCTGGCTGCCTAGACCTCTCTGCAGTGCTAAAAGTCAGATTGTGTTATTTATGTATTAAAAAACAACAAAAATAACCTTTTCTTTCCAAATATCCAATGCATGGGAAGCCAAGTCTTCAGCAGGTCATTAATATGTTGATGTTTTGAAGGACTGCGCTTCCAGGCCCTAAAACAGGAGCCAGGCTGCTGGCCTTGGCTTTGAGACCTCTTGGCTCTCCCTATTAAGGCCCCCCAGGCTCCTAAACTTTAGCCCCTGGCTGCCACTGCTCTGAGCAACACTGCTAAGAAACACAGCAAAGAACAGAGCCAATTGCGACTGGAGCCACATCTGCCGCTGTGGAGTGATGTCAAATGTGCTGGGGGAGGGAGGCATCTTCTGACTCCAATTACCTCCCCAGTGGTCTGACATGCTCCCTGAAATTCCATTAAGCTGATGGAACCTATTCCTTTCGGTTCACAAGGGAGAAAAATGGAGCAGAAGAGGGCCAGGACACAAACCAGCAGCCTGCTGTGCTTGGCTGATTTCATTGAGAAGTCCTTCGTCAGGGCATGTAAACTCATTTGCCAAAGGTCCTAAGGCTCCCTTAGGGTATTGCGTGGGGCCCCATTCACTATGGTTGTTACCTGCATGTCCCCTCCAGGCATTTGTTTTTGTAACCTTTGCTCAGCTTATCCATATATATGATTTTGACCACTACCTGGGTAGAAATATTTCAAAATTTCCATCTCCAGTCTATGCCTCTTCTAATTGCTTATCCCTGAGTACTTCATCCTCAATGAACTCATCATTATTCTTCACAAAACAATGCCTCTCCAGTTTCCCAAGTCAGAAACCTGGAAAGCATCTTAACCCTTCCCTTTCTAGCACATCCAATTAGTCACTAAGCTCTACTAATATTGCTTCCTAAAAGTTTTTTATAACTGTTCCCTCCTCTCTAGTCTTTCTGATGCTTCCCTAATCCAAGACTACATTTTCTTTTGCTTAAACTACTACAACAGCTTCCAAAAGGGTCTCCCTACTATCAGCACATCTCCACCCAGTCCATTCTCCACTTAGTTGTCAAGATTTTTTTTTATGTAAATCACACTGAAAAATAGGAACAGAATTAAACTACCTCAACATAATAAAATCCATATATGAAAAACCTATAGCTGACAATCATGCTCAATGGTGAAAGGCAGAAAGCTTTTCCTCTAAGATCAGGACTAAGACAAGGATACCTGTTTTTGTCACTTCTGTTTAACATAGTAGGGGAATTCCTGGCCAAAACAATTAGGCAAGAAAAGGAAATAAAAGGCATACAAACTGGAAAGGAAGAAGTAAAATTGTGTCTGTTGTCATATGACATAATCTCATATGTAGAAAACTCTACAGATGCCAGAAAAAACGTTAGAACTAATAAACAAATTAGCAACATTGCTAAATACAAAATCAATGCACAAAAATAAGTTGCATTTCTATGTACTAACAATAATCAATCTTAAAAGGCAATTAAGAAAACAATTTCATTTACAATAACATCAAAAAATAATAAAATAGAAATAAGCTTAGCCAAAGAGACAAAATACTTATATACTGAAAACTACAAAATATTGCCAAATGAAGTTAAATAAGACACAAAAAAATGGAAACACATCCTTTGTTGATGGATTTGAAGACTTACTATTTTTAAGATGTTGATACTACCTATAGCAATTGTAAAAAGAAAATGAAAATCCCAGGACCATCCACCTAACTCCTTGTGCAAAGAGAAAGTAAAGGCTAAGCTACCTGTGAAGAACTGGCCCAATAGATCATGCATTAAGGAAATTCCTTGCTGGCCTCCCATAAACAAGGACATGCAAATTGTAACTTTGGGTTTGCAGGCTATGTTTAGCTCTTAAAACTAAAGTCTGTTCTGATTTCACACTAATAATGAATTACAAGTTTATCTTTACCAGTGTAGAACAGAGACAAGACAGGATCAGACATTCTTCCACCTACCCAGAGACATCTACATAATCCATGCTTCCTTCACTCCCCTTTTTCTCCTGTAACATTCACCTTGTCTTACATAAAATTTAGATTTTTCCTGGGTCTCACAAGAATGTAACCATTTTGTCTCACTAAACCCACCGATTCCTTCACCACATGCTTTTTTCCAGTATACATTTAAATGCTAAAACTTGCAAATTCCCCTTCAGAAAAGCAACCATAGCTTTGTCTGTGGTTTCTGTTTTTCCCAGGGCATATCTTCAACTTTGGCTTAATAAACCTCCATTGATTGAGTTTTGCCTTGGTCACTTATTTTGGTCGACACAATCTACAGATTTAATGCAATTCCTATCAAAATTTTAGTGACTATTTTTGTAGAATTTATTTGGATTTTTTTCTAAAAATCCATTCTAAAATGTATACGATATCTCAAGGGACCTGATTCATCAAAACAATCTTGAAAAAGAACAAAGTTGGAGATCTCAACTTCCTGATTCAAAAACTTATGTCAAAACTATGGTAATTGAACAGTGAAGTACCAGCATAAAGATAGACAAAAATGAATGGACTAGAATAGAGAGTCCAGAAATAAACCCTTACATATATGATCAAATGATTTTCAACAAGGATTCCACAACCAGTCAATGGAAGAGAGGACAGTCTGTTCAACAAATGGTATTGGAAAAACTGGAGATCCACATGAAGAAAAATGAAGTTGGACCCTTACCTTAAAACATTTAAAATTAACTGAAAATGGATCAAAGACCTAAATGCAAGAGCTGAAAAGATAAACTTTTAGATAAAAACATAGGGGAAAAGCTTCATGACATTGGATTTGGCAATGACTTTTTTGCATATGACACCAAAAGTATAAGCAACAACAACAAAAAGATAAGTTAGACTTCATCAAAATTAAAAACTTGTGTGTGTCAAAGGACACTATAAATGGAGTAAAAAAGCAACCCATGGAATGGGGAAAAATACTTGCAAATCATGTATCTTATAAGGGATTGATATCCTAAATATATAAAGAATTCCTATAACTCAACAACAAAATTAAAAATCCAATTTAAAAATGGGCAAAGGACTTGAATAGATATTTTTCTAGAGAATATATTCAAATGCTCAATAAGCATAAGAAAAGGTGCTCAATATCACTAAATATTAGGGAAAGGCAAATCAAAACCACAATGAGATACCACTTCATATCCATTAGGATGGCTATTACAAAAAAACCAACCAGCCAAACAAACAACCAATCAACCAACCAACCAACCAAACAAACAAACAAAAATAAACAAAAAACTCCAGAAAATAACAAGTTTGGCAAGAATGTGTAGAAAATTAGAAGGCTCATGTGCATCACTGGGGGGAAAGTAAAATGGTGCAGTCACTATGGAAAACAGTATGGTGAGTCCTCAAGAAATTGCACATAGAATTGCCATATGATCCAGCAATTTTACTTATAGATATAGATCCAAAAGAATTGAAAGCAGAACTAGAATAGATTTAGTATACCCATGTTCACAGTAGTATTTTCACAATAACCAAAAGCGACCCAAGTATCTACAGAGGGATGAATAGATAAGCAAAATGTGGTATACATACAAGTATGGTATACTTATGCAATGTGGTATACATACAATGGGATATTATTCAGCCTTAAAAAGGAAGGAAATACTGACACATGGCTACAACATGGATGAATTTTGAGGGAATTATGCTAAGTGAAATAAGCCAGTCGTAAAAGGAGTGTATGATTCCACTTATACGAGATACCTAGGGTAGTCAAATTCATGGAGACAGAAAGTAGCATGGTGGTTGCCAGGGTTTGGGGGAGGGTAGGATGAGGAATTAATGTTTAATGGGTATGGAGTTTCAGTTGAAGATGAAAAAGTTGCGGAGATGGATGGTGGCGATGGTTGCACGATAATGTGAATACACTTAGTGCCACAGAGCTGCACACTTAAAAATAATTAACATGGTAAAACTTTGTTATATATTTTACCACATAAAAAAGTAAATTCAGAGTGGCACTCCTATGCTTAAAACCCTAAATGTTGTCCCATCACCTTTGGGGTAAATGTCGCCATCTTTGGCTCACAAACAAGGACTTTCTTCATCTGACCATGTGTATATCCCTATCTCATAACTCTATTTTACCTTTCTTATTCCAGCAACAAGTAAGTTCTGGTAGTTTCCCAAAAAGGAAGGTGATTAGCCACCCTGAATGTACTCAAGCAGTTTCTCTGCCTACCTCTGTAGTTCTCAGCCCTGATTGCACATGAAAATCAACTGGGAAGCCCAAATAAATACTAATACCTGGTACTACTCAAAACCAATTAAATTAGAAATACCTCTGGAAGGACACAAATTATATATCTATATCTATATATATGTGCATGCACGTGTGTATGTTATGATCACTAATCATAGAGAATATATGCATCAAAAAAAATGCACTATTAAGAAAATACACCAAAATGTTAACAACAGTTGTTTCTGGGAACCTTTCTATGTTTTATATTTTCTACTGTAAACATTTGTACTTTTGTAACTGGAAGAAACTTAACTGTGGCAGAG
>NW_012138302.1:9417399-9464194 GCF_000956105.1 Propithecus coquereli
CTGTTAGGCTGGGCTGGGCACCATGCGCTGGGATTCCTCAGGCCCCTGTGGCAGTTCCCACACTATATTGCAAGTGTCATGACTTCTCTGTCTCTCTCACCAGGCCGAAATCCTTGAAGGCAGGGATGATGTTTTACTCATCCTGGTTGTCACTGTTCCAGAACGGGATGAGGGCCACCAAATGCAAACTGCCTTTTCCCTCCCTCATACTCTTCCCCTTGATAGAGGTTTTCGTATACATCTTCTCTCTTCAACAAAGGCCCCCCAAAGCGAGGACATTTGCCCGGTGACTCATGGCAGTGTGGCTAAGACAAAATTCGAATGAGTTTCTTTGGCGTCCCACTCTAGGGCTCTTCGTATTTAATAGTCTAATACTGTATGTGAAACTCAACCAAAGGCTCACACCCCTTAATAACTTTCCCAAACTCTCCCTGAAGCAACAGCTGGAGGGTGACTCATCACCAGGAGTACTGAGGTGGCGGGTGTGGAGAGAGTCTGCATTCCCGGTGGGAACATGGTTCCATGCATGTGATTTGAGAATTGGGATTTAGAAATCAGGAGGGAGAGCCTGGTCCTGGTGCTGTTTACTTGAACTTTCACAACTAAAATTGCCTCTCCGAACTTCAGTTTCCTCATCTCTTGAGTGAGGATAGTAGCACTTTGCTTTTTAGCTCACAGGGTGTTTTGAAAGGCAAATCCCGTGAAGAGCGGGATGAGTATGTGGAGGTCTATGCACACAATGGATATTACGGAACCATGTGAATGAACAGACTACAATGATGTGCAATGCTGTGGATCAGTCTCACAAACATAATGTTGATGAAAGAAGCCAGACATAAAAAAGTGTAATTATTCTGCATGATTGTCCATATATAAAGTACAAAAGTAGGTAGAAATGGTCCATGCTGCTAGAAGTCAGGAGCAGTGAGCAGCGCCTGGAAGGAGGCATGAAGGGGCCCTGGGGTGCTGGTAATGTTCTGCCTCTTCATCTGAGTGCTCGTTACTAAGATGCGTTCAGTTTGTGAAAATTCATCAAGCCATAACTTTACAATATACGTACTTTTCTATATGTAAATTTACTTCAATTAAAAAATTTTTAAAAATCTAGAAAGAGGCTTATAAAACATAAAAGCACTATGTAACAATACTACATAATGATAACGATTATATAAACATAGATGAATATGTATGTACTTATGTGTGTACAGACATACACATACAGACATATAATCTACTTTTATTGATGTTTTCTATTAATACCAAAAGCACGATGGCAATTGCTTTACACATGTTATCTCAATTGTTACAGAGATCCCATTTTACAGCAGGGGAAACTGAGACCAGAGAAAACAAGAAATTTGCTTATGATCATTCTGATCTTGGGCAGAACCCGACTGTTCTCAGAGTCAGACCTCCGGCCAACTCAAAGTAAATAATTAAGAAGTGAACAGGCTTTCAGGTCAGGAAGGGAACTGACTGTGTGGACCTGGACACGTTTCCTGACCTTTCTGTTCACTCGATTTCCTCATCTGTAATATGGAGATAATAATACCTGACCTTTTGCAAGTCACAGGTGGTAAGGACTAATTAAAAAGAAATGGGGATAAGAAAGAAGAAAGAGCTGTGACTCAGTCACGCAGGCTCTCTGGGGCTGCGTTGAAATACACAGGAAAGTCAGAAAATGACTTGTTTGGAGAGGTGAAACCTACTCTGGAAGTGGAAACAGAGAAGGAAAATCAAAATGGAGGTGAACTCTGTTTGTAAGAAACTGGTGCATGAGAAAAGATTTTGGAAACTCTTTTGCCTCATTTATTGATGGGAAAGGAATCATAAATATGTATGCCGTGCAAGTTACCTTTAAAAACAATTTTAAAAACAATATCCATAGGCAGTATAATATAGTAGAGAGAGTACCCTGAATCCTAATTCTGATTTCACAACTTCATATCTGTGGTTACTTTTAGACATGTCATGTAAATGCTCTAAATCTCTTGTTCTCTCTGTAAAACAGGAATATTAATACTTACCTGACTTCCTGGGAAGAATAAAATGAGAAACTAGAGATACACATTATTTGAAAAGTTAAAATACTTTGGGTATCGGGGTTCAAGTTAAAGTCACTGTTACTGGCCAATATGACCCAAACCAGTTCACATTTGTGAACCTGTTTATTCATCTGTGAAAGGTATAAAAATAGAATCTACGTCATTGAATTGTTAAAGGGATTAAATGAAATAACGTAGGTAAATGCTTAGCATAGTTTCTGGCACAGATTAAGACTCAGTAAGTGGCCGTGTTTATGACAGATAGCAACAACGACAGCAATGCAACATTTCTTTACTGCTGGGAAGCAAGAAAAGGTGGGATACATTGGGCATTTTAGATAATTTCATGGAAAATTTTTAAAGTCTGTGTTTCTCAGCCTTTCTAATTTGTCCTTAAACTACAACAGAATGGCGTGCCTCAGGTCCTGTGCTTCTCTGTGAATTTTCTTTGACTCTGCAAGGTTAGAAGCCTCCCATCTCCTGTGATTGAACACTCCCAAGACATTGGATCATTTCCTGAACTTCATTTATTTAATAACTAATCTTTTATTGCCTTCCCTCTTTTAAAGCCAGCCAGTCTCGCTCCCACCCCCAACCCTTTCAAAGTCTCACCTCTTTAATCATGTGGATAATGCCGAGACACACCACAAACCATTTTAATGGAGGGCTGATAAGTGAAGGCTATTTTTCCTCCCGTCTGCTTCTCAACCTAACATAACAGTATTTCAGATGATTTTCAATAATCCCAGCAAATCACTCATGTCATTCTCCCACAGCCACCTAGTTAATATTCCTGGTCAACAGGTTTCTTCTGGCTCTTTTGTCTGGGAAAGGCTGTTATACGAGACCCCGGAACACCAGAAAAATGAGTCTATACCTGGAATTTGCACAAAATAAGCCCTCAACTGCAAGAAGAACAAGTTAATAATAATAGCTACCATCCCTGAGCTGTAATTCTGTGCCAGGCACTGTGCCAAGCACTGTCCCTGTATTATCATGTTTAATCCTCACAAAACCTGCCAGGGAATTCTCTCATGTCCATTCTATGGATGCAGAAACTTAAGTGTGGGACAATGTTACTCAAAGTGTGGTCCTCTGAGCAGCAGCATTACCTGGGAATTTGTTAGAAATGCAAATCCTCTGATTTTCCACCACAAACCTACTGGATAAGAATCTCTGGGTGTGGTGTTCAGGAATCTGTGTTTTAAGAAGCCCCCGGGTGATTCTAACGTAGGCCAAAGTTTGAAAAGCACTGGACTAGGAAAGGTGAGTAATGTGCCAAGTTCATAGAACTAATAAAGATCAGAGTGAGGCTTGGAAACAGAGTCACTAACAGAGTCTTCTAAACCAGAGTCATAAGGGCTATAGAATGAAATGGTTCACAGAAGTTTTAGGATTTCAAGTAAAATTATCTTGTACTGTAAAGACATCTATTATTTCATAGAGTACGATGGGAAGAGGTAGCTCACCTCTAGGATTGGTTTAGTTCAGCAGGTCAATGGCTTTATGACTCCAGCTCAGCAGCCTCTCTCTCATTCTCTTGGCTTTCTCTTCATGGTCACAAGAGGGCTGCAGCAGTTCCAGGCATTACACTTTGTTTCTCAATGCCCGAATTTCCACAGGTGGGGGCAAAAGTAAAGACTCTGTCTCTTCTTGCATGTCTTTTTATGAGCAATAAATTTTTTCTAAGAATTAGTTCCCCCCAACAGACCCTCTCTCATGCATTACTGTCCAGAATTTCATTGAACGCTCATTCCCAAACCAATCACTGGGAAGAAAAATGGAATAACACAGTTAGATAGGACTAAACAAGATCCACCTTACCTGAAACACATGGGTACCTGCATGAATACAGTGGGTGGAAGTGCTAGTTCAAGCAATAGGTACAAATTATGAAATGGTGAAAGAAATTTGGATTCATAGGATGACATCAGATGATAGAATTCCAGAGAGAAAAATTAAGTTTATGCCATAAGAAATATGGAACCTGTAAACTTTTGAGTAGGGGAGAGGAACACATACAGGCATATGTGGGGAGAGCCTGCTGAGGGAGGGCAGTGGGGGAAGACCAGCTGGTGTGGTAGCCTCGGTGGAGTTTGCTAAAGGCTTGGGTCAGGTAAGTGGCAGTGGGTATGAAGGAAAGGTGAAGATCAAAGTCTTTTGGAAGGAAAATTGGGAAGAGGGGGTGAATGGCCACAAAGAGATAAAAAAGGGGGTGAGTCAGGGGTTACGAACCATCTTCATGTCTGTGACCAGCTGTTTTCCTGGCCCTCTGGGGCTGGGATGGAGAAAAAAGTACAAACTCCCACAAAAGGATTTTACACAAGTTAAAGGACCTATCAACTGTACCTTGTACAATCGGTTATTTAGGGGTATGTGCCTAAATTCTTAAATTTGGGGCTTGGCTCTGTGACATCACAATAACAGTAGTGTCATTTATTGCCAGTCTATTATGTCCCGCTGGTTTATTTATTTATTTAATTTAATTTTTATTATAGAAAATCTCAAACATATACGAAAGTGGAGAGAATAGTCTGATGAACCCACATGAACCAGCTTCAGCCTGATCGAATCCTAGTCAATCTATCTTGTTTCCTTCGTTTGCTCACCCACTCTCCCCTACCTCACCCTTGCACAGGTTAATTTATTTTAAGAACAGCTTTGCTGAGACATAATTCACGCACCATACAATTCGCCTATTTAAAGAGTACAGTTCAATGGCTTTTAGTATACTCACAGAGTTGTGCAACCCTCACCACAATTTTGGAACATTTCTTCACCCCCAAAAGAAACTCTGTGTCCGCTATCACCTCCGTGACAGCTTCCTACCAGCACTAATCAGCCACTAATCTACTTTCTGTTTACATAGATTTTCCTATTATGGACACTTCATAAAAATAGAGTCACGCAATATGTAGTCTTTTGTGACTGGCTTCTTTCAATTAACAATTAGCACGGTTTTAGAGGTTTATCCATGTTACAGCCTATATCTGTACTTCATTTCTTTTTATTGCCAAATAATAATCCACTGTATGGATAAACTACATTTTATTTATCCATTTATCAGTTGTGTACATTGGGTTGTTTCCACTTTTTGGCTAGTATGAATAAGGCTGCTATAAACATTCATGTCCAAGAACATTTGTGTATAAGTGGGCATATGTTTTCATTTCTCTTGGGTATGTATCTAGGAGAGAATTTTCTGGGTCATATGGCAACTCTATGTTTAACATTTTGAGGAACTACCAGACTGGTTTCCATAACGACTATACCATTTTACATTCCCACCAGCAGTGTAGAAGAGTTCCAATTTCTCTACATTCTCCCCAGCACTTGTTATTATCTGTCTTTTTAATTATAGCTATCTTAGTGGGTGCAAGGGGACATCACTTTGTGATTTTTATTTGCACTTCCATGATGACTAAAGATGTTGAGCTTGTTGTGCTTATTGGCCGCTCATATATATTTTGGGGAGAAATATCTATTCGGACCATTTGCTCATTTTTTAATTTGGGTTACTCATCTTTTCATTATTGAGATAAAATAGTCTTCATATATCCCAGATATCAGTTCCCTATCAGATATATAATCTATAAATACTTTCCCCATTCTATGGGTTGTCTTTCTCTTTGTTGTTGGTATCCGTCGCAGCACAAAAGTTTTTA
Source organism: Propithecus coquereli (assembly GCF_000956105.1). Taxonomy (NCBI): domain Eukaryota; kingdom Metazoa; phylum Chordata; class Mammalia; order Primates; family Indriidae; genus Propithecus; species Propithecus coquereli. The sequence continues at coordinate 9,423,110 of NW_012138302.1, forward strand.
ATTCTGCTGAAGTCCAAGTTATCTTTTTTCTTTTTGTGCTTGTATTTGTGGTGTCATGTCTAAGAAACAGTTGCCTAATTCAAGGTCACAAAGATTTATGCGTATGCATTCTTTTAGAAGTTTTATAGTTTTAGCTCTTACATTTAGGTGTTTGAACCATTTTGAGTTTAATTTTTGTATATGGCGTGATGTGGGGGGGGATCCTACCTCATCCTTTTGAATGTGAATATCCAGTTGTCCCAGCACCATTTGTTGAAAAGAATATTCAAGAAAATGATTGAATTGTCTTGACTTGCTTATTGAAAATCAACTGACCATGATCAGTTATTTTGAAGGAAATCCCAGAAATCATGTCAATTCACCTGTAAATATATTATATGCCCTGGTGTTTTGTCTATCTACTCCCCGATCCTCACAACAATCGAGGTACCAGTATCACATTTAATAGGAAAGGATGCTGACGCTTGGAGGCATTGGGTGACTGGTCCAAGATCATGCAGCTACTGCAGCAACAGAGCTGGATCCAAAGGCTGTACCCTTCCTGTTATACTATCACCTGCTGTGGCCAAAACACAGTGAAATATAGTAGTAGTGAGAGCAGCATGACTCAGGCAAACCTCGCCTCCAATTCCTTAAAGGTATCATTTAACTTGTTTACTCTCTTCACTGGCATCATTGCCGTGTTTATTTGCCCTTCATCCAGTATTCTGCTCATCAGGAGATACAAAGACAGCTCTCTAAAAACTCAGAGATTATCTCTGCAGAATGCAGAGAAATTTTGAGGTAGAAAAACCAAAACCTCGGGGCAAGGAGTCTGTGAATTTGCATCAATCTGAGAGGTGACATTGTCCATCCTGAAGTGAGGAGTGGGTTAAACAATCTTAATTTTCAAATGGAATTTGAAATTTTGCTTGCCAGAAGAAAGACTTGAATGATCAAATCTTGGAATTGAAAGACACCTTCAGTAGTAGTTTGACAGACCTCTTACTTCACACATGCAAACATGCCCAGTGGCTTTCCAAAGGTAACCGGTCTAGTCAGTGGCTGAAGGGACAGTCAAAGGCAGGTCCTCTGATTTCTGTATTAGGGAATATCAGAATTTTTGGTTCCTACAACCTACTGGGCATGAAGTGGCAGATAACCTGTCCTCATCAAGCAAAGGGTAATCTTATGAGATTCTAAATAAATTGCAGGAATGCAGAAAAGGGGAGAAAAGTCACTGATGATAGAGATTATTCTGAATCTGCCTGTGGGGAATGGTAATTTTCAAAAATCTATGAGGTAATAACCAATCCATCTTCTGAGTCTGAGGTAAGATATATAATCCAGGAATTGGAGAGCACCATGCAGACTCTGTCATCTTTCCAACAAGGCAACACTGCACACTGCCTGGGACACATCAGAAATACTGTAGAGAGAATGGGGTTTAAAATAACCAGGGCAAGGAACAAGTGTGCAGCCTATGCTAGAATGGCTTAGGGCCTGCTCCAGAAGACAGATTCCCACCAAGGTGGGCAATGTAGGGGAGGGAACATCAACCGAGGACATCACCTTTAGGACCAGTGTCTTCTACGCAGCCACGTCTTCCACGTCCACGAGAAAGTGCTCCCAGGAAAGGTCCTGATGGCGGCATGTCGTAGGTAGTGTAGCAAAGCTTCAGAGTCAGCTAGACCAAGGTGCAAATTCTAATTCCTTTACTGTCTAGCCATGCGATTGTAGGCAAGTCATTTCACCTCTCCAAGCGTCAGTTTCTTCCTCTGTCCAGTGGAGGATGTTGTGAGGATTAACTGAGACAATGGTCCTGGCACATAGTAGATATTTCACTTGAGATTTTTTGCCCCCACCCTGAGTCTTTCTCAGTTTAGTGTGAGTTTTGGTCTCCCTGGCACCTCTCCAGGTACTGTTTAAATCTCAGGACCTGTATCTTTCAGTATGGAATTTAAAATTTCATTCTCCTATTGAGTGGCTTTTAAATCTAAAGGCGCAGAGGCTGCGCTGGGGACCCTGAGGCCAGAGTGTCCACAGCAGAATGGACGCTTGGACTCTACCCTCAATGCTTCCTCCTCAGCATCACTGTGGTGTGCCTGGGATGCTGGTTGCCATGACCACCTAATTATTTCCTCTAGGTCTGACCACCATGACAAATTGAAACACTTGCCAAACTCCCAGCCAAACAAGCAGCAGATGTCCAATTTGAAAAAACATCATTTCTGAACAATAATATTTGGTTTCCCTTCAATCACATGGACCCATCCGCAGAAATGGTGGCCGGGAGAGGCAGCTGCCAGGAAGCCAAGAATAAGAGCTGGGGAACAGGAGGGGGCGAGACTTCTGGTCTGTGTCTTCCCTGAGATAAACCATGCAGGAGGCACTCCTTACAGACACACTGATTAATTTATATGCTCACTAGTATGTTCCACTGGTCTCAGGACAAGCTCTGAACAGCTGCCCAGCACCAGTGGAGGGCAGAGAGAATGGCTTTTAGAGTCAGAGGTGGGTGTCAATACCACTTTTGCCTTTGACTAGTTGGACAACTTTGGCCAAATTCACTTCTCTGAGGTCTGGTTTCCTCATATAACATGAAGTAATAATACCTGCCTCATAGAGTTATTGTGGGATTAAAGTAAAAAGCATAAGGATTTAGTAATAGCTTAGACATAGTGAGTCCTTGATGAATGTTAGCTATAAATTTGTTTTTAAATCATAACACAGTCTAATATACCTACTCTTCTGCAATATATCAAGATTAATGACTAATTTTGATAAGTACAGAATCCTATCCAAACCATAGTATTTTATAAATTATTCAGTACAACATAATAATTTTACAAAGGAAGAAACTGAGATCTAGAGAGCTTAAGACATTTGCCTGTGATCACACAGCCAGTTAACAGCAGGCTAGGATTAGAATGCCAGGTTCCTAACATCCAACCCAGTGCTTTTTCCAACATACTATAATGCCTAAGAAAGAGAAGTGGGGAAGAGAATTAGCATTTATTGAGCATCAAGTATTCACAGATATTCTTCATAGATTTTTTTATTTAATCATTATAGCAACAATAGAATGTAAGATATTATTATCCTTATTTGTTAAATAAAACAAATGAACAAACCAGAATATACATTCTAAGGAGCATGAGCTATGTCTTTCTTATTCATTTTTGTAGCCTTAGCAGGCAGAATGGTGCCTGGCACATAGTAGGTGCCCAGTAAATATTTGCAAATGAGTCAGAAACTAATAAACAGTAGAGCCAGGACTTGAAATAAAATATGACTCCAAAGCTCATGGTTTTTTTGAGCAGGCCCTTGTACTCCCTCCCATAGGAGAAATAGGATGTAGAAAAGGAAGAAGGAAGAAAAGACTCAAACATCTTTGAAAAACTTTTAAGTTTTAAGGTATTAAACTAGGCACATTTTTATATTATCTCATTTACTTTTCACAACCACCAAGAATAGCTGCTTTCTTTTGTAAATATAGGAGGAAATTGAGATGCAGAAAGCTTCAGTGACTCTTCCAGTGAGTCAGAAAAACAAGGGCTCAGGTTCCAGTTCCAGACTTTCACCTTCATCCTGGGCTCTTCTCATCATATCGCAGCTGCTTGTAGACTGCATCCAGAGAGAGGCAGGTGGTGGGCCAGGAACATATCAGGCTGTCATATAATGGGGCGAGGATAGCCCCTTCAGGCTTGCCACTGAATGTTGGTCAGGACGCCAGAGCCGGCTCTCCAGCACTAGAAGTGCAAAGATAGAAACCCGGTAAGCTGAGGATGGCTGGGTACTTGGGGACCCTGCTGGAGCTGGCACAAAACCTGGGAGCTGCCTCCCTCCCCACTCCTAGTTAAATTTGATAACTAAACTTCTCTGTTTCTTAAGCTTTTATTATTTGGCATTCTGTTATCTATAGCCCACACCATTTCTATCCAATATGCTGTACTTCTCAGGATTGAGGGGCTATAAAGACCATGGCACTTATTGTCTATTTTCTGATGGACAGAGACTGTGGCCTGAAATTTTGTGCGCCCCCTGACTTCATATGTTGAAACCTAACCCCTATGGTGATGGTACTAAGAGGTGGCGCCATTTGGAGGTGATTAGGTCACAAGGCTCTGCCCTCATGAATGGGATTAGTGCCCTTATAAGAGACCTGAGAGGGCTCCCTCACCCCTTCTACCATGTGAGGACACTTAGGAGGCATCATCTATGAAACAGGACAGTGAACAGGTGTCTGCCCTCACCAGACACCAAACTGGCTAGTGCCTTGATCTTGGACTTCCCAGCCTCTAGAACTGTGAGAGATCGATTTCTGTTGTTTATACATTATCCAGTTTAAGGTATTTTGTTATAGCAGCCCGTATGGACTAAGACAACAGGCAAATCTGTTTACTTCTAGAATTCTCAGTGTTCATAGTTTTATTAGTGGGAGGTATTTGTTGGTTGAAAGTGTCAGAAAAGAACTGGAGCCAGTTTATAAGAATGAGGGGACATTGTTATGGAAATAAGGATTCTTTCATGAAATCCAAAAACAGGGATTTAGCTGAGCCTGGCAGAGGCCTGAAACCAAGATCTCAAATGCATTTGGCAATCTGTTTCTCTCTAATGTCTGCTCTTCTGAGTTCTTCATATTTCTCTCTCTCTCTCTCTCTCTCTCTCTCTCTGCAAAATAGCCACCATCAGCATCCACATTTACATGTAACAAAGTCAACCACCAGAAAAAACACTGAATCTCAAGCACAATTAAAATTTCTTCAAGAGCAGTTGTGATTAGCCACACTTAGATCTTGTGCCCGCTGATGCAGCAATCAGCTCTGACCAGAATTTTATGTAATTGAAATCATATAATAAATACTCTTTATTGTCTTTCTTTTTCACTCAGCATAATTATTCTGAGATCCACCCATGATGTGATGCTGAGTGTATCAATAATTTGTTCCTTTTTATTTCTAACTATTATTTCATTGCATGGATGCACCTATGTATAGCAGTATACATAGCAGCACAAGTATGGCCGCTGTGAACATTCATATATAAGTTTTTATGTGGACATTTACTTTAAATAAATATCTAGGAGTACAATGGTTGGGTTGTATGGTAGATGGTTGTTCTATTTTACATTTTTGCCAACAAAGTTTGAGAGTTCTAGTTGTTCCCTATCCTCACCAACACTTGATATGATTAGTCTTTTTAATACCTCTGCATTCTAGCGGTCATGCAGAGGTATTTCATTGTGGTTGTAACTGGTGTTTTCCTAAGGAATAATGGTGTTTAACATCTTTTTATGTGCTTATTTTTCTATATACATTTCTGTTTTGTTGAAGAAATTTTGTCCCTATTAAGTAGTTTCATCTTATTATTATTCCTAGTTCTTCCCTCTGGAGTTGGCTTCATTTTCTCCAAGAGGATATTTTACAAATTAGAACACAGATCAAGGAGATGCGGATGATTTAGTAGATATGGCACAAGTTTAGAAACAATCAGACATATTTAGACTTGAATTCTAGCTCTGCTGCTTGATAAGTTATGTCACGTTGGGCAACTCAGTTAACACCCCTGGGCCTTAGCTCATTGGCCTATACAATGTATCTAGTGAACCTACATCCTAATGTTTCTTTGAGGAGTAAGTGAAACACTCTTTTTAAATAAATGGCATAAGACAATGAGAATAACGCTTGGTAAATCTATGTTCTAAAAAGGAGGCTACTTATGAGAATCTTGCACTTGGGTTGATTCTACATCTTTGCGATTGTGAATTGTGTTGCAATAAACATTCTAGTGCAAGTGTCTTTTTGATAAAATGACTTTTTTTTTCCTTTGGGTAAATGCCCAATAGTGATATTGCTGTATCAAATGGTAGTTCTACTCTTAGTTCTTTGAGGTATCTCCACACTGCTTTCCATAGAGGTTGTACTAGTTTGCAGTCCCACCAATAGTGTATAAGTGTTTCTTTCTCTCCACATCCATACTAGTATCTGTTGTTTTGGAACCTTTTAATAAAATCCATTCTCATTGGAATTAGGTGATATCTTATTGTGATTTTGATTTGCATTTCCCTGATGATTAGAGATGTTGAGCATTTTTTCATATGTTTGTTGGTCATTGGTCTTTCTTCTTTTGAAAAGCTTCTGTTCATGTCTTTTGCCCATTTTTTGATGGGGTTGTTTGATTTTCTTTTCCTTGCTGTTTTGCTTGAGTTCTTTATAGATCCTGGCTATTAGTCCTTTATCAGATGTGTAGCAAGCAAATATTTTCTCTCATTCTGTAGGTTGTCTGTATGCTCCATTGATTGTTTCCTTGGCCGTGAAGAAGCTTTTTAATTTGATCAGGTTCCATTTATTTATTTTTGTTGTTGCTGTGATTGCCTTTGGGGTTTTCTTCATAAATTATTTGCCTAAGCTGATATCTATAAGAGTTTTTCCAACATTTTCTTCTAGAATTCTTATAGTTTCATGCCTTAGGTTTAAGTCTGTTATCCATCATGCATTGATTTTTGTGAGAGGTGAGAGGTGAGGATCCTGTTTCAGTCTTCTACATGTGGCTATCTGGTTTTCCCAGTACCATTTATTGAATAGGGATTCTTTTCCCCAGTGTATATTTCTGTCTGCTTTGTCAAAGATCAGATGGCTATATGAGGATGGTTTCATATCTGGGTTCTCAGTTCTGATCCATTGGTCCATGTCTCTGTTCTTGTGCCAGTACCATCCTGTACATTATTTTTTAAAGTAATGGTAGAGAATTCCTAGTCTCTCTATCTGTAGGGGCTTAAAGATACAGATGGTCTTGAACAGTTAATAGGAGGTTGTTTTCCTCCCTTGTGCAAAGCATAGTAGCAGCTCTCCAGATCTCTGCTGTGAGCTGAGAGTCTCCATGGGGGCTGAGCTGCCATTGCTGTGTTCTTGGTGGAGGAAGGGCAGGGGTGGGAGAATATGGTGATAGCATTGCCCCTGGCTTTCTGACAAGAAAAGAGCAGCTTCCAGACAAGGTTCAACCTGAAGAAAGACTCCCCTGCTGTGCAGGAATTATTCACTCTAGGATATGCTTCCTGTGCAGTAACATCAAATATTCCTGCTGGTGGCAGAAGCTCAGGATTCAACAGCTTAACTGTTTCATGCCCAGTCTGTGTGAACTACAGAAGCTCCTGCCGCAATGCTGTGCACATGATGGATGCCCAGTCATGGTAATTTTCTTCCTGATTCTGATTTCCACCCTCAAACAGGTATTGGGGCCATCTCTTCAAGTTCCTCTGTGGTGGATGCCACCGAGGTTTTATCTAAGTGTCTTCCCTACCATCCTCCCAGGGGCTACTTCTTCCTGCCTCAAATTCCTGTGAGCCTCATTCCCTCAGTCCTCCTCGTCCTGGACGAACCCAACAGTGGCTTCGTAGCACATGCCAAAGGGCCCGTGGAATATCACAGCCTCATGGAAAGGATGCACTGTCCTCCCAGCATTTTAGGGCTTGGGCCTTTTCTGTAGAACTTTGGTATACCCTACCCTGAGGATATATGACAATATCATACTGGAAAGGCCAGTGAGATATCTGAGACAGCCATCTCTCTCATTAAGTGGAAACCTTCTAGTCCCTTTTGTGGAGAAATTCGTAACAATAAACCTGCTGTAGATTACAAAGGGCGCATGGAAGGAGAAGTTACATTAAACCCAGAGTCCTGTGGGATGCCACAGAAAGACTGGCTTAGACTCAAATGCTAATAGCCCCACTGATGATCACAGACTACTTGAGTACACAGAGATGGTGAGGCCAAGTTCCCTACTCTTTCCCCAGCTGGCAGAAGCAATCTTCCTGGAACAGCTCTCTCCTACCTCCCATCCTCTGTGCACTTAAAAACTTCCGGGAATCTTACTTCCTGCCCCAAGCCTTTTCAGACAAATGGATGAATTGAGAAATCACCTTTCGCAGAAACCTCATTGCCTTACTTTCAGACACAATGATTAGAAAACAAAACAAAACACCAAATTAATTATTTTCTAGAGCAAAATGTGAGTCCTAGAAAAAAATACCAAAGTTTCAGACACAACTAGAGAGTAGGCTGTTGGAAAGGGAGCGTGCAGAGGGCTGAATATGTGCAGGGCCCTGCCTCTGCTGGGTGGCTTAGTCTCGCATGTCTTCCTCTTTAATCCTTGAGATGGTTCTTTGGAGTAAGGAGTATAATCATCAGTAGCTAAGTGAGGGGATAGAGGCTCACTGAGCTTGGAGAATTTATCTCATAACACACAGCGATTTGCAACTGACCAGGGATTTTATTGTGAGTCCGTCTGATTTCCAAAGCTCATGGATTTCTCACAATACTCTTTTGAGCTTTCACATGAACTGTGCTCCTCAATCCATCCACCAGTACCCTGAATCCCCCACACAGCCAACCCTTCCAGTCCCCAACCATGCGTTCATCATACCCTGAGGCTGTGCGGGGCCCAGTGGCGCTTGCTGTTTTCTCCATTCTCCACAGTTTACCTGAACCAACTCATAAGTTGGTTGGAACTACCCTTTTGGGAGGTTCAGTCTTCCCTGTCCTTCTCTCTTGGACTTGTGCCTAGTCTCCTGAGGGGCCACGGGTCTTTGGGGAGGATAGCCCCTCCTTACCCTGCTCCCACCATGAAGAGTGGGGTCTGATTCTCCTTATTTCAAACCTGGCACTGCTGTTCCAGTCACTCCTGCAATCCTCATTTTGTGTTGTCTTGCTGGTAGTGTGTGTGTGTGTATTTGTTCATTCGTTGGTCTGAGAGCAGCTCTGCAGTCAAAACTCATTTGGTCAACAAAGATATATGACCTGCCCTCAGCCCACTGACAAACCCTTCTCCAACTCAAATTAGTGGCTCTACCCACTTCTTTAAGCGATTCATTTTCCAGAAGCCTCTCTTGACAATTTTGGACACTAAGTGAAAGGATGATCTTGCAAATAAACTATCTAACAGAGAAAAACAAACTAACAGAAAGACAAGAAGAAAGATCCCAGCACATAATTGCCCCTTTGGAAAGAAAGATCACAACACACAACTGCCCCTTTGTTTGATTAGCAGCTTGTGAACTGAGTAGATAGAAGGAGCATGATGCCCCCCACACCCCAGTTTCTGCCAGACCACTTTCCAAGGACCCTGATAAGACAGCCTCAGAGAGAAGAGAGAAAAAAAGGAAAAGCAGATGCAGCCACTTCGAAGCTGACTTCTGATACCAGCTGGAAGCAATAACTATTCTTTTTTTCTTCTCCCTTTACCCTCAATAAAAACCCCAAACCCTTTATCCTCCCTGCTGACACTTCTTCTTTTTTTTCTTTCATGTGCCAAGCCCTTTCCCCCTGCCCCAAAGTAAAATAAACTTTTTACTTCTTTCCATCCTAATCTTTGTGTCAAGAATTCTTTCTCATCCCACACTACAAGTTCCCACCCTAACACTAAGGATACCAAGATAAATGAGTCATGCTCTTGGCCTACTAATATTTCACAATAGGGTAAGGGAAATAGACACCAACATTCTGTGTTCAATTCAAGAAATGGGAGCCATCGTGGGTATTTCAAGCAGAAAATATTTTCATAGCAGGACTAGCTGCTTCTGAAATCATCCTGAGGAATGGAGGAGTGGATTGTAGGCTCCAGCAAGGACTTCCAGAGAGAGCTGCTACCTCTGCTTCATCAGGGAGGTGGGGAAGCCGGTAGCCCAAAACTATTGAACGACTGATTTGTAGATTCTTGAATCTGTAACATGCCACATACTTGCAATCTAAGAAACAGAAATGCAGCACCGGGAAGCTATTATTGCTGCTGTTAAAACCGACTCTTGACAATCATAAAACTATTGACTGGTTACTGGAATATGATGCAGAAAAACTCCACGTCACCACGACTCTGTGTGCCAGCAGAAAATATCTGAGGCAGCAAAAATCTCCCCCTTGCTTCGTTTCTAATTTTCAAATTCTGTATGTGTGCACCTATTGAGGGAACTTCATTTGTATCCAGACTTTTATCTGCAGGGAAGTCTGGAAAGTAGACTCATGCTATAAACAATGAGAATGGGTATTGGGGAAATAACTGTCAGTATCTACCATAGACTCAAGAACATATACATGCAAGGAAGTGTTAGAGCAAGTATGCTATGCAAGGCATAGTAGGTCACAAAGAAGGGAGAGACCTAGAACTGAGGTCTACCTGGAGGTTCAGGGAAAGTGCAGAGAAGCTACTCTGGCTGAGTCTTAAAGAATATCCTGTACAAGTCTGCCTCAAAGAGGGCGGAAGGGCATTTAGGGGAGAGTAAGCTTATGTGTTAAGACAATGTGGTATGAAAAAGTGTGGTGCACCTAGAATCAGCTTGTACTTCTTTTCTCTGGAACAGAAGAGAGAAAGAGGAGTGCAGTGAGCAATGAGGTCCAAGAGGGGGCAGGGCCGAGATCAAGACAGACCTCCTATGCCATGCTCATGAGCTTAAACTTTCTCCTAAGAGACAGGGGGACCTTTGGGAGGTTTTATGCAAGAGACTGATACGACGGGATGGGTTTTATTAATAGAAAGGTCACTCTGGATGCTATCTGTGCACTGGGAGGGGGATAAATCAGAATAAAGAGAGCACCTGGGAGGATATCGCAATGTGGTAAACCGGGCATGGTTAGAACCTGAACTAGATCTATGGATGTTGAAGTAGGAAGAGGGCTTGGAATGTATCAGGAAGTTGAATCAGCAGGACTCAAATGAGCTGAAGAAAATGGGAACAATTATTTTTTATATACTATGTGCCAGGCTCTATTCCATGTATTAATACTTTGCCTGTATGAACTCATTCAATCCTTGACAAAACTCTATGAAGTGCGTTCTATTATCAATCCAAGTCTGCAGATGAGAAAACTGAAGCACAGCCGGCAAATGACAGAGCCAGAATCTAAAACCAGGTAGTCTAGTTTTATAAAGCAAATGCTCAATCAATTGGCTCAATCAGCTCCTCTGTTCTCAGTGATAAAATCTGCCCTTCTGTCCCTCATGAGTCTGCATCCCACTTACGAATTCTGGTTTGGACCAGAATCAGGAGTTTTTTAACCTAAAAATTCATGGATGGATTTCTGCAAGTCTAGTGAACCCTGAAATTGTAAGCAAGTTTTTATGTTTTTTCAGCATTTGTGTAATTGTTTTTCTGGGAAGCGGTGGCAAAGCTTTTCAACAGATTCTCGAAGGGGTCTTTGATCTAAAAATACATTTATGATGGTTGCCTTAGAGCAGCAGTTCTCAAAGTGTGATCTCTGAACCAGTAGAATCAGCATCTCCCGGGTACTTACAAGGAATGCATGTTTCTAGGACCCATCCCAGACCTACTAAATCAGAAACTCTTGAGAGTGGGGCCCAGAAATCTGGGTTAATAAGTCTTCTGGATGATTCTGATGTACTCTCAAGTTTGATAATCACTGCCCTAAGGCAAGCATAAGCATGAGTGATGTGCAATAGGGTCTGGTCACTGGGCTGGCTGAGACATTCGCAGTGGATGTGATATCAAGGAAGGGACAGCAAAGTCTCTAGCAAGTTGAGATCTTCTTTAGATACTCTCAGGAAGGAAACAACCAGACATAAGCTTTGACCTGTGTCAATGTTTTGGACAAGGCACTCACTGAGGGCTTCCATGGATCTCAGAACAGGCATTTCTGCGAGATACTGAGCCCTGGACTTGCATCTTAGAAGATGCAACCGATAGACTCATGCACCAATCCCACAATGCCAGGGAGGCTAGCCTCGCCCCTCTCCTATGAAGTTTCTCCTAGGACTGGAGTCTAGATATCTTGTTTCGTCCAAGGTACACAGACCTCTAATGACATTTCAGAGGATAACTTGTCTGGGCTCCCCGGGCATTTAGTATCACTGACATCCTAACCACTCACCATGAGGCGCCAGGGCCCCTTGCCCATACCTCTCCCAGTCGATACAACAGCTGTGCAGACTGAGCAGGTTTCATCCCTGCAATGCCATTCTCTTTTAACATTGTCCTGGAAACACACAAAGGTCCAGAAACAACCTACAGTGCTTGGCGATAGGAATGGTGAGGATCCCTGTGCCCCACTCCCCTGCAGCCCCTGCTCTCTGGAGCCCAGGCCTGACCTCCTTTCTGCTAAGTCACAAAGCTGGAAAGTGCTTAGGGTAGGGAGAGAGCCTGTGCCGGCTGGTTGGCTTGGAAAGGTTCTGGGAATTCATTATGATCTAAACAACTATTCCAGTTATTCATGTGACTCAGCCCCTGAAATCGGGATCTTCCTGTGTCCATAGGGCTGGTGTTGCTGACTCAGTGCTGAAGAGGGCACCTTGTCAGCCCTCCTGGGTTTCCAACCCCAACTCCCCTCTCTCTCCCCGGAGGACACTGAAGGGAAGCAGATGTGCGGGTAAGCTTCTCCGCCTGCTCAGTTTCATTTCTAAACAAGCAGCCAACCTCCTTCCAGTCCAGCTTCTCACCGCACACATCCGTCAGTCTTCTGTGCATTCTGGAGGGGAAGCAATCAGAAACAGTCACTCACGCATCATACATTCGTGTACACATTTAACACATGTTTAGCCAGCACCTACTGTGTGCCTGACTGATTGCTAAAGGCTCAGATCCAGAGAGATGTGAGCTGTATCTGCCCCTACCGTTCAGGAGTCTGGCGGGGGAAATGCATTAACAGACATTTAGGAAGTAATGGAAAAGCGCTGCAGCGAGCTGTAGAGAGCTTTGAGAATGCCGAGCAACAAGTGGCAACCATTTCTAGCTGTCTGGCATTCCTCTTTAACAAACAGCAAAATTCGTAGAGTATGGATGGGAATCACTTTTTCTATGACAGCTAGAGAGAGAAGAAAATGCCAGAAGCCAACATGGCACAAGACAGGACTTTCTGGAAGAACAAGGCAAAAGGGCAGGGAGCCTGAAGTGGCAAGTTTTACGGTTTTGCCCAAGGTCCTTTCTTAACTTAAACCTGTCACATGCTATGTAGTAGGCAGGATGGCTCAATTTCCCCGAAATAGTAAACTGCTTGAACTTCCCTCCCCCATTTGAGGAGGAAAAGGTGGAGGAGAAAAGAAAGATCACATGCTATTGGATGAAAATTGTTTAAAAAGTAAAGAAACTAATATGGGCATCTACCATGTAGCAAGCTGTAAAGACATTTATAGGATCACATATTATTAAATATTAAAAGAACACACACACACATACACAAACACACACAGTAGGTACTGAGGCATAGTGGGGTAGAGTAGCCTGTCTGAGTGTGGCCGAGCCAAGATTAGGGCCTGTGTTCTCGTCACTTGCAATATTACTGTGCACGCAAGCACATAATGTGAAGAGATGCTCATATCCCACTTTACAGGTGGGGAAACTGAGGCTTGGAGAAGTTAAGTAACCTCTCCAAAGTCATACAAATACTAAATGAGGTAACAGGCCTTCAGACCCAGGTGTGTCTGAAGTCAAAGCCTGGGCGCTTTCCATCACACTACCCTGCTTTTTATTTATTTATTTATTTTTCCATTTTGAGACCAGATCATTCAGATCTACTGTCTGAATCTCTATAAATATGGAGTCTGATACCATTGTCACCCAGGATTATGATTTCAGTCCACCGTGATGTTAGAAATAAAATGCTTAAACATAACCCAAAGCATACTTCCTTAGTCATTTATTCATTCAACAAATTTATTTTGAATATTCATCTACTTGTGTCAGACCCAGGTCCCAAGAATAGAGCAATGAAAGAGGCAGACAGCTAGGGTCCTTTCTCCTCATGGAGTGTACAGTATAGCAGGGAGAGGAAAACATGAAATAGTAGTTATACAACCAATCAGTGTATTACAATGGTAGTAAGTGCTGTTATAATAATAGCTAACACTGCAATTGAATTTACTGTGTGTCAGGAACTATTCAAGGTACTCTACATAAATTAACTCATTTCATTCTTACAGGCATATGAGGGGAGGAGAGAAATCAATGAAGCCTTCTTGAACAAAGTGTCAGCTCAGTCTAGAAACAGAAGTTAGTTAGATTAAGGAGGGGAAGGGCTGGGGGGAACACAAATGCAGTCTAGGACTCTGCCATCTGAGTAGTCCCCACCCACATAAGGCTATTGAGCATTTGAAATGTGGCTAGTCTGAACTGAGGTGTGCAATGAATGTAAAATACAAACTCAGTTTCAAGACATAGTACAGGAAAAAATAATGTAAAATATCATGTTAATTTCTTTTATATTGATTACATGTTGAGATGACATTTTGGATATATTGGGCTAAATCAAATGTCATTAATGTTAATTTTACCTATTTCTTTTTTATTGTTTTTAATGTGGCCACTAGAAAATTTTAAATTATATATGTGGCTCACATTATATTTTGACTGTATGGTGCTGCTCTAGAAGTCTGGGAAGCATCGGAAGCAGGTGCATCAGGGGGACGAGGGCCCAGAGGAGGTGCGGCGAATGGTGGAAAAGGGGAAAAGAGGAGGCTGAAGGCAAATCTGGATGACCCGTCTTCTATCCTGCAAGTCAGAAAGGGTAATTTCAACCTTCACAGGTCCCAAATCTGAGAGGCGGGAGCCCATTGACTTACTGAAAATAGTATCTGCCTTAAAGCCAGCTCCAGCTGTGAGTCAGAGGATGGTGAAGGCTGTTCTCGAGTCAGGTTTTGTAGACGTAGACGGGAGAGGCAAGAACCATCGGGACAAAAAGAGTAAAGAAAAATGGAGGAACATCTTAGGGTAAAAGTCAAGCCCTTAACAATGACTGGCCCAGCCCTCTAACATCTTCCTGCCTGTCGCCTTACCTCTCTGTCCCCATTTCCTACTCAGCTCCTTCCCCCATCTCACTCCCCTCCAGTTACATTTGGCCTCTGCATTGAGCCCCCGACATGCCAGGCCGGCTCCTGCCTTAGGACCTTGCACTGGCTGTTCCCCCTGCCTGAAACACTCTTTCTCTAGCTAGCATATAGCCAAGCACCTTAACTCACCTTGCCCATAAGCCCTACCCTGACCATCTTATTTAGAATTGCAACTCCCATTTGCACTACCCTACCCTATGCTTATTTTATTCACAGCTCTTATCACCTAACATATTTAACAATTTATGCTTTTATTATGTTCACTGTTAATCTCTCTACTAGAAAGGTATGCTTTCCAAAGACAGGGATCTCAGTTTTATTCACTGCATTAGCTTTAACATCCAGACAGTGCCTGGCATAGAGTCGCTACTCAATTAACATTCTGGGGGGAATGAATGAAAGTGTCAGTGGTGGTGCTCAGGGCAGGTCTGGTTGATGGACAGGCATCCTCTGGGCACCCTCTCTTCTCCTGAAGAAGAGGACCCCTCCTTTCTCCCTTTCCTGCAGCTGGGTTTGACGAACCTTGCTTCCCACTCAGCTTGCACTACTCAGGGTTCTGCCCTGTTCTGGATCCCACACATAGGCCTCCCAAGAGGGTAAAGGAAACAGCTGATGCTGGGAAAACGCCCTGCACTGGGCGTTGGGATTCCCAGGTGCCCTCCTGCCTTTGCTCCAAGGCAGGGCAGGTCGCTGCGCCCCACCTGTTTCCCCAAGCTGTCAAGGGTTCCAGGCTCAGTGGGAGGCTGAACAAGGTATTTTGACATTAAAGGAGAAAATGAGGGAGAAAATTGTTACCTCCAGGGCAGTGGCTCTCAAGGAATGGTCCCTGGTCCGGACACATTTACATCACACTCTACCCCCATAGAATCCAAACCCTGGAGGGGGCCCAGCAACGTGCTGTAATAAAGCCTCCAGGTGACGCCCAAGCACTCAGGTTTGAGAACTCCTGGGCTGGGGGAAAGCAGGGCCTTTGTTAGAACCTTGGAGGCAGGGACGGACTTAAAAGGTCAGGCGAGAGGACGCGTCCCTCGCGTGTCCTCGCGTCCTAGCGTTGGGTTGGTCCCTTGCGTCAGAGGCGCTCAGGGGTCCTCCCAGCCCCGCCCGACCCGGGAAGTTTGAAAGGCTGGGGCCCGCACGTGCTCCCGCCCCCACCCCCGGAAAGTCCCTGCAGTCAAGCTGTGACCTTCCGCCCCACGCCCGACTCCCCGCCCGCCGGCCGATGGCCACCGCGCCCAGCCCGCTTGCGCCGCCCGCCGCCGGGGTCCCTGGCCCAGCGCCCGCGCCCCGCCGGCAGCGTCCTCCGCCTGGCGCCCTCTCTGCTCCTCTCTGCCCCGACTGACTGTCGTCTGGGTTGTGGCCTCTGCCTCTGCCCTTTCCGATTTCGTTCCCCGCACCTGCTTTTCCTTTTTCATTCAGTCTTTCAAGGATCAGTTAGCAAGCGCCCACTAAGCGCCCTGGACGGTCCCAGGCGCAGGGCGCCCGTCGGGGAAAGCAAGGCACCTGCTGCTCTGATTTCTCCTCCGCCTCTCCCTCCGCTTGCTGCTTCCTCTTGCCACCTAGCATTTACTGTCATTTCCCCTCCCTCTCCGTCTTGTAACTAAAAGAAACTTGCTTCTGAAAGGTCCCGCAGTAGGATTAAAAAGCCTACTTTTTTCTGACTTCTAAAAAGTTGTAATTAAAATGTAAATCTTGACTCATGCCAACAGCTTAAGCTGTTATCAGCTATTAACACCTCGACTAGAATTAGTTTATTAACCTAAAGCAGACAGCCAGATCCTGTGGGGATCACCTAGTGAGAGAAACTGTTATTCAACTACTTTCCCTTCTGTGCCTTTCATTCATTCAAGAAAATCTATGCAGTCATTTAGCTATTTACTGAGCACCTAGTATGTGCCTGACATTGTTCTTGAACAGCGCTGGCCAATAGAAATAATATCAACTACATATGACATTTCAAATTTTCTGCTATCCACATTAAAGAAAGTAAAAACAAATGAACAAAACTCAGGTAAAATTAATTTTAAGAACACATTTAACCCAATATACCCCAACATCATTTCGATACGTGATCAATATAAAAGGTTTCAGTGAGATTTTACATTTACATTTTCTTCATGTTGTGTCCTTAAAATTTTGTGTGTATCGGTTCCAACTAGGCACATTTCAAGTGCTTAGTAGCCACGTTGGCCAGTAGCTACTGTAACTGGACCCTGGGAGAACATCCATGAATAAGACAAGAGAGGATAGCAAGAAACATTCAAAAAACTTGTGAACAAATATTAATACATAGTGTTCAATGTTGTGAAGAAATTAAAACAAGATAATGACAGAATGATGGACAGTACCCCATTTAACCCTTTCAATCCACCTTCGAGTTGAATAATACTATATAAAAATGTTATATAACAATTTTCTAGGTATGAAAACTGAGACTAAGAGATCATGCAACTTGTCCCAGTTCCTACAACTGGTAAATTGTGTGCCCAGGATTCAAATCCCAGTTTGACTGATTCCCAGGCTGGTTTCTGTCATCCTACAGGGCTAGGTCTTGAAGGCAAGTCTAACACAAAGGAGAGAGAGGGGAGGAGTTGAATGAAAAGTTGAAAAGGAGTTGAATGACTTTGGAGTTTAAACTTTTGAGCACTGAACTAAGAGTTCAGTGATGCTGTCTGTTATTGTTTAGGTCTCATGACCTCTCTGGGCTCTCCTCACAGGTAAAATGGAGGGCGTGGCCTTTTTTACTGGCCCATCCACAGAGGGGATAAAGAATTTTGAACAAAGCTATTAGAAACTTTTCATCATCGAATGTGCTTGTTTTGAGTGGTACATTTGGTATTGTGCCGAGCTCCAACTATTAATATTTTTCCCTTAGTTCAGGTGGGCTGAACCAAGGTCCAAAAGATGACGGGGACAGTATTGCACAGTGCTAAGGAGCTGAGGGCTTTGTGTGGTGGTTGGCTGGTCATCCTAGCTATGGAACCTTAACAGTTTTGAGTTTCAATTTATTTTAAAAGAGGCATCTATCTCCTGTCATATTTGTACAAGTGAAATGAAATGTCTGTAAGCATTTCACATAATAGCTGGCACAAAGTAATCACACAATAAATATTGGCTATTATGTTAAAAGCCCTCATGGATTTGTACATTTGACATTAGAAAGGCTTGTGTTTGAGTCTTAGCTCTATCGCTTACAAGCTGTATAATTTAAGCACATAATTAATATCTCCGAGCCTTAATTTTTTCACCTGAAAAATGGGAACAAGAGCATTATCGCTACAATCTGCCAACGAGTGTCTTCATAAATGTCAAATAACATCCTTATATGTGAATGTGCTTTGCAAACTGTGAAGTTCTGTGCCCATGTTGATTGTTCTTGGTAGTTATTTTTCTATCAAAGCTTCATATCCATTCCTTTGCAGATCTGAGCTGCCTCATCATTGCTTTTGTGTAATGGCAGGAAAACCAAGAACTCAATCTTATTTATCTTTATAACAGCACTGCTCAGCCAAACACTCTGAGCACCCCACGTGCCCAGATTTATTAAAGTTAGAAGTCAGGGGGTCTAGTTTGGCCTCAGCTACACTCAGGTGGTGTAACCTTAGACCAGTCATTTAACTTCTCCAAGCTGTTTTCTTGTTCCCCAAATAGGAATGGTCTTAATATTTGACTTGCCTACTCGATGGCGTTATTCAGGATGATCAAAAGAGATAAAAAGCATGCTGAACAGCATACATCTTTACACATGTGTGAAGGAACATTCGCAAGCATTATTCCCGATATGCAGCTGTCTCCGCTCCTGCCAGCTCCCAGCCCTGCAATGCAGCCACACAGAACTGCTCAGGATTGCCACATAGGTCTCTGCTGTTTCATGCCTTGGTGCTTGTGAACTTTGTGCAAACTCGTTCCTCTGCTTGGAATGCCCCTCCCCTCATCCTTGAACCTTACCCCTCACTTGCAAGATGGCTAAGAAACCTTACTCATTCTCCAATGCCCAGCCCCAGTCTCCTCTCTAAAACACTTTTAGACCCAGCCAACCAGGGTCAACCATCACCCCACCCTTTGTGTCCCATGGTGACCAGTAAAGACTGCCGTCGTATCTCTCACCACCCTGCAGTACAATTGTTTAATCATTCTTATTTGACACCAAGGACTGAGTTTTATCCTCAGTGCCAGAAATAATCCCTGGCACGTAGGAGGGGCTCAACAAATGATTGTTGAACTAATGACTCAGAGAATCCCACATGCCACAGATTCCTGCGTCTCTATTCAGCCCTCTCCCTTACCCCCCTGGATCCTGTCTGCTCTCCATTTTTCCTTAGAAATGGGTCTTGCAGCTTCTACTTTCCATTCAGCACCAGCACTGCTTTCTTGGCCAGGAGTTCCCCCACCTCCTGGCCAGTTTCCTATTTGGCTTTCTGGCTCAGTCTTCCTGTCCCACCCAGCCCGTAGCCCTGCTTCAGACCCAGCCTGCTAAGACGTCATTGTTTCCACTCATTCCCTGCTTTCGATCCCTCCAGATCCCATATTTCCCACCTAACTGCATCAGAGGTCTTCTGTCTGGGATTTTAAGGTCCATTTCCATCCCCCACAACAACTATTTCATCTTCTCACTGCTTGTCTGGGCCTTTCTCTGAGCTTGGCAGCCCCTTCACCATCTCACCCATCTACCTGTCCATTCACCCATTTATCCATTCTCCCCAAGTCATCCACCTGTCCATTCACCATCCACTCAACCACCCATTCATCCAGCAGCCCACCTTTCCATCCATCCATTTGTCCACCCAGGCATGCAATTAACGTTCACTGTGTAGCTGTCACTCTCCAGCTGCTGTATATGGAATACAACTTGAACAAGAAGAGCTGGTCTCCAGCTCCATGTAGTTTTTAATCTACCAAGGGAAATTAGATAACTGAGGAGCTATATAATTTGTGTCGGAAAGTAGTTTGTGTCACACTGGTGCTATCACAGGTTTTTAAATTAAAGTCCATGGATGAGCTTCAGGGAATCTGTGAACTCCATAAGACTGAAAGCAAAATTGTCTGGGTGAGAGGGTGTGTGTGCTGCCTCTTAACATACAGGTGCATTTTTCAAGGGGTGAGGCTCCATGGCTCTCATGACATTGTCAAAGGGAGTTCCCAGGAAATACCGGGGGCTGGGTAAGGAAAAGCCTGGGGAAGAGATAGCCTTAGTTCAGGGCCTTAAAGCGAGAAAAAGGGAAACTCGCATTTATTTCATACCCACTGTGTGCCAGGCACCACTTCCAGTTTTAAAACCTTGGATATATCCTTGTTTGGAATATGGGAATGGGTAAGAAATAAGGTGGAGGAAGCTAGCTTTCACTGAGCACCGTGCCAGGCAGTATCTCATTTCATGCTTATGGCAACCTTTCAAAATAGGTACATCATGCACAATATAACAACATTTTGGTCAATGCATATATGACTATGGTCCCATCAGATTGTAATACTGTAGTTTTACTGTATCTTTTCTATGGATAGATATGTTTAGATACACAAATACTCACCATTGTGTTCTAGTTGCCTACGGTATTCAGTACAGTAACATGCCATACAGATTTGTAGCCTAGGAGCAGTAGGCTATACCATATAGTCTAGGTGCGTATTAGGCTGTGCCATCTAGGTTTGTGTGAGTACACTTTAGGATGTTCACATAATGATGAAATTGCCTAAGGACACATTTCTCAGACAGTATCTCCATCGTTAAGTGACACATGACTGTATATTATCTCTATTTTGCAGAGTAAGATGCTCAGAGAGGTAGAGCAAGCCCCACACTCCCACAGTCTCAAGGGGGGGAGTAAAAGAGATTTGAACCCAGGTCACCTGGGCTCTAGGGCCTATGATCTCTGCCTCCCTCCCAGGGTTATTGTGGATCAAGCATGTCACTGTGTAAGTGCTTTAACACTGTAAAACACCACTCAGTGTAAGAGAAGACACTGTTGTCTGTGCTTTGAGAACATTAAAAGGGTTTTACAAGCCTAAGGAATTGCTGTCATTAAATTTTCAACAACCTCCAAAAAGAATGACCTTTTCTTACAAATTCAGCCCATGTAAAAGGTCAGTGAGTGTTGGTTCTCACCTAGAGAGTTATCACAGCAGTTTCCAGGAACAAGTCTGGGCACAGGGCAGGCGCTCAGCAAGCACTTGTGTCTGGGTCTGTTGGCGGAAAGGCGCCCTCAGCTCCCTGCCAGCCTCCGTGGTCCCCCTCTGCTGGGGGTTCTGTCTGGTGAGGTCAGGAGGCTGCGCCATCACAGCTGGCAGAGGACATGTCAGCTCGAAACTGCCCGCATTTCCTGGAGCTACATGCCCGCAAGCAGAATGCACACTCTTCCAAGCTCAGAAACTTCTGAAATTCTAAGAGAGCTTGTGTCTAGTTCGGCTGCCCACCCGGCTGCCTAACATTACACCACCCTCCCTCTACACTGAACGAATTCAAAACCCTGGACTTCTTTGCGAGGGGAACTTGAACTAAATGATCTCTCAGCTCCCCTCTAGTCACATAAGACTGGGATAAATTAAGGGAGAAAAGTTTTTTTCAACTAAAATTGTTTTCTCCTTGAAGACAAGGACTGTATAATTTGCTACTTTGGCCTCATCCTCCCTTTACCCGTCCACTCTTCTTCATCCCCAGAGCCACCATCCTGGTCTGGCACCCATCGTCGTCACCCAGAGGCACTGCTACAGCCTCCCGGCTGGCCTCCCTGCACCCACTGATCTTGTCCCAGCTGTTCTCAGAAGCCAGACTGGTATTTCTAAATGGATCTCATTCTCACTCTGCTGCTTGTAATTCCTCAACTGCTCTCCTTGACGGAGTTCAAGACCTGAAATTTTTGTCGACTGCGCGACTCTTCTATCCTCTCTTTACATATCCGCCATGCCTTTGCACCTTGCTCTGGCCACCCCACCCACACCCGCCACCTTCCCATGTGCTGCTGTCCCTGTTCCCTGCATCTCCACCTCCCAGTGAACTCCTCCTCAGCCCACAGGGCTCGGTCACCAACACGAGGACCCTTCCCTTGAGCCCCTTTACATCTTGACTAGGTGTCTCCCTCTGTATCCCTATAGCACCCACAGTCCTCTCCACCCTGGATTGTAATTTTCTGGTCAATTTTCTGTCTCTCCCATCAGCTGTAAGCTCTGGACCCGCTGCACCTTTGTCTGCTTGTTTATCATCGTACTTTCAGGGCCCCGCCCGCAGGCCCAAGCCCCTCTCTGGTGAGAGGTGCTCCGTAGACGCTCCTGCACTCCACAGAGCTGGGCTCTCCCCACAGGCGAGGTTAGGTTTCCTTGCCCTGAGCATGAAAGGCCTCACTGCAGAGGGCCCCCAGTGTGGAAACCATTAGCACCTCCTCCCCCTGCTCTTAACCGAGTTTGCTGGGAAGGCAGGGGGTCTTTGGGGGCACCTGGATCACATTATAGAGCTTGGAACCAAAGAGAGGCATAACTGGGCCACCTTCCCCACCCCCACCCCCATTTTTAGCCAGATGAGCAGCACCCTGCCCCCTCAGGCACCCTGTCTGCCTCTCTGCCAGCGTGTTCTGGCTGTGACAGCAGTGCCACCACTACGTGGACAGCTGCGGTCACATTCAGAGTGGGTGAGGCAGAGACTCACTTCAACCCTGACATTCAGTCAGTCCCTTGTGACTCAGGTTGTCACTTACCCCTGGGGCTGCAGCATACAGCAGGGATAACCCTTCCATTAGATATCTGTGACATGGGGAAAGGGCAGGCAGTGGGCTGGCCTGCTGAGTCACCAGCGTGTCTCCCTCCCCTCCCCTCCCCCTGCTGTGGCCTGCCCATCTCCCGGGGCACCTCCTCCCCCGCTGAAGCCAGTCTGATTCCTGGAATGGATTCAATTCAGGACATGCAGGTGAAGGTATCCCTTGCCCACTTTCACAAAGGAAGGTGCTATAACGTGGTTAGGAAGAAGGCAGGCTTTGGAGTCAGACGCGCCTGAGTGGAATCTCGGCTTACTAGCTGTGGCTCCCAAAGCACGTTGCTTCACCTCCCTGACCCTCAACTCCTCCTCTATAAAGCCAAGATAATACTGCCTAACTCCTAAGATTGTTGTGAGAGTAAATGAAGTAAAGTATGTAACAAGCTTAGCAGAGAGTTTGGCAAATGGTGAACAGTCCGTAGCGGTGGGCAGGTATTATTAGTCGTACACACTGACCTCTCAGTAGAAGCCGGACCCCTGGGAACACGGCGTCTCCCCACAGTCACCAGGTTTTGGCCTCCAGCAGTCATGTGGCTGTGGCTTTGGAAAATTTGGCTGAAACAGAGTGAGACAGGAAGAAAGGAAAAGGAAGTAAAAGGCTAGTGACTTTTTTTTCCCATCTCAGATGCACAAACTGCTTCCCCAACCCAAATAACTCCTGGCTGTGTTTGTCTGAGTGGAAACCAGAAGCACAGGGGAGCAGGGGGCATCTACATGTAGCCCAGAAAGCAGGGCTGACTCTATCGGGCTTTCTGTCGTAGACAACGAGAGAAAACAGAGCCTGTTAACAGAGACCTCTAAAATACACACACTCCTTTGCCATGCGCTGGATTCAGACTGAGGTTCAATCTCCTCTCCCCACTTCATCCAATGCTTCTGTTCTTCCAAATAGAGGAAAAACATCAACGTACTCTTTGGACCAACGGGGAGAAGACCTAATTTGCTCAGCGTCATTTGGCAAGATGTTTAACCTCCCTTGTAACCTAGCTATCTTTAGCCTCCTTGATGCTATTTTGAAATGTCAAACTAGCAAATACTGCTTCCAGAATGGTTCTGATCTGGGATGTGACAGGATGCTTGGCGAGGAGGCGGTGGGGATCGCAAAGGAGCCTTCTGGTAGAGGGTGAGCTAATGCACCGACTTTGTGACTGTAAGATTCTCTCCCTTCTACTGTCTCAGCCACCTCCTCCAGGAGACTGGCCCATTTCAGGGGACATGTGGCATCAAGTCCCACCTGGGCCTAACCCGGAGGGATGTCTGCTTATCTGACCCTGGAGCCAGAACTGAACATCACATTAGCCAAAAGAGCAAACTGACTCATGTGCCCAGTCCAGTCTAAAAATATTTATTCATTCATGCACTCGTTTATTCATTCAACAGGTATTTATTGAGTAGCAACTATGTGCCAGACATGGTACTAGACACTGGGGATATATAATAGCTTGCAAAGGTTAATGTTCACTGGAATCATCTTGGGAGTTTTATTAAAATGCAGCATCTCAAGCCCCAGCCCCAAGAATCAATCCAGGGGGTTTGATGCTGGCCCAGGAGTCTGCATTTGAGCAAGCACCAGGCATTCTGATGCAGGTGGTCCAGGGTGTGCGTAGTCTAGCTTGTAGTACCCTCCATTTCCTAAGCAAGCATCGTCCTGGTGCTGAAAGCCAGGGATAAATAAATATCTGCCCAGACCTTGAAGCTCACAGCTCACAGTCTCCAGGAGACAAGCATAGAATGGCATTTTAGGGTACAACGTCCTCTGAAAGCAGAGGTACAAAGTGCTGTTAGGGCCCCATGAAGGAGGTAACTAGCTCCGAGAGACCCAGGGAGGCTTTATAAAGGAGGTAAATTTGAGCTGGGTCTTAAAACATAGAAGTGTTTTTCAGATAGAAAAAGAGTAGGAGCAGGTTGTTCTTTCCGAAGATGGACTCACCACGCTGTATCTCACATCCCACATGCCCTTACGGTGGGGCTGACTCGGGTCCCACAGAGAAGTGGGGGTCTGTGTGCCCTGCTCCTAGCTCTGGGTGGGGGGAGGGTGTGACTGCTTCCACCCACGGAGTGTGGCAGAAATGGTGCATGTGACTTCTGAGGCTAGGTCACCAAAAGGCCACATGGCTTCTTCTTGGCTCTTTTCTCTCTCAGGACACACCCTTCAGGGTCGCTGAGCCAACATATAAGGAGTTCGGCTACCCTGAAACTGCCATGCTGGAGAGGCCACGTGGAGAAGCCACGTAGCAATAGAGAGAGATGCCCGCTAATTCCAGTCCCATCATTCGCGCCACCTCAGCGGACACCGAGTAGAGCAGAAAGGACTTGTTCCCTCTCAGCCTGCCTAAATTGCAGATTTGTGAGCAAAATAATTTTTTTTTGTGGTTTTAAACCACTACATTTGGGGTGCTTTGTTACACGGCTTTAGGTACCTGTAACTGGCCATCAGGGCATTTTAGGAAGAGGCAATGACAGCAGATGCAAAGGCGTGGAGAGGTGAAAGGGGTGCATAAACTATTTTTGATGTTTGGAGAGAATCAGTAGCCTTGTGCAGAATTGAGAGATCTTCAGCCACCACAGAGATCTCAGAGACTGAGAGATCTTCAAACCACCTGTATGTTTGCCCGAGAGGTGCAGTCTCAGCTCATTCCCCAGGCCAAGTGACCCACCAATTTGGTGATGCCTCAAATTGGCATACATGGTTTTAACTGCATGTTTTTGTTGAGATGTAATTTTAAAAGTGTGGGCAGCACGTTCTCAATTCATAGGAAAAGATTCGTTCGATGTTAAAAGTGTGGTGATCCAGGCATCTTCAGTCTGCTTACCTTGGGTTTCATGGTGCCATGCATGGTGCCTGGCACACAGAGGACCACAGCAATGTTGATTGAATGTTTGGGTGAGGCCCGTGTGTGGATAATGGCACCAGCACCAGAGCTTATGTCCCTGACTCATGGGATCACAGCATCCCAGGCATGGGAGGGGTCTTTACAGGTCACCCTCCCAACCATCCTGTTAATGTCAAGGACTCAGCTGTCATCTGCTCAGACACCTCTCCTAGCAACCCATTCTCACCTCTTATCCCACCTAGTTCTTTCTTCAACTGGGTCCAAATCTTTTTCTCAAAATTCCCACCCATTGAGGTTGGTTCTATCTTTGGGGCATAGGACTTTGCTCCCTTTTTATTATGACCCCTGTGCTGGCTTTGGGACATGTCAACTTGACTAGGCTGAGTCACCCGGCTCAGAATTCTCTCTCTAGTCTGTTTTTGGTTAGGGTGGGCCATCAGAGAGATTCTTCCGTGAGAATTGCAGGTTTAATGGGAGGCAGAGGCCACTTTGTAGCATATGCACACATCTTCTCCCAGTGATTGAATCACACACTAATCTAGGTGTTGCAGTGAAGGGGATTTTCAGTTGTAATTAAAGTCCCTTGTCAGTTGACTTTGAGTGTATCAAGAGCAGCTGGGACCTGCAATTGCTCTCTTTTCCCTGTGGATCTTTCCTTCCTGACTGCCTAATCTAGCCAGCTCCACCAGTTGCATAGGATAATTAATAATAATTAAACAAATAATAATTATAAATTATTGCAGTTCTTTTAATTATAAGTCTATCTATCCATGCATCCATTCTTCCATCCACCTATCTATCAATCAATCAATCATCTATTTCTCCTATGGTTCTGCTTTGCTGGTTGAACCCTGACTGACACAAACACATTTGAGAAAACCTCTATGCCCCTAGTCTTCCTTCTCCAGTTTTGCAGCCTTATATCCACTAATGCTCCTTACATGATGTGGTTTGGAGTCCCTTCACCATGCTGGCCTCTTTCCAAACAAGCTGCATTTTTATGCCTGTTCCTCTTACAATTTATCTGTGCAGCAAGCATTTGTTGCACTCCTGCTGTATGCCAAGGATCATCTGGGGACACAACAAGGAGCAAGACTCACCAATTCTTGCATTCATGGAGCTCAGAACCGTAATTTGGAGTCCACTTTCCCTGTAGGGTATGGACCAGTCCTACAAGCATTGGAGAAGGAAGGTTGTTTGACCATCAGGACTGTAAACACCGCTCAGTGCTGAGGAGGAGCCTTGTTCTGAGTATTTAATGAACATTATTTGATGACAAGGCTGGACAATAGTTCTATTAACTTTCGGGCACTTAAAGATTAGCCATTCCATATAATCTTCATAGCAATCGTATGATGTAGTCTTGCCCTTTCCCAGCTCTCAAATGAACAGGAGATTGCATGGCTCATAAGTGAAGAGCCAAGCATTGCCCCTAAGTGTGTAAGACCCCGAATACCATACTTGTGTGTAAACATCAACACATGGCCTTCTCCATCATGGGGCTCCCAGGAAGATGGCCAGCTGTCATTCGTCTGGGGCCCAAGTTCTTTTCCAGGGTCTCTTGTCCCATGTGGCTCTAATTCCCTGACAACCTTAGTCTCCAGCCCACCCAAGTACAGGGAAGATCCTTGTGTTCTTCAAAGGCTCAACAAGGTGATTTGCTCAGACAGGAATAAATTATAAATTATATTGAGAGCAATCCTTTCTGTAGTTACAGTTTGGGCCAAAACATGAACTACTGTTCTCTGCCAGGGCTGCGGGACTGTAAGAAGAGCTGTGGAGTGGAGGGAAGGAGCTAGCAGTTGTGAGCACCCACCACGGGCCAGGGGCTGCGTCAGTGATAATGATAATAATCATCATCAACATTAATTGTGAACTTCCTCTGTGCCAGACATTGTTTTAAACTCTTTATATATATTAACTTACTTAATTTCTTTAACAACTGCATGAGTTAATTACTCTTATTATCCTCATTTTACTGATGAGGAAACTGAGAGGTTTAGGAACTTCCTTAAGTGATATAGTTAGTAAATAGCAAACTTGGGATCTGAACCCAGGCAATCTGGTTCCAGAGCCTGTGCTCTTATCAAAAGCGTGGTGAGCCCTTAAAATACTTTATCTCATTGAATTCTAATAGCCCTGTATGTGAAGTGTTATCTCAGCCCTGCTAGATCCGCCCACAGCAAATGCTTTGTACTAATAAGGTGTCAGTCTGCTCCCTTACTCTATATGCTTCCTGGAGGCAGGGACTGTGGCTGTCTTGTTCACTGCTATGTGTCCAGTGCCTAGCACAACAACATAATAGGCTATCAATACACAGAAAATAATGCACACATTTTACAAATAAGGAAACTGCAACAAACCATGCAAGGTCAAACCAGGAATGAGTCATAGAACTGAAATTGAAATCCAGATTTCCATGAGGTTGAATCCTAAGCTCTCTTTTTACCACATTTTCTTCTCTGCTATACATTGGGCTCGCTGGAAGAGTGGGGTCTGTTACCAAGTGGGTGCTTAATAAAATGTGCTATTAAATGAATGAAGTGGCCTGTCCCCAACTCTCCTCTTACCCCACCCCTTCCCCCACTTAACTTAGGATTCTTTTCTGTGATACCAACACATAGTCTAAGACATGTTCTCCATGCTCACCCCTCATCCTGACTCTGTTGTCTCTAGCTACTCCCTAATTACCTGCCATGTTTATATCACATCCTGCATGTGTCCCCAACCCCTTTTGGAAGTGCCTGTTGTTTGAGCTCACATCATACTTCAAGATAATGTGAGGGCCCACCTACATACTAATATTGCATTGATATTGCACACCCCACCAAACCTCTCAATATAAATTTTGCTTTGATTTGGTTTTTTTATTTTTTTACACCACTGACCTGAAGGCATTGGTTTGATTTCTTGGAATCCATGTGCTTATTGATGGAAATTTCCCCAGCCTACAAAAGCATTGGATAGAAAGAGTTTCCTGGGTTTTTAGGAGGTGGGGGCTTATACCAAGAGAAGTATGACACCTTCTTGAAATAAGCAGAGCCATTTCAGACTCAAAGGTTACAATGAGAGAATATCAGGCCAATGATAAAGTCACACGAGGTCAGAGGTAGTCTGAATTGCTGGAATGAGCCCTAACCCAAAGAGGCAATGCTTTCCAGTGAAATGAGCTATGAACCCAGGTTCTAAGTTCTTCCTTCCTGCCTTCCTTCCTTCCTTCCTTCATTCATTCCTTCATTCATTCCTTCATTCATTCTGGGAAAAATGTTCCAGGCGGGTGGACAGCATTTGCATCAGCTCAGCATATAGAAGGAGCATATTCTATTTAGGAAAAGATAAAGATGTTCCATATGAATGGAGGTGAGTTCACAGGGGGAAAGACAAAAGATAGCGCTTGCCAGGTAAGTGGAGGCTAGCTCTTAAAGTTTGTTCTTAAGGCAATGGAAAGCCGTTGATGAGATATAAGTACGAGAGTGCTTATGTTAATTTTCAATTTGTTATTAAAACACTTTGAACATTTTTGTAACATTTTTGGAGCTCTACATAAACTTCTTGTGTTTTGGTGGTCCTGGAGTCACAGGGCAGAGCTAGGAGCTAATTTCAGCTCTAACCCATAATATGATTTAGGCAAGTGACTTCCTATTTTGGGTGCTTAGTTTTCTCATCTCTAAAAGAAGAAGAAGAAAAGCAGCAGGTTGGCAAACTCAGCATGTTCAACAATTTTCGTTTGCTGAACTGTTCCCAGAGGGTCAACCAGCCTTCAATAGGTGCAATTAATAAATTGCAAAAGATAAATAGAGTGGCTTGAAAGATTTTATGTTCCTTATTTAAATTTTACCTATCTTTACAGCCTGCTGGGAAGCCTGTCATTCAATCCTTTGCAATAAAACAGCCCTGCATGAATGAAGCAAAATAAATCAGGAGTGGTGTGCTTTTAAACTCACTAAATGAAAGGCCAGCATGCGTGCAGCCTCCCTCCAAATTAATCACCAGATTAAATGCAAGACGTGCACACCAAATCAATAGCTTGTGACAGAGATCTCCTGCCTGTGCTTCAGGAAAATTCCACTTCCTTTCAGATGTTGTTGCTTGAAATGTCAGGAAGTTTCCATTCATCACCCGCCCTTGAAAATGCCACCATCACCGTGCTTCACGTTTCCTTGCTTCCTTTCCTCAAAGAAATGCAGGCACCTTGCAGCGAGCCCACTCACTGTCGCTGCCTCTCCTGGAGGCTGAAAGAGGGGCAGAGTGCAGAGAGGAGAGGCGTAGACATAAGAAAATCAAATCATAGAGAAGCCCAGTGTCTTGTTCCAATGTCCCAAGAGACAACACTCATATATTCCCTTGGGTGGGCAGCTTAGGGCAGTGGGAAGAACATGGGTTTAGGAGTTTGAGAGACAAGGATTTAAATCTTTTTTTTTTTTAATTCAGGATATTATGGGGGTACAAACATTTTGGTTACATGAAATGCATTTGCCTTGCTCAAGCCAGGGCCACAAGCGTGTCCTTCCCCCATACAGTGCACCTCGTCTCCATTAGCTGTGGGTTTACCCGCCCCACCCTCTCTACCCCCACCCCCCCAACTCCCCTACCTGACTGGCACTCAGTGAGTATTACTAATCTTGACTCCAACATCTCTCTGGGCATCACTACTGTTATCTATAAAACAGAGGAAATAAAAATACTATACATTCAAATGTTAACACCAACACTTACTAGTTCTATAATCTTGGGCAAGTTATGGGACCTCACTGTGCACAAGTGTCTTCATGGAGGTTAAATGTCCAGCCCATGTCCCCTGCTCAGCACATAATATTAATAATGGAGTACTACATCTCTAGGTCAAAGCTAAATCTACTTTCTAAGTCCCGTTTTGCAGTGCCATGATAATATTATTATAATAATTAAGAAAAACGGTGAAGATGGTAACACTAAAAACTAACGTTTATTGATCACTTACTACATGACATGTGTTCTAAGCCCTTTATTTGGATTAACTCACTGAGTACTCATAACAACCTTATCAGGCAAGTGTCATTAAGTTCTGCATTTTACAGATGAGAAAACTGAGGCACACAGAGTTTATATTACCGGCCACTGATGTTTTAGTTCATTTAGGCTGCTATAACAAAATACCATAATTGGGGTGGCTTATAAACAACAAACATTTATTTCTCACACTTCTGGAGATGGGGAAATGTGAGATCAAAATGCCTGCAGATTCAGTGTCTGGTGAGGGCCCACTTCCTCATTGATGGCGATCTTCTTGCTATAACCTCACAAGGCAGAAGGGATGAAGGATCTTTCTGGGTCTCTTTTATAAAGGATTAATCCAATTTACCAGGGTTCTGTCCTCATGACATTATCACCTCCCCAAAGCCCCACCTCTTGATACCATCACCTTGTTGGTTAAGATTTCGATGTATGGATTTGGGGGGAACATAAACATTCAGACCATAGCAACAGGCAAGTAGGGGAGCTGTCCTATCTCCTAGAGCACCTTGGGCTTCTCTCTTTCTTGACTTTACTATATGATCATGACATACCCCTTTATATGGCTTTCAACTCCACTAAATTTCCGGCTTCCCTGACTTAGGGAATAAGTGTTATCCAATTTTGTATTCCCAGAGTTTAGCACAGAGTAGGTGCTCCTTGAATTTAAAATGAAATGAAATTGATTTATCATTCGAAGGTGATAGACTATGAGTATTTAATAGCAATCTCTGAGTTGAGAAGGTGACTTCCTAGGTCAGAATGTCGCAGAGCTAGACATCATTTCACATAAAAAGTACTCAGCCAGACTGGGGCAAAGCAAAGACAAGAGCAGTGCAGATGACAACCAAAAAAAAAAAAAAAAACCTCAGAACCAGAAAACTCAACTCTTTCCTTTCTTACCCAAGTGAAAGACTCTTAGTAGATGTTTAATGTGTATAGTCTGGAAGTTGCCATTAGTGAATGGTGCACATGGTTGTCAAACACAGAGATGCCTAATAAACTGCAAAGGAAAATTTTTTGGAGTTCTAATTCCGGAGTGTTGGCTCTGTCATTTTTAACGAATTCTTGTGTCATATATAATCTTGGGTTGAAAAACTTCAGAGGGTATTGTTAGAGAGGGGTCTCAGGACTGAGGGGAACTCACTGACAATGGCAGTCAGGATTCTGATGCTAATTATCATGGTGCAGAAGAAAAATAAAGGCCTATAAATATTCATATGTAGAAAAATGCTCAACTGCACTGATCATTAAAGAAATTCAGACTAAATAATGAGATATTTTTTCAATGGTTGCAAAAGTTAACAAGATCAACAATATTCAGGTTCAGTGGGGCTCTGAGGAAATGGGTATGCTTGCCCTCTGTTAGTGAGAGTGCACCTTTGATGTCTCCACCCAAACCCTGTTTCTAGGGTTCTGTCACTCAGAAATACCAGCACATGCGCTCACAGGTATATTTTCAAGCACGTTCATTACAGCACCATTTGTAACAGTGAAACATTGGAAGCCTCCAAAGTAGAGAAATGGCTTAAAAAACTCACGGTATATTCATACAATGATTAGGGAGCAATGAAAACAAATACAGTAGGTCTATATGCGTGGACAAGGGAAGATGATCAAACTCTGGCAACTAAAACATGATGACCTTGGCTCCATAGGAGGCCTCTAGCACTCTGCTCTAGCTCTTTGCCTGCTCTGATTGATTCTTGCCTGTGCCACACCTGAAACATAACTAAGTGATTATAATGGACAGGGAAGGGAAAGGGGATGGGATTTTTTTTCATTTATGTCTGTGCTTTCCTTCCTTCCTTCCTTCCTTTATTATTAGGAGCATGCATATCTTACTGCATTTGAGCAACTATAACAAAAATATCATAAACTAGGTGGCTTGTAAATAGCAAATACAGTTGTCCCTTACTATCCATGCAGGATTCATTTCAGGACTCCCTATGGATATCAAAATCCATGATTTTCAAGTCTCATAAAAAATGGTATAGTATTTGCATATAGTTTATGTACATCCTCCTATATATTTAAAATCATCTCCAGATTATTTGTAATATCTAATACAATGCTTACAGATCACTTTATTCATGTGGATTTAACATAGCACTGGACACCCAGCAAATTCGAATTTTGTTTTTTTGAACTTTGTGGAATTTTTTTTCGAATACTTTAAATCTACAATTTATTGAATCCATAGATATGGAGCCCACATATATGGAGGGCTGACTATTTCTCACAGGCTTCTAAATAACAAACATTTATTTCTCACGGTTCTAGAGGCTGGGAAGTCCAAGATCAAGCACTGGCAGATGTGGCATCTGATGAAGGCCTGCTTTCTCATCAATGACACCTTCTCGCTGTGTCCTCACGTGGTGGAAAGGTCAAAGGAACTCTCTCTGGTCTTTTTTATAAGGGCACTAATCCCAATCATGAGACTTCCTCCCTCAAGACCTACTCACTACCCTAAGGCCCCGCCTCCTAGTACTATCACATTGGAGGCCAAGATTTCACTATATGATTTTTTGGGGGGACAGAAATATTCAGAACATAGCAATGCATTTTTCTAGCTATCAATATTACTTTGTTCTTTTTTAAAGTTCTGGTGTCCAGTAAAGACAAAGCCAGATTCTTGATGCCATAAGGTTTAATTCAATCTGGGTGTGCTACGTGTTATACTGTAATAAAAGTATGGACAAAAGCCTATGCTAATGCAGAGGAAAATGTGAAAACAACAACAACAACGACAACAATAAAAATTGTTGGAAGAGTGGGGGAAGGTTCAAAGTAGAGGAGGATCTGAGATTCAGCCTGGGCCTTGACTGGGGAGCAGGAGCTCTCCAGGGGAAACTTCGAAGGCAGAGCTGCCCAGGCATAGGCACATAAGAGCCCAAGCCTGAGGCATGGAACAGTGTGGGCTGTTGTGGGTCCACAGCTGGATGACTTCCTTGGCTCTCAGATGGTCTATTCCATCTTGGGATGGGGCACCAGGAGAAACACAACCTAAGGAATAGCCCATGTTTGACTCTAGTTGGGGGACAGCCATGGGGAGAGAAAGCAAGGAAGCTACAATGGATAGTTTGCACATTTTTTCGTCTGACCTGCTGTGGAATGTGGCTCATAACTCATCTGCATATGCAGCTATTGAACTGGACAAAGGAAACCCAGCCAGTGGACATTCCTGGGAAACTGTGATGAGGCCCAAATAGGAAATGCCAGTGAAGAGATTTTACTGGTGCCAAGCTCAAATGCCAGTGCTCAAGCTGTGCTCTTCAAGGAACCATTACCGCTTGTCAACTGCAGATAAGACACTTGCGTAAAAGGTAAATGGATAATAATCAGGATCTCACCAATTCCTTTCCAACCCTTTTGCATCTAACTCCACACTTCAAGAACCTTTGAAGAGGGATGATTATCCTAATTTTACATATCTTAGAACTGAAGCTCAGGGAGGGTTGATAAATTCCTCAAGGTCACACAGCTAAGGGAGACAGGATGATATCACTAAAAAACTCCTTTCAGTTGGAATGATATAGGCCTGTTTTAAAATCTTTATTCCATGACTCACTATTTGGGTGGCTTTAGGCAATTTACTTTCCTCTCTGAATCCATTTTCCCATCTGTAGAATGTGGATAATGTTACAGAACTGTTGGAAACATGGAATGAGATTAAGTATGTTGCCTACTTGCTACCCATGTTCCCTTCTTCCTTAGTGACTCACCCCTAATTTAGGGTGGAGGAGGCAGCAAATGCACTCTATTAAAACATTCAATTTTCCTGTCTCCCTGGCATCTGAGATGACCACATGACATCATTCTGGCCAATGAAATGTAAGCAGAAGTCTCTGGGAAAGGCAACTAGCCCAGCATAAGAAAGTTAAACCTTTTGGGGAAAAGCCTCTTTCCTCCTCTTCTTCCTCCTTGGACTTGGGAAGGGAGACATGAAGGTGCAGCCATCTTAGAAAAATGGGTGGGTTTGGGTCTCTGATGGTATTATTGGACTGCTTTTTCCTGGATTTCTTATTGCTTCAGACAAATGGACTCTGGTAGGTTAAGCAGTTTGCAGTTGACATATTCCTGGCTCATGGAGTAATCAAAGCTTTGACATGTCACACATACCCAGTGAATAGTAGCCACTTTGATTAAGGCAGGGACCTTTCCTTGAAGTGGGGGAAGAATTTAAGCCCCTGTACCCTACGCATAAAGCAGCATTAGGCTGTCTAGCCATCTACCTCACACCACTCAGCACTCCTTCTTCTGTTCTTGGTTTTGCTCACCTCCAAAGTTGGTGAGCCCACCACCTCTCCACCTGCAGAGCAGCTTCAATTTCAATGAGATAAGGCATCTAAAATCCCTAGTACAGTGCCTAGAAACAAGTATAAAACAAATGGGATTGTCCTCTTTTGAGGAAGAAGGTTTTAATGCAGCCTCTGCAAATGAGTCTTCCTGCTTAACAAACTCACATGGGAAATTTAGAGGGTCCTATAACATACAAGATAAAGAAACCCAAGCAGCTTTCTCATGGCATGCAAGTCCCCAAGCTTTGTTTAGAGCACCAGACTCCCCTGCCTGAGTCCTTAGACAATGCCCCCTCACTTACAATCTCACAGTGGGGTTTTTGTCACCTTCTGCTATTGCACTCATCTGATTGCAGTCACTGTGTTCCTTGCCCACGGAAGGTGAGAACTGTATCTCGTTTATCTTTGACTCCCTGGTAACCCTGCACAGAGCAGGTACTCAATAAATTACTGTCAAATGACTGACATTCCAGTCAGTGCCTAGGAGTCTATTCACATGGAGGCTTTTGCTTTTCTCTGAATATGGCTTAGCATTTTCATGCTTCAGTGCCTTTGTACAAGCTATTCCCTTGACTTGGATTCTCTGCTTCTACTCTCTGCTTGAAGGACTCCTACTTACCCGCATACACCACCTCAAACATCACTTCTTCCAACTCTCTCAGTTGCTCTCTCCCCTGTACTCTTAAGCTATCTTATATTTATTTCTACTGTAGCGCATAACTCACTATTATTGTGTTTATCTGTCTACATACTTCTTTTCCCTGTCAGACTGTGAGTTCTTTAAAGCATTTGGTGAATTTTTTTTCTATCAGTTGTATGCAAAATAGGTCCTGCTACATGGTATATATAGAGAATTTTGGTGAATTTGGTTACACGAAATTTTGGCTTTGAATTGTTGCCTGCCCCGTGCTTGTAGTGAGGCTTGTGACACCAGGCATTGAGGGGGAAAATGAAAGGAAATGAGCCTTTAATCTGTGTCTACTATGGACGAGACATTTCAGTCGTCCATGCTGCTTCCAGCGTAAGTATGAAACACACCCTTAAAGAGCTGCCACTTCATTGTGGAGACACACTATAATTGCATAAATGTTCCAGAGATTGGTATAAATTTAGATAATGGTCCCTTTGTCACTTTAAACCACACCTCCAGGGGTGACTGACTCACATGCATTCGTGGCTCTAAGAATCTGAGGAGCTCCCATGGCCCTGTCTATAGTGGGACCCCTTTTCCCCCAAAGACATCAGAGCCTGACCAGGATGGCCCACTCAGCTTCTCTCTAACAGAAAGATGAAATTTAGAAGGGGTTGCTGAAGAGATTAGGAGTTGTTGGAGGTGAGTCACATTTGTGGCAACCCTCCAGGGAGAAAGGCCATGAAGAATTTCAAGAAACTAGAATTGCTCTGGGTCCTCCTATCTTGGTAGTTCAGCATTTCCTTTGATTCTCTGAGACACCCCCAGCATCCTTCCAATAAATTTCCCCTTTGCTTAAGCTACACAAAGTCCATTTCAGATGCTTACCAGTTAAAAAAAAAAAAATCATAACTAATGCAGTCCACATTCCAAAAGAATTTCCTGTTTGGTCTCTGAATTGGTTAGGATTTGCTTCAGCTGCAAGTGACAGAAAATCCAAAATAACAGTGACTTAAAAAGTGTACAAGTTTATTGCTCTCATCTGATGCAGGCAGAGCTAGTTGCCTGACCCTCAGGGATCCAGGTCCCCTCTGCTGCACTGTTCCACCAGGCGCTCAGGACAGCACTTCCGTCTTGTGGGCCAAGATGGCTGCCCATACTCCAGTCCTGCCGTCACTCCAGCCTACAGGAAGGAAGAAGACAAGCCCGTCCCGTGAAAGACACACCCCAAAAGTAGAACACACCATTTCTGCTTAGTCATGTAACTCCCACATGCCAGGTATCTTCCGTATGCCTCTCAGACCCACTGCCTACCCCTCATTATCTGCTCTCTGCCTTGGTGGGCTGGCCTGTGTGGACCACAAAACCCTTCCCTTCATTCCATTACCCCTCAGGGAGGTAACAGCTTAGTCGATAGGAGCTCTGGATTACTACATTATACTTATAGTTCCTCCACACCCAGTCTTAGTAAATAAATAAATCCTCTTTGGCTTATCCTATTTTGAATGTGTCATCTATGTTTCGTAGGGATGTGATGCACCTACTTAACTACAAGGTTTTTATTTGGGGCCATGTATTCAACCTAGGCACTGAAGGTTCTATCACCAAAAAAGAAGAGGAGGACCAAGATTATGGGACAACTAGCAGTCTTTGCCCCAGTCCCATCAGTCTTCCTTGATTAGTTCTCTTGGTTCTTGTGTCCATTTTATAGGTTGAACCTTTTATCCCCTACTCTTAATACCCACAATGTAAGGAAATCACTGTCTTTTTTACCTCTTACAAGGCCATAAGAATCTGCAAATACACCTCTATAGACGGGAGAGTTATAATTGTTAATTAGTCCTGTTTGACCCAGGCAAGGAGGTAAAATCATCACCTGCTTAGTGAATGTATGCATGAAATGATGAAACTATGTTTTTAATTTTTTCAACTGCAAAATTGGCATATTGCATTACACAATGTCTAACTCCCATCTAGCTCTGATCTCCAAGTATTATTT
Organism: Propithecus coquereli; assembly: GCF_000956105.1. Lineage (NCBI taxonomy): Eukaryota > Metazoa > Chordata > Mammalia > Primates > Indriidae > Propithecus > Propithecus coquereli. The sequence goes on from NW_012138302.1 coordinate 9,460,413, forward strand.
CTACAGTTCTGTGCCACAATTTTCCATGAGTCAGAGAAAGAAATATAGCACCACTACTGTCAAGCTTAGGGGCAGGGTCCAGAGCACACAGTGGAGCAAGACAGACCCAAGGAGGTACTTGCCCTGGTGACCCAGACAGAACCAGGAGAGCAGACGTGGGTATTGGCACACACAGATTCTGACTGTTAGAACAGGCAAGAGATAGATGGCAGCTTTGCAGACAGGAAACAATCTCAAACAACCAGAGGAGGTGTGTAGGCCCAGGTGACTAGGAACCTGGAATCATATACACAAGGTAATATTCAATCCTAACAGAAACAAGGAAATTTCCTATCCTTTAATAGAATACTCCAGTTTTCCAACTCAAAACCTGAATGCTGTCTATGACTTCTACATTTTCCTTAATTCCCATATCCAGGTAGTCTTCAAACTTAGTTGGGTGTGCCTTCTAACTACCTCTCACTCATCTACTTCTCTTGGTTCCCACTTTTAATAACATAGCTCAGGCCCTGATCATCTTTTGCCTGTATTAATGCTACAGATTCCTGATGGACCATTATTTCCCTGCTAAAGACCCATTTTCCAAACTTTAGTCCCCCCAAGGGGGGAGGGGTTCCCTTGGATTCCATGGAATCCTTCTAAAATACAAACTAAACTATGTTATTCATCTGGGTAAACTATTCAGTAGTTTCTCAGTTCTCTCAGAACAGCGTCAAAATATTTAACAAGACCTTACGTTACTCAGCAATTACATCTCTTTTCAGCCTCATCTCACCCATTCCTCTTTCATCCCCTTCACACTACAGCCACTCTGAAATGCTTTCAGTTTGCAGAAGAAATCAAGTAGGCTTTGGCATATGTGTGCTTTACTTCCAACTCCCCTCTGTTCCTTTGGAAATGCTTTCCATCAGGACTGTACTCATAAGTCATCTTCTCCCATGGAAAGTCCATCTTGGTGCCCGTATCCTTGCTCAGGTTGGAACAGGTATCCCCACTTTGGGTTCTCATAACCTCTGGGCTTATCTTTACTGCATTAATTATCATGATGCATTGTTATTAATATTTCCATGTTATTTGCCTGCGACTTCCCAGTCTATGAGTTTCTTAAGGACAAGAGCTCTATATCATGCAACATGGCATCCCCAGCACCTACCACAGAAGCTGACAAAGGCAGTGGCCAAAGCATGCCATGGATTAGATGAATAGTGAACAAGGTCAATGTGAGGAGAAAAGTGGGCTTATCACTTTCCTTGTTTTAGACATCATACTTCTAGCTTTCACATTTTGTTTTGTTGTTGTGACATGAATATCTCTGCCTCCAGGCTTGAGGCTTACCTTTTTCTCTAATGTATAAATAAAAGTGTAATAGCTGAACTTCCATTTAAGTCCAGGATGGAAAGACAGGGTGCAGACATATTCTCCCATCATAAACAACAAGAAAACTAGAAAAAAATGACATGAAACAGGTGTTTTCAGACATTGGACAACAGAAGCACGATACTGTGATTCCTAGGAAAAGGGAAATAAGTAAGGCAAGCCCTTGGCCTTCTGCCTGGAATCTGGTTCTGGCCCCCACTGCAGGCTGAGGAAGGCCAAGCAGAGCACAGCAGTCTCACTAAGTTGAGAAGACAGAGATTGGAACTCTGGGAGGCTGAGGTGACCCAAAATTCTGGAACAGGGTTTCAGAGAGGAGAGAACTACATAGAAAAAGTACTTCATAGTCTTCGCTAAGTAGTAAGTCCTGCGTGCCTAGCAAAACTCTGTGAGACCAGGCAGTAGATGGATGGGGATTTGAAAGCTGAGCAATTCTCAGAGCTCACAGAGTTGGGAGATGTGTAAACTCCAGCCAGTAAGAGTGGAAGGGCCTTGTAGATCAGCTGGGGAGTTTAGCAGAGATCACAGAAGTGTCATGCCTTAGTAGTGTACTTAAACTATTCCTGGAGGAAATGCTTCTCTAGTCTTGCCCTAAAAATCTTTAAAAAACAAGTCTTGAGAGGATCACACTGATAGGCAAGTAACTTATCTGCCTACGAGGATAAGGCTCGACTACTTTAAAGAACAACAAAATCCAGACATTCAAAACACAATATTCAATATTCAATAAAAAAAATTATCAGACATACCAAGAAGTAGGCAAATGTGATCTATAATGAGGAAAAAAGAATCAGTCAATAGAAACAGATTCAACAATAGTAGAAATGATACAGAGTTAGCAGACAAGGACCTTTAAAAAGATATTAAGTTATGTAGAAATAGCCAAAGTAAACACAAATGTAGTGAGGAGAGAAATGGGAGATATAAAAAAGACAAAGTAAAATGTCTAAAGATTAAAAATATACAATATGTGTCAGGAACAAAACTCCTCTGGAAAGATTAAGAGCATATTATATATTGCTGGAGAAAATATCAGTAACTTTAAATACTGGTAATAGAAACTATCCAAAACGAATCTTATAGAAGAAAATGATTCCACAAATGATGCACAGTGACCTATGGGGCAATACGGTGTTCCAGAAGAAGAGGCTGGGGCAAGGAGAAACAAGAATGTTTGAAGACACAATGGCTAAAAATTCTCAAATTTGATGAGAAATATAATCTCAACGAACCTCAAACAGGATAACAAAGAAAACTCCACGGGGGCACACCATAACCAAATTTTTTAAAACAAGCGATAAAGAGAAAATCTTAAAAGTAGCCAAAGGAAAAAAAGTCACATTATTAAGGAACAAAGATAAGAAATGAGTACAGACTTCTCATCTCAAACTATGCAGGGAGACATGGAGCATTTTATATTCAAAGTGCTGAATGAAAGAAGAAAAAACAGAACTGTCAACCTAGATTTCTGCATCCAATGAAATTATCCTTCAAAAATGAAGGTTAAATAAAGACTTTGAGGCAAATATGAGCTGAGATCATTTGTCGCCAGCAGACCTAAACTCTAAGAAGTATTGAAGTTTATCCTTTAAACAGAAGAAAAAGTTCAACAGATGGAAAGCTTGAATGTAGAAAAGAAATGAAGAATGCAAGATAAGGTAAATGTAAGAGGAAACATAAAATACTTTTTATTTCTTAATTTCTTTTTTTAATTTCATAATTAATATTTCAAATTTTTCTTTTTATTTCTTAACATAGGTGTACTACAATACCAATCAACAAATGTCTATTAAGTAAGCTTATGTATATACAGAAGTAGCAGTAGGTATTTTATAAAGATGTTTGTAATTTAAATTATCAAATAAAACAATAATGGGGTAAGACCATTTGAAGGAACTCTGTAAGTATACTTTAGAAGAAAACTAATTTAAAAATAATCACCATCTAATATAGTTCAATTTATAGAGCAATTCAAAGCAAATATAATAACAGAATATTTTGTGAGTTTTAATATATGTAGAAGTAAAATGTAGAGCAAAAGACAGGAGTGGAAAATGGAAGTATATTATAGTATGATTTTTATATGTGATGTGGTATAATATTATTTAAAGGTAGGTTGTGATAAGTCAAAGAAACATATAGTAAACCTGAGAGCAAAGGTTGGCAAACTTGTTCTAGAAAGGGCTAGGTAGTAAATATTTCAGGCTTTGTGTTCCATATAGTCTCTGTTACAACTACTCAACTCTGCCACTATAGCATGAAGCTCATCAGTTAGATAGACAGCCATAGAAAATATATAAATGAACGGGTAAGACTGTGTTCCAAAGAAACTTTGTGAAAACAAGAGGTGGGTCAGATTTGACTGCAGGCTTGCCAACCTCTGCCCTAGAGCAACCACTAAAAATAAA
>NW_012138302.1:9465014-9553623 GCF_000956105.1 Propithecus coquereli
AAAAAAAAAAAAAAAAAAAATAGATAAATTTGCTATAATATTTAAAAGATTTCAATACTTCTTTCTCAGTAATTGATATAACAAGTATAAAGAAAATCAGCAAAGAGATCACAGATTTGAACAAATGTGTCAACCAACTTGACATTATTGATATTTATAGAACATTTCACCATCAGAATACACCTTCTTTTCAAGTGCTCGTGGAACATTTAAGATGTATCACATGTAAAGCAATAAAACAAGTCCTAGTAAATTTAAAAATATTAAAATCATGTAGAATATTCTTTTTGATCACAATAAGAATAGATTAGAAATCATATTTCCAGACAACTGTCTGAAAAATCCTCAAATATTTGGAAATTTAAAAAGACAGTTCTCAATAACTCATGGATCAGAAAATAAATCACAAAGGATATTACAGAATACATTGTAGTAAATGAAATGAAAATACTCCAGAATTTGTGAGATGCAGCTAAGGCAATGATCAGGGAAAATTTATGGCTTTAAGTGTTTATATTAGAAAATTAGAAATGTCCAAAATCAGTGACCCACCTTAAGAAGAAAAAGAAAATCGACTTAAACCTAAATACGCAGAAGTAAGGAAATGATAAATATAAGAACAGAAATCAAGGAAATAGAAAAATCTTCTTAGAGAAAATCAATGAATCCAAAAGCTAGCTTTTTGAAAAGATAAATAAATTGATAAATCTCTAGTAAAGTCAATGAAATAAGAGAGGAGAAAGACACAAATGTCCAATAACAGGAAAGAATAAAGGCCATCATTAAAAATCCTAAAGCAATTAAAAGGATAATAAAGTAATATTATAAAGAACATTATGCCAAAAATCTAACAATTTACATGAAATGTACAAATTCCTTGAAGACTCTGATTACCAAAACTGATTCCAGATGAAATATAAAATCTATATTGCCCTAAATCTATTATAGAATTTGTTGCTGTTATTAAAAACTTTCCATAAATAAAAGTAAAGACTTCCAAGATAAATTATATCAAACAGTTAAGGAAGAAACAGTACCAATCCTACACAAATTGTTTCAAAAAACAGGGGAGGAGGAAATACTTCACAATTCATTTTACAAGGCTGGCCTTACCCTACTATCAAAACCAGAGAATTTATAAGAAAAACAAAACAACAAACTAATATCCTTCAAGAACGTAGATGTAAAAATTCTTTTAAAAAGTAGCAAATAAAATCCAGGGATATGTAGAAAAGGATAGCATAGCACATCCAAGTAGAGTTTATTCCAAGAATACAGGGTTGGTTTAAGATTTAAAAATCACTTAATGTAATTTAACATATTAACAGAAAAAAGAGAAAAATGCAAAGGATGCAGAAAAAGCATTTTCCAAAGTTCAGTATTCATACATTATTTTAAAAAAACAAACTGCTCAATACCTAAGAATAGAAAGGAACTTCCTTAACCTGATAAAAGGCATCTATGAAAAAGTCATAACTAACATACAAAAAGGTGAATGACTAAATGCCTTCATCCTAAAATTGGAATCAGACCATTAACTTATATCATAATACAAAAAATGGCTCAAAATGAATCATAGATTTAAATGTAAAAGCTAAAACTACAAATTTCCAGAGGAAAACACAGAACCAAATATTTGAAATGTTTATGTTGGCAAATATTTCAGTAGGACTTATACATATGAAACAGTTTAATAAACTGGGCTTAAAATTTAAAACTGCTCTTCCAAAGACAGCATCAAAAGAATAGTCAGGCATTCCATAGATTGGGAAAAATATCTGTCATAGATAAATTGGACAAAGGACAAAAATTCAAACTATATAAAGAATTCTTACAACTCAAGAAGACTAAAAATTTTCTTTAAGAAAGGGCAAAACTTAAGACACTTTCCAAAAGAAGATATACTAGTGGCCAATAAACATGTGAGAAGATGCTTAATATTATTAGTCATCAGGGAGATGCAAATTAAAATCACAGTGAGACACCAGGACACAGCCCTTAAAATGGCTAAATTTAGAAAGATTGATAACACCAAGTGTTGCCAAGGATGTGGAGTAACTAAAATTCTCGTATGTTTCTGGTGGTAACCAAAAACAGTACAACCACTCTGGGAGTAATTAGGCACTTTCTTATAAAATTAAGCATGTACTTCCCCTGTATCTCAGCAATTCCACTTCAAGGTACTTACATAAGAGAAATAAAAACATTATGTCCACATAAAGATTTGTACACAAATGTTCATAACAGCTTTATTGATACAGTTTCCAAACTGGAAACAACCCAAATGACCACCAACAGGTGAATGAATAAACGCCATATCCATACAATAAAATACTGCTCCTCACTGAACTCTCTGTGAACTCCTCCACTTCTGTCCTCACTCATGTCTCACTCTCTCGTTCCCGCTCCTCAAGGCTGTTCCAGCTCTCTCTAGTGGGTTCCACTGGAAATCCCAGCATGCTCCTCTCTCCTCCATCTCCCGACGCTTGACCAACACAGCACTGCTTTGCAGAGAGCGTTTTACTCAAGTTTTGGTGATGAAGGAGGGAGGTCACATCACAAGAGAGGAAACAATCAAGACTAAACCTCGGACGGCATGTCCGTGGTATTCATCATGTGCCCCGTGAAGGCAGTGACTCACGGCCTCCTTAGTCGTCTGCAGCCTGCTTCCCTGGGGCCGGACCCAGCTTCCATTCTCTCCCTGTTTCAAACACTCAAGATGCTGACAAGGGATGATGGGAGGGGGGAAAACTCCTAAGTCTTATTATGTTGTAAAATAGAAAAGTGTAAGTCTTGTCCCTTTTTGCCCTTTTGCGCCAAGATGAGCTCTGGTGCCTGTCTTCTCATAGCCCCCCAAGCCAATTACAGTAACTTTTTAAGAAAAAGAGCATTTATTTCCTTAAAAAACCAGTTTTTCTAGATTAGCATTTTTCCACCTGGGACCCTTATTAAAAATGCAAACGACTGTGCCCACACCAAATCCATTGAAGAATTCTTAGCCTGGGACCTAGGAATCTGCATTTCAACTAGCACATCACCCCACCAAACTCTCCCTGCCTTTAATTCTTAGGCAGTTTAAAACAGCAACAGTTCTCCTTGTTTTGTGGTTAATAGATCCTCCAGATATACTCTAATAAATGTCCTTTAAGCCAGAGGTCTCTCACCCATGCAGTAGTTGATATTTGAATTTTTTGTGCAGAACTGATCCGTGTCTCAATCTCTGTCTCCACAGACTACCTTTTGGATCACAGGGAAAGTTTTGGACCACCAGCTCCACAATACTGCACTGGGTAGAACCACAAAAATGTTGCTTTGTCATAAGCCTTCCTTTGGGTTCTCAGATTGTATTTTAGGCTGGTGGCCTAGGAAATATCTTCTGACTCCATAATGTGATGTCTCTCTGTAGCTCCTTAAAGCACAAAGTCACCCCAAACACTTATCACTGCTCTTAACCATAGATTACTATGGGCTGCCTATGCCACCAGGAAGTTTTATGGCAAGCTCTGAAAACAAGAATTGCCCGTTGGAATCTTTAGATTGGCAAGATCTAACTGAAGTTGTTAAACAAAGTTCTGGAAACATGGTCTGGGCATGTGCTATGTCTAGAGCCATGGAATTGCTTAAGGGAAAACCTTGAAATAGCAAATGACAAAACTTTCCCTGAAGTTCACAGATGTTCTCTACAAACACTAGAAGCATGCCAAGGACTATATTTCATTGGACCTCTTATCAGTGAGCACACAAAGATCAAGAATCAACACTAAATATGTGGCTTGATAGAAATAAAGTTTTCAAAGCCCTTCTGTTTGCCGTTCCAGTAATTGTTCACATCATAATTCTTTATTTTTTTTTATAGATATGGGATCTGACTATGTGGTCCAGGCTGGAATGCAGTGGCTAGTCACAGGCACCAGGCATGATTATGGCACACTTCAGCTTTAAACTCCTGGGCTCCAGTGCTCCTCCCACTTCAGCCTCCTGAGTAGCTGGGACTATAGGCACATGCCACCACTCCCTGGAAGCACAATTCTCTCCCCTACCCCAGATTTTGTTGAATTGCTTCGATTCCTTCTGGGATTACAAATGTAGAGACTAAGGTATAGACACACATTGTCCATCTGCTTATGAAAATTATGGTGATCATCATGGCCTGGAGAGAATTATGCTTAGTAAATGTGGTTATTGCTAATCTTTTTTATTTATTTATTTTTTTTTGAGACAGAGTCTGGCTCTGTTGCCCTGGCTAGAGTGCCGTGGCATCAGCCTAGCTCACAGCAACCTCAAACTCCTGGGCTCAAGCGATCCTCCTGCCTCAGCCTCCCGAGTAGCTGGGACTACAGGCATGCGCCACCATGCCCGGCTAATTTTTTCTATATATTTTTAGTTGTTCAGATAATTACTTTCTATTTTTAGTAGAGACAGGATCTCTCTCTTGCTCAGGCTGGTCTCATACTCCTGACCTTGAGGGATCCGCCCGCCGCGGCCTCCCAGAGTGCTAGGATTACAGGTGTGAGCAACAGTGCCCTGGCCTGCTAGTCTTTTAAATATAAATACTATAGTTGTGGTTTTCTGTTGCAAATTTTTAATCTCCCTGAGTATAGACATGCTAGTTTTTACTAACTATGAGAATGTTACAGCTCCATGGACAAGAAGAGCCATTAACGTTTATCTAGTGGTTCTATGTTCACACCATCTTATATTTCAATTATGGTCTTCCATCCTCAACACAATCCTATGAAAAAGACTCTTTGTTCACCTTCATTTTGCAAATGAGGCATTTTGCATACTGAGGCAAAGTCCTTATGACTGTAGATTGAGGGCTGGGAGGTTCAACTTCAAAGCACTGATGCCTAACTGTGGTATTGTACTCATTCAACAAACATTTGCTGAGTGTCTGTTCTGTGCCAGGCACGGTGGTCGTCTCTGGGTACACAACAGTGAACAAAAGAGAAAAAAGTCCCTCCCCCAATGGGGATTATATTTTATTTCATATCTATCCCTTGAATTTATGATAATTTATCTAACCAGTCCCTATTGTGGGATGTTGAGATTGTTTCTGATTTAATGGCTTTAAAAAATTAAAAATTAAAAATCAAAAAGTAACAGTGTGAGGGACAGAATTCTGATTTATAAAGCCATATATTTCCCAGTGTCTGTTTATTTCATTAAAGGAGTTTCTCAGAATGGGAATTATAAAGTTCAAGGGTATGAATATTCATTCGAGTTCCTGATTCATGTTGCTGAATAACTCTCAGAACGGGTGTCACGGTTTACACTCCCATCAGCTTCAGCAGTTCTGAGAATGTCCACGTCACCACCCCCTTGCCAACACGGAATACTCTTTCTTCTCTTTTTAATCCTTGTCTGCCTGATAGCCATCATATTCATAGCTCTGTAACAACAAACACCATACCAACTTAGTTTTATTTAGAGAAAATGAATTTCACTGATTCAAAATAGTTCAAGACCGACAATTTGTATTAAAAACACCTCACCTCCCCCATAATCTAAAAGTAAAATTCAATACTTTCTTCACAGTGCACATGATTATCTTTATTAAACTCTCAATTGTTTCTGAGAAACAGGTCTGATTAACAGGGCTTATTGACACAGAAATCTCTCTGTGGAGTGGCTTATATACATTCCCACACCTGTAACCATTGTGCCTGTGAGCAATTGGCTGTTTTGTGAGGTAGTGACTTGCCTATCCTGAAGGAATCTAAAACCATGCCACTATGCTGGAATGACATTTGATCTGGCCCATTTTAGCATCTTCCTTGCACTGCCTCTCCTAATTAGGTGTGATTTCTCCTTGCATGGGATTTCCAGAGCACATTTTATGTACCTCTGTTTGATACTTAACATACTCAGTCATGTTGAGTGTGTACTTTCCTTAGCTCTCAGGCTAAAAAAATAAAGTTAATGGCACCTGCTGTATAGATCTGTTGAGAGAATTAAATGAATCAATGCACATAAAGCACTTAGCACAGTGCCTAGAACAGAAATGCCTTCAACAAATATTTGTTGAACGAAGGAATGAATAGTCAATGCACAATAAATCTTAGATGCTGCCAACTGCTAGCAAGTGGTTCTCAAACCTTAGTGTGCATAAAATTAATCAGGGGAACTTGTATAAAACTGCAGACCCTGAAGCCCCACCTCCAGAAATTGTAATTCGATAAGCCTAGGGTGATTCTGACACAGGCGGCCCAGGCACTACATGTAACTTAGAGAATCATTGGTGAGCCTGTGAGCTCTGGGCTGGCAACGAAAACATATGTTCATCTCTAAAGGACCCCACACCTATCTATCCCAGTCCCTGGCATGCAGTAGGTGCTCAAGGAGAGTTAACTTGAATTTCAGCCTTGTTGGGTGAAGGAAGTATTGTTTCCAGTCCTATCAATACAAAGCAGAGAACTGAGGGTTCTAAAATAGGTCTGGAGCCTCATCCCCCTTCAGATGTGATCTCAAAGCTAGATCTCAAAGCTAGATTGTTGTACTGGGGCAGAATTTCCCCAGATCTCACATTCTTCTATGGGTCCCTCAACAGTGCCAAAATTTGAGCACTTTACTATGTACCAGGTTCTTTGTCTGATTTAATCCTCATTATATCTCTGTGAGGGGGGAAACTGAGGCTCAGAGAGTTTGTTACCTGTCTGAAGTCACACAGCAAGTGATGATGCGGGTTTCAAACGAGGCATGAGCCATTGCCAAACCTGAGCATCTTCTCCAGCTCACAGCAGGATGGAGGAAGGAGACTGAGAAGCATCACTTTTGTCCTGCAGGGCAGTGTGGGGTCCAGTGCGTGCTTGAGTGTGTGTGTGTGTGTGTGTGTGTGTGTGTGTGTGTGTGTGGCGCCAGCAAATTCCTGATCATAGGTAATTGCATAAAACAGAAAAGATATGTTCCTTTGTATTAATAAGTAGGTACTATAAATATAGGCTATTAAGTAACACTGACTTCATCTCTCACTAACCAGCCCCTGCCACTTTGCATGCTACACATGTACAGCATGACTCAAAGGACCCTCAGGCAGCAGGTGGGTTAAAAATCAATCAAACAATAATAATTTTCATGAACGGGAACTCCCCAGCTTCCCAGTTGGCTGTTCAGTTAATCATGAGTCATGAATCTCCTTTTTAGGGTAATATTTATTATACAGCATAGCTAGTTATAGGGAATACGTAATATCCATTTATCTGATGGGAAACATGTTATTAAAACATTACCTAATGATAGATTGACCTGATAAATAATCCCTAGGATTAAACAAGAAAAGGTTGGGGAGGGGTTAGGGAAGGATTGTAGGGAACAGAAAGTTGAATAGAAATAAGCCATGGTTTGGGGGTAAATAAAAACGCATTTGTCCAGAGCTGGGTGTTGAAATAATCCTTACTGCAATAATTAGAATAGAGAAGGTAGAGGGAGAGACAGACAGGGACAAAGACACAGAAAAGGAGAAGCAGAAAGTAAGGATGAAGGTAGGATATGGTTAATAATATAATCAGAGGCACCTTTTCAATGTGTTGTTAGTATGTGCAGGCACTGAGCTCATTCTTTTACATATATCCTCATTTTTATTCTCACGAGAAGCCTGGGGATCACTCCCACTACCACCCCCCTTTCTCGGGTTCCAGCCAGTAGAGTAAAGCAGTTACAAGTGCAGACCCTGGAGCTAGAGAGTCTGAGTTTGCATCACAGCTCCCTATTAACTCGCTGTGAAATCTTAATCTACTTGTGCCTCAGTGTTTTAATCTGTAAAAGAGACATAATATTAATTTTGTCCACTTTAGAGGGTTGTTTAGAGGATTAAAGCAGTTAATTAAAAAAGTACTTAGAACAGTGTGTGGCACTTTGTAAAGTCAATAAATTCAGCTACCATTTCAATGACAGCTGAAGAACCTGAGAAGTTAAATCACTTGCCCAAAGTCACAAAGCTTGATTGTGGCCGAGCTGGGATTTGAATCTCGTCTGTCTGCCTGCAGACCACGTGCTCTCAGTCTCTCTGCTTTGCCTGATGGGAGCAGTAATGGAGGGCACTAAAGAGATACAGCAGATGCTTTCCTAAGGCACATGATCCCAACACCCACCATTGGAGTCAACTGACCCTAAATTTAAAGGTCATTTTATGACCAGAGAGTACGGTCTAGAAAGAATCCCAGAGGGCATCTCACCCAAAGGTTGCCAACTGTTATCCTGGGGGTCCCTTCATTTCCTACAGACATGATTTGTTTGGTCTACACAGTGTTGGCTGGTTCAGAGTTATGACAATTTTTGAATCAGTTGCCAAAATTAAAAACTATGAGATTTCATTTAAAAACCCGGATTTATATCTTCTCTAGAAAAGTCAGAGGATCTGGCGACCCTGGACCCTCTTCCCTACATACAAGAGTCAGGTGTATTCAGCAGCCTCTGAGTATATCCTCACCATTCCCAACCATCACTTGCATCTGGCCCACTTCACACGTTTATGTCCACATGACAGTCCATCCAATCTGGGCCAACAGGACCCATGCTCCCTGAACTTCCTTCCTTTGGATTCAATACCCTAGCTCAATTTTCCAAAGTGGGAGAGTCTTAGTCCTCCCCCCAGGTTGCCACCTCTTCTGAAATCTTGCATTGATCCATGCTCCTCTCACACCAGGGGACTCTGAAAGAACCCAGCTCCCTTGGTGGGTTTTCAGCAGCACAGAGTACTGGGGGATGGTTGACTCACATCTCCTGAGACCTCTCATCAAAGTGTCTCCTATTGGACCAGCCTCACCAGGTTAAGGAGTATTTCCTTGAGACTCTCAGCTTCCTGGTGACAAGGAAGCTCAGGCTATCCCAGAATGTTGATCTGTCCCAGGGTCTTCACTGGGCATTAGAGAAGCTTCTTGTCTGAAGTTACCTGCTTTCTCTCTGCCCCTGCAAGTTATAGGGTTTCTCCTCCACTACACAGTCAAGCCCATCTTATTCAAGTGTTGCCAAGATCACAGCGACACTCACTTGATTTTTTTACTATTGAAAGCAGTGACTCTCAGCTAACCCCAGAGGCTCTGACAGGCACCTCAAATTCAGCGGCTCAGTGATTCACCAGCCCCAGTGAACACCTTTATGCCAGGCTTTGTGCTGCTGCTGTGTTCTCAAGAGCAGAAGATGCTAACCTTACTTTGAGTACCTGGTTATCTTATTTAATCTGCATGACTACTCTGTGAGGTAGATATTAGAATCCCCATTCTATAGATAGGAAAATGGAGGCTGAGCAAGGTTAATATCTTGTCCAATGACAAGTCTGTCTAATTCCAAAGTTTCGTGTTTTGTATAGTCCAGCAGGTATAAAAACTTAGATATCTACAATGGAGAAAAGAACATAAGAACATAATGAACTCTCTGTAAGACAGGAGGTGATTATAAAGAACGAGAGGTGATATCTGACTGAGAGGATCAGGAAAGCTCTATAGAGAAGGTAAACTAAGGCAGATTTTTGGGAAATGGGAAGGTCTTTTGGGTGGAAGAGAAAATTACATCTGGAGGCCCCAGCAATACAAAGTATCAAAGGTGTAAAATCATGGGGTATGTTGTTCAGTTTACCTGGCCTGGGACATTTTTGCAAAAATGAGGAGAAAGAAAAGGCTGGATTATGGGGGTGCAGTGAAGTGTTTGGACTAACAGGCACCGGGGAGTCTTAGATGGACTTTCAGCAGGGTCTAGTCATGATCATTAGCTCCAGAGAGAGACACCCTCTCCTCCTCCTCTTCTTCTTCCTTCTGTCATTGTTGAATCCTTTTGCCAAAGACAAGTTTTAGTGTGGGGGTCCAAAGAGACAGCCTTGTGTAGAAGAAAAGGTATGAGCTTTGGAGATTGATTCTATCTGGAACAAGGAGAGTTGAACATTATTTATTGAGAAAGGGGCATTTGACCAGAGCCATGAAGGATAGATGAGGTGTCAGCACACAGAGATGAGGACAAAGGACATCCACATTCCAGATGCAGAAATCAGTGGGAGCACAGGGACAGAGGCAGGAATTTGCAGGCACACTGAGGGAGCAGTGAATAATTTACTCTTCCTGAAATGGACAGTTGAGGGTGTATGTGTGTATGTGAAGTAGGTATAAGACAGAAATGGTAGATCTTTGGCAAACGTGAAACTAAGGAGCCCTTTTCTAATCTGAAACACAAAGGATGCCTGGAAGGATTTTGAGCAAGGGAGTGATATTGATGACTTGGGCAAGAGTCAGCAGGATGGATCAAGGAGAAGGAAGGAGAGGCAGACACCAAAGAGAGAGCAGAGCCAACACTTCGGGCCAGATGCAATGCACACATGAACTAGAACAGTGGTGGCTGGAATGTAGAGCTCTTTCCAATGGGCTTCAGGAATATTTAGCCTCGTTGTAAACATGATCTACTCTTGTCATTATTGTCCCCCTCCTCTCCCTCTCGCTCCCCTTCTCCTCCTCCTCCTTCTTCCTCTTCTTCTACCTATTTTCCTCCTCCTTTTTCTTCTTTTCCTTCTCTTTCTCTTCCTCCTTCCCTTCCTCTTCATCTTCTATAATCATTTCCATCTCAATAGCCTGCCCAGATTTACTTGCACAATCATTTCCTCATTCGGTTGTTCATAATTTTTTTCAACTCTGTAAGAATTAGAAGTGGATTCTGCTGGGAGTAACAGAAAACCCCCAGATAACAGTAAATCTTCCTTCTCTGTCACATCCTGTAGGCAGCACAGGCCTAGTATGGCAGCTCCCTCATTGTCAGGCCCAGGTTCTTTCTACCTTGTTGCTCTGCCTTTCCCAGCTCATGGCTTCCACCTCATAATTGAAGATGGCTGCTTGAGCTTTAACCATTCTGTTTTCATGCAGCAGAATGGCAGAGGAGGGATGGAGAAGGGCACACTCTCTCTCTTTTAAGAACACTTCCTGGAATTTGCACAATCCAGTTCTGTTCACTCCCAATTAGCCAGATCTTAGTCCTTGATGTTACTTTGTGCATCTTAGTCCTTTGTCCTCCTCTGTGTTTTAGATTGCCAGACCTAGGGGTCAGGAAGCCTGGGAAATGAGGGATAGAATTGAGACCTGCTGGTGTGGCGACTACTCCCTGATCTCCCATTCCTATGCAGATGAAAGCAATTGCATCCCTCGCAAAGTCACGCCCTAGCAAACATTTTCTCACTGCTTCCCAGGAAGGCATGTGCTCTGTGCTTTGCAGGGATATAGAGAAATACTGACCATGGCATCTACCCTCAAGATGCTTAAGTGCTCACAAGTATAGAATCTCAGAGCTGGAAGGGATCTTAGGGATCATCTAGTCCAGGCCTCTCTTCTACTCCATTGTAGGAGAACCATCTTCAACTTCTGCTTACATGTCTCCAGAGCTGGGGGCTACCATGTGAGGCAACATACTCTGAGTCAATAATGGCCATTTTTTATAATGAATAATATTTGTGACCATGTAACTTCTACCCAATAGCCCTGGTTCTTTCAGGAAACAGGTCTTGCTTATTCTTCATTCTATGACATAACCTGATTGCCATGTGAAGGTAGCTCTCACATCTGTTTGTACATCTGTCTGTCCCCTACTTTCCCAACTAGTCTCCTTCCTAAATGGAAAAGGGTTGTGCCATATGGTCAAGCTCACATACTTCTGAGTTGTCAAGCCTGGCCCTGTGTGACCCTGAGCAAATGACTTATACTCTCTGAGCCTTCATTTTTCCGTTTGTAAGACGAGGCTAATATCACTCACCTTATGAGATAGTGTGAGGTTTAATGAACTAATGAATGCAAAACACAGAGCCTGACACCAAATATAGCTGTTATTATCATTACTGATATCTTTATAGTTAATTACAATGAAACATCTCTGGCCCCTCTTCCGTCTTGAGTAAATTGTGATATTAGATAATAAGGGAAAATAAACTTTTCTCCCCAAATAACACTTGGGGGGAAATTAGCATAAAAATATTGCCTATAATTGTGACCAGGAGCCATAATTTTTGCTCCCTTTACCAGTGTCACTGGATTGCTGTTGCTGTCCATAGAAAATCACCTCCTGGGGTCGCCAGTTTGCTGTCTCCATTTGCAAACTGCCTCCTGGGAAGCTCCATCTGTTACAATGGGCACTGGCATTCCTTGGGCTAATTTTTTTTTTTTTTTTTTGGTTAGCAGAAGCAGACACAACACAAATAAACAAATATATTAGAAGAACTCAAAGATCATCTGCATTGGATAGGGAGGAGGAGTCAGAAACCCTGGGGTTCTAAAATCCTCCTTGCCACTGACTGGCTGTGTGACCAGGAATGAGTTATAGTGCCCCTGTGGGCCTCCGATTTTGGAGAGCTTGTTCAGCAGCAGCATCCCAATCACAGAAAGGATGTGCCATGGCTTGGATTCCCCTGAAATCTCTTTCTCCCCAGCTAAAGCTGGTCCAGGTGCGACCAGCATCTGGGCAGAGGCTGAGTGCATGCCCATGCATGATCTGTGAGCCAAGCACAGGCTGCCTGCTACCAGAGTGTGATTGTTCTTGTGATTTAGCAACACCCAGCAAACATGTCCCATCAGGACTGAGCTAAAAATAGGTTCTATGCATGGAGCCCAGGAAAATCAGCGGCCCAGCACACAGGATGTTGGCCAACCAGGCAGAACCAAGCTGCCACCACCACTCCAGGGGCACAGTGGCCAAAGAGACAAGGTCTGGCTAATTTCCCCACATGTATGTTCCATTCCCACTCTCCCCCTGCACCCCTTTCACATTGGGACCAGTGCCTTTCCACTCCCTTTCTGCCCTCTCTTCTACTTCTGGATAAACTGACTTTTGCAGAGGTGCTGAGCATGGGTGTTGCGTAGTAAAAAGAGCTAGTGTTCAGGTATCAGTGGGCTTGGATTCAAATCCTGAGTTAGCTGTTTGACCCACGAGCATGAGACCCTTTGAACCTGAGTCGCCTCCATGATACAGTGGTGTTAATTACCCCTGCTTCTAAGAATTTTCCAAGTACTAAAAGCAGCAAGTGGCTAGAGCAATGGTTCTCGAAATGTGTCATGCATCATAAACACATATTATCATAATATTATCATATGATTATAATGATCATATTATCATAATCACTTGGGTCGGGGAGCTTGTTAAACCAGAGATGGCTGGGCCCCGCCCCCTACCGGTTTCTAACTCATTGGATCTGGAGAGCATTGCTTGTTCCACAACGAGGTCCCAGGGGACGCTGATGCTGCTGGTCCAGGGACCACACGTGAGGAGCACTGGGTTAGAGGTTAAGTCCATGAGCCCTTGAGTCAGACCATAAGGGTGTGACTCTGGGTCCTGCCCCTTGTAGCAGAGTGACTTTGGGCAAGTTTCTAAACCTTTCTGAGCCTGATCTGGAAAACAAGGGAATAATAATTCCTACTTTATAGTGTTGATGTGAGGATTAAGTGAGTTAATTCATGTAAAAGCACTTAAAACAGCATCTGGCAAACAGCAAGCATTGAGTAAACATTAGCTTTTATTAGTATCACAGAGTCTGCACAGAGTTCAGTACATGTTCTTTTTCTGTCTTTCCCTGAAGCTATTGCTGGTTACACTTGAATTTCTGTCTCCACACCACCTCCCACCCAGCGGTCTTTGTGTTCTGAGCATTGCCCTTCTGCGTGGAAGGGTAGGCATGTGCTAGGAAGATCGGGGGCCACCAAAGAGCACAGATAGAATATTAAACTTCAGAGATCACAGAAGAACCTGAAGCCCTCAAACAAGAATGGGCTTACCCAAGGGGATCCAGTCTGCAGGAGCAGAACTAAAACCATACCCAGGTTTTCTGTCTTCCCAGCCAGGACACTTACCACAACATCATGACCTGTCATCCCTGGAGGCTGTACTGGCTCTTCTGAGAGTATTTAGGGAACAACCATCTCCCCACCCCAGCCCTACACCATCGCTGGGCATTTGGCTTCTTCTTTGATTGTTTATGCTTGGGGATGACACAGCTGTAAACATCTAACATCTGAGTATAAATGTCTATTTTCCTTTAGATTTTTTTCCCCTCAGGCTAATGTCCTCAGAATGGAATTACTGGGTCAAAAAGTACAGACAGTGTTATAGCTGAAAGAAAACTAGACGTAGCAACTCTGCTAGGGGCAGGAACTTCTCATTTCCCAGAAACCTTAAGGTTTCTGGGGATGTTGGTGTTTAGCAAGTTAGGGAGTGGAAAGGAGAGCCCAGGGCAGAATCTTCAAGTTGGCAGTAGGTGATACCTGTGCCTGGGAGAAGGGAGCTCTGGACTGGGAGGAAGAAGCCTGTCAGCCACTACTGATTTCCCCAAGAAATGGTGTGGAGACCAGTGCTTCTCAAACATGAGTGTTCATAGGATTTCCCTGGGGATCTTGTTAATACGCAGCATCTGATTCAGAAGGTCTAGGGGTGGAGGGTGGCAAGATTTTGCATTTCTAACAAGTTCTAAGCAATGCTAATTCTGCTGATCAACGAGTAGCGAGAATTTATGTTACCCTGCCTTTACTCATGCTTTAAGTACGAAATGTCCGATTCCCTTAAGTACTAAGCTTGACAGTTGAGTCTCTGACATTTCATTTTGACACGTCTTATTTTATTTTTATTGTGAAGGTACATCCTCAGCCTTTCAAATGCATGGTTTGGCTTGTGATAATCTTTCAAAATGCTTTTACAGCAATTTTTGTGAAACCATGGATAAGTCAAAAATTTGTGTTATTTTCAAATATGAGTTCCGTCTTGGAACCAATACAACGCAGACAGCTCGAAATATCAACAAAATGTTTGGGAAGGATGTGGCTAATGAACACACAGTACGTTGATGGTTTGAGAAGTTTTGTTCCGGTGATTTTAATCTTGAAAATGAGCCAGGTGGCGACCTGAGATCAAGGTGGATAATGATGAGCTGAAAGCTACAGTGGAAACGAATCCATCTCAACCTATGCATAAATTAACAGCAAGATTTGATGTTACTATTCCAACAATATTGGAGCATTTTAAACAAATGGGCAAGGTAAAGAAGCTGGATAGATGGGTACTGCATGAATTAAATGAGTGTCAGATGAGAAATCGTCTCGAAGCTTGCCTTTCTTTGCTGTCACAACATAAAGGCAAACCATTTCTACACTGTATTGTTATGTGTGATGAAAACTGCATTCTTTTTGACAATTGCAAGCATTTGGCACAATGGGTGGATAAAGATGAAGTGCCAAAACACAGTCCATGACCGAATATTCATCAAAAAAAGCTAATGGTGTCTGTTTAGTGGTCCAACACTGGTATTATCCACTTCATGAAACCTGGTCAACTACAGTGAATGTCTACTGCAACCAACTGGATGAAATGATGCTTGTGATTAAGCAGCTGAGATTGGTCAGTAGAGACAGGCCAACCCTCTTGCAAGGCAACGCTCAACCAAATGTCACACAAACAACGCTGCTCAAACTACAGAGGCTGAACTTGGAAACTCCCTGTCATCCACCGTATTCACCAGACCTTGCACCAACTGACTGCCACTTTTTCCAGGCTTTGGACTACTTCTTGCAAGGAAAAATATTCAATTCTCAACAAGCTGTGGAAAACGCCTTTGGTGAGTTCATTGCCACTCACTCCCCAGGCTTCTTCGCTGCTGGCGTAAACAAGCTACTGTTAAGATAGCAAAACTGTGTCGATAGTTTAAGCGCGTACTTTGATTAATTGTACTGCTTCTTGTTTGAGATATAATAAACTACACTTTTGATTTGAAATCAGACATTTCATACTTAATGACCTAATATTTCTCTGCCTACCCCACCAGTCCCACCATGTTTTAGATCCAGCTCCAAAGAGTCCTCTGGATTCACCTCACCAGGCTGGGTTAGGTGTCCCCTCTTCTGTGGTAGCCTGTTCCTGTGATTATCACAGCGCTTTCCTTGCTGCACTAAATTGTCTGTCCCTTTCTCTTCCTAAGGGCATGGACCAGTCTTATTCATCGCTGTATTCCAAATATCTAGCATAATCAATGTCTTTTATGGTTTGGGCCTAATTATTATTATCGGGTAAGTGGGTGGGTGGGTAAGTGGGTGAATGGATGGATGGATTAATTAATAAATAACTAAAAGGAGAGGGGCGTAGGAAGTAATGGGTTAGGAAAAGCACAGCAAACAACCAGATTTGGCTTCAAGATCATTATTGCCCAGCCGTGGTTCTCTGAACCATACTCACCCACTGAAAGCCCAGAGTCAGTGACCTTCCTCTGATCCTTGCCAACTTTTTCCAGGCCCCCCAAAATGTTGACCCTGAACCGAGAGTGAACTCAGATAAATGAATAAGATCCAGGAAGCTTAGAGGTCCCTCACAGGGTGGCTCTAATAAATACCAGAAAACAAAAAGCAGGTGTTGGCAATCTTTCTCCTGCCCAGAGAGTTATTTACATAAGTTTCCAAAGCAATCCCCTTCATCGCTTTACACGCCTATTACACGCTTCTTTTCAGGGAAACGTCTGGAGTTGGTTAGCTAGGAAGATTAGAGACTGAGTCCCCCCAAGGACAAGGGGTGGTGGGAGGCTTTTCCCCTCCTTTGCTCCAAGGCAGGAGCAGGGACACCCAATCCCAGCCACTGGTGCCTATGGTCCTGCTTGGTCCCAAGGACTAGAGAATGAGCACAGTCTGTGCAAATCCATCTCTCCCGCTCAAAATGAAAGGCAGAGCCATGGCCAAGAATGAACTTGAGCTTTGGTAGCAGACAACCTTAGGTACAAAACAAAGATACCTTTGTCGCTTCCAACTGTATAATCTTTTTCAAAAGATATTTTTTATTTTGAAATAATTTAAAACCTACAAAAAAATTTCAAGAATAGTTCAGGAAACTCCTGTGTACCCTTTGCCCAGATTCATCAATTTTTAACAGTTTGCCACATTTGCTCTCCCATTCTCTTTCTCTCTCTTATTTTTTTGTTTCAGTTCTTCTAATTGAAGATGACAAAATTTCACTGAAACAAAAAATTGAAATAAAATGTGATTATTAGAAAGTCACAAAACTAAATGTGAAAGAAATAGAAGTAAATTTCAAAATGATACTGTTTGTAAATTATAGCATTTAAACTTTGAAAGCTATTAAAACTTAAAACTGCACTAAGATTTTTGGGACACTCTGGAATACAGTCATACATTGCATAATGCATGTTCAGAGTGATTCGTTGTTAGGCTATTTTGTTGTTGTGCAAACTAGAGTGTACTTACAGAAACCTACATGTAGAGCCTACTACACACCTGGGCTACATGGTACAGCCCGTTGCTCCTAGGCTACAAACTTGTACAGCATGTTACTGTACTGGATACTGTAGGCAATTGTAACACAATGGTAAGTATTTGTGTATCTAAATATATCTAAACATAGAAAACATGCAGTAAAAATAAGGTGTTATAATCTTCTGGGATCACCGTCATATATGTGGTTGGTTGTTGATTGAAATGTCATTCTATAGTGCATGACTGTATTACATAATAATATATAATGTATTTTTTGGAACCCTTTCAGGGTAGGTTGCATATATCATGCTCCACAAAGCATACCTTTTAGTACTTCAGTGCACATTACATAAGAACGAGGATATTCTCTTATATAACCTCAGTGCAGTTTCGGGAAATTTAACAGTGATAGAATACATTTATATATAGTCTGTATTCCAAATTTTAAAATTGTACCAATAATGTCTTTTATAGCAGTTTTTTCTGCTATGTATCTTGAGTAATTACTGGATACATTTGTTTCTTTTCATATTCAGTTTTATAATTTTCTTTGTTGATTTAATTTTATTTTTTTAACCTGTAGAACATTAACATACTTCCCAACTCAAGCTATATGAAAACGTGTACTCAGAGAAGGGTCCTCCTTCCCGTATTTTCATACCCCATTCCCTCAGCCCTTTGTAGATAACCCACTTTATTGTTTCCTGGTTTATTTTTCCTGTGTTTCTTTTGACAAAAGGAAGCAGATAGATATATGTGGGGTTTTTATTTCTCCTTTTTTTCCACTAAAGATAGAATCCTATATATGTACTGCTATACTTGGCTTTTTTCCTGGCAGTCACTCTATATCCATTCATGGAGATGTTCCTTATTATTTTTTTTTTACAATATTTTACATTATTAATGGTAGATTATATGCTGCTTCTCCCAGCAAGAGATTGAGTCTCTTTTCTCTGCCCTTGAACTTGGGATGGGCATTGTGAATTGCTTTGAACAATATCATGTGGTATAAGTGATATTCTGGGGCTTCTAAGCGCAGACCTGTGTTTGTTTTCTCACTCTTGAAAGGCGGGTGCTGTGTTGTAAAGAAGCTCAGGATAGAATACTGTGATGAGAGGTCACATGCAGAGTGGTCCTGGAGAACAAGAGACCATCTTGTGGGTTCCAGCACCAGCTGAGCTCTCAGCTGAGTGACCTCAGCCCATATCATGTGGCTAAGAAGAACCACCTAGCTGAGTCCAGTCAACTCACAGAATCATGAGGGGTAATAAGCTGTAGTTTTAAGCCACTAAGTTTTGAGATGGTTTGTTACCAAGCGATAGATAACTGAACCAACAGCACTCCACTGTGGGTATGCCCAATCTCCCACATTTGGGCATTTAGGTAGTTTTTGCATTTACAAATAATGCTTCAGTGAATGACCTTGTGCAATATGTATTTTTCTATTATTGCAGATATATCTATATATATATACTTTTTTCTTTTTAAACAGTCTTGCTCTGTCACCCTGGGTAGAGTGTGGTGGCCTCATCATAGCTCACTGCAACCACAAACTCATGAGCTCAAGCAGTCCTCCCACCTCAGCCTCCCAGAGTTCTAGGATTACAGGCGTGAGCCATTGCACCCAGCCTAGAGATCTATTTTTTGAGTAAAATCCTAGAAGTCGGATTATGGAATTGAAGAGTAAAAGCAAAGTTATTTTTTTTGCTATTGCAAATTTCTCTATCTAGGGGGTATACCGTTTTGCATTCCCACTAACAATGTATAATTGTGACTATTTCTCAAGCTTTTGAATTTTTGCCAATCTGATGTGTGAGAAATGATATCTCAGTATAATTTTAATTTGCACGTGTATTAGTTATCTATTGTTGCATAACACATTGCCCCAAAATTTAGTGACTTGAAACAACAAAAAAACATTTATCTCACAGGTTTTGTAAGTCAGGAATCCAGGCCTGGCTTAGCTGGTACTCCAGCTCAGGGTCTTTCACAACAGCAGATCAAGCTGTCTGCTGAGGCTGCAGTAATCTCAAGGCTGACTAGGGGAGGATCCATTTCCAAGCACATTCATGTGGCTATTGAAAGGCCTCAAGTCCTTGCCGGCTGTTGGCTGGGGACATTGGTTCCTTGTTGTGTGGCCCTCTTGGCCAAGTGGATCACAACCTGGCAGCTAGCCCTCTCAGAGCAAGCGAGCTAGAGAATAAGAAAATATATCCAAGACAGAAGCCACAGTCTTTTTGTCACCTAATCTCAGAAGTAACATCCCATCACTGTTGCAGTATCCTATTCATTAGCAGTGAGTTCTTAGCTCCAGTTCACAATCAATTGGAAGCAATTTCACAGGGATGTGAATAGCAAGAGAAGGGGATTGTGGGGGCCATCGTGAAGCCTGCCTGTCATGGTATTTCTTAGCATAAGCGGGCCTTTTATACATATATCTTTTGTATCTGTTCCTATTTTTTACATACAATATTTGTTGATTTCTTTTGATGCTTAAAAGTTCTTTATATGTTAGAAATCTTAGCCTTTTATTTATGATATGTGTTGTAAATATTTTTTCCGAATTTCTTATTTGGCTTTTGACTTTGCTTGTGATGTTTTGCTATACAAATGGGTTTGTTTGTTTTTGTTTTAATTTTTAAGTAGTCAGATTTATCAATCTTCTTTTATCACATCTTGGCTTTGAGTCCTAGTTAGGAAAACTTTCTCTACACTCAGCTTATAGGTAATTTACCTATGTTTTCTTCTATTACTTGTATGGTTTCATTATTTTTCATTTAGATCTTTGATACATTTGAAATTTATTCTTATCTATAGTATGAGAAATAGATCTAATTTTATGTTTTTCGAAATGTCTAACTAATTGTTCCAACACCGTTTATTAAAAAGTTCATCTTTTTCATCCTAGTGATTTGAGATATCACCTTTATCATCTTGAATTTCATATATGGTCAGGTCTGTTTCTGGACTTTCTAGTCTATTGGCCTGTCTATTCATACAGTAGTATTATACTATACTGTTTTAACTGTAGAGGTCTTGAGGATGTTTTGATAGTTGTAGGCTAGTACCCTCTCCTAGATATTTCCTTCAGTGTTTTCCTAGACATTTTTTGTATGTTTTTTTTATTTCATATGAATTTTGGCATCAGCTTGTTTCTCTCCAGAAAAAAAAGTTTGTTGGTATTTTTACTGGAATAGCAATAGATTAATAAATTCCCTTAGAATGAACTGACATCCTGGCGATGTTGATGTGTCCGAATCAAGAACAGAGACATTCTTCCATTTGTTCAAGTCTACTTTCGTGTTTTTTTGTGTGTTTTATAGTTTTCTTCATATTTCCAAACACTTCTAATTTAAAATTATATAATCTTAAACAAGTTACTTTGTCTTTCTGAATCTCAGATTTCTCATCAATAAAAAAAGGGGATCATAATATATTTCTGGAAGAATTGTTATGAAAAGCAAATGAAGTAAATGGCAAAGTAGGTGCTGTGTAAATCCTGGCTTCCTTATTCCTTCCCTGGAAGCTCAAGCTTGCTCTTGGAGAGGGGGAGGAGGAGAATAATTTGCCACATTCGTCTGGGAAGAACGTGGTCTAGGTCAGTTACTAAGTCAATTGATATATGGAGCTCACCATTGTAAGAAAATCAAACATGATTCCTGCTCTCATAGAGCTTTGTTTAATAAACATCTCCCATTAATCATATGAGATTTTACAAAAGCAAAAGGTAAACCCAATTAGCAAGTCAGGCCCTGGAATTCAACAGATTCTATAATTGCCCAGCATAGGGGAATGAGGCTTTAAATACTTTTATAATCCAGCTCCCAGTTTGACTCATCATGCAAGCAGATATTACCTAAAATTAGAGAGAATCTGAGCTGCGAGGGGGGACACATGGAGGAGGGAACTGAGGAAGAGTGGGTCATGATCTGAGCAGGATCATACAATTAACAAGTGACAGAGCTGGGACTGGAACCTTGGTATCCAGGCGTCAGTCTGGGGTACTTTCCAACACACACCCACTGTCATTCTCTTTTCCATCTGCATCTCTTGTCACTGCAATGGATGTATCAGGGTTTCAGCTGTCCATGCTGATTGTTTAGGGAACATTAGCCAGAAATGAACAGCGCATTTTTAAGAACGACCTGATATCACCAGAGTCATTATGTCACAAGGCTGCAACTCATCTACAAAGAAGGAAATTTAACAAAACTGTACTGATACATAGATTCAGGATGTGGGTCAAATGACACAAAATCAGAGTCACTTTAGCATAGTGTATTTTTGGAGTCAAACGAACATAATAATTTTCTGAGTTTTACTTTTTCTTACTTTTAAAATGAGCTTACTAGAATGTTCCTTGTGGGATCTGTGGAAAAGACTGCTAATGGTTCCCAATGTGATTTTTACCTTCCTCTGTAGTAACAGAACCCTCAGTGCTTAGCTGAGCACACGGCTGTCTGGAATGAAGACCACGTTTCTGCAGTTTTCATTGTATAGTGGCTGGGGATAGCCAGGTGAATCAGTTCTGCCCAGTGGGAGGTCAGCAGAAATAGTATGTCCAACTTCCAGGAAATGTCCCTAAAGTGCAGACGTGTGACCTTCTTTCTCCCCCTTTTCTTTCCTTTGGTTGGGATATAGAGGCGAAAACTTGAGCTAGAGGAGCTATTGGGGAATACAAGGTAGATTTGAGAATGAAGTCCACATACAATGAAGCATAGGATAGAAGGTGTCTGGGACACCATGAACCCCAAACCATTGTTGGGTAGCTTTCTGATATTTTGATGTAAGATTTTCCTCCCTATTTTTTTTAAACTAGTGCTATTTGAGGACTAGGTTATCTCGCACAGTGGTGGGAAGAAATCCCACCAATTTTAACTACTTGCTAAAGGGAGCTGTTGCTTTTGACGTCTGGTTTCCATTTCTCCTGATTTTAATAATTGCACCTCAAGTTCTTTTTTGAAAAATGACCTCTTTCTCCAGCCTTATTAGAACTGTCAGTTAAGTTGTGTCACCTAAGCTGGACCAAGTGGACTTTGAATTTGAATGGAATTTGAAACACCAAGAGTGCCAGAGTGGATGTCCTGGAGGTGGGTGGCAAGGAAGCTCTTCCATACTAAGGAATATTAATAAAGAAATGTGGCAGAAAAGCTAAAAACAGAAAATTACCCTTTAATATCCACTATCATACTGGATTCAAGCAAAAATCATCAATGGATATTCACACAATCTCAAAGTGCCACTCCACAGACTATTCATCAACTACAAAGGCATAAAGCTACCTCCACAAAAGCAAAGATAACATCACCGATGACAGAGCACACTGTGCCCTGATGTGGGGCACTGGGAGGGATTCAATACCACCTATGTAAAGTCATGCTAAAATGGGTTAACCTGAATCTAATCAAGAAGAAACAATCAGAGAAATCCAAACTGAGGGACATTTTGTATAGCAACAGGCCTAGTGTCTTTAAACATTTCACTGTCATCAAAGACAAAAGGCAAAAAAACAAAAACAAAAACTTGGGAATTATTCCAGATGAAAGAGGACTAAAAAAAAAAAAAATGATAGTAAAAATGTATGACCCTTGATTGGATCTTGACTGGACAATTGGGGATATTTGAATATGGACTTTAGATAATAATATTGTACCAATGTAAGTTTCTTGAGTGTGAAAATTGTGGTTACATAGGAGAATATTCTTATTTTCTTGTTCCTGGAAGATCTATGCTGAAGTGTTTGAGGGCAAAGTATCATGATGTCTGCAATTAATATTCAAATGACTCAGCAAAAAATTAAAATAAATACACACATAAACACACAGAAGAGAGATATTGAGAGAGACAGAGAAAGAGAGAGAATGAGCGTAAACGTTGGCAAATGTGAGCACCTGGTGGGGCTGCCTGAAGGCTTGAAGGGCACGTGCTCCTTGTAGTGTTCTTTCAGCTTTTCTGTAGATTTGAGATTTTTCCCCAAATAAAAATTTGGAGCAAAAGTCTCTTTTCCTTTTTCCATTCTTAGAGGGAAATACAAAGACCTTGAAAGCAATGCTTACCTCTTGTCACGCGTTCTAGGCCCTAGGGGTGTGACTCAGCAGCTACCAGCAGGGAGCTGAGGGGACTGTCCGCTGCTACGGGTGACACTGGATGTTGTTTGTGTGGAGTGAGTTCAGCCCCCGTATCAGCGGACTTCAGGACACTCCCGGCGTGAGGAAACTGGGAGCCCACGATGTGGGTGAGTCAGCCTTGCCCCTCTCTGCAGGCTACCTCTCTTCCCTCCCCTCTCGATTTTCTGCCCCCACAGACCTTCCTTCTTATCCTCAAACAATCCATGTTTGTCCCCATCTCAGGACATCTGGTTCGTTGGTCTCAGGGTCTGAAATGCTTCCCCCCACCCCGGATCCTTGTGTGGCTGCCTCTCTCAGCTGAAAAGCTTCCTCCTCACCAGGGCCTTTCCTGACCATTACACCTGATGCTTTGCTCCAACCCTGGCCCCCTGACTACCCCATTCCCCGCTTAGGTTTCCTTCACAGCCTGTATCACTAGTTGGAATTTTCTTACCCGTGTGTCTCTTGCACTCAGATGTTGTATTAGTCAGGGTTCTCTGCAGAAACAAAACCGATATGAAAGGAGATTTACTATGAGGAGTTGGCCCATGTGATTATGGACTCTGAGAAGTCCCACAATCTGGCCCCTGCATGCAGGAGATCAGGCAAGCTGGTGGTATCATTCGGCCCCAGTCTGAAGGCCTGAGAACCAGGGAGCCAGTGCTGTGAATCTCAGTCAGAGGGCAGCAGAAGATGAGATGAGCTGTCCCAGCTCCAGCAGCGAGGCAGACGAAAAGGGGGGAATTCTCCCTTCCTCAGCCTTTTATTCCATTCAGGCCTCTGTGGAGTGGATGAGGCCCACTCGTGTTGCGGAGGGCCATCTGCTTTACTGGGTTCTCCGATTCAAATCCTAATCTCACCTGGAAATACCCTAACAGACACACCCAGAAACAGTGTGTAATCTGGGCAGCCCACGGCCCAGTCAAGTTGACAAGAGCAAGGACTTGACTATCTCCAGCATGTAGGTCGGTGCCTGGCCCTCTGCTGTGCACTCGGGACACAGAGACAAGGCACGTGCGGCTGCTGCTCTCATGGTGCTTACGTTCTAGCAGGAGAGAGGCGAGATTAGAGCAAGTAGCCAGAAATGTGATGGGGTTCCGACATGGGAGGACTGTGGGAGACGAGAGCAGGCTCTTGGGCTGGAGACTGGTGGGGTAATTTGCCATCGCTCAGGGGTGGAGAGATTTGCATCAGGGTGTGACATCTATTCTACCTACCTCATGTCCAACGATAAAGCTGCAACAAGGGACTAGGTCTTGCTGAAACTCCTCTCCCTCCTCTCCTGGAACACACCATCTCAGGCTTCTCTGCCTGAAGTCCCACTGAAACTCTGCTTTCCAAAATCCTAACCATTTTCTAACTGCCTAATCCACTGGGCACTCTTATGGCCCAATCTCACTTGACTTCCCAGTGACATCTATAGGATTGATGGCCCCTTTTCCAAAACTCTCTCCCCTCTGGGTTTCTGTGACACCTTCTGATTCTCCAACATTTACCAAGCTCTTAATAAGTGCAGGACACTTCCCTTTGATACTGACTTGCATCATCTCACTCTACCCCACAATCTTATAAGCTAGATGCTATTGTTGTTAACTATTCAGGTTAACCAAGTTGCTCAAGATCACGGGGCTCATACGTGGCAGAGCCTAGACTCAAATCCACACTTGTCTAATGACCAAGACCGTGGCCTTGGTTGGGCGCCATGCCATCATGCCATCTTTTCTCTCCACCCCTCTCTCTACTCTTCCCCACCCATCTCCTTTGTGGGCACTGCTTCCTCAGCTGCCTTCAGCTTCCAACAGCCTGCATGCTGGTGACAACCAAATCCTTGTCTGTGGCCTGGGCTCTCCTGAAGTTCAGGATGCTAATGGATATCTCTGCCTGGTGGTTGTCCCCAGGGTGTCACTATCCTAATATTCCCCAATTTGAACTCATCACTGTTAACTGGGCCCTGTTTCTTTGCCTTCCTGTGTTCCCTGAATTGTTGAATGGTATAATGTGTATCTGGATGCTTGAGTCTCACAACCCACATTCAAGCCATTACCAAGGTCTGGGAAACCTATTCCCTTTTCTTCCTCTCCTAGCCCTGGTCCTCATCTTCTTTCACACACATCACTGTGTCTGGATTGGTCTCCTCATACGGACACCTCCAACCCATTCTCCACTCATTCTCCAGGGTGTGGAGACCGTCAATTCGTGTTTAAGCTTAAATCCGGTCAATGTCACTTCACCTCCAATGGGATGGGTCCCAGGTCCTTCATATGCTTAGAGGTCCCTCCACCCTTGGATCTGTTGTGCTTTATCCAGTTCTTCTTTCACCTGACTCCTTTACCATGTTTTTGTCCCTGTGTACAAGCCAGTCTAGATCCTCTGGTTTGCCAAATTCAGCACTTGCTGCTTCACATCCCAAGGCTGCCCACCTGAAGTAGCCCTCTGCCTTGTTCTGTCTGCCGTGAGCTTCCACACTTCCTTCCGACCTCAGCTCGGGGCCTTCCTCAGTAGCGTGTGTCCCGATCTCTCTTTCTGATACCCAAGTTACTGCTCTCACAGTCTCTCTCCCTGACTGGCCCCACTGCATCCCCTCATTCTGTCAAGGCAGCTAGAACCTTTCTCTCTTGAGTGGGCTTCCTACCTCATGATTTTGTGAACTTCCCAACACCAGGGATGGCGACTGACTTACCCAGTGTCTAGAGCAATGTCCGACATGGAGAAGGCACTTCACATTTGTGAAGGAAGGAATGAGTATGTCAAAGGTAAAGGACTCTGGGTTTAATAATGGTAACATCAACAACAGCAGCAACAGTATTGATAGCAAACACTTACTGAGCACTTATTCTGTGCCAAGAATTATACTAATTGCTTTTACTGGAATTATTAAATCCCCAGAAGAATCATGGGTTATTGGTTCCTAATAATAGATAACCAGTATTGAGCTATTCTCACGTGTCTAGGCAGTTTACATACGCTCACTCATTAAGCCCCACGATAGCGTTATGAAGAATATTTCTACTATTATTTTATTCTTTTAATAGATGAGGATACTGAGGCCTCGAGAGATAAGGTCACGCATCTAGTAAGCCAAGGAGGTAGGGTACATCTCCCTAGAGTTAATGGCCAGACTCCAGAGTCTATTACTACTTTATCTCCAAATGCCTTCGTCAAAATTTAAAATAACTGTAACTATAGTAAATAGTTTTGAATGTTCAGTGCAGTCATTGCAAACAGTTCTGAACTTCTAAACATTTTTGGAGGGTGAGAATGTGATTCATATGCCTATGCACACAGCAACTCTGAGTTGTCTGTCACTTAAACTCAGATGCCAGGGTAACAGACATTTTTAGCTGCATCAGTTGAGATAGGTAACCTGATGAAACACTTCAGCATGAATAAATGCAGAAGACGTGACCACAACTGCTTTGGAAAAGCCATTCGTTCTGGATTCCTAAGTCATAATCCTTCAGTAAAAGGACTCGAAGTCCAGACTTACTGGAAACAAATAATAGACTAAACATTGCATGCTCACATCCAAGCCAGAAGACGGATGTAACAGGAGCCTGACATGCTGACTTCAACCTCTGGCCCCTTGGAGTACAGAGTGAAGCACAATCTGGAAGTCCACAATCTGTGCATTGATTCAGCACGAGTGCTTGACTCACAAGTGGACTTCAGAGTTAGAGCCAGCCTGGGGCTTGTGGTTTCCCAACTTCAGAAACTTTGGGAACTAGAGCCAGAGAGAAGGGGCTGGGGATAGTAGATACAGTGACAATGCATCTAGAATCCTTCAATTTAGGCTGAATTCATGCTCTATAACTTACTTTCTGTGTAAACCTAGGCAAATTACTTAATCTGTCCGAGTCTCAGTTTTAATATCCATAAAGTGGGCATAATAGTTTCCATCTCTTAGGCTTGTGAGAGTTAAATGAGGATATGCCTGCAAAGTTCTTAGTAATAATAGGTAACATTTATTGGGCACTTCCAATGCTACACATTGTTTTAAGCACTTCTTTTATATGTATTAACTTGTTTAATCCTCCCAAGAATCTATGAGGAAGGTGCCTGGAAAACAATAGGTTCTCCTGGGACACCAGAGACCAGGGAACCAGGGATGGAAGTGGTTAAACACATTCACTGTCCCACACAGCAGGAGTATCTTGGAAAAGCTACTGCCTGATCTAGAAGCCAGCCCCTCACCTCCACCCTTGAAAACGAAGCACAGTGAGGGATGAAGACAGATGATTTTGGAGTTAGACAGACCCTGTTCTCAGCCCAGCCTTTCCATGTACCACTGAATGTCCTCAGGCACGTTACCTAACCTCTCTGAGCTAATTTCCTCACTTATATCATGGGGATAATCCACTGAACTAAGAGAAAGCAATGAGGATTAATTGAGATAACATCTACAATGAGCCTAACTTTAATGAGTGCTCAGCAAAGAAGCTGCTCTTGTTATTACCATTTTAATCATTATTTCCCAAATGTGGGCAGTTCACACCTGCAGCCCCTCTCTTGCCTCAGAACAACTTTAATGCCAGTCTCAGAGCCTCTTTACACTTTCCAGAAGAAATTCATTCCCACCAAAGGTGGATTTTGCTGGAGATCTTGTCAGGGAGCCAGAGGAGGTAAATTACATCACACATTCCTGAACCAGCACTTGGAAACCTCCTTCAATGTCTTCTCCTGAATCCATTTTCTGGGCTGCCCCTAAACTGGCTCACCTGTCTACCATGCACGGCTCCATGCTTCCATGCAAATTCTCCCACGATCCCTTCAGTCTCTCACAGATTCTTAATTCTTGGCCAGACTTTACATCTGCACTTGCACATCTTACTCCAGAAACCCAAAGTGCTGCCATAAACCAGCTGGTCCTCCTTAGAAGTAGTTGAAATCTTCAAGGATCGCAGCCCAACCTCCGCCCCAAGCCACCTATCAAAGTTCCTTCTAAACACACATCCAGCCCTCCTGGAAGGTGTCCTACTAAATAAACTCCTGCCTCATTCCACCACTACTCCCCCCACTACTGATATTGGGTGGCTTGGCACATAGTAAGTAGTCAGTAAACGGCAATTATCATATATTATTTACAGACCATTCTTCTCTGTTCTTAGTAAAGCAGGTTTCTTACTGACTTTTTTATAAAATATACTAAACCAATAGAGTAATTCTGCATACTTGGGTGTCACAAATGCATAACTTTTGAAGAACAAAGATACATTTCAGAGTGGCCTTCTCCAAGATTGTTTCAAATGATGGACTCTTTCCACAGTTTAATATGTAATAGCATTTTTAAAAACCAGGATTTACTAACTAAATGAATCAATAAAGAAAATTGAACTGGTGTGCAAACATCTTTGCTTGATCTCTTAATAGCAAGGAAGACAAAAATGATATCTGCTCTTTCTAAAGCAGCAATCATTCTGAGGAGAAGAGGATGCAAAACCGCCATTAGGTTGCTTAACGTAAAACACTAATAACCACCAAGTGATATTAGTAGTCAAAATCATCAAAATTCCAAATACTATTAATTCTGGTTTCAAAGGATTGGACTATCAGACCTCATTGAATATTTTATAGAGAAACAAAGGTGTGTGAAAATGCCATAGAAATATCAGGGGTTTAAAATATATTATTAGCTACTCTTCTTCTCTGTATTTTTTGTCGTTTCATTGAAATTGACCTTATGGATTTGGGGTGGACACTGGGATATATCTCTCAGATCCCCTTTCCAGGAACAACTTGTTACCCAACTGCTGGGGTCAGCCCTTGAGGAAGAGATGCCTTTACCAAGGTCCCCAGCTTCCTGGAGCAACCCCCATCTAGGGCAGGAAGGATGCAGGAGAATAACGACCTCCGGCCATCTCAGCCTAACTTTTGACCACTCTGAAGAGTCATTCTAGTTCCAGAGCTCTCGGTGGGGTCAGCCAAGATTGTTTTGGCACCTGCATCGTGGATTGCATTTTCTCTCTGTCAGTCCTGCTTCCGGCCTCGCCTCCTTCCACAGGTGTTCATCCCAAGGCACTTCCTAAAAACATCCTGTATGCCAAACACCTTCTGGGTCTGCTCCTGAGGAAATCCAGCCCGTGACCATGTTGTATTACAGTCAGTTCTTCCTAAGTCTGACTCCCCTGCTAACCTGAAGTCTTCTTGAGGACAGGAAACTTGTCTTATTCATTCCTAAATCACCAGTGCTTGGCTTGATACTAGGTCCAGAAAATAGTGCTCATTATATGTTCAGTGAAGGAGAAATATACCTGTGAAACTCTAGGATAATAGTAATAACAATAAACACCTGTCTAGCACAATTTGCCAAATCCTATTTTAAAGGCTTTGAACCTATCAACTCAACCCTACAACAATCCTGGGAAGTAATTATTATTATTATTGTTACTTCCATATTCTAGATAAATAAAGGGAAGCACCTAATGGTTCAAAGTTCTGCCCGAGGTTACATACCTGGTAGAGAATGTGGGTTTTGATTGCTGGGGGCCTGTCTCTGAAATTCACTCTCCTAACCACTACTCCTTCCTGCTTCTTGTGTCCGTGCACCTATCAATCTCTCATCCTGCAGCTTATTAAAGAGAGAGAGACCAGAGCTAGCTAAGGGGATAGGGAGGGGTAGTCCTTTTATTTCAGGGGGACTAGAATCATCACACAGCCTTTCCGGTGATGAAATGTCCACTTCCTGTGCCTCGAGTCCACGCGTGGCATAGTATGAGTGTCGGCTGCCAAAGCCCCCGAGGCGGTTTTGATGCACAGGCAGGTGTGGGAACCTGCGATGCAGGGGGCGGTTTCAAGCACACAGCAGGCGCTTATATAAATGCCATAACAGAGGCCCTGACATGTGAAGTGCTCTGGCACTAGCCACCCTGGCAGGGAGAGAGAAGGAGCCAAGACTCCCTCATCTCAGGGTCTTGGTCCAGGGCTCTTTGAGCTGCACTTCCTGAGATTGGGCCAGGGATCTGCCCCGGGCATGGGGAACGACATACCTCACACGTGCATCTAATGATTTCTCAGGAAGTGGAGGCTTTGGGGCTGACAAACGCTGCACCGGAAAGGGGAGGGGAAAGCCCATCAGGAGGGGACCCTCGGCAAAGCCAGCTCCCTCAAAGCATTGTCCTTTCCTTCCTCCCACAGGATGCCAGGAGCCCCACAGAAAAGGGACTCATTTGTCTTCCTTTCCAGCACAATAACTTGCTGCTGGCCTTTTTCTTGGGCCTTGCTCAGAGCAACAGGATATAGTCTCTGCCAGGAGAGAAGGGAGGAAGGAGGGAGGGAGAGGAGGGAAATGACAGGAGCTCAGGATCTCTAGGTGTCCAGCCTGGACCCCAGACCCTGAAAGTACCCAGCACGGTGAGGTCCAGGACCCAGCCTCGGATGTTCTGGGTCCAGCTGGGCCTGGTATAAGAAACGATTTTCAGTTGCAGGGCAAACCTTAATAAGGTGAAATCTGAATAACTGTTAGAAGCTCCAGCTATCTTTTCTGAACATATCTCACTGACCTCTCTTTAACTTTTATTTTACTGTAACTTTTTTCTCAATTAGTCTTCTTTGCACATTGAGAGAAGGAAAGTCGATTGAATCAATTCAGAATGGTGCCTCCCTTTTTTCCATCACTGTTAAAAAAAAGAAGGCAGCTTGGGAGATTTTTCTTAAGCTCTTTTTTACAATTGAGGTTTTTCTGGTCTCACCTGAGAGAACAGCAGCATCAGAAACTATGTGTGCGTGTGTGTGTGCGTGTGTGTGTGTGTGTGTGTGTGTGTGTGGTAGGGGTGTGGAGGGGGCTTAGCTGTGGCAGAGATGAGGGTGGGTGGGTTGAACAATTGGAATACTGCAATCTACCGCAAAAGTCTAAACAAAATAGTAAAGAAATCAATAAATTTTAACAAATGTTTATTTGTTATGTTTATGAGCTATGTATATATGCTAAACATTGTGCTGGGGATGGGCTGTACAAAGCGGACCCAGAAGCGTACAGTTCAATAGGTGGCTCAGATAGATAAGGGATAACCAAGAGTGTTAGCATTATTTATACGGTGAGTCGGTCGGCTAG
This sequence comes from Propithecus coquereli, assembly GCF_000956105.1. Taxonomy (NCBI): domain Eukaryota; kingdom Metazoa; phylum Chordata; class Mammalia; order Primates; family Indriidae; genus Propithecus; species Propithecus coquereli. Next base: position 9,496,367 of record NW_012138302.1, read on the forward strand.
AAGACAGAGCAGTGCTCCTCAAGACTCCCCCACCCTGGCTAAGCACGTGGGGAAGACGGACAAATGGAAGTGAGTTTGAGGTCACCTTCCCTGGTAGGAATGGCTGCTGAAGAAATTTGCTCTCCTTTTAGATTAACATTCTAGCCTTGCTTCTAAGACTCTCCCAAGGTGCAAGAAGAAAAAAATCATCGTATTCAACTAAAACATGGGCCCTTGATGTGAAGTCTGCTGCCTGTCAAAGAGATCACATAATTATTTTTTTTTAACTTCAGTTATTTGGATTTCAGCACAGGCACATTTTAGCGATTCGGTATATGCTCTTGCTCCCTCTCTTCTCTGTTTCCCATCTAGAGTTGGGATGCAGAGATAAGATGGTGAAGAGGGCTGAAGAAGCTTCCATGGTGGGCCCCCAGGTAAGCAGGTGGAGGTCACAAGGGCACTGGCCAGTGGAGCTCCCAGCCTTGCTGGAGGTCACAGTGGAGAGCAGCCGACTGAGTCAACCTGACTTCCAGCTCCATCCTCTTCACCACCCAGAGCTGTCTTTGGAGACCTGATCCTAGAAGAAGTGAGATAAAGGAAGGGTGGGCAGGAGGCAGGGTCCAAGGAGCTAGAGGGGCAAAGGAAACAATTGTTTGTTAAGTGTAGGTTCTGTCAAGCACTTTGCTCACATGGTTTCCCTTGGTCCTTGCTACTTCCCTGTGAATTTCCTGCTCTTGCCCTCATTTGCATCAGGGTGAGAATGGACGCTCAGAGGGACAGATGGTGGCGATCGGCACAAGGGCATGTCACTGTCGCAAGGAGCAGAACTGGGATTCTTCCCAAAGCCAGCCTCATCCCAAAGTACATGTTCTTTGGACTACCCCACCCTTCTGATTCAAAACCCTTTCCTGGCTGGTTTTGCACCACCTGGTGAACCCGAGATGCGATGGGATGTTGGTGAACCTCACTTGATGAGCTGCTCAACTCTCCAGTGGTGAAGGCGCCCTCTTTCAAGTCAGCAAGGGAACCATTTCTTTCTCAGAAGTGTAATACTTCTTTAAAAACTTGTAATTTCTTCTCCTTTCCATATGCATCTAGTAAGTGTTTTTGACAGTTGAAGAAACAGAGGAAGTTTTGATTTTTTGAATAGAGAGTTTGGCTAGCCAACTGTGGTCCATGAACCAGGAGCATTGGCATCACCTGGAAACTTGTTAGCAATGAGGACTCACCAGCCCCAGTCCTCTAGAATCAGAATTTTAACAGGATCCACAGGTGCTTCATATGCACATTAAAGTTTGAGATGCGTGGTATAGGGGACATCTTTTAGATTCAGACCTGGGTTCAAATTCCATCCAACTCTACTGTTTACTCAAGTAGGCAGGTTACTGAATTCCTCTGAAGCTCGCTTTCCCCATTCATAAAACTAGGATAGATGAGGCCACTGCACATGTTTCTTGGAGTGAATTAACTTCATTACTGATACTCAGTATGCCATTTCGAATGGTTCTTCCTTTCTGCCCACATCTCCCCTTTCCTTTAAAAAAAAAGAAATAATTTCCTCTGTGAGAGTGTGCACACTATAGAATCTGCCTCTGAGAGGCAGAAAATGCTTCCGAAATACTGATCATATCCATTAGACCTGTGCTTTCCAATATGGTAGCCACCTGCCACATGTGGCTATTTAAATTAAAATTAATTAAAACTAAATAAAATGAAAAATTCAGTTCATCTGTTACACTAGCCACATTTCTAGTGTCCAGTAGACACAAATGGCTAGTGTATTGGACAGCACAGATCTAGAACATGTTCACTCATCATCATGAAAAGTTCTATTCGACAACATGGCCTTAGATGGCTCCTATTTCTCCTTCCCACAGCCCAGTTGCTCACACAGTAGGAGCTCAATAAGTGCTCCTTGCTGCTTCACTTATCAGCAAAGAAAAATGGCATGAGAGTCCTAAGATCTGTTTTCCAATTCCTGTCCTGTCTACTAAGGAACTGTGTGACCTTGGATAAGTCACTGCCCCTCTCTGAGCCTCAATTTCCTCACCTGCAAATTCAGAGGGAAAGAGGTAATAAAAATATTTCATATAAATCTAGAAGCTTTTGCATTTTTTATCTCTTTGGATAGTTTCACCACCCTTACAGCCTGTAGGGTGATGAACTCATTCTGGTTTAGCTGGGACTGTGCCACTTTTAAAACTGAAAGTCCCATGTCATAGGAACTCTCTTATTCCCAGGCAAAGCAGCATGTTTGGTCCCCTACCTACAGGTCCCTTCTAGTTATAAACTTCCATGGTCTTGTGCGAGCCTAAGAGTGGAGTGACAGAAACCCCAAAACTGCTGCAAGCAGCTGAGGAGTTTGAACCCAGGCTTTGCAATCAGACAAACCCCGACAGGACACCGATGCTACCACTTCCTTTCTACGTAAACTTGAGAAAATGACTTGATTTCCCTGAGACTCAGTTTCTCCCTCTGCAAAATGAGAATGCTAACAGTGATTCTTCTGCATGATTTTATGAGAATGAACTTAATAAAGCTTTGCACAATGCTGAGCTCTCAGAGCAATGTTGTTAATTCAGCAGACTCCGAAGAGGGTGGGGTAGTTTTTATCTTTAGGGCAACAGTGATTAGGACATTGATATGCAGCCTGAAGTACCTGCTAAAAGGAAGATGATTTGCTTACTAGCCATTAAGCTCCTCTTCATCACAAACTCCCACAATCTTTTCCCCAGACTCGGTTCTAATAAATAACAGTCAAACTGGTTAAAGAGCACGTTTCCACTCCCTCTGCCTCTGCTGGGATAAAGTGACTCTGATGCAGCAAGTTTACTGAAACACAAACTAATCATTCCTGTTGCCAAAGTAGGCTTTTGGCAGAGCTCTGTTGAGAGACAGTGAAAAAAAAAAAAAAAAAGTCCTGGATTGCTGAGACAGCACTGTATTTAGACAATTAAATATGGAAAAGCAAGACAGTTCCTGTAACTACCTCCCACACCCCCTACTCCAAGAACAAAAGGTTTTGTTGAAGGTATTCATATGGATATTAATACTGAAACTTTAATGAGCCCCTCAGTAAACTCATCAGCAGTAATTACACCCAGCCACCAGTGGGAAGGGTACAAAAATCTCGCCTCCGAAAATTAGTCACTTGTAAGTTAACCCCACAGTCACGTCAAGCAGCCTACACTTGACGGCTGATTCACAAAGATTCCTTGACACCTCTGTAGTTAAAGGGGCCAGATCACCATGGGAAGTCTGCAGAAAGGGAAAAGTTCACATCTACAAAAGACCTTTATGTCAGAGAACAGAGTTTTAAGGGAACCAGGGCTGTAAGTTAATCACCGGGTTAAGGATGGCAGCAGCACTGGTGCTGCTGAGCGCTTGCAGCGTGCCGGGCAGAGCACTGAGCGTTGCACCTGTGCGGTCTGGTTTAATTTTCACCTAAATTCTGGGGGCTGGGATGTTTCTATAATGCCCATTTTACAGGTGAGGAAACTGAGGCTCAGAGGATGTGAAGGCTTTTGTCCAAAGTACTGTTGCTAAAATGCCAGAGCCAGAGATTCGAACACAGGCTCGAGGTAAGATTTGAGCTTCACCTATGAAATGGGAAATAGAAGAAAAAGTTGGGATATTTCTTCTCACTTACTGGAGCTATTTCGGGGGTTAAATATTTGCCTTGGGTTTGGCTTGACCCTCAGTATGTAAATCCACAGAAGAAACACTCTCTTTGCTTTCCTAGCCCTCCCCACTCCCTCCATTTTCCTTCTCAGGCTCAGCGTCTACATGAAAAACCAGGCTCAAACCTCTCATCTACTACTCTGGCTGCTGTATCTTTGTCCAATCTTTTTCTCTTCTTCCTAGTTGGTTATTTACAGAAATAACATGGTCCAAGAGAGACTAAGAATGAAAGAAAGTGCACAAATTAGAGTGAATGAGAGGATAAAAAAAAATAAAGAACAAAAGGGAATAAGGAAGATTGAAGAAGAGCAAATGAGAGAGAGAGAGAGAAAGAGAGAGAGATGGAGATGATTAGGCTTTAGAGTCACCCAGATTTACTTTGAATCATTGCACTTACACTTATTAGCTATAAAATTTTGAGTAAATTTCTCTGTGACTCAGTTTCCTCATCTGTAAAATGAGAGTGCTCCTACTTATAGGACTGCTGAAACGATCAAATAATACTGTCTATGCGCTTCCCACCACCCATTAGTAAACCAACCTACCTCCTTCCCTCTCTGCCCTGCTAACTGCCTCCTGTTTCGTCCTTGCCACGACTCATGAAGCCAGTGCTATTATATTCTCATTTCACAAATGAAAACCTGGAGCCCTAGAGAGCAGAAATAATAAGGATGGCCCAGCAAGCGAAGGTCCCAGACAGAATTCAAATGCAGATCTTTCTCCAAAGGGTGAGCTTTTTCCACTCCTGGGGAAAGAAAGAGCAAGGTTAAGGGGGTATCTGAATGGCCTGGGCTTTTACAGTTTCTTCTTTAGCTGCTCCACTGGAGGGCTGTTGAGAAAATTATCCAAATCATGTTAATGAGCAATTGAGTGCAGAGTTTCTCTGAGGGAAGATAGCGAACAAAAGCTCTGGTTGGGGCTGGCAGCCAGGAGCTGTGATAGTTATCTCAGCTGATACCACCAAGGGGCTCTCAGCTCAAATAATTAACTCAATTGCCTCCTCTCAGGAGTGAAGTGGAGCTAATAAAATGTAACCACCTAGCCTGTGGGAAAATGACTCTGTGCCTGTTGATCAAGTGCTTTCAAGACCATCTGGCACGAGTGGTGTCATCGCAGAAGCCACGGTGAGCACTTGTCGGGCCCACGGAGAGCCTCAAGTGCTAGGAAGGGACCCGCCAAATCCTCGACGTTGGTTCAGCCGAACTTAGGCTGTTGGACATAGTTTTCAACATCTTGAGAGCCGCCTCCTCCTTGGTGCATCCTCTATAAAATGGAATTGATAGAATTTACATCCCAACAAAGGTGTTGAGCAGGTATAAAAGGAAGATCTTGGTAACGGGCCAGGCACATAGTAGGTATTCAGCATACTTGAGATTTCCTCTGCTAGAGCAGATCTTTTTTGGGGAAGGGGAAAGAGAGAGAAATGCAGGTTCCCATAGGCAAATAAACTGATTTGCATCTGCTTGTTAGGGAGATGGCAGTGTCCCAACTCAAGACTTGTGGATTTGAGTAGGCAAATCACTTATACTAATGGTGTCGGTTTGAATGGTTTCATCCAGCTGGCCTCTTTTTTCCTCCCACTGCCCCCCTACTACAGAAATGTGTTTCTTTTTTTCCTTTTGACCCATAGTCTTTGTTTGTTGAGTGCTTACTCTGTGCCAGGCTAAGTGCTTTGCTGAGCTATCTCATTTCACAGTAATAATAAATGAGTAATCTCATGTATCCTCTAAAAACCCAGTGAAATAGGTACAATCGTTATTTCTATTTTACATATGAGGAAACTGAGGCACAGAGAGGTAAAGCAACAGGTCCAGGGTCATTTGGTAATAAGAGTAATAACAGAGAGAGTTGAGACTCAAACACAAGTCTGATTCCAACACTCAGCATGGTTGGGCTTAAGGGCTCTGTCTTAGATCGCCCTGCAAAGCATCTAAGAAGGACAGGCTGGGCAGCTAGTCTGTCCAGGAGTTCAGTCACTTCTTCCCGGAGTCCGATGTCCTACCACCCTCACCCTCCAAAATCAGGTTCAGAGCTCCAGCTTGATTCAGAAGTCACGGTCACCTTTCCCAAAGCATCATTAGGGTTGCCTGACAAAGACGACTACAGTGCGATTGCTGAGTTGAGTCACGGCCCCTCAGTCCCTTGCCCAGCTTGTCTCTGCTCCCTCACCGTGGGGACCCATGGCCTCCCCTTCCCCTCAGTGCGGCCCGGCACACAGTAGGTACTTCCTCTGGGCCTCCAGTGTCTGTGGCCTGGGCTCTCATCACAGCCTCCTTCTTGGATCAAGGCCAAACTCCTCAGTGTGTGGTAGCTGAGGTTCTTTGTGAACTCAACTGCCCTTGGACGTCTGAACCGTGCTGTTCTCTGTGCCTTCACTCGTGCAGTGCCCTCGGCCTGAAAGGCTGTCCCACGTCCTCTGCACCTGGAACCCCACTCCTTCAGAGCCAGATGCCACGTCAGCGATGCCTGCTCTAAGGTTTTTGTCTGCCCATGACCCATCCCTCTCAGCAAAATCGGGCACTCTCTCCTAGATCCTCCCCTGGCACACCTGGACACAGGACTGATGTCACCACTACATACTGCAGTGTGATTCTTTTTTCCATGACACTGTGCGCTCCTAGGGGGGTGATGGGTGAAGTTATATTAATCAATGCCTAACACAGTGTCCAGCCACTAAAACTCGTTCCAGTCATGGATTAAATGTCCCATCATCTTATGGAGAGGTGTCTCCAATCATTCTGTCTTAATGAGGCTCCTCCCACATCCCATGCTTCAACATTGCAGGACCCAGCTAGCTCTTGAGCTGTCGGGTAGACCTTCACATCTGTTGATTAGGGGTCTGGCTCCCATGTCAGACATTGGTGTTCAGATCCTGGCTTAGTATTTTACTAACTGTGTGACCAAGGGGAAGTTGCCTCATTTGTCTAAGCCTCTGTTTCTTTATCTGTAAAATGGGGCTGATGGTAGGACCTTGCACATCTCCAAGGTTAGAACATATTTGTAATGTGCTTAACACAGTACCTGGCACAGAGGATGCATTTCAGGTGGCTACGTGTTTGATTTTTATTGGTTTCCCCCTCTCGAATGTTTGCTTTGCAAAGGAAGGGACGTGTGTTTTCCTTTTTTCACTGTTGAGCTTCCAAGGTTTAGCAATACCTGACACAGAGTGGACTCACAGTAAATATTAGTGGACAGAATGATGCATGAGGAGAGAGTCCGGACTCTACAATCCTCCTCTGCAATCTCCCGGATGCCTCTGTCTCTGAACAGCAGTAGCTGAGCACTAGGGCTTGAGGTCGGCCCTCCTGCTGTTGGCTTTGAGACCCACAGCCCACTATTAATCCAAGTCTTAGAATCCTTATCTGTAAAAGTGGGTAATAACTACCTCTTAAGAGTTGTTGTGAATATAATCCCAATATTAAAATAATATTTTATTATACAACAGTAATTTAATTATGAAGGTAATGGGCTTGGAATATGACTGGTATGCAATTACTGTTAATGACTATTACTCTATAGTTGATAAATAATCCCTTATTGTATCACACGGCGTGGTAATTGTCTCTCCCTTTCTTTCTCCTCTTGCTAAACTGTGAGCTTCATGAGGGTAGGATCTGTGTCTGCCTCATCCTTGTGTATTCTGCACCTAGCACAGTGCCTGGCACATATGACATGCTCGGTAAATTTTTTTAATACATTCTGTGTTTCAATATATAACTCCCTCAGTGATCTTCAAGGTAACCAAGATGGGCATTATCATGCCCCATTTAAAGACATAGACTCCAGATACATCAAGTGTACTGCCACGACCACACGTCTGCTTTTGTGGGCTGGCCAACTCTCTAAGCTTCACGGAGCCCCCGTGGGGCTGCTGCAAGCTCTTTCTCTCTCCAAGTCCAGGAAGGGGTGGGGTCCTCTGTTAGCAACATTGTTCATAGCATTGTGCACAGCCCTGGAGAGGATCCAGGTAATACACCAAGATCCATCTACTCATCCCCCACCGCTTCAGCCCCGAGTCCCAAGTCAAACCGAAGTAGCTCCAGGCTCCAACATGCACCTACTTCCCTCTCATCTGTCATCGTGTGGATCCATCCCCCATATGCTGGAGTAGAGTTGATTAAAACTCCTCATCTTCTCTGCAGGTCTTGGTTTTCTCTGAGTTCCAGGACCTGTTGCATAACACTCATCCCTGAGTTTCCTTTCCCTATGTGTTCTCAGGACTAGAGAGGGGTTTAATTCAGTTCAATTCTACCAGTATCTGGTAAATAATGTTGAACCACATTTGTATTAAGAGGATGTTTCACCATTTAAAAATAACCTTCACATTCATTTTCATTCTTGTGCCAGGAACTGTGTGCTGGGGAATGGATGGTGAGTAAGATGTGGTCCTGCTGTCAAGACACTCTAGGGGAAAACAGACAAATGCAACTACCTTAATATTACAGCAATGCTGCTGCTACTACTGCTGACTACCATTTCTTTTCAGATTTACCAGATACCAAGCACTGTACCAAACTCATTTAAACTTTAGCATACTCTATGGGATATGTTGTCAAATAAAAATATGAACACCACCAGAGCTGGGGGGATAAAAAGCTGAGTTTGCCAGGCAGAAGAAACCTATATCACTCAAAAAACAAGTTTAGCTCATCTCCCAGAGCAGAAATCGACAGGGTTGTGTGATGGGGCAAGATGAAGCGAGTTCACTACGTAAGAGAAGGCTCTGGGTTCGAGTCTGTGGTTGGCTCATGAACTGGATTATAAACGCTCACTTTGCTATTGTACTGGTGCAGGCAAAGAATCCCGGGATAGTTCTCAATGAAGTCTGCAGTACATCACATCAAGTCTCTGGTGGGTCCAGAGTCACCTCAGGTTTGGCAACGAATTTTAACAGTTTTTTTCCTATATCCATTTTATAGGTAGAGAGACTGAGGCTAGGCCAACTGAAGGAATTTGCCTACCGTCACTCAGAAAATGACAGAGCCAAAAATTGCTTTCCAAATTCCAAGTCCCATGCTGCCCCTCTTACCAGACTGTGTTTAAATAGCCCCCATGAATATATAAGATCAGCAGATTTTAGACCTAGAATTCTGCACTGAATTTGCTACACAAAAATATGTTGGTCACCTTTAGGTCAAGAAGCCATCTCTCAGGTTGTGGCTTGAAATGCATCACAGTGTGTGGTTGCCCAATGTTGGTGAATTCTGGGGTCTTCACTGGAGGCCGATGGCTTGAAGGTGATAGGGAGTGGGCCAGGAGGCTAACATGGTCTCACCCACTTACCCTTGCTACAAAGAAGTTGAAAAGCTTCCCTCCCCACCCCTTCCCCACTCTCCTCCTACTCTCTCCTCACCCCTTCCCCACCTCCTTCCCACTCTCCTCCTATTCCCCCCTAGGACCAAAATATAGTGCTACCCCTCTTCCTATGAGAGTGTCCATGGGTTGGTGTGAGGCAGAGAAGTGGGGCCCACTTGGGGCTGGACAGTTGCCTTGAGAAGAGAAGATTCCCTGTGGATCACGTATTTACAGCCTTTCTGTGTGACCACTGGAAAAATCACTTAACTTCTCTGAACCTTAATTTCCTCATCTATAAAACCAACAGGGGGAAAAGTGGGGCTAATACCTAGAGAGAAGCAATGTAGCTAAAGATTAAGAACACGTGCTCCGAAGCCAGACTGCTGAGTCCAAATCTTGGCTTCTATTAGCTCTGTAACCTTGGCCAATTCACTTTACATTTTTGTGCCTAGTTTCCTTTACTGAAAAAGGGGGATGATAATGATAACACCTACTCCCTAGGGTGGATTAAATAATGAATACATACAAAGTACTTAGAACAACTTTTTAAAGAGCTGTACACAGGATTTAATAAAAACAATAGCATTTGTATCATGTTACAGGATATAAATCTTTTCACAGATCTTCTCATTAGCCTTTCACGGCAACCTCTGAGAGGTAACCCTTGTCACCCTCCTGACTTACTGTTGACATAACTGAGATTCAGAGAAGCCAAGTGATTTTTGCAAGATCACACAGCCTGTAAAGGATTAAAAAGGGATGCGGACCCTAGATTTCTGTCTCCTGCAGAGACAGCATAGTAGGGTAGAGTCTGACACACATCTAGTAAGTTCCTCTCTCTCTCTCTCTCTCTCTCCCCCCATCCCCTCCTTTTTCCCTCTCTCTCTGGGCAGCTCAGAGAATGTCCACTTAATCTGAGCCTTACTTTTGTCAGCTGTAAAATGGAGATGCTATAACCCACCACCTGGGATTAAACCCTTGCTACTCCATGTGGGCCACAGGCCAGCACATCAGTGTCACCTGGAGCTTGTTAGCAATGTGGAACCTCAGACCTACTGACTCAAAATCTGCACTTTAACAAGATTCCCAGGTGATGTGTATGCATGTTAAAGTTTGAGAAACTCTGAACTAAAGGATGTGAAAGTGTTTTGTAAACTGTGAAGTCGGGGACACGTGTTAACGGTGATTTGATGGAAATGAACGGTGGCGTCCCTAAGCACACTCGGTATTCCATCCACACAGTCATTGCTGGCCACTTGCTCATGACAAAGGGGAGGACAAGGAAATGACCTAAGAGAGGCAGTTCCTTGATTAAGTGAATTGGTTTCTGGGGAACATACTTACGTGGGTCATACTTACTTTAAAAAATTATTGTTGCTTATCTGACATTGAAATTTAACTGGGTGTGTTGTATTTTATCTAGCAGTATTATTCCAAAATGGATCCAGTTGCCATGTAAGTGCACAGTCTCTGAAGTTTGGGACCAGATGTTCCCAGATGCTCCCTAGTGGAGCAGATGTTGGACTCTCTTTTGACCTTAAAGTGCCCGGACAATGGCAGGGAAAGGAATCCTATTAATATTAACAACTGCCACACTTTGTTGAGCACCTACCATTTCCCAGTTGCTTTCTTAGATAATTATTGCTTCACATTCCAGCCTTGCTACCTGCAGTGCGGTTGAGGTCCTGCAGCGTTGCTCACTAGCAATGCAGACTCTCAGGCCCTGCTCTGGACCCACGGAGTCTCCACAGGTGATTCACATGTACATTAGATTTTGAGACACACTAGACTAGGCAAGGGTAAGGAATAATTAGTCAAATATTTAAAAAAAAAAAAATAGTAGACTTTATAGAGAAGTTTTAGGTGTACAGAAAAATTGAGCTAAAAGTACAGAGTTCCCACATACCCTTCTCCCCACCCTCCTGCATGTAGCTTTCTCTCTTATTAGCATCTTGCATTAGTGCAGGACATTTGTTACAATGCATGAACCAATATTACATTATTACTAACTCAAGTCCATAGTTTACACTAAGGTTTACTCTTTGTGTTGTTGACAAATGCATGACGTCACGTATCCACCATCACAGTGTCATATAGAATAGTTTCACCGCCCTAAAAATTCCCGGGGATCCATCTACTCATCTCTCCCTCCTTCTTTTCCTTGGACCCCTGGCACACTGATATGTTTACTTTCAGATACCATTTTGATTTGTTTAAAAATGAAGAAAAAAATCATTCCGTAAGGAAAAGAGTGTATTTCCAATAAAGAAACTGATACAGAGGTTAAACAACTTGACTAAAGGTCACCAAGCTACTAAGCATAGGAGCTGAGTTTTCAACCCAAGTCTGCCTAACTCTGGAGTCTGTTTTTTCTAACATGACCATGCCCTTCCTCCTGAGGACAGGAAACTGTCGTACTTCTATGCCGCAGGGGAGGTGCAGAGGTCTCGGTGAGTGCTGACCCTGTGGATAGTGTCGAGGATGGGGAGCGGGAAAGGACCTGTCTGGCCTACTGTGACTTCCAAGGATTCCCAGCAGGCACTTCAGCTGGACCTGGAGATGAATTTGCAGACGCTCCCCACCAGCTGTTTTTTCACCTCACTCAAGCCAGTTATGATTTACAAATGGGAACGTAGAAATGCTAATGATCCTGACTGCACTTGCTGATTACCCCTTAATCAACTGCTAATGGGCCCTAGGGCTGACAGGGCTCCAGCTGGCCTAAGTTACAGGGAAGCCGGTTGAAATGACACTGGCCTTGAAAATAGGAAGCCATGGGGTGTAGCGGAAATTGCCTTCTTTTCATTTTTCCTGCTCTGCCTTTTTGTCCTGATGTTTTGGCCCAGGCATGAGCTATCCCCAGGGAAGCCAAGATATTCAGAGGGTGTAAGGAGCACAACAAAGCCGGTGTGAGCAGTTAACAGGCAGAGGAGGTTAGTCACAAATGATTATTGAATCTGTACAAAATGTCAGGTACTGTGTTGGGTGCTTTCTTCCTGACCCTGTGACAATTTTGATTTTGGAAGGAGAAAATGGATGCAAGTGACTATATAGGGAAGAGACGTCGAAGAAGATGTATGAGAGAGGAAGCCATGAATCAGAGGCACCTGCAGGCTGGCAAGAGTGACTAGGAAGACGATTAACATTTACAGAGCATGTTCTAAAATATTTGTTGACTAAGTATCTAAAATCAAACACTCTCTATGTAAGATACTTTAATACTAATTGCCACGAACTGTGTACCTACCATGTGCCTAGCATGTGCCAGTCCATGACAATGACCATTTTAAGTAGAAGTTGTACTATACCTACCTTATAGATACAGAAACTAAGACACACAGAAGTTTAGGCTCACACCCACGGTCAGAGTGCTAGTAAGTAGCTTTGCTGTGTTCCTGATTGCAAAGCTTATACTTACTCAGTGGCTGCCATTTTATTTGCTTAAATTTTTAGATGATGCAATAAGAATATATATTTGAAAGCTCAAAAGTTAAGGAAAGGAAAATCCCATGTTGTGTCAGAAAAGGTCTAGCCAGGAGAGAGAAACCACACCAGTTATTTTAACAGGGAGAATTAACATAGAGAATTGCTGTCGGGGAATTGAACAACTAAACTGGCCAAAAAAAAAAAAAAAAAATTACTAAGGTATCGTGGAGCCAACAACTACAGGAAGCAGATGCCTCTGGGGTCGGGACAACGAAAGGAAGAGGTTGGCATTATTAAAACTCAGCAATATGAGGGAGGGTGTCTGCAGAGATGAAACGCAGACTCTGAGAAGAGGCACTGCCTGGCCCTGTAGCACTTCTGAGCTTGAAGAACCACCCCATTGGCCTGGGACCCAGAACTCTGAAGAGGGGGCACAATGAGGCCAGTTCTGGGAGTGCTAGAAAAACTGCAAAGTAGATTTAACCATTGCTTCTGAAAGGAACTGCTGCTGCCAGGGTGAAGCGACTGGCAGACAGGAACAAGAACTAAACAGGAAGCAGGAAGCAAACAGGAAGAAGCAAGCCCTGCTTTCTCCAGGTGTGCAGGCTCCTGCTGGTGCCCCCTCCTGGCTGAGCTCAGCAGGTAACTAGCTAGCCAAGTGGAAATGTGGTTTGCAGAGTTCTAGCCCCAGCATCTCCCAGTACACGTTGAGGTGTAGTGAAAAGCATCTGAAACTTAGCATCTAAAGACCCGGACTACTGCAAAAGCTTTTAACTGGTTTCCCTTTTTTCACTCTTAATTCTCTATAATCCATTCTTATTGCAACCAGAGTGATTGTCTTTATAGGTAAATTGTATAGTCATTTCTTTATCTGAACTTGCAGTGGATTCCCCATTTCACTTACAACCACTATTAATAAAACTCCTTGACTGGTCTGTAAGGTTTGCTTGATTTCCAGTGTCTCCAGACTTGCCTTAAACCTTTTCCCCCATTGCATATAGTAACCATTTCTGTTACTATATCCTGGCTGTGGTGGTCCTCTTGGAGTTCTTTGAACCATCCCCCACTCTCTGCCTCTGTGTCATCCTAGGGTTTCTATACTTGCTACTCGACTCACTTGGCACAAGATGTTCTCCCCCCACTCTTAGTCCAATTTTTCTTCATTTTTCAAGACTAAGACTAAACATACCTTTTTGGTTCTCCGACATCTAAGTCTAAATGAACACCCATAGGCCATCTTTTCTTATTGCACACTTTATGTACTTGTATACAATTTAAAGCAATTTATGCAATCTGTAATTATTTAATATTTATCTCACTCATTAGATTTTGAGCTTTATGAGGGACAGAAATCCTGTCAGTTTTGTTGTCACTTATAAACAGGCCCTGGGTCTGGCCTGTAATCATTACTCCTTAAATATTTGTTGAAGGAATGTGTAGGTTTTTCTGCAGCCCCCCACGTTGACAGCTGTGTGCCTTGTATGACTTCTAGGGAACATTCAAGTTCCTCAAAGGCAGGGACTACATCTTATGTGCCTGGTACAATAGTGAGCAAAGCATAAGCACTGATGAAATCTTGTTGGCTTTTTCATTCATAGAGACTACTTATATACAAGGTCATCTATAGACTGTCTGGATCTTTTGTTGTATTTTCAAGTCTTTGACTTGGAGCTGGTGGTGGCCACCTTGAGACAAAGCAGGGAAGCTGTAATCACAGATAAGCATGCCAACCCAATGGAGAAGTGCTGAAGAGCATAGGCTACAGATTGCCTGGGTTTGAAACACAGCCCATCACTTACACAACCCACATGACCTTGGGAAACTTACTTACTCTCATTGTGTTTCAGTTTCCTCAACTCTAACTAGTAATAATAATGCCTTCCTTACAGGGTGCTGGGAGGTGTATTGAGGTAATCATATACAGTGCTATAGTAAACGTGGATGCTAATGGGGAAATCCAAACTAAGGCCAACATGTAGTACAGTAGTGTGGGGAGTTAGCTACGCTCCCAGCAAAAAATCGGGTCCCTTAGATAGGAGTCATCGCAAAGGATAAGAAAATAATAGAAAATGGAAAATAATAGAAATAAAAGAATACACAGAGACAAAGATATAGTTTTATAGACTTATAAAGATAAAGCGCAAAAAGCAGTGTACTCAGGGGTCTCTACGATATCTCCATCAATCATAAGGCCACAAGTGAAGTTTTACATGGGTATTTATAGGTACATCGTCAGGGGTAACAGACTTACATAATAACAGGTAGTTTGTTTTAGGTTACAAGTATTTCAAAAGGTTTCTATAGATCCCTTAACTAACTGTGGTTACAAAAACTTTCAAGGACAAATTTCTAAGTTCTAAGATAAAGCTATCACTTAACAGAAGGGTTAAACAGAGATATAGTGGCTCCATGTTTTTTTTATCTAGTTATTGCAAATAGAGACAGGTCATCAGAAGTCAAGCAGGAACTATCCCTTGGGCTAATTGTTTTTAGCCGCAGGTATCTGTCTCTCAGGTGGACATTCTTTGATCAGCTCTCATCCCGTAGTTCCATGCAGACCTTGCTTTGTCCTTCAAAGCAGGTGAGAATCATGGGGTTGAGACCGCAGTATCACCTTGGAAAGCATCTGCTACTGACCTTTGAGATGCCCTCCTGAGGTGGAGCTACTTTTGATATGCAAACTAACACGTTCACATATTCTTTTAGGGCAGAGCCCTGAAAAATTTTTGAGACAGTTTCTAATATAGTAATATTAATTTATGGAGCAACACAGTAGTTCCCCCTTATCCTCAGGGGATATGTCCCAAGATCCCCAGTGGATGCCTGAAACTGTGGATGGTACCAGATTTTACTATACTATGTTTTTTCCTATACAAACATATCTATGATAAAATTTAGTTTATGAACTGGGCACAGTAAGAGATTATTAACAATAATGATAAAACAGATCAATTATAACAATATGCCAACATCACTCTTTGGGGCCGTTATTAAGGAAAATAAGTGTTACTTGAGCACAAGCACTGAAATACAACGCAATAGTCGATCTGACAACCGAGACAGCTACTAAGTGACTAAGACGCAGGTAGCATATACAGTGTGGATGCATTGGACAAAGGGATGATTCACATCCCGGGTGGTGAGAGATTTCATTACACAGAACAGTGCACAATTGAAAACTTATAAACTGTTTATTTCTGGAATTTTCCATTCAATATTTTTGGATCACCACTGAAACTGCCAAAAGTGAAACTGCAGGTAAAGGGGTGCTTGCACTGTGCCAGGAAATATAAATACCCTTAGCACCTGCCTCTCAGCTAAATTTTACTTGTAACAAGGAGCTGCCCATATCTTCTGTCACTCTCTTCCAAAATAGAATTTATTATGCAGTATCCCATGACCTGAAATCCTTATTTTCTATCAACATTACTCATCCTTTAGGCTAAGTCTTCCTCTTCGTTCACCTCACCTCTAAAGGTGAGGGTTTTTTATTTGTTTGTCTTCTGCAAGGCCATTTTTACATGTTAATCTGAATTTTTCAACTGCATTGTATGTTTCTCAAAAGCCCCATCTTAGTCTTATGCTACTTTTTGTTTTGTTAATGGGACCTTGGGACACAAACTGGGCTCTGTAGCTATTGCTTCATTCTATTCCAACACAAGGTGGAAGCCTCCTCTTTAGATCAGTTTAAGTAGCTGTGACAGTTTTCAGTTGCAGAGAATATAATTCCTCTAATAGTTTAAGCAAGACAGAATTTTTTTTTTTTTTGGTTGAGTATGGCAGAGACTATTATTCACTAATAGCCATTATTTCCTATCTTAGCTGGCCATTTATTTGGCTGCCTACATAGCAACTACATTTGCCAGCCCCCGGCAGCTAGGTGGGGTCCTGTGGATAAGTTATGGCTGATGGGATAAGTAGGAAAGTGGCACTTGAAGTTTCAAGTCATTTCCTCAAAAGGGAGCTGCTTTCCCTCCATTTCCTCTTTCCCACTTTCCGTTTCCACAAACTGAAATATGGGACACGGTGGCGGGGAAGAGCTTCAACCATGGAATTAGGGCAACACCCTAGAAAGTGACAGGACACCAACAAAGTAGAAAACTGAGTCCTTGAATGACCTTGGGGGATAGAGCCACCATACTCCCCTGGACTGCCTATTGGCTTATAATTTTACATGAGAGAGAAACAAATCCTTTACCTTGTTTAAGCTACTGTTATTTATCCTGGGGAAGCAGCTGAAGCAATATCCTAACTAAAAATTTAGTGTTAAAATGGCTTGTAGAGTCATTGGGAGGGCTAAAGAAACGGTCTAGATTGAGATTTTAGAAATGACTCCTAAGTGCTCTGGGCAATACAGGGATATTTTCTCTTTTCTTGGACCTTCTGTGAAAAGGAAGCTTTGGTTCCAAAATGATCTCAGCCCTGCTGTGACCTAGAAGAGCCGTGTCATGGTATCTATAATCTGCACTCACAGAATGGGTGCCCTGTGCCCTGGCTTCCTGACTCCCACAGAGCAAGTGACCCAGCATCAGGCCCTCCCACAATGGTACTACAGAAAAACCAAATGTCCCCACAACCATGCCGGCCATAGACTCAGCAGAGGCAGCAGAAGCCTGTCACCTCACTTCTCCATTCCAGAATTCTTGCTCCTGCATCTGGTTGGCCAAGCCTAGGTCACTTCCGGAGCTTAGCTGCAAGAGAGTCTAGGACACGTATCTTGTATCTCTCTAGCTTCCCCATCATTGGGATGTACACTAGAAGGAGGCTGAGATGGAGTTTCAGTGCTAATCTGCTGTACATGTCTGGCACAGTAGATTTATCAGATCCTGAGGGAATATAGCCAATCAACAGATATTTTCAACTGAGCTTTTGTTATGTGTCAGCCACTGCATTAAGTGCTGTGGTCACAGTGGAGTATGACACAGTTTACCCTCAAACAGTCTCCTGTACAATTTACAACACAGTGTGCTAAGTTTCATGAGGTGATGAGGTTCAGGGCATGCTAGCCCAAATATGGCACCTGGTCATATTGAAGAAAACAGCAGAAGCAGAAGGTCACTCTGATGTTCTGGTCTCCCCTGAAGCAGGTCATAAGACCTTCAGGTGAGAGGGGACCTCCCTATACCTAGAGGAAGGAAATGTCCTTGTTTCTGAAGGACACAGAGACACAGAAGAATCTGAGCGAACAGGCCTTGACGAGTTTCCCCAGTTTACTACCATTAGACCCTACCCTTTTGCCCTGTTGTATTTCTCCGTGACTGTCCACTCTCCATCAAACCTAGTATACAAATACTCAGGTTTCACTGTTTCCTTGGGTCTTCATTTCCTTATGAAGGCTCCCATGTTGCATAAAACTTATTTTACTGTATTCAATAAATATATAGTAAATAAACTTGTATGCTTTTCTCTTGTTAATCTATCTTTTGTTATAGGGAGTGGCCTCAACCCTGCACGTAGGATGGATGAGGAAAAGGCATTTCCCCTCCCCACAGAGGGAAGCCCAGAGCCCAAAGAAGGCTGTGCAGGGCTGCTCACGCGGGCCAAGCAGGCATACTGGTGGGGGGAGAGCGAGCGCCCCTCAGGGACGGCTTGGACAGGTGATGCCTCAACTTGGTCCTGATGTTGACACACACCACAGCTTTGTGCTTGAGAACTTGGACTCTGCTGTGAGACCATGTTGAATCCCACTCTGCCACTTAGTTACCTCGAGTAAGTTCATCCGTATGCCCGAATGTAAAGCAATGTTTGCTTTATTTTCCCCTGAAAAAACTATCCCTCAGAAAAGAGTGACTTTATATTCAACTCCTTACAAGAATCAGTGTTTTATTTTGAACAAAATATATAACATTAACTTGAAATAAGATCATTTAATTGAATGTACGATGCCTTTAAGAGAAGCAGCCACTCGCCCATGGTCACACAGCCAAAGACTGGCGGAGCCCGAATTGCGCTTTCCTCCGTAGCCCACCTTTCACCTCCTGAGCAGACCGTTCTTGCAGGCTGGCTGCGTTTCCCTGGTGCCTATTCTCTGCACTGTAGCCAATTTCCAGACGGTACTTCTGATCCGTAGGACTTTGCCTTTCCTGGTTTTTTACACTCAGCCTGCACTTTTGGCCTTAGTGTCTCCCAAAGTCTCAGGCAAGTCCTTGCCTCCAGCTCTGGGGAGCCCTCCCATGATCTGGCCGCTCTGCTGGTTGGTGCCAAACCCAGACCTTTGCTGAGTCGGACATACCCCAATCTGAAGGTGCCTTCAGATCAGAAGGAGCAGGTGATGCTGCAGACCCCAGCCATGCCACCAAGCTGGGACGATCTCGTCTACAACAGTGCGAGTGCGTATAGGGAGCTGCATTCACACTCTGTAAATAGCCGGCCTGCTTAGCCCTTGTTGAGCACTCACAACTCCATGACAGGTGATTCCCTTCTTTGTAACACAGCAGCCAGCTGTCCACTCACTCATTTCATCACCTGTACAAATGAGAACTGATACCTCAGGGATTCCCAAACCTTTCCCTTCCCTTCCCTGAGCTTCCGAAGATGCCCTGATGTCACTGGCTTTACTGGTTTTCCCACATTCACTTGTTCCTAAATCCACCTTGGGCTTTCTTTCAAACACTATTAGAATATAATTTAGGGCTCAATCCAGGGCTGCTGGACCAAGTTCCCAGCTTGCCGGTGCCTTACCTTACCTAGCAGCATTGAACTGCACAGAAGGAATAATGTTCACCTTCCATGTTACCCTGAGACTTAGAACGCATTTTGTTATAAAGTATAGAAAAATAAGCCGAAGTTCTAGGAAGACCACAAGCTGGAGAGACAGCCTGAAGGCATAGTTTGGGAGTCTAAAGATAGGAGATGAAGCCTAGTTCTGGTGCTGACAAGCTGTGAACTTTTGACAAATGATTCCCCCTACCCCTCCTGTTTCCTCAGCAGTAAAATCCAGAAGTTGGCTAGACTACATAAGGGCTTTTCAAATGTTGATATGCATATAAATCATGTGGAGATTTGTTAAAATACAGATTCGGATTCAGTAGATCCAGGGTTGGCATGAGATTCTGCATTTCTAACAAAGTCTCAGGTGAAGCTGGTGTTGCTGGCCCATGGACCATAACTGGAATAATAGGGTTTATAGGTGATTTTGAAAGCTCCCTCCAGCTCCTGGCATCCATGTACCGCACACTATTAGTAACAACAATAGCATTTCTGATGGGTTTAAATATATATTTACAGACACATTTGTTAAATTACACATATAACAGGTGGTTAAAAAAATTCAGACAATACAGAAATATAAAAACACAAAATGTGAACGCATCCCAGTAACCCTACCCTCAAGAGAAAACTTTTTTTAATGGTGCAAAATATTTAAGAATATGAGGATCCACCTGAAAGTTTATGGTGGTCAGCTGTCCCTACTCAGGGAGCCTCCAAGATATTTTTTGGAAAGAGTTAAAGTTTCTCCTTTAGCTCAAAGTCGTTGCAACTCCTCTGTGTGGGGTGAGGGGATAACTTCCCTTTTCCCCTGAAAGTTTTCTGAAAGATCAACTCACAATTAAGGCAGATTAATAAAAAGAAGAGGTTTATTTACCACGTGCATAGGGAGAATCACAGAGTGATTACCCAATATCCCAGTGGGATCCAGATATGTTTATACGCTCCTTTTAGAAGGGAGAGGGAGACGAGGAATACAGGTAATTCTGGGGCAATAAATGGTTGCCACTGGAGGATGAATGGGTGGGGAAACTGATTGACTTGTAAGTGACTCTCTCTGTAAATTAAATTAACCTTGAGAGAGAGGTATTATATTTAAAGTGATTTGGGCCAGGTCTGGTTGCATTCTTGATTTTCTTTCCTGCAGTGTAGTGAGATAACAGGGAAGGAAGGGAAGTCAATTGTTCTTTTGATGGGTCTGCTGGTTATGCAAATAGAGGGAAAGCCCCTTCCAAGGGCCTGTTGATCTCTAAGGGCCTTTAATTCAAAATACTCTTTATACCAAGGAGTCATATTTTGGGGTGAAATTTCCTGAGCTCCTTCACCAGTATGAAAGGTGACAAGATGGTGAGCATGGGCTTAGTAAGCAGAGGACCAGTCTTTGTGTTGTATTCTCCTGTGGGGATTTAGAGGTTATGATGACTTCAGAAAGGGGAGCTAAGGGAGGGAGAATGAAAACAAAGAGGTTCAGAAATCTGGTCACCTGGGGCTTTCCAAACAGGGGCTTTTTCCTCCTTAGTCTTTCTGTGGGGGCATTGCCCACTTATTAGGGGGAAAGTTTGGCACATGTTTTTCCTAGAAAATGTCCTATGACATCAAAGAGTGACCTACTGGAACCAGGAAAGATGAGAATTTCTCCAGCAATGGGCTCAGGACCAATTGGGTCTTGGCTATCCAGGGCAGAATCCTTAGTCCAGGGGACCCAGGACAGGGGGAGGTTTTATCTTCTGTCACCTCAAGCATGCAGGTGACAGGACCAGATCCAGACTCTGGCCTTGCTGCTGCTTTGAGAAGAGACTTCTGAGATAAGATTCCCCAGTTGTACTCAAACTGTATTCAAACTATTCCAGGTGGCCATTCTTGGCTGGGCACCCCCCACTTTCTTCTCTAGTCTTCCCCCTCCTCCTGTTCTCTAGGAGGGAGTCTTGATGTGCTTAGGAAAGCAGTTTCCCAATTGGCCCTGTTCTTTCCTGCATTCTGAATGTTTTGTGGGCTGTTCCCTCTTCCTGGGACACACCCCAGGTCCTGTGATCTCCTCCTTCCAGCCTTCACCATCCTCTCTCCTCCCCAAGGGGAGTAAAAGTGGAGAGTGGAGGAGAATGGCTCTTTTCTCCACTGTCATCTTACACATCCCCGTAGTGGCACTTCTTATACACTGAAACTTCCTTTTCTAAAGTTTTCTGCATTAGACTGGGAGATCCTTGAGGGCAGTTACCCTATTCTATTTAAGGTTGTGTCTCCTAGGATTTCACAGCCAAGAATATGCTCATTGAATTTTGGTTGAGTGAGTGGAAGTCCTAAGAATTTCAATCACTCAAGGAGAATTAAAATGATCATAACTAAATATGCTTGCATGAATTCATTTCTGGGTAATCAGGGATTTACTAATAAATATAGGGCCATTGATTCATGTAACTTATGGACTAATTTTGAGAGGACAGTATGATACACTGAAAAAGATGTTGGGTTTGAGGTCAGAGAGACTGAATCCCAATTCTACCATTTATATGTTATATATCCTTGGCAAGTGCTTGACCTCTCTGGACACGGTTGTCTTCAGCGGGGAAAGAATGATTCCTATCATTCTCATGAGATTAAGTGAGATAATAGGCTTGAAAAAGCTGTAGTGAGATGTGCAAATGTCAGCACTGATTATAATTATGGAGCATTTAAGGAAACTAAAGAATATACCAAATTACCATCACCAGAGTTGGGGATGGCTCCATGCACAAGTGATGAAGATATTCTCTCTCACAGTTCCAACACCCCCCTCCCCCCCTTCCCAACACCCACCTTACTCTGTTTGGAGACACTAGGCTGGGACTCTACAAACCAAATTCCTCCTTTGCAAACAGCTCCGTTTTAGGTCCTGCAAATAGGAGATGCTAGAGAGAGACCGTTAGGAGAAGGAAGAATGACTTGCTCCTTCCTGTTTGCTTCCTGTTCCTGCCTGCGTGGCCACAGTCTTGATTCTTCACCCTGGCAGCAGCAGTTCCTTCCAGTTGAGTCCAGTTTGCAGTTTTCCCAATACTTGGAGAAGCAGCCTCCTTGCATTCCCACACCAGCTGCTGGCACTCCCTCCTAAGAAGTGTAGGTCCCAGCTCCACAGAGCTCCTTCCTCCTCCAAGCACAGAGACCTCACTCAGCACCAGCTGAGTAATGCCCTCTCGCTAGTGATCTGAATTTCAGTGCTCTGGGCCCCTCCTATAAGTTTCTACCTGTTTTTTATTTTTAGTTGTTGCTTGTTTTTTTTAAGAGACGGGTCTTGCTCTGTCACCCAGGCTGGAATGTAGTGGCACAATCATAGCTCGCTGCATCCTTGAACTCCTGGATTCAGGCAATGCTCCTGTTTCAGCCTCCCAAATCACTGGGACTTTAGGCACATACTACTGTGCCTGAAAAAATGTCTGCCTTTTAATAATTCTAAGTTCTTCCTTTGTTTCCACAGCACCAGGGGTGGTAGCTGCTTCATGCGATTGCTAGCACCTATTGTTAGAGCCGGTTCCCCTCAGCCCCAGGAACAGAGAGGCAGAGTCACCGAGGCTGCAAACAGCAAAGGAGTTTATTGGCTAGCTGGAGCTAGGGTCCAAGTCCCAGAACACCAACGCAGTGGCCTCCCTATGAACCAGGACCCCGCCCTGGGGTAAAAGTGAAGCTTTTATACTTCCTTTTGCACACGACACACCAGTGGCACACGACACACAGGTTCCACACGACACGCTGGGCACACCATCCCCCCTCCCCCCTTAGTCCATTGGTTCTTTTGAAAGTGGCTGATTGTTTTGACTCCTGATTGGTTGGCTCCAAGCCCCGGGATTTTCAATTTTCATGCCGGGGCCATTTGTGGTCCGCGTTTCGGTTTCAGGGAAACTGAAACTTAGGCCTATTCCAGGAAATTCAGCTTGTCATGGAGTCACTCCTGCTCTTACTCCTATATTTAACAAACAACTAAAAGCAAGCATGGTTACAGAAGCAAATGGCATCAGTTAGAATCAACGAGAACACATTTTTCTAATCTCAGACAATTTGTTCCACACAAAACAAAGTACATTCTCCTACTATCAATTCCTGTCTTTCACTATTACTCTTTTTGCTCCTAGATAACAAGTCTTTGTATTAAATTCTCTCTGTTAAAAATAACTGGCCTGTTTTCTGTCTGCTGATTGTATTCAGAACGACTACACAGACTGAATATAAGGCTGGGTTTGGAAAAGAAACAAAAGAACTTGGGTAGAAAAGAGCTCAAGAAACTCCAGTAGTCCTTTATAAAGGCTCCTGGAAAAATTCTAGAATGTTTCTGCAGTAAGCAGCAGTCTCTAAGATGGCCCCGAATGATCGTTGCATGCTAGTATTCATGGCAGAGTTGATGATGTCACTTCTAATATTAGGTTATAAAAAAGTCTGTGGCTTCCATTGTGGGTACTCCCTTTTGCATTGCTCACTTTGGGGGAAGCTAGCTGCCAAATTGTTAGGCAGTCCTGTAGAGGGACTCATGTGGTATGGGAACAAGGCCTGTAAATACACGGATGAGGTTGGAAGCAGACCACCCCCACCCCGTATAGTCTTCAGATGAAACTGCAGCCTCAACTGACAGTTTGACTGCAACCTCATGAGACACCTTAAGCCAGAGGCCCTCAGCCAAACCACACCCAGATTCCTGACCCACAGCATTGAGACAATGAATGTTTGTTGTTTTAAGCCACTAAGTTTTGGGGTAACTTGTTATGCAGTAATAGAGACTAATAAAGTTCCTTTTATTGAGAAACTATGGAAGGACAAAAAGGAAACATTTTCCAACTTTGTTTTCCTGATCAGCGAGTATAGAAAACTGATTTAAGAATCAACAGTTATATATAATTTTATTCAATTGAATATTCTTTTAGTACCTACAATTTCATTTTCTCCAAATCTTGGTTCTCTTTTTTGTTAAGTGAGTGCTGTTAGAGAGGAAACTGGGGCAAGGGGAAATAATGCATATTTCTAAAGAATCCCTTAGCTCTAATTTACCCACAGGTATACCCCAGATAAAGAAAAAAGTATATTTCAAACTCCAGATCTCATTTTCAAGTTAATTGAGATGACAAGACATGGACAAAATTAAGCAACCTAATAAGACCAGGACTAATCAGGATTCTTGTTTGCAAACAGTGTATTTGTCATGGTAGGTTAGCTTCTTTGACAGACAAGCACAAACTATCAGTGCTTCAACACTATAACAGTTTATTTCTTGGCATGTGGAGGCAGGAGGGTGTGTTCTATGTACTCATTCAAGAACCAGGAGCTCAGGGTCCTCTTACCTTGTGGCTCTGCCCTCTTCTAAGTGATTTTCATAAACAGCTAGGGAAAGAGAGGGAATAGCTGATGAGATGAGTGGTTTTTATGGGCTGACTCTCATCAATTCTTTCCATATTCCATTGGCCAGGACTTAATCATCTGGAGCCCAAAACCTGCAAAGCAGGCTGGGAAACATAGTCAGCTGTGTGTCCAAGAGGAAAAAGAATGGAGGTTGATGAACACACAGTAGTGTCAGCCACAAAGACACTAATTCTTGTTGAATTTGATAGGAAAGAGAGATGTTGGAATGGTATTTGCACAGCTGGTGCTACCAAGTGGAGTGGTGCAGGTTGTGTCCTGAGAAAGGCCCCGAGGTGAGTGGAAACTGTGTTCAACTTGAACGAAGGTTTGCTTCTTTCTAATGATCTACTCAAGGGACATGTCTTTAAGAAATCCACACAAAGGCACTGTACGTGCTAGTACTCCCTGTATCTATCTCACAGAATGGATGAGAAAGCAAAGGAATGAGGGTTGGAAATAAGGTAGAGCCCAATGCTGGTACAAGAATAATCTATTTAAGATGTTGCTGACCCTGTCACCACTGGACATTCACTGCCACACTGACAAGACACTACTGCCTTGGAAGTTTTGTCCTCACATGGTGGAAACGAGACTACCTAGTTCTCTGGGGTCTCTTTTGTAAGGGCACTTAGAGGGGCAGAGCCCTCATGACCTAATCACCTCCCCAAAGGCCCCACCTCCTCATAGTATCACCTTGGTGATTAGGTTTCAGCATATGAATTGTAGGGGACACAAACATTGAGACCATAGCACCATCTTACCGACTGCTTTCTCAGACCACTCCAGGTACCACTTATGTTATTATGGGTCCTCTAAGAAGCAGACACCAGAGAGATTTCAATATATGAGAAATTTATTAGGGAAAGTGCCTGGGAGAGAAGATGGAGAGGTATTAGGTTGGTGCAAATGTAATTGTGGTTTTAGCATTGTTGAAATTTGCCATTTGATATTGGAATACATTCTTAAATAAATGTGGTTATGTTATACATTGCTTTAATGTGCATTTTTCACTTTATTTTTTTTGCTAATGACTTATTGCTGTTTATTTTATATTTATTTTAGGTTATGAAAATTATGTTAGACAAGCAAATTTTAGCAATTTTCTTATTTGAGTTCAAAATGGGTGGTAAAGCAGTGGAGACGACTCGCAACATCAACGTTTTGGCCCAAGAACTGCTAATGAACATACAGTGCAATGGTGGTTCAAGAAGTTTTGCAAAGGAAACGAGAGCCTTGAAGATAAAGAGCACGGTGGCTGGTCATCGGAAGTTGACAAAGACCAATTGAGAGCAATCATCGAAGCTAATCCTCTTACAACTGCATGAGAAGTTGCTGAAGAATTCAACGTTGACCATTCTATGGTCATGCAGCATTTGAAGCAAACTGGAAAGGTGAAAAAGCTCTATAAGTGGTTGCCTCATGATCTGACAGAAAATCAAAAAATTGTTTTGAAGTGTCGTCTTCTCTTCTTGTATACAACGAACCATTTCTCCATCAGATTGTGACATGTGATGACATGTGGATTTTATACAACTGACGACGACCAGCTCAGTGGCTGGACAGAGAAGAAGCTTCAAAGCACTTCCCAAAGCCAAACTTGCACCAAAAAATGGTCATGTCACTGTTTGGTGGTCTTCTACCCTTCTGATCCACTACAGCTTTCTGAATCCTGGTGAAACCATTACATCTGAGAAGTATGCTCAGCAAATCGATGAGATGAACCAAAAACTGCAATGCCTGCATCCAGTATTAATCAACAGAAAGGGCCCAATTCTTTTCCACGATAATGTCCGACCGCATGTCGCACAACCAACGCTTCAAAAGTTGAACATATTGGGCTACGAAGTTTTGCCTCATCCGTCATATTTGCTTGACCTCTTGACAACTGACTACCACTTCTTCAAGCATCTCAACAACTTTTTGCAGGGCAAACACTTCCACCACCAGCAGGATGCAGAATATGCTTTCCAAGAGTTCATCGAATCCTGAAGCACAGATTTTTATGCTACAGGAATAAATAACCTTATTTCTCGTTGGAAAATATGTGTTGATTGTAATCTTTCCTATTTTGATTAATAAAGATGCGTTTGAGCCTACTTATAATGATTTAAAATTCATGGTCTGAAACTGCAATTACTTTTGCACCAACCTAATAGCTGGGGAGCCTGGGAGAGCATTAGGCCATAACGCAAGTCTGTCCCCAAGTTCAGGACAGGGGCAATTAAAGCAGAAAAGTTGGGTGGAACTGTCTTAGACTACAGTGCAGTTCCAAAGGAAATGTGGCAAAGTTATTGGGAAAGCCCGAGCCACTGTTGCTCGTCGGAGGAGTCCCCTGTCCCCCAGGACCCAGCTATCTTAGTATTCCTGGGGTGGTGGGAGCAGTGGTGGGAGCAGGGCTCAGGTGCACATGCAGTGATGGACTTCAGCACCCAGCAGGGAGAGTCCTCATGGTCCCTGCAGTTGTAGATCATGGTCGCCATAGCAGTAGACAATCCGTATGCTCTGAGCTCAACGTGTTTAAGAATCAACCCTCACCCATCATTCCAAAGAGTGAAGGGTAAAAAGACCCCTGGAACCTTAATCGGTGAATATAGAAAAGGTGAGGATCATCTCTACGATCTTTTAGCCAATGCACATAGCTTTAGAATCACTGATTTCATTAATAGAACCCTATTTCTAATATCTATTATGCTAATTAACAAAACTTCTGGTGTTAAATAGAGATAAAGATAACGGAAATGTTGTCTCTGGAGTGTGGCCTTTTGACTAAATGCTGGCTAAATATCTTTGCAGTGTGTTTTTCTGTTTAGGGCAACTAGACATTCTTGGGTATAAAGTAAAATAAACTAACACAGACTTAAACAGCTCACTGAATCTACAGCGAATTATGTTAAAGCAAATTGGAAACAACATAACATGACGGTACTCATATTCGGCAAAAATAATGAAGGTGGAACAAGAATGACTAACATCTTAGAAACATTACGCTAATCCACACAGAACACTTAGAACTCCACCATAAAGTAGAGACAATATTATTATAATATCTCTCTATGTCATAATTTGATAGAGTTTTATAGTATTAAGGAAAGAAGCCTTTGATACTATAGGACAACCAGGATTTCCATATTTCTCGTTGCCATGATATGAACAGAAGCAAGCTGAGGATGAAGTTGATGGTGTTCACGGTAAGCAAGGAGGGCTGGACCTTTATGGGCTTAACATACACAGGATGTGTACAGACAGGTGGCTGGATTAGGTGACTGCTGGAAGGGAAGTCTACACCCCAACTCTGCACAGGTGTGTCATAGGTGGAGAGTTGGGGAAACACCAATCCATTCAGGTGGAACGTCTGATTGATCAGCATTTATGTCAACATCACAGTGAATATTTACACAGCACTTTGTGATTTTTAAAGCCTTTTCCTACAATACATTGTCTCATTTAATCCTCATAACCCTGTGAGGCAAGTAGTATTTTTGTCCCCATATTGCAGATGAAATTCCTCAGGTGTACATAGTCATCATAAAGCCTGAATCAGAACCCATTTCTCCTGCCTCCCAGACCCGTGTTCGTCTATCCCGAGCCACCACTCGCTAGTGCTGAGGATACAGAAGTGCCTAGGACACCTTCTGTGCTCCCAAAGAGCTCTGCTCCATAGGAATTCCTTGAGAATATTTGGTGTTGTTTACACGATAGCCTTTTCCCTGAAAGAATTTACACTCTCAAAGTTGTTTTCTAAAACTTTTTATTTTGGAATAATTACAGATGGACAGAAAAGTTGCAAAGATGGCATAGAGAGTTCACATATACCCGTCACTCAGCTTCCCCTGATGTTAACACCTTATATCTCTGAAGTACATGTGTCAAAACTAAGAAATTCACGCTGATGACATACATCACTATTAACTCAACTGCAGGTGTGATTCAGGCTTCACCAATTTTCCCACCAATTTTTTTTTTTTTTTTCCATTCTAGGAGCCAATCTAGGATGCCAAATTGTGAGCACTTGTTGTGGCTCTTTAGTGTCCTCCAACCTGTGACAGTTACTTTGTCTTGCATTGTCTTTCATGACCCTGACCTTGACAGTGGTCAGGTATTTTGTAGAATGTCCTTCGGTTTGGGCTTGTCTGTTGTTTCTCTCACAACTAGACTGCGGTTATGGATTTGGAGGAAGAATACACAGAAATGATTTGCCATCTCATAGCAAGATACCGGAGGGTACACAATATCTACATGACTTATCCCTCGTGATACTCACCTTGATCACTTAGTTCAGGTGGTGTCTGCCAGGTTTCCCCACTGCAAAGCTGCTCTTTTCCCCTCCCCATACTCTATTCCTTATAAGTGAGTCACTAACACTAGCACACACTCAAAGGCAGGGAATTTCTACCTCCTGGAGGAAAGGGTATATCAAGAAACTTAGGACATGTGTCAAAACCACCACAGTAATGAATACACATTTGGGACAAGAGTTTGAGGTCATGTTAATATCCCATTTCTCCTTAAAGTTTCACTCACTAATTTTAGCCTTCATCAGTAGATCTAGCCTGAGGCAATTATTACTGTTCTAATGGTGATTTCTAATGGTGTTCTAATGTGATTTTCTATTTCCTTCCTTCTTTCTACATCTATTATTAGAAATCTTCTGCAAGAAAGCTTTACCCTTTGCCACCGTTTATTTATTTATTCAATCATTTATTTACATTAATATCAATACAGACTTTTGGGTATTTATTTCATTCCTTAGGTTATAATCCAATACAATTGTTATTTATTTTATTGTTCAACTTGCTCTAACCTTGGCCATATGGCAGCTATTTTAGGTTGGCTCCTAGGTCCTTTCAACATGCTCCTGTACTTTTTTTTAACACTCTCTCATTTTTTGCCACTATAAGGCTCATCTTGTATTTCCCTAGAATACTACAGGCTAATCTTGTATTTCTCCAAGGAGTTCTGATTTCTTTTATTGGAGAATGGTATTTAGAAACCAAGACCTGGGCACTTAGGTTGTACTTGTTACTGTGGTGTCACTGCTTCTAGGCCCTTCTCAGTGGGCAGAGCTAGGGACAGTATATATGTTTACTAACCTATGTGCACACACATATATGTCCACGTGTGTCTTCATTAAGCTAAACAGGGGTTCATCCTGATATCTCCAGTTCCAACCCAGCACCACAGGGTCTGTCCTAGCATCCACTTTGGCTTATTGGCTATTTCTTCCTCCAAAAGACAGAAACCTCAGAGAGGTTTTGCAAGCTAGGCAAATATTCTACAACCTTGTGGATGATGAACTGTCTCTGAGTGGAAGAAATGGGAAGTAGAACAGTTGGCCAGAGAACCCATCTATGGGTGGGCTACAGGAAACTCCATTGTGTAGGACAGACTTGCCCAAATGGCAGAATCTTTGGGGGATGTTAAAGAGTGTTCTGGAGAAAAAAAAAAATTCATCTTTAATTAAAAACATGTATGAATCGCTCTCCAACATGAAATCCAAGCAAGGTTACTTTCTTTACTTTGAAAAAATACTGTGGCTCTGGATCTGAACATCCACTTTCCAAGATCAAGGATCACTCACTGTCAAGGTTCCCTGGCCAGGACCACAGCACTCATAAGAAAGAGGGGTCAGGCCTGTGGTCAGGGGTGTGTCTTGCAGACCACTGCCAATGGTGATCCTTCTGCCATACATGGAAAACTCCCTAACAGGGCCCATCACGTGTCAGGTACTACAGCAGGGATGCCCTCAGAGTGGGCCTCCCCTGGAGCTTGGCTACAGGACCCTGACACCTCTCTCAGGACTGTGCCATGTTCTTTCCAGCCGCTACAGGCTGACATTCTTCTTTGGAGGTCCTGCCACCTCCTGCCGGGTGCTCAGGGCTCTACCACCTACAGCAGCCAACCTCCAATTGAGTCAAACTCCAGGATCAAGCAACTCAATGCTCCTCATCAAACCCACCCAGGCCCAGAGTTCCCTCTCCAGAGACCAGGATTCACTGCCTTACAAGGATTAGTGAGGCTGCCATCAAGGCCAAGGTGAGCATTGTCTTCAGGTTGGCCTGTCTTTATCCAGCTGAGAAGCTACACACCACTGACAGCTGCCCAAAATGATTCTAGCAGAAATGTCAATGGCTTGGATTGGAGGGGAGAAGGGGGAGGTGAAAAGCAGAGAAATTCAAGATACATATTCTACTGACTCCAGTGTTACAAGTCAGGTATTCTTACCCACTTACAAAGTTGAAGAACTTGCCCAGGGAACACAACTGACTTGGAGGAGCAGCTCGTAAAAGGCAGATCTAGAATTAGAACCCAGGTCTTCTTGACTCCTAAGCCTGTGCTCTGTTCCTAACACTGCACTGCCTAAGACTGGCTCTATCCAGGGAACTGCTAAGGATGCAGAGCTGGCCAGAGCTAGAGACGGCGGGCTCTGGGAGAGTAGGAGGAGTAGGGTCACAATAGAAGGGAGGGTGTGTGTGTGTGTGTGTGTTTGTATGTGAGAGAGAGAGAGAGAGAGAGAGAGAGAGAGAGAGGTGGGCAGCTGGTAAGACATCTCTAGCTACTGTCATAGCCAGCCGTTCCCAGGCCGGTGCAGGCTTACCCTCAGCTCTGCTGGAGACACACCTCCTCTGCAGGAGAGGGGCTGAGGTTGCTCCCACAGCTCCATCAGCAGATCTGGGAGTCAGGAGCCTGGAGATACTGGCTTGGTAGTTACCATGCAGGTCCAGGCCTGGATCTCAGCTCTGTGTGTGATCTTGGGCTAGTTCATGAACTTCTTTCTCGCTTTGCTAATAATCCTGGCCTTCTAACTGGCCTTGTTGTTTCCTCTATTGTTCCCTTTCAGAATTGTCCTGTTGTGCCCAGGAGTAAACTTTTAAAAATGTGAATCTGATCAACTCAGGACTCCTGCAGCTCCCTCAGTATCGTCATCAATAAACCCCAAGGGTTTCTCTTTGCACTTAGGACAAAACCCCACCTTTCTCATGTGAAAGGGCTCATGTGGTCTGGCCCTGGCACTGCTCTCCACCTCACCACTCGCTTCCCCCACTGTTCCCTGGCCCCACTCTCCCTCCCATCTCCCCTCCTCACCATTTCCCCCTAAGCAGCAAGCTCTTCCCTGCCTTAAGGCCTTCTGGCCTGGCCTCTGGGGACTCCCTTTCCCTTCTTCCCACCTGGCCAATGCCTGCTCATTCTCTAAGTCTCGACTTGCTTCCCTAAGAGAGGCCTGCCGTGAATACTTTGTTAAGTCCAAACCCTCCTCCCTTCTTTTCCTTCCAAACATTTAGCACGACTTATAATCATGCATTTGATTGTGCGATTTCTCCCATAGGTTGTAGGTCCCTGGAGAACAAAGAGTGTGTCTATTTTGTTCCTTTAGGTCTATGCCTGGAGTCCTTCACTATGCCTGGTACATAGTAGCTACTCAAGAATTATATGGTGTAAGAAGGAATGAAAGATGAAGAGCCACCATGTCTAGCACATTATCAGGGACCTTTAACAGAGCTTTGTAGCCCTGTCCCCTCCTAGTGGATACAGTCGAGCACTGTTCTCACCTCCCTACACACCCCAATTCTCTACCATTGAGGAGAAAGAAGGCCCTGACTCTGACCCTCTGGGGTCGCTGGGTGCAAAGCCCTGGTGGCAGCCCTGCCACCCAGAGCGCAGGAGGGGCCCTAAGGGAGTGGGAAGGGCTGCTGGGGGCAGGTCCCCTGAGTCTTCTTCAGACTCCAGCCCTCCCTGTGTCTTTTTCCCCACTGCAGAAAGCTGTTCTGCCCCGCCCAATGCCAATTGAGCGGCTGCTTGTTTTGTTGTATGCGCTGCTAGGCAACTGGCCTGTTTTTGCTTATTTACCTCCCCTGGGCCATTTCACAACACTTTGTAATAGGCCCTGCTCTCTCTGGTGCACATCTGGTTCGGATTTAGCCTGTCAGAGCCCCCTCTGCAAGGAGAGCTAGTACTTTCCCCAACAGTCACCAAGACGGTCCCCCAGGACTCTGGCTGCTCCTCAGGGTCGGACTCCTCCAGGCCCTGCCCACCCCCATTCCGCTCTCCACCCTGAACCTCCTGTGCTTTTCCAACAGTTTGCACATTTCCCAGCCCGAGCATGGGAAACCTTGAGAAGGAAGAGACTGACAAGGGTTCAAGGACTGTTAGGGGAGAAGGAAACTTAGGGAGGATGAAGTCTGAGCTCCAGCCCCGGTGGTCCTATCCCCTCACCCACAGAGAGGGGAATTGACTTACCCAAGGGGGAAGAGACAGACAGGGACAGACCCAAGACCAGGTTCCTTGGTATCGCTGTCCCTCACGTGGCACCTCCCCACCAACAAGACACCTGTGGACAGAGGGAGTTCAACTGAACACTAAGTTTCAGTGAAGCAGTGAGTTTGCCCCTCTCCCCATCACACCTGAAAGTTTCTTGTGGGCTTTCTGTAAAGGAACTAAAGAGAATCAGAGGTTTGGTAGATGTCATTTTAGAGACAGAAAGAGAATGAAAGTTACCAGTTTCTTTACCTACCTGCCTAGAAGGCACTGGCCAAAGCAGGGCAGGGTCAGGGCAGGTGAACGAGGTAGAGCTGGGAACAGACACGGGCAGGGCCTCATGGTCTGCAACTACCTTCCCTGTCCTTCTGCAAACATGGTCCACACAGAGGAAAACCTACAATTCTGACAATGGCTTACAAGGCGCTGTGAGTCCTGGCCCTGTTACCTCTCTGACCTCATTCTCCCAGCCCCCACCCTGGTACACTAAGCTCCAGAAATTTGTGCCAAGAATATGAAAAAAGATTTTCTTGGGATGGAAGCAACCAGGAGCTGGGCAGGGCCCCGTGGACAGAGCGAGGACCGGGCTGCACCCCCTCCTCTCTCAGCCAGGCCTCCCTGGACAGCAAACAAAATGCTCAAGCAGCACAACATGTACGCACTGTCTGATTTTTCTCCATAGCACTTGTCTGCCCTGACATGTATTAGTTTCTTATGGTCCACTTTTCCCTGCTAGAATGTAAGCTCCTTGAAGGCATGGTCTTTGTTCTGTTCATTGCTAAGGGCTTGTATCTAGAACAGTTTTGCACAAAGATTGGGCTCCATAAGGATTTGTTGAATGAATGAATAAATGAATGAATGAATGCATCTGTGTTTCCTCCCAGTTTTTTCACACGGTGATTTTTTATGCTCACCTCTCACCTACAAAATGAAATGCTGATCTATCATCTCAGAGTGTAAGTCTCTCACAAGTGTCCCTTCATCTGTTCTGAGTCACTGCGATCCCGCCCATTTTTGAAACTTTGGAGCACATACTGTCCCTCTGCCTGGAATGTCTCTTCCAGCCCAACTAGACATCTTCTAGTGGAGTTTGACCTGGTTACTTCTGACTGTAGGATGGACTTCTTGGCAATTTCTGGATACCTCTCTGCAGTTTGTTTTAATAGTGATTATTACTTGTCAGACTACACTGATTGATGATGGATAAGGGGACCGGATGGCCAGTTGTGTCGCAACTGAGAGCAGTCCACGGCCTCTGTCCTCTAAGGTTTTTATACTGATCCTTTTGCAGGTTTATTTTGTCAGTTGTTGACCTTAGACATGGACCTCTTGTGGTACAAGAGTGTAGAATGATATGCAAAACAGAATGCTTGATTTATTTTTTCTCCTCCAACCTTTGTCTTCTCCAGTTACCCACAGTGAATGGTAACACCATCCATTCAGTTTCTTAAGACAAAACCTGGGACTTAGCTATGGATCCAGATTCCGTCAGTCCCAGACGTAAGCCATGGGTACGTCCTACCCACTCCACCTCCGTAACACATCTCAAATACATCTTCTTCTTCCCACGTGCACAGTCCAGATCCCCAGCATTCTTGTCTACTCTACTGGCTCTTTATTTTCACTCTCCATTGTCCAATAAGTGATCAGAATGTGTTTTTAAAACAAATTTGATCATGTTGCTCCTTTGCTTAAAACTGCCCACATTGCTTCCAGCTGTACTTACGATGAAAACCCAATCCTCTGCCTGAGTCTCAAAGGCCATAATCTGGCCCCTGCTGACCTCCCCAACCTTAGTGCATACCATCCCACCCCTCTTTCCTCACTGAGTTCCAGACACACTAGCCCTCCTCCTGCTCCTTGAGCAGGTCAACTCATTCCAATATCAGACCTTTTGCATAGCGTGTCTCCTCTCTTTGGAAGACTCTTTTCTTAAATCTTCACATGGCTGATTCCTTCTGGCCATTCAGATCTTGACTTAAATGACATCACTTCAGAGAAGGCTTCCCTGACCTCTCAATTTAGAATAAAATGACCTCCTTCCCCTCCATAAACACAGAGTCAAACTCTCTCCGATCATTTTGTTTTAGGTTCTTCCTAACATGCACCACCAGATTTTCTATTTGTTTGTTGTCTGTCTTTCCCCAATCAGAATCAACTCTATAAGATCAGGAACCACTGTGACCCTAGAACCTAGAACAGGGCCTAGGATATAGTAGATACTCAAAATGTTTATTGAGTGAATGGATGGACAAATCAATAGTAGCCTGAACATAGACTGAGAGTCAGGAGTCCTGAGTTCAAATCTAACCTGACTGCTCTCAAGCTATGTGACTTCAAACATGCCATATATGTGCTCTGGGCTTTCATCTCAACATCTATAAAATGAAATCTGATTTAATGATGCTTAAAGTCCTTTCCACTTTCCAGATACCCTGATCCTATCAGTCTTCCCATACCGGTGACCGTAAAAAACTGTCAAAGAAGGTGATGACAGCAATGACCCAACTATAATTGATGAATTATTTTTTAATCCCATGCAACATCCCAGGTTACATTAGTTATTTGTGATTTCTACTTACACTACATATCCAAAAAGTATCTGATGCAGCTCGAGTTGCAGACCCACTTTCCCACTTCCCCAAATAAGTCCTGACTTGCATCCTTTACGTGGGGAGAAGAATAAATGCTCCCATCTAGACTACTATATTAGAATGGACACTTATGATTACAAACGACAGTAACCTGACTTAATTCAACTACAACAATGAGGGAAATGTTTTGGCATCTTGCAAGACCCAAGAAAGAGCTGAATAACCCAAGTGCTGGGAGGAAGGATCAGAGCTGGGCCTCAGGTGTTGCTGGAACCAGAGGCTCAAGTCCACTAATGTTCTCTCCAACTTCATTTCTGTTTCTATCAGTGCATTGGCCACATTCTCCTCTCTCAACACAGCCTGGCTTTTTTCACATAGTCCCAGCACAGCACTTAAAAACATAACTTCTTACTTATTTGTTTTCTAGCTTACTTTCAGTCTCTGTCAGTACAATACAGTTCATGGAGGGCAAGAACCTTATGCATGAGTTAATTTCTGTATCTCTTGCACCCAGTACAGTGCCTGGAGCATAGAAGGTGCTCAGTAAATATTAATTAAATAAATGAATGGTAGAAAACATGGCTGCCAATTCTGCCAGTGTTTAATACCCAACAACTTTAGTTACTGGAGAAATGCTAGCAAAGTTTTCTAGAGCGCTGCTCAGAATAGGAAGGAAGGAAGGAAAGAAAGAAAGAAAGAAATGATGAATAAATAAAATCTCAGTGAAGGGATTTGTTTTTGTCCAACTTGCTTAACCTTGGATCATACAACAGTAATCATTGAACGTGATGGTGTCTTAGCACCCATGTGAAGTGGGGGAGGAGAAGTGTTTGAAAAAGGGTTGTAGGAGGAAATCCCAGAGGCATCAACACACTCACAGAGTTGTTGTGGAGATCCCGTGAGACACTGCACAAGAGTTCGAGAAGTTATTATGAAGTTGCCATTTTTGTAGGTCAAAATTAGTCAAATATCGGCAACTTTTTTGGTCTCAATGTAAAAGTGTTAAGAGCGTTACATGGACATAAGATATGACTAATTCGATTGTAAGTCAGGAGAATAAGAAAGAATACCATGTTTTTAAGATGAAGGGTTAGGTTGACTTCTGTGAGGTAGGTACTATAATTATGCCCATTCTATAGACAAAGAAACTGGGGTTCAATGAGGTTGAAGTTATTTGCTCTAGATCTGTGGTTCCCCAACCCTCAGACCATGGGGCGCACAGCAGGAGGTGAGCGTGGGAAGCTTCAGCTGTATTTACAGCCACTCCCCATCGCTTGCATCACCACATAAGCTCCACCTCCCGTCAGATCGGGGCGGCATTAGATTCTCATAGGAGCACAAACCCTACTACAGACTGCGCATGGGAGGGATCTAGGTTGCACACTTCTTATAGAATCTTATGCCTGATGATCTGAGGTGGAGCTGAGGCAGTGATGCTAGCACTGGGGAGTGGCTGCAAATACAGATTATGGTTAGCAGAGAGGTTTGACTGAACAATAAACGTAATGCACTTGAATCATCCTGAAACCATCCCATCCCCCACTCCCACCCCAGTTCCGTGGAAAAATTGTCTTCCATGAAACTGATCCCTGGTGCCAAAAAGGTTAGGGAATGCTGCTGTAGATGACACAGCTCAAAAAGTGGCAGAGCCAGGATTTGAACCTAGGTGCCTGGGATCTAAGGCTATTCATTGCACTACATTAGGGAAGGAGTCAGAGGTCTAGCTCTTCATGAGTGATAATCCACTGCTCCCAGGAAGAATGGATATTTCCTTTACTTGTGAATCTGCAGACCTGGGTTCATTCTACTTCCAAGCCATTTGCATGGCATTATACCTAGTAGTGAGTACTGCCACCCATGGCCAGACAACCTTCCTTGAGGGCCTGACATACTCATCTTTGCACTCAAAATAAGCCTTACATTCTACCCAGCATGTGATAGGTACCCACCAAAGGTTTATTAAATTGCGTGAGGTGGACAGAAGACAAAAGATGGTTTGACATCTCCAAAGAATGTAATTTTTGGCCTGCATGTTTGGGGGTGGTGAGAAGGATGGAACATTGGGAATAATAACAGGGACAATTATAAAAACATAACTATCATTTTTTGAGATCCTATCAGGCTTCAGAAAGTTACATCCATTACCTTGAAAGGTAAGTGGTGGTATCTCCAGGCCTTACCGCTTGAGAGCAGCAGACAGTATTATTTCTAGAGACTGTAAACATCTCCTTTGTGATATCAAAGACATGTTTGCTCCAACTAGGGTCACACAGAGCATTGAACCTAAAAATTGTCCTCGGCTAGAATTTCACAGAATTCCAATCCGGGTGGGCCCCCAGTTTCTCCACCCACACTCCAGAGTCCAACAATTCAAAAAAACACTTGATTTGTACGTGAACTTGATTTTGAGCCATGGAATTTCAGAGCTGTGCCTGCAAGTCTGGAATTTAAATATTAGCCTTCCCAACCTGGATAGCTTTGATGTCCCAAGTGTACACTCACAAGTATTGATAACATGGCTCAAATCGCAAGCAAGGGCATCAAGTCTGCAATCCATGGCTGGCAAGTGTGTGCTTGTGTACACAGATCTCTGCTGAGATCAAAATGGACTTAGGTTACGTAAGTACTTATCTGATGATGGGGGGAGCCCCATACATGAGGCAGAGAAACAGAGCTCAGCTCACTTTCCTGCAGCTGATCTTGTTTGCTTCATCCTATAGGACAGACTTAAGAGTGAACTGTAGGTGAACTCTGGCACCACCAGGCCCTTCCAATATAGCCCGACCTGCCTTACTTCCTCAGACTCTGCTTTCTCACTGGGGAATGGCTGCCATGGTTAGCCGTTATCTGCCAAGCATCCATCTTGTACCAGGTACCTTACGTGCTTATATAATATTAATAATAACAGGTAAAACTTATATATGCTAAGCACTATTCTACAAGTTTCACGCATATGTCATTTCAGCTACACAGCAATCATACAAAGTTGGTACTATCATTATCTTCATTTTTCAGGTGAACAAACTGAGGCACAGAGAGTTTAATGAGCGAAGCTCACATTGCAAATAAATGGCAGAGGTAGGATTTGAACCTAGGCAGTGTTTCTTTCCATCTCCTTAAGAGCCTGGTGAGGTAGGTGTGGCCATTTAGCAGAGAAGGGAAAGGAGTGTAAGTAACTTGCCTAAAGTCACACAGCCTGTGAATGGCAGAACCAAAATTCAAACCCAGGTCAAAATCCAGCACCATGCTTTCAAGAATACACTATAGAGGCCTGTATTTTGAACAGCCTATCATTGCATGGCCTGATTTTGTATGGCCTGCAAGCTAAGAATGAGTTTTACATTTTTAAAGGGTTGTTTAAAAAAAAAAAAAGAAAAGAATATGTAACAGTGATCACATGTACCCCACAAATCCCCAAATATTTTGCTATCTGGCTCTTTACAGAAAAAATTTGCCAACCACTCCGCTACATTATCTTCTCTCCATCAAATGAAATAATGGAGGTGGGAGTGTATGTATATAATTCAGGGTAAGTTATTTGCCCTTCGTTGGACCTTGGTTTCCCCATTTAGGAGGAAAAGGGAGAGATCCGTAAGCCTCCTTTCAGCTCTGATCTGCCTTAATGGAAGGTGTCATCCTGCTGCTGTACTAAAGTGAGGTATTGCTTTTTCTGTTCTACCTCCCATCTTATTATACTGTCACCTACCTTATTGTAAGGAATTCAGACATAATTATACTTCAATGGTGGAAAAAAACATAACCCTCAAAATAACCCCTGGATGTTAAAAAATGCCCCACCTCCAAAACACTAGCCCTTCTGTGATGTGCCCTGAGCACAGACACCTTCGTCTTCTAAGCCCAATTTAGGCCTTTGCTTATTCTCCCAGCCTCTTGGCATTTCAAGTTGTTAATTTCCTCAGAAATGTTTGCTTCTGATGCTCCCTTCTCTCCCCTCCTTCTCTCCCAGTTCTCCATGGTACTCAACACTAACAAAAAAAAATCAGAGTGATCCAGCAATTTCCCTCCAATTTGTTTCATAGTGTCAGATGCACACACTCTCCCCTTTCAGGATCCTTTTCTTCCCTCCGGCATGGTCTCCCACACATTCTAAGAACAAAGGCAGCTCCTTCTAATCTTCTGATCTCTTTTCTCCTTTTCTGTCTCTCCTATGGTCAAGGCAGCCTTGCCCCTTCACATACTCCCGATCTCTCTCAAAGTCCTCTTCACAGCCTCCCTCCACCCGAAAAGAAACCCAATCCGGAACTCTCCCCAGGACACCATGACCTCCCTTTGGTCTTCAGCACTGACCCAGTTCAAGGGCTGACCAACGGCCACCCCTGCTCTACATGTGCCCTCGAAGTGGGACAAAAACACTATGGGGGAAGTAGGTCCAGGCTCCACGGAGCCTGCGGGTCTGGTTTGTCTTCATCTAACGCAAGAGAGGGCAGGCCCTGCCTCTTCAGACCCTCGCCCTCGTCTCTCCAGGGTGGTTGCGGTAGGTTCCCAAGGCCTCTAGACCCCTTCCCCTTCCTCAGATCGTGCACCACTCTGCAGTGAGAGGAACTGCGCCACAACACGAACCCAGCTGAGCCATTTCCCTGCTCAACTGGCCTTCGTGGTCCTCAGGGCCTGCAGAACGGTGCTCCCTGCCCCAGCTCTCCATGAACCAGCTCTGCCTCTCTCTCCAACCACATTTCCATTTCCTGTCATTTTATTTTTCATTCCCTTTGCCTTTGCTGTGCCAAAGTGCTTAGAATAATCTAAACAATAAGATTGCACGCCCTTTCCCTCAATGGGATGCCCTTCCTCAACTCTGCTTTCCAGGAAGTTTTCCTTCCATTCCATACAGAATATCTTTTGTTTGCCCCTCTAGACCCACAGGTTACATTTCATCATCTACTCTGTGCTCAGAAGGTTGATCTGTGGGCCCCGAATCAGTGGGTTCTTGAGCCTTCTGTTTCTGGTTGGGTTCGGCCAACTGGGAGCTTCAGGAGACCAGAGGGAGGCGGGGTATGTGTGCCTTTGATTCTCTCCTTGCAAGGTCTCTGGAATTGGCCATGCCCCTCTCTGCTCCTCCTAAGATGATCAGCTCTGCAGGACTCTCCCTCCCTTTGTAGGAACAGTTCAGCAGCTGTTATGCTAAGCTTTTTCATTCTCCCTTGTGACTCGTCTACATCTGCACCTCTGCAAATAAGCCCTCCTTGAAATATGCTGTTTCGTGAGAGCTGTCAGTGGGCTGTTGGGATGCTGGACTGGTACTCAGTGACCCAGCACCAACCTCAGGGGCTCTATGTCGGAACCTTTGTTATAGATCCTATTACATCACCTGGTGCTGGTTTGCTCCCCTGACACCCTCCCCATCCCACCTGCTTCCTTTCACCTTGTAGATAGGCAAGAGGCCCACCCGCATTTAGTGAGCAGCTACTACATGCTCTGCTGTAACCTAGACACTGCAGATTCAGAGGTTAATAAATGATCATTCTCGACCTTGCAGATCCCTGACTGTAGTGCAGGAGATGAGACCTGATCACCATTTGACACAATGACCATGAATACAAGACCAGTTAGCAGTCTGCTCATTCTCAAAGCCCAGTTCCACTGCCTACCTATGTGATCTGAGTGAATCATTTCTCTGAGCCTCAGTTTCCTTATCTGTCAAGGAAAATCAGAACAACTACCTTAGAGGGTGGTTGTGAGGATTGAAGTAGTTAGCATAGTGCCTGGCACATAGTAGGCACTCAGTAAGTGTCCATTATTATTTTTATTATAGCAGGTACTTAGTGTACATTGAATAAATGAATAACTAAATATATTGTCCCAGTTGATCTCCCTAGGAACCCTTCCTCAACCCTTCCCCATTTTATACATTCCAAGTAAGGCAGAAATTCCTTTCCTATTTCATAGGTGAAGAGATTGGGAGTGAATGAATGAATGAATGTATGAATATCTAACCCTCTCAGCCTGCTCTGTCTCCCACCTGTTCCCAGCCGCCATGGTTAGGCTGTTCGTCCAGAAGTCTGCAAGCCCTAGGCCCTGGAGAAGTGATCCTGACCTTCTCTCCAACTTTCCAGCTCTGGAGGGCTCGTGCCAATAGCTCACCACAAGTTGCTCTGGGCCTAACACAGTCGGGGTGCAGGTGGTCCCCGAGTTTGTAAACACTGGGGCCTGCCGGGCTCTAACCCTGAAACCTGGGCTTCCCAGAACCAGCGGCCCCAGTTCCTGTTCAGCTGCTGCTCTTTCTGTAACGCCTGTGCAAGCCCCACTGCCCCTTCTGGTAAGTGCAGGGGCCACGAGGGAGGTTCTACTTTCACATTCGCCACCACGCCCACAGGGGGAGATTTCTCACCGTGGAGGGAAACTTTCCTTTCTCCGTGGGCCTAACTTCAAGACTGCTTCTTAACACCTCAATTCATTCAGGAGGTACTTAGTTTCCCACTGAAGCTCAGGACTGGCAGGTCCCTGCAACATCAAAATTTGAATCTACCCCAAAAAAAGGGACCCCCTGATCTCTGTGGAGCCTCGCCCTGAACTTGGCAGGCCTGACGTACGCTCTTGTGCACTCCTCTCCACACCCCTACGTGGGGGGCATAGTCCCTGATTGGCAGTTGTGGGGGCTGAGGTTCAGGGCGACAAAATGCCTAGTGTTGAAATGTACCAATGAAAAAAACCTGCACCTTCAAACTTTAGAAACAGAGTGGAAAATTGCAGCAGAACAAAAGTCACTGAGCAGAATTAGTCTTTGCTGCTTCCGTGCCACATACACAGGCCTATTGTTTTGCTTTCTGTAGACGATGTGTTTATTTGTGTTCCTATCTGTCTCCCCTACTTGACTGTTCCTCCTCAGGGACAGAGAAGGTGACTCACTCATGCACTTCTCCCCGTGCCAGCGCACAGCTTAAGGCAGGAAGGGACGGGTGGTCTGAGAATCGGTGGAGGGGAGTTTGGGGCCAGGTCATGCAGGGCCCTGTAGGTCATGGTGAAGAGCCTGGATTTAATTCCAGGTGCAAAAGGGAGCTGCTGATGGCTTTTGAGCGGGGCCCTTACGTGTTACAAAGGGATCCTTCCGGCTGCAGTGTGAAGAGTAGATTGGAAGGTGACAGAGGAGGAAGCAAGAAGCCCAGCTGGGAGCTAGCGCAGTGGACCAGGCAAGAGCCAGGGCTGTCGCTCCAAGCTGGGGGTTCTCAGGCTTGAGAGGGCACGGGGACCACCTGCAGGGCCTGTTAAAGCACAGTTTGGGGCCCCACCCTCAGAGACTCCGATTCAGTAGGTCTGGGGTGAGGCCTGAGAGTTTATGTTTCTATCAGCGTCCCAGGCGAGGTTGATGTTGCTGGGCCAAGAACCACTGCTTTAGAGAAGGGGAGGGAGGAAAGGATGAGTAAGACTTGGTCTTGTCCTCAGAGAGCTTTCATCTTCGTGAGCACCACGTGAACAGTGCAATTCTAGAGAGGCAAGGACGTGTCCACTGTGGGAGCCCATGGAGGGACATCTGCCCCAGGGTGGGAGTGGAGGAGAGAGTCAGAGGAAGCTTCTGGAAGAGGGAACTCTTGAATGGAGCTATACTAGTTACGACACAGTTAACCAGGGGAGGGAGTCCCTGGGAAGGACAGAAAGAAGAAGGTATTCAAGGCACACAGTACAGCTTGAGCAAAGGCAAGGAGGTGAGAAATAGCAAAATGTGTGTGAGCAATGGGGCTGAGAGATCCGAAATGAAGATGGTATAGGTAAAACTATATACCATGAAGGGCTTTGGGTGGAGTTTGGACTTTATCCTGTAGAGC
Source organism: Propithecus coquereli (assembly GCF_000956105.1). Lineage (NCBI taxonomy): Eukaryota > Metazoa > Chordata > Mammalia > Primates > Indriidae > Propithecus > Propithecus coquereli. The sequence goes on from NW_012138302.1 coordinate 9,539,436, forward strand.
AGAGGTTTGTAAACTTTGTGCGTGTGTGTGAGGGGGTTGGTCCCAGAACCCTCTGAGAACCTGATCAAAGTTAATGTGCCCACAAATAGAAGTAGGGTGTACATTTTCGGATGTTCACATGTTCCCTGAAATCTATCCATGAACTTCACATGAAAAAATGAAGAATCCCTGCAGTGGAGGATGGGTTTTAAGGAGAGAGGCAGCCTAATTAGATTTTTATTTTGGAAGGCTCTCTGGGTGACTATGTAAAAAATGGATTGGAGCAGGGCGAAGTAGGTACAGAAAGCTGGGGTCCAGCAGACTGAGTGAGAGGTAATACACGGTAGTGCAGATGGCACCTGTAGGCAAGTGTTAAGCTGGTGAATGTTGAGATCTGACTTAACTTTTTAGCAAAGTCACTTTGCTCAATTCAAAAAGCATCAATTGAGAGCTGAATTCAGAGGTTTTCTTTGCATGGATTGAATTTAGTCTGATGGGCAGTATAGGTCAGCCAAGATAGAATGAGCTATCCCCACCTTCACCCCACCTGCTGGAATCTGCTGGTCGTCGGTCAGCTGGGGCCACATACCCCGTGCCTTGGAGGGCTGGAGGCCAAGGATGAGAAGGAAGTCAGCACTCTGACCAGTGGAGGAGAGGCCACAAGGGCAGCGTCGGGTAGTGAGTTCCTGGGACGCAGCCGAGGTGTCATTCCTTCCAAAGGTTTCACAATAGCCCTCAGATGCAGACAGAGCTAAGATAATTATCTCCACTGTACCAACGGGAAGCCAAAGGCTATTGAAGGTAAGGACTTGCCGAAAGATGCACAGTGAACACCATGGCTAAACTGGGACTAGAACCCCAAGAACACTCGACTCCTGTGTCAGTGTCTTGCCTTAGGCTGGGGCAAATTCTGCCTTGGCTACTTCTGGTGACTCTAAAATCCTATTCTTCTGTGATTCTAAATTACTGAGTTCTAGCAAAAGGCTCTCCACCATTGCTTTGGGTTCTTTTATCCATATCTGCCTTTTCACCCCAAGATCTTACCCTCAACCACCTGTGAAGTCTAGAGCCAGACATTTGGCCTCTCTGGCTTGAATTTTCTCTTCATCTATAAAACAAGAGGACCTCTCTAAATATTTCAGAAATCTTTTTCTTCTCTGAACTGCAGTGGTTCTGCAATGGCTTCTGAGACCCCAAATTCTGCCCCAGCCCTGATGTGACCACGTGACTCTTAACAGCCCAACTGATTTTATGTATAGTTCGCAGGGAATAATACCAATGATAACAAACAATAATAAATAACATCTTTTTATTTCTTCTCAAGGGCCAAGAACTGATCTGAGCACTTAGAAGCTTCAAAGCAACTTTACAAGGAAATTGCTATTATTTCCCCCATTTTATAGATGAGAAAACTAAAAGCACACAGAGAGGTTACATTACTTAATGTGAAGTCATACAGCTAACAAGCTGTGGAACCAGGGCTCGAACCCAAGAAATCTGCCTCAAGGTCCATGCTCCTTATCCCAGGAGCAGAGTAGTGAGGAGTTAGATGTGCAGGAAAGACATGGAAACAGCCAGGTGAGCTGTCAGTGACAAGAGGCTGACTACCCCTGGATGGATGGCAAATTCTATCATTATCCCATTTTGTAGGTTGTGCTATGCTACGGTACCTCCTACCACCTGGAGGGGGACACACTTATAAAAAGCCATCTAGTGACTTATGGAAGGAGTTACCAGATTTAGTAAATAAAAATTAGAACACTTGGTTAAATTTGAATTTCAGATAAACAATAATTATCTTTTTTAGTATGTCACATGCAACATTTGGGGCATACTTATTCCCAAAAAGTTGTGTTGTTTATCTGAAATTCAAATTGAACTGGGTATCCTATATTTTATCTGGCAAATCTACTTCCAGTGCAATAGAATAAGGATAAGTGATGAATGATCTCCCTTTAGAAGACTGAATGGATATGATAATCGTGTTGCTCAACTGGCCTAGAAAGGTGGCATGAAAGGTTTGGCTGAATCAGTTTCAAGGGAGTAAGGATGACCTCTCTTTCCTCATCTCAATTGGGAAGTCTTTTGAGGCCACCACTAAGGAACCCAGAGCAACCCTCTAAGCTGGAGCAGAACTCCCTGGAATGATTTGGAGCAGGCCTTGCTCACCGGCCGTGTGTGTCCCTGTCTCAATGTCCAATTCCCTGCTCATGACTTAGAAGTGAGCAGGGTAATTTCCCTCTTTCTCAACCCCACAAAGGATGCCTAGGACCCTTGTAAGACATTTGGATCCTCAAATACTAATTCCTGCTTCTCTCTGAATCTTAGTAACCTCTTCTGTGATAATTAGAGAAAAAATAAGAAAAGCACATAGTAGATTCTCAATAGATATAACCCATTCACTTCCCTCTTGCCATGTCACAATCAGGTGGTCATTGTAAGTCATTTTCTTGGGTTTTCCTCATAGTGGATGTTATAGAGTCCCAGGAGAAGAATAACAAACCTCTAAGGATTGCCTGGCCTCAACAACATGCTGTGAATTCCCAAAAATCTCCACCAGGAAATCAGTTTTGAAATATAAATACAGAGGGTTACCCCACATCTCAGACATCTGTGCCGAAGCTTGCTTTACTCATGGCTGGCATCCCAGACAGAGCCCTTTGGCTTGAACAAACTCTTATCTCCTTGTCACAACCTGACCCCAGCCCTTCCCCCTCCCCCTCTCCACCACCGAGTCACACCCCTACCCTATGCCAAGAGGTTTCTATCAGGAGAGTATATTTGAGCTCATTGGGAAACTGGCCTCTCACATGCTTTCAATCTGCTTTGTCTTCCCTGATTACCAAAATATCCCAGACCAAATCGTGCTTAGATGAAATGCATTTGGGTGGGTGTACTCTGCCTGCCTAAGCAGAAATATTAGAGCAGCCGCCCAAGCATAGCTGAGACATGCACAAAATTCAGATCAGCATTCCAAAGCAAAGGGAAGTTTAAGAGGTGTATTGTATTAACATACATAAATGTATACATTTATAAGTGTTCTAATTAGGCCCCAGGCAAAAGCCGTACTACTTCCTTAAAGAGGAGAATTCAGTTAAAAAGGATTTAGAACAGGACAAAAACAAACCCTTCTTGGGGTTTGTAGCTTTGTGGGATGGACAGCAACTTCATCCTTAACATTCCTAAGGTACAGTAGATCTCACGAGACAGGGTCCCATCTTTTTTGATGAATAGTTTCCTGATAGAAGCTGCTAAGCTGACTTAATCAGCCAGAAATGCCCTTGACTTTGTCAGCTGAAGCGAGAACATCCTCATCACCATGATCTTCATCACTCCATGGCTGAGCACCATTGATCATTTATTTTGTGTGAGGTATTTTGCTAAATATTCTACATGATTTATATCATTTAATTTCATAATGCTTTGCTATCAGAGGTATAATCTTAATACCCATTTTAAAGATGAGAAAATAGAGGTTTAACAACATTGAGTGATACACCCAGAGGCACACAGCTAATCAAGGGGAAAACTGCTATTCAAAGTCCAGATGGTCCAACACAAGGCTGACCCACCTAGCCATGGTGCACACTGTTCCCCACGGGTTGAAAGCAAGGCAGTTCTGATAACTATTGGGCCAAGGAGAGTAAAGAGACTTATCTTATATGGCCTCCACTGAAAACCTCCCTGGATGGGCAGAGTGGATCCATCCCTTCTCTTTTTACTTTCTGGCTCTATGAAGGCATTTATAAGTGTTTGAGATGCTTTGAGGACACAAGAGGGCACAGTGCAAAAAAGAAAAAAAATACTCCCCATAACAGAAACAAAACAAAAAACTTTGCTGTGAGACAGAGCTGGGTTGAAGTCATGGCCCAGCATGTTAGTTTCCTCACCTACAAAATGAGCACAATTCTGTGTGCCCCATAGGGTTGATACAAAAGTTAACTAGAAAAATCTAGCCCACTGCTGTAGTCTAAATGTTTGTGTCTCCCCAAAATTCGTATGTTGAAACCTAACCCCCAACGTGATGGTGTTAAGATGTTGGGCCATTGGGAGGTGATTAGGTCATGAGAATGGGATTAGTGCCCTTAAAAAGAGGCCTGCAAGAAGAGAATCTTTTTGCCCCTTCCACCATGCGAGGACCCAGCAAAAAGGTACCATCGATGAAGCAGAGAGGCTCTTGCCAGACGCTAAATCTGCTGGCACCTTGATCTTGGACTTTCCATTCGCTAGAACTGTGAGCAATACATTTCTGTTGTTTATAAATTACCTAGTCTAAGGTCTTGTCATGGCAGCTCAAATGGGCTAAGATACCTGTATTCAGGCATACAATTTTTTGGGGGGGTATCTGTTATGTGTGGGGCATTAAGACCTTGACAAATATTCATTCCCGTCCTTCAATGACAGGGATTCTACATTGCAGGCTTTGTATCCCCAGGACCTAGCACAGAGTCTGGGACATAATGTGTGCTCATTACATGTAGAGCATGTGATGCTTGTATCAATTAATGAATGAATGCAATAAAAGTCAAAACTCCATGGAGCCCATCCAGTTTATCCTTCCGGCCTCATCAGCCACCACTCCCCTCCAGCTACACATGACTAATTGGTATTTAACACATAAGCCATGTCTTTCTGTGTATCAGCAGCAACACGGTGCTCCTATGATTCCCTTTGTCGTGAGTGCCTGCCACACCCCGTTTGTCTGCCTGGAGATCTATTCAGGAGTTTTGCTGATGGAATATGCAGAGTAAGTCTGCTGCTACTCTGTAGTCAGCTCTTCAAGCAGTTGAAATCAGTCCTCATGACCTCATGACTCCCTTCCTTGTTCTATAAATTAGTCCTCCCTTCCAGGTCAAATGTTCCTCCACTCACCAAATCCTCATAATTAGAGAGGGTCTCTAAATCCTACACTACTCTGGATGCTCCCTGCTTCACCAGTTACTATTCATTCTTATTCATTCATTGACTATTTATTGATCAACTACTAGGTGTCAGATGAAACAAATTTTGTCACTAGAGTATAAGCTTATGCGGCTTATATTCTAATGAAGAAAGCTGGACAACAAACAAATAAAAATGTAAAATATATGTCAGCTGTTGATGTGCCATGAAGAAAAATTAAGTGGGGAGATGAAGATAAGGAGAGAGAAGGATAGGCAATTTATGTAGAGAATGATCAGGGGAGACCTCTCTGATACCATCCCATTTGAGCAGGTGGATGAGATGGGGAAGCAGAGCATGTGGCCATCTGAGGGAAGTGGTTCCATCTGGAGCGAAGAAGCAAGTGCTAGTGCCCTGAGGCAAGAGTGTACACTATGGTGTATACTATGATGATTTCATATATGTATATATTGTGAAATAATTACCACTATCAAGTTAATTAACATATCTATCATCTCATATAGCTACCTTTTTTTTTTTTTTTGGTGGTGAGAACACTTAAGATCTACACTTCTTAGCAAATTTCAAGTATATAATACATTATTATTAATTATTAACTATAGTCACCACACTGTAATTAGATCCCCAGAACTTACTCATCTGATAACTAAAAGTTTTTATCCTTTGACCAACATCTCCTCATTTCCCCAACTCCAGCAGCCCCTGGCAACCACGACCGGTTGCTTCTCTGCTTCTATGAGTTCAACTTTTTAAGATTCCACATATAAATGAGATGATACAGTATTTGTCTTTCTGTATTTGGTTTATTTTACTTAGCATATTGTCCTCATCTCTGTTGTCACAAATGGCAGGATTTCCTTCTTTTTTAAGGCTCAATAATATGCCATTACATATATATAAGGGCTGTCCAAAAAGTATCCAGCCATTGTTAACATAACATGAACGGACACATGGCTGGATACTTTCTGGACAGCTCTCATATAAACCATATTTTCTTTATCCATTCTTCTGTTGACAGACATTTAGGTTGCTTCCATATTTTGGCTAATGCTGGAATGAACACGGGAGTACAGATATCTCTTTGAGATATGGATTTTATTTCTTTTGGCTATATATCCATAGTGGGATTGCTGGATCATATGGTAGTTCTATTTTTGATTTTTTGAGGAGTCTCTATGCGGTTTTTCCATAAGGGCTGTACCAATATGCATTCCCACCAACAGTGTATAAGGGCTCCCTTTTCCCTACACTCTTGCCAACACTTGTTATTTATTGTCTTTTTGATAATAGCCATCCTAATAGATTCCAGGTGATATCATTGTGGGTTTGATTTATAGTTCCCTGATGAATAGGGATATTTTTTTAATATAGCTGTTGTGCATCTGTAGATCTTATTTGAAAAAATACCTGTTCAGGTCTTTCTTCCCACTACATTTGTTGGAGGATTAAATGTGGGGCATGAGCAAGTGTGCCTCAGTTTTCTTATCTATAAAACAGGATAATATTTTCACTGCAGGGTTGTTAAGCTTCATAATAGATGTTCAAGAAATGTGATTTTTCTCCCTCAGCATTACAGTGCTATGATTGGCAGTGATTGCAGGACCATTGATCGTGGTAGATAATTCAAGGAATGGATGGGGGAGGGGAGATGACAAATTTCAGGCACCTATGGAATCCCCAAGGCGGAGGTCCCATTACATAGTGTAGCTCACAGTTTGGGATACAGGCTTCAGATACAGGATTGGGATAAAAGTTTGGGAGATGTCATTGTACAGGTAGCATCTGAAACCACTGGGACAAGTCAAGAATATAGTTCTTTTTCACTTCCTTAGCAATATTGTGCATATTCATGGGACTAACATATATGTTAAAGATGGAATCATAAGATTGCTAAAGGTATGCAAAATATGGTATCAAATGAAATGAAGGAAAAACCATTTCAGAACTTTAGGCTAAGGAAAGCCAGGGAAGGGCATGCATCTCCTGAAAGTGCAATAGAGAGAGAAACAGAGCTGCTAACACAGCTGTTAATGATCAACGAAAGGAAGACAGTTTAGGCAACACGGGTGTCTAGGGGGTCTGAATCCTCACTCAGGCCTTTCCCACTACACTGCACTGCACTACTTGCTTTTAAAAACATTGGCCATGTGATTTTCACCGGTTTGATCAGAGTTCATGTAACTGTGAGTGTGCTGGCTTCGTTGGTCCGTGGGATCCTCAAATCATGATACACGCACAGTAAATTCCACGCGAAATGTTTTTGTGTTGCAAAGGTCGTCTCTTCTGCTGGTTTGCTGATGTTGTCTCCATCAGCCCCAGGCACCTGGGAGGCCACAGAACCGAACTGTGTTCTGGCTCTGTCCCTGCCCAGTGATTTCTGCAAGCTGAGATGACATTCTGCTCTCCACTCTACACAGCCGTGTGCAGTTCTGGCCCCATGCTGATACCCTGAAGGTCACTGACACATGGTGATTTCAGAAGAGCGAGGCCAGAGTGCGCCTGAGTGGATGGAGTGCCTGGAAAATTTGTAGTACAGAGATGGGCTGAAAGAACTAGGGATTTTTTTGTACAGGAAATAGGAGATTCAGGAGGGATGTGATAATGTCTTCAAAGACTTTAAGGGCAATTAGTTGGATGAGAAATTGACTTGTTCCTCATCTACACTAATATGTGAGTTCGTCAAAGAGATATATTTTGGCTTATCATTTAAAAAATATTTCTAATAATCTTTGTCATCCAACAGAGAAACAAGCTGCCTTTGGAGAAGTATCCCATGCTCAGGCTGACTGATGGAACCCTTTTAGCTTGGGTTTGAGTATCAGATCTGAGATTGAACTGGATGAATGACATCCTCTCGCCCCCTCACCCTCCTTCCTATCTCCCCATCCCCACCCCCATCTCTGCAGTCCTCTGGTTTTATCTCAGAGGAAGAAAACAACGTGAACTTTTTCTAAGTGGGAGTCAAAACTTAGGCCCTTTTTCCTGTCAAGATGCAAACTGTCAATTAGACCCAAGATATTCATAACTCTTCTGAGAGATTAATAGGGGAGGCAAATGCCTCTCATTCCTCCAGGCTACCGAGGACCATGTGGTAACTGACCTCATCTGGGCACCGAATGGCACCCCAGCCCCCAGAGGGTTCCTTCTCTCTGGTGCGGCCCCAGGTCAAGGCCGATCAATTTTGCTTTGAGGGGAGGAATGTGAGGCATGTCCTCCGTGAAGGCCAAGAACAGATGTTATGTTGTTCTTTCGTGACTGCCTTTGCTAAGTGGCTTGTGAACTGAGCCCTCGAATGTCAAGCCAGGCATGGCCAGGGAGGCTAATCACACAGAGGATCAGGCCCCTCTAGGACAAAGGGGGAAAGTCCATTGGGTAAGATGGAAGGGGGTGGGGGAGCTGTCACAGGAGCTGGGGAACATAGAGCAGTTTCAAAGCCAGAGAACCTAACAGGCCAAAAAGTGTGACCCCTTCATTTTACAGAGAAACTAAAAAAAGGACAGAGAGACAGTGACTCCCTTTAAGTCATGCACAAAATCAGCCGTTAGGGCTGGAATTAGGGTGAGGCAAGTGAGGCATTTGCACGACCCTGAGAGTAACCCCTCCTCAAAGTTTGTACCCTAGGGACCTCACTCAGATCACCTAGTCTCAGCCCCGAACCCTGTACCACCCAGGCTGCAGAACACTTGCCACTCGGAAACCTTCAGAGATCACTGTGGTCTGAATGTGTGTGTCCTCTCCCCACCAAAGTTCACACATTGAGATCCTAATCCCCAATGCGATGGTATTAGCAGGTAGGAGGCGATGAGGTCGGGAGAGCAGAGCCCTCATGAATGGCATCAGTGCCCTTATAAAAAATGGCCCAAGGGAGTGCCTTTGCCCCTCCCACCATGTGAAAATGCATAAAAGGCATCATCGATGAGAAACAGGCCTTCTCCAGACCTTGATCTCCAGCACCTTGATCTTAGACTTCCTGGCTTCCAAAACTGTGAGAAGTAAATATTTGTTATTTATAAGCCACCCAAATTATGGTATTTTGTTATAGCAGCCTAAACTGAGATAGAGGTTTGATCCATGGAAGGTGCCATGTTTTCTAGCAGATGGTCCTGCCTCCATTGCAGCCAAGAAGGGCTGTGCCTACAGGCAGACTGTGGGAAGTCCGGCTGGTGCCTAGAGAGGGTCTGGAGTGGGCAACTACCCCACTGGGGCCAGAGGTGATTTATTTAACTGGACAATCAGATTCTTTCTGGAAATTTGAATCATCAATAAGGAGAGACAGTGTTTAGTAGCTGAGCCTTCTTGCTCCTCAAATCTGGTTGCTTTCCTTGTCTTTTACCCATTCCTGTGATGGAAAGGAAGAGACAGGTGACCACTCCTATGCCTCTCACAATTTCTGCCTGTCACTAATGCTGCGCATCTCGGGCTACTCACTGTTAGGATTCCTTCCCACCACAGCAAGGAGCACCTGTCTCTCCATTCATTCATTTAACAATGATGGATCACTTCTTTTTGCTAGGCACAAAGGTGATTGACACTTGGTCCTTGATCCTAGGTGCTTACATCTTAGCAGGAGAGGCAGAGGCAAAAAAAGATAATTAAAATGATGGAGAAATAAAACAGACATTGTTGGGGCACCAGAAAAAGCTACACATCCATCTGACAGAACTGGGAATGAATGCAAAGAAGGCGTCCCAAAGATGTTGCCTGAATTGAGTTTTAAAGGGATGAGGAGGATTTCTTCATGCACTGAATGAAGAGCAGAGAAAGGGCCTTCCAGGCTTGATTGAAGTCACATAACTGAGTACCAGCATGGTACATGTGAAGGAACTGCAGACAATTCAGCAGCTATATGAATTCAAAGTGAGGCAGGGCACAGCAAGGACACTGAACCTTGTAAGCCAGGCTAAGGAGTTTGGACCTCACGTGCTAGGCCAGCTCTCACACACTGGCTGTCAAGGCCAGGCACTGGGTGCCAGGACAGGCTTTATTTGGCCCATGGAGGGTTTTACAGAGTTCTGAGTTTGGATGCCTTTAGACGGCCAAGCTCTGGTTCACCACAATCCCCATTGCTCCCCATTACCTACCCATGGCCCTGGCATTCATTTCTCTTTCTTCTTGCCTGCTGTAGATTTTGAGGATGTGATCTCTTCTCTAGGTAGTGGAGAGTCTCTGAAGGGTTTTCAGCAGGTGAAGGGCATGATTGGGCCTCTGCTTGACACATGATTCCTTGGTGATAGTGAAGAGGAGTTTTGGAGAGGTGCTCTGGGGGCACCTAGAAAAGTCCAGTAATTGCAGTAATCCAGGTAAAATATATTGAGGGCCTGCAATTGTCCCATGGAGGAAGGCAGAGTAAGCCCCACCATCCCCTATTGTGGGCCTTTGAGACCTCAAGAAATGTAGGAGAAGATGATGGTCCTAGAGCCAGCAATGCTATGTCCAGTACCACTTTAAATGACAGAACATTGTGAACGTCCCAAAAGTACTGTACACGTACTATGCTCAGAAGCATAACATTCATCATCTCTCCTAATTATCCCAACAACTCGGTGAAGCTATTACTGCCCCTGCCCCACCATTCTACTAAGGTTTAAAGAGGTTAAGTAACTCCCATGAAGGCTCCTTGCTAAGTGGCTGGCCTGGAATTCAGACCCAGGGTTATGTGACTGTGAAGCTGGGGCTTTGTCCACCATGATATACTTGTGTGACTTTGTCTTGTTGTCATCAGAGCCAAGAGGCCATCAGAGTAGCTTTTCGGGGAGTGTGATTCATTAGAGGATCAGTATAGACTTTGGCGGTCACATGACTGAGAGAAGAACTAAGGAAAAACTACCCAAGAGGACAAGCTGAAAATGTATGTTTGGAGCTTGTATGTTTGGACCTTGTGTGTTTGGCTTGGTATCTTAGTCCATACAGGCTGCTATAACAAAATACCATAGGCTGGGTGGCTTATAAACAACAGAAATTCATTTGCTACAGTTCTGGAGGATGGAAAGTCCAAGATCAAGATGCCAGCAGATTTGGTGTGTGATAAGGGCTGCTTCCTGATTCACAGTTTCACAGCTTCACTTTCTAGCTGGGTCCTCACATGGTAGAAAGGTCTAGCTAGCTCTCAGGGGCCCCTTTTATAAGTGCATTAATCCCACCTATGGGGCTCCACCCTCATAATCTAATCACCTCAAAGACCCCACCTCCTACTACTATTACCATGGGAGTTAGTATTTCAACATATGAATTTTGGGAGACACAAAACATACAGATGATAACACTTGGCAAAGCCCCTCTACTTTTTTCTTGGAAACTATGAAAAAATTCTAAGTTTGTTTGCACATTAGAACACAAATACCAGAGCAAGGATGGATGTTGTTCTTCAGGGTCCACTGGCTATAAAATCTTTGAAGGGGAAACCAGGCTGCAGAGGGCCCCAGATGGCCTGGACTGGAAGCTCCTGTCCCCAGCTCCACTCTCTCTGTTGCCCTCTACAAGCTTGAAGGAGAATTAGAAAACACCCCCATGCCCTAAACATCATTCCCAGAAATTTATGCACTACCTCCAAGTCAGTGGTTCTCAAAATGTGGTCCCCCAACCTGCAGCATCTACACCACCTGGGAACTTGCTTGGCCAAATTCTCAGGCCCTACCCAGAACTCCTGAGTCAGTAATCTGTGTTTGAACAAGCCCACTTGGGAAGTCTGATGTGCACTAGAGTTTTAGAACCACTGTGATAAGATAGTGTAACAGCATAAACATTTATTGAATAATTTAATGGATCTCATGAATTTTCCTTACAATGTCTTGGGCTTCCTGCAAATGAGTAAAGAATTTCTGCAAAGTCACTTAGGGTCCAGCAGAATCCCAGGGGTGGTCAGTCAAAGAGTGGGCCTGGCAGGTAGATTAGAACTCAAGTCCCATGATGGCTTTTAAAAAACAGTTCTCATGTTGCTTGATCTGATCCCATCTTCCATGACACCTCTTCAGGGAAGCCTCCTCAAAGCTGCCAGGACTAGAGCAAAAGCTCCTGTCACATTTTTCCAGAAGCACTCTGAGTTCTTGCTCTTCATCATAATGCTCATCAACTGCCAAACAGTCACCTGTTTAGTCATCTGTCTCCCCTAATTCACCCTAAGCCCAGTGAAGGGAGAAGACTGAGGTTTTTTTGTTTGTCCTTGAATCCCCAGAATCTAGCAAAGGAACATTAAATAAATACACATTTAGTCAGTTGAACATCAAGCTCACCTTTGCCTGTAGGGCCTTGGCATGGTATTCATCCATGGCTTGTTCTATCTTCTCATTCCAACCTTAGCTGTTGAGTCACCATCTGCTGACCACCCAGTCTAACTGGGACACTTATTCCCATTGGAAAGTCTATTGATTATTTTATGTTCTGACCCCCACTCTCTGAAGTGCAAGTTTCATAGTAAGACTGGTCTGTCTTGCTCAACTTGATCCTCACCACATGAGAGTCCCTCAGTATATGCTTTTCAAATGATGCGTGACTTTTCCCTGACTCATTTATCCAAACACCCATATATCATCTATGTATGATCATTTTAGAGATGGAGGAAAACAAACTCAAGAAGGGGGTGACTTGCCCAGGTCACACAGCTAGTGGGTAGAAGGATGGCAGCCAGAATCTACGGCTTCTGGCTTTCCAGCCAGTCTTCTTTCCACCACATCCATTCCTTCTTCACTGGACTGTAAAGTTTAGTATTTTCCCTGTAAGTAATGGGGACCCATTGAATATTTGAAGCTTTAATGAAGTGGCAGGATGGATTCTATTTTACTGTAAGGTAAGTGTCTCCTTCCCTCCTCTTGCCATATTGACTAGTCTTATTTCAAAAGCATCTGCTTTTCCACCTGGGGGGCACAAAGTCACTGCCTCACACCGTAAATCCATCGTTGGCATTTCTTTGCAGCTGCGTTAGTTGACAGCTCTGAACTCACCGAAGCTGTGATGATGCGGGAGAACTGGAGCCGTCAGAGCACAACAGCCTGAGAAGACCCGTGATAGCCGATGCTTGCACTAATGTACCTGTGCTGTGGGGGAGGCCCCTCTGCCCCTCTGGCTGCTGCAGGGAGAGGTACAGTGAAGATGAAGAGATGTCACTTCAGGAGGCAACTGATTTATGTCAGAGGATTAAATATGACCCTGTATGAAGTTCAAGTTTTGCTCAATCAATCCAGAGCCTCATAAACTTTACAGAAAGGTAGCCCCTTTGCTGTAACTTCGGCTTAAAAGGAGAGCACCAATGTTTATTGAAACTTCTTTGATGATGGCCCAAAAAGTAGTGGGTTGGTTAAACCAACTGTACTACTTTTATAGGATGGAATATTATGTAGTTATTAATATTTGATTAAAAATAGGTGGACCTAACTGTATTCTTTTACTAAATTGGTTAGAAAAACTAGGTTACAAAATGTAAAGTACCATATGAGCCCGTTTTAGAAATGTATGGATGAATAGATGGACAGATGGATGGAGAGAAGGATTACAGACAGATAGAAAAGAAAATATGTAGAGTAGATGGACAGAAAAATGGACAAGAGAGAAAGACACAAAAGAAAGACTAGAAAGACCTATGCCAACATGTTAACAGTGGTTATATCTAGAGGTAGGGATTAAGAGTAATTTTAAAAATTTCTTACTTTTGTTTCCTGATTGTTTCATAATAAACTTATGTTGTTTTTGTTGACACAAAAGCATAATTATTAATACCAGCAATTCTAATGTTCAGAGTCAAGAGCTCATCTTTTCCACATGTCTCCTCTTTAGATCCTCTTTATTCTTCCTGAATGAATGTTCATAATATCCATCCATTCATCTTCCCATCCACCCATCCATTCATCCATCCATCCCTGTCTCCCTCCCTCCCATCCCTCCATCTATCTATCCCTCTGTCTGTCTAACTATCCATCCATCCATCCCTCCATCCAGGAGAGAGAATCTATTTGGACTTCAGGATGGCAATTAAGTAATCCTGCTGATATTTTTATTTCCATTTCATGTGATTTCATGACTCTGGGCTATTTTGTTGTTGTTTCTTTTCTGGTCCTTGGAGCCCCTTTCTGCATTCCACTGTGCCACCTCTTGACCTCCTGGTCAGTTCCTACTCATGCTCTAAGACTGTCTTCAGATCTCGCCTTTCCCCCACTTTCCCTTTGTTGCTTTCATCCCCTCCCTCTATTCCTTCCTCCCCTATGGCCTAGGTTCTCCTATTGCACCTTGTACCTTACTGTGTTTGAAACTTCCCAATGTGTACAGTTATTATCTATGTACTTGCTGTCTCTTGACTAGACTGGGGTTTACTCATGCA
>NW_012138302.1:9553673-9575675 GCF_000956105.1 Propithecus coquereli
ACAAATATGTAATTGCCTCTTTAGCCCATAATCCTTACAATAGCTCAAGTTTTTTTTCCTGGTAACTTTAGTGACATAATTGCCAACTAATTCAACCTGGAAGACTCATTGGCAAAACTGCATGTTCCATGGTACATTATTAAAATCTTTTCACCTTGTACCTTACTGTGTTTGAAACTTCCCAATGTGTACAGTTATTATCTATGTACTTGCTGTCTCTTGACTAGACTGGGGTTTACTCATGCAGAGACTTTGTCTTCCATCTCCACACCCAGGGCCTAATTGCCTAGTAAAAGCTAGTCTGCTTCGCCCACAAATATATTCTCATCAGCCCAAAGGGAAGGTTGGCTAACAACCTTGATACCATTCACTAAATCAACAGGCATTTACTAAACACCTAGTTTATACCAAGGGCAGAGATTAACAAGACACGGTTTCTTCCTCCAGGGGCTCACAGCCAGGTGTGGGAGGCAGACACGGGCACATGGAAAAGAACCATAAACAGACGGCCAGAGGATGTCAGTGTCCTATCACAGCCTAGACAGTGGGTCTTCTCAGAGTTCAAGAGCCCCCTGCAGGCTGCGTGGACAGGGGAACGACTTGCTGGGGGAGTTAGGGTTAGAGCAGAAGCTTCAAAAAAGAGCTAGATTCAGACAAACTGAGAGAACGAAGGAAGAGATTTCATGTAGGGGACACAGTGTGACAAAGGTTACAGAGCTTGTGGCTTCTGGTTTGTTATCAGTTTACAGACAGCGGGGGATGAAAGGGCGTCAGACTTGGTGTCAGCCCTGGGGTTATGTCTAGCTGATATCATTTAGAAGCCGTGTCCTTCCTCTGAGCCTCAGTTTCCTCCCCCATGAATTGGATATTATATTACTTGCTTTATCTAACAGGGAAGTTGGGAGACTCTGATGAAACATGATATGCAGAAGTTCTTTGTAAATTGTAAAACAACACAGTTATGTAATTCTATAATATAATTATAAATAATTATAATGAGTGATATGGCTAGGTGAAGAGTTTATAAGGGAAGGGAAATTCTGAGGTCTGTTGGAATATTTAGGACAGGTTTGGGGAAGGCCATAAAGATTCTGAATCTGATTTTCCACTTGGCTTTCATGATCGATCCCTGGTGTCATTTCTCCTGTGAATTCCCTGATCCAATCCCTCGACCCTGGCCTGGGTTAGGTTC
Source organism: Propithecus coquereli (assembly GCF_000956105.1). Taxonomy (NCBI): domain Eukaryota; kingdom Metazoa; phylum Chordata; class Mammalia; order Primates; family Indriidae; genus Propithecus; species Propithecus coquereli. The sequence continues at coordinate 9,554,866 of NW_012138302.1, forward strand.
CCCACATCCATACCCTAATATCCCACTCACTAGTAATTTTAATTTCTGTTAACACACCTGTCTTCCCACCCAGGCTAGGAGTTGATTGAAAGCAGGCACTTACCCTATTCATTTTATGGCTCCGTTTCCCAGCAAGTTGTCTGGCACTGTGGGTGTTCAGTAGGTGTGTGTCAGTGGTAACTGTCCTGGCAGCTACTATCCGTGGAGCGCTGACCAGTTGGCAGTCATTTTGATAGGCACTTAAGAATTTGATCATCCTCGCAATAGCCCTGTGAAATAGGTTTTGTTCCCATTTTACACACAGAAAAAGTGAGTGTTAGAAGGCTAAATAACTTAGCTAGGTTCACCCAACCCATAAGCATTGGAGCTGGCATTTAAACTGAGGCAGCTAGGCTTGAGAGTGCTATACTTCCCCTGTGAATTCATCCACTCACTCACTCCACCAATGATAACTTCATGCCTACCACGTGCCAACCACATGCCAGGAGCTGGTACAAGCTGAAGGAATGTGTCTAGAATAAGTGAGAAGCAGGATAGCAGATAATCCCATCCTAGGTGAAAATGTTAAACAGATGTGTCCAAAGTACAGAGCATCCCAGAAGCATGGACAACTCGACTGCGTGGGCATGGAGCGAGGCCTCCAGGAGAGGGGTAAGGTGCCCGAGGGCATTCTGTCTAAACAGAAGGAAGGGCAACTTTGAGGACACCAAGGTGGATGCAGCAAGCCTAGTCCAGATGTTGCAGTAAGTCTTCCTGACTCAATGATGTGCTTCTTGAGGGTGGAAACCACAACTTAAACATGCCCATTTTCCTAACCCTACACAGGACCCAGCACTGGGAAGTCAGTGAAATTTGGTGAATGGATGATATTGTTTTCTACATTTTTAAAAAAGAGAGCAAATTTCAAATTTCAAAAGGACACTGGAAAGCTGAATGGGAAGATGACTCTCACTTGCACGGGGTAGCCAAGAAGGACCAGCAGGAAATGAATTCACATGTTTACCAAAAACATCTTTGCTCAGCTCAGAATATCCCCAGGCCCCCATCGCAAACCTGCTCTCCTGTTAACAAAATGCAAAACAAGCCTGTCTAAGGTACCGTGGCTTTTGGAAGTTGCTAGGGTATCAATCTATTTACCCACAACGACAGATATTTGGCTCAGGAATGGCCCCCTTAGCCCTCACGTGAGGCTGGCCACTAGATAATGGGGATTCAGTCAACACACGCTCCTGAGGGGCTTTGAATCAGCCAGGGACTTGACAATTGCCTGGAGGTGCCACAGCTGAAGTTTTTCTCCAGGTTTTGCTAGAATAGGCTCTTTTTGTTGTTAAGTTGATTTGCTTTGGCCACTTTTGGGGTTTTGAGTTGTGATTTGCACCTGCTTTTTTTGAACCTAAAAAAACATATGAGGGAGGGAAAGGAGTCCTGTTTTTCTACTCCACAGGCCCTGGGCTTCCCACATGCGGATGTTCTGGATCTAGATGCCTTCAGGAAAAAGAGGACATTTGGTTTTGGGGCCCTTTAGATAAACGTGCGGGGAAATATCTCCTAGAACAGGTTGGTATCCTGGCTCTAGTGCCACAAACTAGAAGACCACCACCTCTGCAGTGATTTTGGTCAGGGGGGAAAGGGTGAGACTATCTTTTGTCAAATATGGAGCATAAGGCTGATTTATGACCTATACCAAGGCCAGGCACTTGGCTTCCCCACGCTTCAAACAAATCAATTCAACTGCATCGGGGGAAGGCAAAACGGACTCACTCCCTCATTTTTGAAACGCTTCCAAATTATTACACTCTCAAAACAAAACAAGATTCTACCATCCCAGTTCTGTTCTTTTTTTAAAGAGCTGCAATCTTCTATTGGCATCACCATCACCCATTATGTTTCTAGGCTGTCTTCATGGGGACCCCGGAACTACAAAGGCAGCACAGGACCCTACCTATCACGGTTGAATGATAGCTCAGGAATTTGCCCCGGCCTACATTCCTTCCCATAGAGACTAGAAGAAAAGAATCTTCTCTTTGGCTGAAGTTATTATTTCAATGGGTAAATGATCCACTGTTTAATTATTGGCAGCAAGGATGGCTTCCTATCAACACTTCTGAAGCTCTATTTTGGGCTGATGACTACAAATATGTAATTGCCTCTTTAGCCCATAATCCTTACAATAGCTCAAGTTTTTTTTCCTGGTAACTTTAGTGACATAATTGCCAACTAATTCAAACTGGAAGACTCATTGGCAAAACTGCATGTTCCATGGTACATTATTAAAATCTTTTCTTGTGAACAACTGGCAACCTCTGCTTTGAAAAGTATTCAGGTCTAAATCATTCTGACTCTATTCAATGATATTTACTAGCTTTTCCCAAAGCTTCCTTTGCCAAACAAAGTCCCACTAGAAGACCATGTGTGTGGAGGAGTCCTATGGTCTAACTCTGGGATTGGTTTTAGACACGAGGCTGCACAAAATCAAAATCAAATGGGTGGTTCATTGGTAGACATCGTCAAGGTCCATATGATCTTCATATCTGTATTCTTCTGACACTCCAATTTTGACATCTATATAATTTTATTTTTCTGAACTTCCTGATTTTTGTTTCGTATTTTGATTTTAACGTTTTAAAATATTACAAATAAATAAATGTATGGCTTTTTTTAACTGTCACTACTGACTCCTTCCAGCTGCCTTCCATCCTCAGAGCCTAAAGTGAGCTCTTTTATGTCTTTACTGCTTGTATTAGGAATTTAGGACACAATTCCTGACCTCAAAGTGGTCCTGGAGAAAGGGCCGGTGGAAGCAATTTTCTGCACTTCAGCTTTTCCAGGGGAAACTGGAGAAATAATATATGCTCATATGAACTCGGGCGTGTTGAAGACAGCTTTGTCAATTCTGATGTGCTATAAAAATGTCTGTTAATCGTATAAGTATAAATACTATGATAGGCCCACAGAGCAAATCCAAAATCCTTCATAACTGGTCATCTGCTACTTTCCAAACATTACTTCCATTATAAGAACTCTCTACTCCAGCCCAGTTAGGGTCTTCCCAGGGGTGGACAAATCTTCTACGTTGCCGCCTCTGCCCACCTCTGCCCCCTCATTCACCCTACTCCAGGACTCTCTCCCTCCTTATATGTATTCACTCAATCACTTACTCCTTCTTTTATTAATACCTACATCTATATATCTACATCCACATCCACATCCAATATCCACATCCACTTTGTCGAGCTAGTGGCATTTGTTTTCTATTATCGGGAGTAGAAGTCCAAGCACTCCTGTCCACTGCTTCTTGGTATTAGAATTGCTAAGGAAAACACAATGCAGTCAAGCACAGGATAGAACAAAGCTTTACTCACACAGAGAAGAGACAGAGCACGATCAGCTTTGGTAGCAGGCATGGGTACGCCATGGCCAGAGGGTCCATCCTGACGCTAACACGGGGCCATTGGCTTGCGCACACCCTTCTTGTGCTGCAGCGGAAGGACCCCATTCTCTCCCCACGAGGTACAGATGTAGTAGTGGAGTTGGCTAGGTGCCGTATCCTGCACATGCTTCAGCAGAGTAAAGGAGTACACACTGTGTCTGAAACGGGGAAAGATATTTCCACACAGAGTGACAAGCCCAGCACAGGCTGAGAACTCTTAAGTTCTTGGTAAGGAAGTGTCCCAGGGCCAAGACCCATTCTTATGTGGTGAAGCAAGGGTGAAAAGATGGCATCTACGAGACCGCCTTTTCCAACACACATCCACGTCTTCATCTGCATCCATATCCGTATTCATATTTATAGTCGTGTTCATATTCACATATGTATCCATATCTGTGTCCATAGCTACGTCATCTCCCAGGCACTATCGCTTGTTTCCAGTTCTCTTGTTTGCCTGGTCTTGATTCATTTATATTTAATGTGATTTTTTTCCCTTGTGTATTAGATCATGACCTCCTCAGAGATAGTGGCATGATTTACTGATTTTTGCACCTTACACTAGCACACAGTAGTTCCCCAAGGTATAGAAGCTATTGGGGAAAGATAGCACCTATCGAACACCTCCCCTGTTAGGCTTGTTCTAGGCAGTTCAGACGCATCATCTTATTTAACCCTGGTCACTCTCTGACTTTGTCTCTACTCAACTTGCCTGTTTTTAATGCCTTAAAGGGGAAATCTTGTTCAACCTCTGACCTTTGCACTGGTTGTCCCTTTGCACACTCTTCCCATGGTCTCCAATCCCCCTATGACTGGCTTTTTCATTCTTATTTAAATTCAAAAGTCATCTCCTCTAACAGTCCCACCCTGACCCCCTTACTCAGGGATCCAACCCAATTCCACCACAAAGTTTTTCTATGTTCCAGGGTCCACTTTCATTCTCCCCATAGCACTTATCAATACCTGAAAATAGCTTGCTAATTCATTTATTCACTGCTTTATTGTCTGTCTCCTCCAGCCCCTTCCCCAACTAAAATGTAAGCTCCCTGAGAGCAGGAGTTTGCCTGTCTAGTCTGAGGCTGGATTTACACTTAGAATAGCATCTGACATACAGCAGGTGCTCAATTATTATCCAATGAGGGAATAACTTTGAGTGGAAGGTGTTCCTGTACCAATTTTAGAGATGAGGATTCTGAGGTTCATGGAGGTGGAGCGACAAGCCTCAAGTCAGCAGCTAGTACGTGGCAGATCTGCGATCCAAAGCCCAGGCGTCTTGCACAACAGGGCACTGCCACTCGCCGAGCACGGGGGATGCATCGATGGAAACACGACACTTCTGCTTTGGTCAGATCTTCCGATGTTTTCTTTGTTCTTTCATCTATTTTGAAATTATAGAGAAACAGGCACATGGGTCTCTAATTTCAGAAAGTTTTATTCACTAGCATAATAATAAAAATAATAGTTTCCATGTATGTTAAGAGCTTTGTATGCATTATTTCACTTAATCCCCACAATAACCCCATTAGGAGAGTAATTTAATCCTTATTGTACACATGAGGAAAACAAAACTCAGGAAGATGAAATACCTTCCCTAAGATAGGTGGTGTTAAGACTAGAATCAAGAGATACAGACATGGTCATTTGTGAAGTGACTGATAAAAGAACAGAGTAGCCAAGATGCAAATGCACATCTCGTTGCCGCCAAAGCCCGTGTTCTCGACCACCGTGCTAGACTGAGCACTGTCCAATTGGCAGGCTCTGAGCTGGGTACCAAGGATACGGAGACTCATCCCCTGGCCCAGACAAGCTCACAGTCTAGAAAAGGGAGGCCTGATTGGGACAAGAAAGGAACCAGGCACAGGGCGAGGAGTGGGGAATAAGAAGGCTGTGGAAATGCTGGGCCCCTGCAGCCTCAAATGGGGTAGATACGAACGTGAGTGACTTTCTGGTTCTCCAGTGTAACACCCGAGCCACAGAAGGTGGAGGGCCCCTAGGAGACTCCATTTTGGTGCTGTGGCCAGCAGGAGAGAAACTGCTCAGGCAAGGCCTGGGGAAGTATACAGACGCCCTAGAGTGTGGCAGGGGGAAAGGAGGAGGCCAACTCTGGACAGCCGGGTGACTAATGTGGTCCCTAGACCCAGTGGCTTACTTTCCCTCCCAGCCTCAAGCCGGCTGCTCTGACTCATGGCCCCTTGGCTGCAGGAAACCCACTGTAACCTATTTTCTGCCTGGGTCACTTGATTTTGGTTTCATTTTCTAGTGTGGAGTATGGTCATATTGTTTATAAAACTTACAAATTTCCTTGAAATTTTCAAAGTTTCCTCCAGAATGAAAAAGAAGTGATCTTGTGACAATGTGATCACCTTGGCAAATGTTCTAGAGCTGACCAGAGGGACAAGGGCTTCCGTATCATAACCGGGTCTTGTTGGCCTATGAAGCCAACAGTCCCTGTATTTGAAAAAAGTTGTCTCAGTCAGGGTTCTAGCAAGAAACAGAAGGCACACCCAAACTGGGTTACTTACAGGGAATTTAGTAAAAGGCCCACTGACTTAGTGCACAGGAAACCCTGGGGCTTGCAGCAGTGGGGGATCATTGTGATCCCTACCTCTTAAAAGACAAGAAGAAGGGGCAGTTCCTAGACCCAAAAGAGGGTAGTTGTAGGAAGAGGGCCACAGACAAGAGGCTACCTTTGCTAGAGAAAAGCAGCAAAGCCCCGAAAGGAGGGAACCAGGGAGGGCAGAGTCCCCAAGTTCACTTCGCTCCACTCCCCACATCTCCACTGACGCCTCCCACAGGCTGGGCTACTTGGACGCTAGCGGGCAAGGGAGCCTGTGTATTGGTCCATGCCCGCCCCCTGGGGTGCAGAGGGGTACAGAGGGTGGGAGTGATCCAGAGGAGCGTGGAAACACAATGGCTGGTTGGTAGTAACTGCATGAAGAGCAATGATTTTGGTCAACCGCCATCTACCACTTTGTGAACTAGCTCGACAAGCCCACAAGGTAGGCAGTGTCGTGGGCCCCTATAACATTGGAAAACTGGAGGTTAAAGACGTTAAATAACAGCTGGTAAAAGGAGGAGTATGAGCTCAAACCCAGATGGCCCCAATCACAGTTCCAGGGCTGGTTTTCTCCTGGACCACCCCATCTTGCCACAGTGAAAATTGCGGAGGGAGAAACTGAGACATGGCCTGGGGGAGGAGAGGAAATATTTCCATAAGCATCGTTTGGCATAAATGAGCTCAAAGAAACACACTGCATTTAAAAGATGTTAAAGTATAAGGTGGGGAGAGAGAGAGAGAGAAAGAAGAGGAGCGAGAGGGAGAGCGTGAGCACCCACTGCGCATAAGGTATGGGCCAAACATCCAATTACAGCTGGTAAGGCCCTCATGATCTGTGCCCTGCTGTCATCTTTCCAGTCCCCGTGGGGCACTGTGTCCCAGCCAAGCTAAACTCCACTTACTTGTCTAAACAGCCCTCAGGTCCTTGCTCATGCTGCTGCTTCTGCCTGGGACATTTCATCCTGCCTTCTATCCACCCATCTCAAATCACATTTACCAATCCTAGTTTTGGCCTTTCTTTCATCTTTCCTCCTCTCTCTCTCCCTCCTTCCTTCCTCCAGCAGATATTTCTCGGGCACCTAGTATGCACAGGCACAGTGGTAGGTGTCGCTGACATGGGTCAGCGCTGGTTTCTGACCTCATGCAGTTTCCATGAGGAGATCTTCCCTGCGTGCCCAAGTGCAGATTGGGGGTTTCTCCCTTATGTTTTCACAGCAGCCTGTGCTTATCCTATTACAGCCTCTCTTACTCTGTCCTTTAGCACCTGGTGATGTGCCTCTCTCCTCTATTAGACAGTAGACTCCATGAGGGTGGGACTACGTCTGTCTCTCAGGGTATTAGTTTCACATTGCTGCTGTAACAAATTACCACAACTCAGTGGCTTAAAGCAACACAAATTAATAACCTGTGTTTCCAAAGGCAGGAAGCCTGAAACAGGTCTCACTGGGCTAAAATCAAGGTGCTGGGAGGCTGCATTCCTTGCTGGAGGCTCTAGGGAAGAATCCAATTTCTTGCCTTTTCCAACTAGAGATTTCCTGCATGCCTTGGCCAACGGCCCCTTCCTTCAATCTTCAAAGTCAGCAAAGGTTGGTGGATCCTTCTCACATTGCGTTACTCTGACACTGACTCTTCTGCCTCCTTCCTCCACCTTTGAAGGGCACTTGTGATTAAACTGGGCCACCCAGATAAACCAGGATAATATTCCTATGTTGAAGTCAGCTGATCAGCAACACTAATTCCCTTTTGCTATGTAACATAACATACTTGCGGCTTCCAGGAATTAGGACTGGACATCTCTGGGGAGCGGTTATTCTGTCTACTACACTGTGTAACCCCACCTCAAAAAGGAAATATAAACATGAACTAGGCAGCCGAGTACAGCTCAAGTTGTGAAATATTTGGTTTACTTGCCATGTGATACTCGTGCTTCAGAGACCTGGATTTCTACACTCTATCCTCACATGTGCTGGTGACCATGCTCAGAGTGAAGCAGCATTTCTAGAAGGGCCTGCATGAGTCAGCGTGCCGCTCAGACGCATTCAGGGCTGCCGGCAATCAAAGCATCATTTCCTATTTTCCTGTGAGGGTAACAGCCTCTGACATGGAATCCCGTTCAAATCACCAGCCCATTCCTTACCTAATTTCACAAACTCAAGAGCTGCAGAGCCTGGCAGAGCCCTCGGGTCCCATTTAGCCTACACCCTTCATTTCACAGATGGGACAGGGCCCAGGGAGTGGGGGACTTGAGCAGGTTCAGGCAACCGTCAGAGCAGGACAAGGGCAGGGACCCCTATTGCATCTCAGATCTTTATGATGTGATTGTCGCTCCTTCAGGGCAGGGACTTCACTTCACATGCTCCCATAACATTAGGTTTCTTTAGGGTCCTCTGTTGCCCAGGGCCTCATGTCTCTAAGAGATAAGACTCGGAGATGGTGCTTCTAGATACAGCTTCTTTACTCTGAGAGAAGCTTCTACTCAGAATCTCTGTCAAATTTCTCACACAGGGAGCTGGACTGGACTATCTAAAAATCTCAGGAATTTTTTCAGCTCCTTCCCTTAAAGCTTAGACCAAAGCCAGGCCAAAATTGTAGGTCCTTGCACAGTGTTCCCTGGTCCTGTCCTGACCCCCTCAGCCTTCCCAAGCAAACATTCCTCATTTACCTGTTCATGCAACAGTATTTGGAGTCCCTACTGAGTGCAGCCACTATGCTAAACGTCAGGTACACTGTGGTCAACAGATATGGCTCCCTGCCCTCAAGGGGCTTATAATCCTAGAGCTTCCAGGTTACATCCAACCCATGTCAGTCCCAAAGCTGTTTCACTTTTAAACGAGAGAATAGAGAGAGAGGGGGGAGGGGAGGACACCTGCACCAGAGTGAGAGTGAGGTGGGCAGGGAGAAAAGAGATCCTGAGAGCAAGAAAAAGATAGTTGGAAGCACACAAAGACCCAGAGGGAGATGACATGGTGAAAGACCTAGCTGTGGTACGTGTGCCATGTTGATTTGGTCGGATGTAGCTGTGTGTTCCACACTCCGACACAGGTGAAGCACGGCAGGTGTTCTGTACATGGTCACACCCTTCCCTGGTAAGACTGAGAGCAGAAACCATTCACTTATTCTCATTCATTCAACCAGTATTTATTGAGCACCTACTCAGTGCTGGACACTGCCTGGAGGCATGCTGGCATCCCTGACATTGACCCAGGGCTCCACACAGCAGGTGCTCACAATGCCGCACCGTGAACAGAGCAGGGATGCCGATGCCTATTGTACAGACAGGGGCCGGCAGGCCCTGAAGGGCACCTCCCACACTGAGTGGAGAGCTCTTGTGAGACAAGGATGCTGATTAGTTCATCTTTGTATCCTTAGCACCTAGCTGCAATTCCTGGCACATACTAGGTTCTCGAAAGAGTAAGTCAAATGAATGATTAAAGTGCTACAATTCAGATCTCTCAGATCGTAGAATCCTTATTGTCTCATCCAGTCTCAGCAGAGGGATCACTGCCCTCCATCCCATAGCTTCTTTTCTGCCCTATTCCTGCATGAAACACATGCCAGTGGGCAAAAGTGGGGTCACCCAGGAGGCACACTGGCACTTCCTCATGTGCAAAGGAAGCCAGGTCAGGTAGAACCAGAGTTAGGGGAGATGGGAGCCTGAGCTGGGCTGGCCTCGGTTAAATTCCTCGTGTCAAAGGGAACATGGCAAATTTAGGCTTGGACCCACATGGACCCAGGAGGGTGGACGTACATGGCAGCAGGAGGTTCCAGACAAGGTGTGCTGCCCGGTGTTAGGTAAGATCCAAGATGATCGAAAGGGGGCCTCTGAAGGGGGCACGATTTGCTGCTATGACAGCAGCTCCTGCCCTGTTCCATTCAGTGTCCTCAGTCACTCCTAGACCAGGACTGCAGCTCCATCCATGGTCTTCCAAGCAGTGCCGGAAGCCATGTTTTCACCCTCATCACCACAAGTACATCCCCAAATCCTGGTGCAGTAAGACTTTCTATACCTATTGCTAGTCCCCCCTGACAGGCCAGACCCCGTGCTAGTAGCGGGTCTATCAAGGTAGGAACACTTCAAATCCTGCCCTCCAGGGACTCACAGTCCAAGGAGGGGCACGGGTGGGAGACAGGCAGGTGCAGATGTGTGCAAGCTGCTTCAGAAATGCTGAGGGGGGGGCGGCACTCTGCTTAGGGGCATCCAGGAAGGCTGCACAGAGAGGCCAGTGTTTGAATCGGGTCTTTAAGGTTAAGGAGGATGGTTCCAGGTAGAGTAGACACAGAAGAGCACCCCAAGTCAGGGGCCAGCACGAAGCGTAGAAGAGCATGGTGAGTATTTGGGATTGAGGCCAGCCATGGCGACGTGGGTGTTGCGTGGCAGAACAAGCTAGGGATTGGCCCAGGGAGGGCTCTGAGTGCCCTGTTGGACCAGCTTGTGTGGGCTGGAGGGACAGAGGTGATTTCTAAGCAGGGAAGTAATGATCCCGGGGTGAGAACACTGCCATGGCTCCGTAGGAGATTCGTTTGCTGGAGGCTGGGGAGAGAGACACGCAGGGATAGCAACACGAAGGCTGTAGCACCGGCCAGGAGAGAGGCAGGAAGAGCCTGGGTCAGGCACGTGGCTGTGCGGAAAGAGGTAAGTGGACAAATTCAAGAGCTACTGAACAGGTAGAATAACAGAACTCAAGGCTTGATCCAATAAGAGAACGAGGAGTAGGGATGACTCTGGACTTCCTGCAAGGGCTTCAGTGGGTGACTGTGCCCCTCATCCAGAGAGGGGGATTGGGGCCGAGGACAGATTGGGAGAAAGATAAAAAATTCCATTTGGACAGGTTGGGTTTGAGGTTCCCATCAGACATAAGGTGAGATGCTACGGCAGCCTGGACACAAAGATCTGAGCTCCTGGAGCCAGAGGCTGTAGGGATATCTGGGGTAGATGGAGGCAGCGGCTGTGCAGAAACCAGCCAGGCACGGGGAGCGGTATTAGGATGAAAGAAGCAAACCCGCCATCCTTTCAAGCCTCAATTTCTCCGTAACGCAGGACTGCTGTTATTAGAAAGATTCTTCAGTCTTCAAACTGAAAATGTAAACATCGAGATTAGGTCCACATCTTTTGGTTAGAACAAACATTTACCTATCCCATAATTCAAGATTTTGATAGAATATGTTAACCTTAGATTTTTAAAATTCCTATTTCTTTAAAATGCACCAATTTCAGTCTGTGCTTGGAGGCAGAAAGAGCCCAACCTAAAATGAAAGCTCAGTCATCAATGCAGCCTTTTCTCAGCCGGGTCTTACACACACGATGTTGCCAGAGGCTCCTCGTACAAGATTAGCAGATTTTCCCCGTTTTTACCGATTCACATATTTTTTCCCCAGCCATCAAAAAGGAGGGTTTCAGGGTTTTCAGATTTCCTTCTGGCATGCTACACAATAAGAAAAGGCAACACGGCCCCCAGTCACCGAGGCTCCCATGTGCCCAGGAGGAAATGTTTACCGTACAATTTAGCCTGAATCGAATCCACCATCAGCATTTTTATAAAGCTCAGCGAAAGAAGAAGAAACAAAAGCTGTCGAAATGTGAAAATAATTAGAGAAGAGACTTTCCCAGGGAACAAATATGGCCCACACTGTACGAAGGGAAGAACAAACAAACTTTGGGGAGGTTATGGAGTTGTAAAATCCTTGTTTATTTCTGAAGAAAGAAATAAAGTTGGAGAAAAGCCACCCCGGGTCTGCACAATATAATAAATCGAGTTCCAGGGGTTGGGGAAGGAGGAGTTGGACTATAAATTCAGAGTCAAAAACAAAGCCACATTCCAGCAGTCCCTGGTGGCGCGTGAACCTGTGCCGTTGTTTGATTTCTGGAGGGACCTGGCGCCTGCCCAATGTCACTGTCTTCACAAAGTCAGAGTGCCCTGCGTGCTCCTCAGAGTGGTCACCCCACCAGGAAAGCGTTTGCTTTGGGTTAAGATTTCTGAAATCAAGTCTTAGGGTTGCTCGACTTTTGAAAAGAAAATCAAAGACAAAAAATATCAAAACATCCTAGTTCCCTCTTCTTCTCAAGCTGAACTTTCCACAGCAGTTTCAGCGCTGACAGAAACCGCAAGGAGCTCAGTGAGGCGCAGCCAGGGCCGCCCAGGAAGGCCCTGGAGGAAATTCCCACAGCCTAGTACCTTGCACGGGGAGCTCCCTAGGCCTCTTCCCGCCCTAGGCTCTGGGTAAATTTGCCTGAGAAAAGGTCACAACTGAATGGCCTCTTGGCTGAGGGAGTTTTCCTCAGGCTAACACCTCAGGTTTCTGGGAGAGAGGGGTACTGTTTGCTGACAAGTCAGTCGATCTCCAGGAAACAACGTGGAAAGCAACAGAACCCCTGGGCCTGATTAAAATGGGCAGGAGGGTCAGGCCCCAGGCTGGAGTTTTCATGTGTGGTGAATAGCCCAATAACGTTCATTGTCTCAAATCTCCAGACTTTTTTTTTCTCTCTTTTTAAATGGAAATTTGAGCAAGGGAATTTAATTCATTGAATATTCAAGTGCCTACTGCCTGTATATGCCACCTATGTCAGCCCTTTAAAAGCATCGTCTTATATAATTCACATAACAATTCTACGAGGTAAATACCATCATCATTTCGCATCACGGATGAGGAAGCGGGGACTCTGAGTCTACAGGATTAGCCAGTACACGGTGGGAACGGGATGCAATCTCGGAGCTCTCTCTCACTAAGCTCGGTTGCAGTAACACAAGGTTCCTGCCTACAGAAGCTAACTGAACTGGTTCAAGAATACAGGAGATGAAATTTTTCTACAGTTAATTACTTCATTAAGAGCTGGGTAACAATAATAACAAATAATACGAATAACAGTACTGAGAAGCTACCAATTATTGAGCATGGACTATGCCCAGGCTGAGCACTTTTCCTATGTTATTTCAACCATTCTACAGAAGCATGATTTGAGGGAGGTGGCATCCCCGTTTTACAGATGAGGTCTCTGAGTCAGAGACAAGGTGAGAATCTTCCAGAAGGTCACCCAGCCAGGAAGTGGCAGAGCAATCTCAGGGTGTCAGCTAGCTTCTAACAGTGGCTCAAAGATGGGTTCTTGCAGAGGATCTTGCAGTCTTGGGGGTCTCTGCAGAAGAGCATCACCTATAGGCAGAATATTTTCCTTTTGAACTTGAAATGAGTACATGTATAATTTTGTGCTATATCAGATGTTATGTTAACAGATTTCTGGTATGGGCAAAACCCAAAAGCCTAAATGAAAGTATTAGGGGGACAGTATGAGAGCACAACATAAAATGAATGCATCTCTACCTTTGACTCCTTCCTCTCCCTGTGACTGAGGAAAGGGCTCCTGTTGAATGTCATCAGTAGGTCGCATCAGTTCGGCTCTTGTGTTCCATGGAAGGAGAGTTAGAACCCACCTCCACCACTCAGGTGTATTTTGTCATTCTTTAATATTAATATAATAGCAGCTGCCCTTTAATGAGCATTTCCATGTGACAGATAAGGAAATTCTGGCTCAAAGAAGTGAAGCAACTTGCCCAAGCTGCAATAGCCAGATAATGACATTGCAGGGACAAGCACCCCGGTCTTTCAAGATTTTCTCTAGGATTTTCTGCCGCTTTAATTCCACATTCATTCTTATTTCTTTATTTCTGCTACTTTGTTCCCTCACTGGCTATATTAGTTTCCCATTGAGCTGTAACAAATAACCATAAGCACGGTGGCTTACAGCATCACTCATTTGCTCTTTTGTAGCTCTGGAGGCCCAAGGTCCAAAATCAGTACCACTGGGCTGAAATCAAGGTGTTGGCAGGGCCGCACGCCCTGCAGAGGAGGCTCTGGGAGAGGCTTCATTTCCTTGCTTTTTCCAGTGTCTAGAGATGCATTCCTCATACCCCTTGCCTCATGGCCGCTATTCTGCCTTCATACCCAGCAGTATAGCATCTTCTCTCTCTGATTTTGCTTCCATGGCTGTCCTCTCTTCTGTAGGGGTCAAATCTCCCTCTCTGCTTCCTTCCACACGTTGCCTTCTCTTCTGTCTGTGTGAAACCTCCCTCTGCCTCTCTCTCACAAGGACACTTGTGATGGCATTTAGGGCCCATCTGGACCATCCAAAATGCTCTCAGTTCCAGTTCCTTGACTTAATCACATCTTTTTCCATATAAGGTAATATTCACAGCTTCCAAGGCTTAGCACCTGATACCTTTGGGGGACATTTTGTAGCCTACCACACTTGCTTTTCCTCTGAAAACTGCACTGTGCATTACTTTTCTGGGAGTGGAAGTGGGATGGGGTTGGATCATCCACACTCTCTTGCTTGGTCTGCTTGGTGACCTTGAGCACTATGCATTCACCTATTTATTCCCAGTTATCCAACTCTGGGTGCCAGTTGCCTTGTTAGAGCGTTCAGTCCATGTGCTCCCTTATGCAGTTGCTATGAGAAAGCTGGACACAAGGCAGTGCCTAGTCCACAGTGAAGTGTAAGGAACTCAGCTAATGAAAAGCTTCTAGGGAGCTGATAACCGAATGGCAACAATGCATCACGTATGTGTGAAAAGTCACCTGGTACTGCCGATGATTGTCCTCTAAATGCAAAGCCATGAAGGGCAACTAAAATTCAGATGTGAAAGGGGTCCAGTGAGTGGGAGAGGTCACAAAAGACTTTTTGGAGGGGATGCAGCCAGCATGGAGTTTTGAATAGTAGATAAGATTATGAGCAATGGAAGGGAGCTACCACATTTGAACATCTATGGGTGGAATCTTTTATACCTGCCACCTCATTTACTCCTTACCACGACCCAAGGTGATAGCTATTTATACATGTTTACAAATGAGGAAACTGAGGCTCGATCAGAGAGATTATGTCACTTGCTCAGCTGGTAAATGGCAGAGCTGAGATCCAACCTTAAGCCACCTGACTGGAGCTTGTGCACTTCCCACATGCTAACACTCAGGGCCTGCAACTCTGGTTTCAGAGCTAAGTGATGGTAACACGATCATGGCATCTAATGGACGTAGGGAAGAAGATGCCCATGTTGCACTAAGCAGAGAAAAAGAAACCACACGACATTAACACCTACACTAGCAGAGGCTACACGCAGGCTCTATCAGACTTGAAGATACAGTGTTGGAGGGGCTCACCAAGGTTTAAAGAAAATATAAACCCACCCCTGCAGTTAAGATTAAAAAATAAGCATCAGCATGTGAAAGAGATAGATTTTTATTCCCACCTGGTAGAAATCATTTGGCATTAGGGAAGACAGGACTCACTGCTCACTTTCAGGCATTAATCTCCAGGCTTCTATAGACATGTGAGTTGGAGTTTCCTGTAAACAATACCTCTCAACACCCAGGTGCTCATTTTGAGAACAAAATCAGATAACCTCTACCTTCAATGTTAGTCAAAATTCTAAATAATGTCATTATGTGAACTGAAAACAAATCAAAGCACAATTGGATTTTCAAGCAATGCCGCCTATAGGCTCCATCATATCTTTTCTTCAGCAGCGTTGAAGAGGCTTCACGTGACTATCTGAAAGCAACGATAGCTCTTGCCAGACACCTACTGCCTTAGTGCACAAAACATTTTCCTATTCTGTGGTTCTCATTATCGCCAGGAAAATGCTATGAGCTAAGGTTACTATTCCCGTATGCAGATGAGAGAATTCTTTCAATTGTCAGCGAGTCCTCGTGGAAAGAGCACTGGTGTTTGGGTTCAAGCCCTTGTGAGGTATCAGGCCAGCGCCTCCCCTTCCTGGACCTTAATCTCCATGCCATGTGTGGGTTGTCAGACAAGATGGCTTGTACAGACCCGTCTACTCTGAAATTCTGTGAAAGAAGAGCAGGATTTTACAATTGTAAGCACATGCACTGTTCTTTGTAATAGTGTAAAGCTGCCCAAATTTAAAATAAACCATGAACCTTGCTGCAGGCAGGGGTACCATTTGGTATCCATTTTGCTCTTCTGCACCAGTGCTGCCCCATGTCTCCTAGACTCAGAAGGCCCTGCTAGGTCTCCGTAGCACAGGTTTTCAGAAGGAATGAACTTCTGACTGTGAAAACTTACACTAGTTGTCTGAAGAATACGAGGCTCAGAGAGGTTCAGTAACTTGTCTGAGGACACACAGCTAGTGAGTGACATTGTTCAGTGCATGAAGCACCCAGGATTCCAAGAGTCTGTGGACAGGTGCTCCAAGCAAGAGCATTTTCTCCCACTCTGATTCTTCGTGGGCTTGTATGTGAGGTGAATTCAGATCTGTCCTTGAGGTTGTGCCCTTTCATTGTAGATTCCAGAACCATCCCTTGGCCTTTTCAGGGTAAAATATACGTAAGGCTCGATGGCATCATAAGGTGAGGCTGTAGATATATCTGAGCCAATGTGGGCACCTGTTTGTGTCTGAAACAAAAGGTTCATGATTGGCTGGAGTGGCCCAGCAGGTGGCGGTCTGTCTGGCCGATCAGCTGGCACTTGCATGAGTTGCAGCCTCCTGAGATGCAGCCACGTGCCTGGGTAGATGCAGCATTGCCTGGGACTGTCCTGAGTCCTGGTCTGGAGCGTCCCCGCCATCTTCCTTCACTTTGGTTTCCCCATCTGGGAAATGGGAAGACATGCTAATTCCCAGGACTGTCCCGAAGCAAAAGACTGTAGCATGAGCCTGGGTTTACATCTCAGCTTGCTTCTTACTGTGTGATCTGGGACAGGGCATTTAATCCACCAAACCTCAGTTTCTTCATCTCTCAAATGAGGATAACGGTGATGTCTCCAAAGGGTTGCTGTTAAGATGAAACAAAATCATGAGCCTAAGGAGGCTGGCACTTAGGATAAAGGCAGCTGTTTTTGCTAGAATGTGAAAGGGTTTTCTGAAACAGAAAGAGCTGCTGAAGTCTACAGTGGTGGCATTATCACTGCCGTGTTATGATCACCGCCCTTCGCAGATGGGCCTGGGAGAGAGGTCCGAGGCGAGTAGGGGAAGATGTGAGTCACGCAGGGCAGCTCCAGGGTGCCCAGTCCAAGAGGCACTACATTTTTGGCTACTTGTAGACTCCATTCCACTACCTTCTTCAGCCCCAAGGACACTGAAAACAATAAAAATAAAAAGCAAACCACAGCATTTTAGAAC
This sequence comes from Propithecus coquereli, assembly GCF_000956105.1. Taxonomy (NCBI): domain Eukaryota; kingdom Metazoa; phylum Chordata; class Mammalia; order Primates; family Indriidae; genus Propithecus; species Propithecus coquereli. Next base: position 9,571,976 of record NW_012138302.1, read on the forward strand.
CTCCCACTGGTTTTGCCTTTCCTCCCCCCACATATGGTTTTTGGGAAGGGCTGTTTCAGCCACAGCACTGTCAAGAAAACAGGGTGGTTTCCCTTGACCACTGGCAACCAACGTGTGCCTTTTCCTAAGCTTTGGTGAAAGAGCCCACAAGTGATTTTAAAAAATAATGAAATTCTATTCTATAAATAAACCCTTATGTGGGTCTTGAAGGGATGAGTTTCCTCTTCTTTGTGAAGTCATTTAGGGCGAAGTTCCCCTCCAACTGCACATGGTGAAGTGAAGGAGAATCTGGGGAATCACCCACCACTGTGTTTTCCACTAATGCAGGAATGGCAAACTTCTGGAACTTTTACTTGAGGGTCCACCATTCCTCAACAACGCACATACCCTCCATGGAATACACTGTCTTCACTTCCCCTGGAGATTTAACGATGGCTGCCCTTCCTGGTTTTCTAGAGTCCAACAAAGTAAGCATTTACAAGGATTACTCAGAGACCCAGAGCAGTGAACAGAGGATGAGTTTGGAGTCCCGAGCCCTGGGTTCAGATTCTAACTTTGCTCTTGACTAGCTGTGTGACTCTGGGCAAGAGGCTTACACAGTCTTGGGCAGGTTCCTTAACATCTATGTGCCTGCCTCGGTCTCCTCATTTCAAAAGTGGATATAAAGGGTCCATAACTCATGGGGTGGTGGTGAGAATTCAATGGAAAAAAAACGCATTTCAAGTTCCAAGCACACAGCAGGTATTCCACAAATGGTAATTGTTACCAGACACGTTCTTGGCGTCACTAATTATCATCAAGAAAAAGAAGGCTCACTCTGCTGGGATTTGGAGGTGGATTTAATTTACAGGGATGGGCAGGGTTAAGGGAACCAATAAGGGATGTGGAGGCACCCAAAGTCTTACAACAGTAAGGAACCAGTCCTACCCTGAACCTAAAGGGACAAGAGGAGGGTGGGTGTTGCTGGAGCCGTGGGGAAGGGACCACTGGCAGGAGCTGTGGTTTTAGGGAACACAGCCCCTGACAGACTTGGCACAGAGCAGGGAGGGAGTTGGGGGGATTCCCAACCTGACTCTCCTCCTGCCCTTTCATCACTTGCTCATGCCTGACACTGGCTAAACCCAAATGGAAAACAGAAGACAAGGAAGTCCCCCCAACGAAACCACCTCCTATGGCACAGTGCAGACCAGAGAATAGGTCTGGATGGGAAGCGGGTACCCATGGAGAATCACCAGACCCATCAGAGAATTTATTGGGATTCACATGTTGGTTAGTATTAGTCCACCCAAACCACAAATAAAACCCCTGCAAAAATCCTCAAGTGGTGTTTGCGATCACATCCCTTCAGGTATAAAATCCCTACATTGGTACCCCCGTGCCTAAGGAAACAAGCCCTGCCTCCCCACCAGCTTCCTGTCCCAGGCCCTCTTTCCCAGTTGTCTCCTGCCTCTCCTCTTCTTGCGCTCTCTGGAATGCCTACGCCTGTCATGCTTCTCTGGCTCCCACTGATACTTCCATTTGAAACTTCTGATGGTGAAAATTTGGTGAAAGTCCTCCCCAGTCCTCTGCCCTCATCTTCCTCCAGCACACAGGCCCAGCATTGCCTTCTCTGGGACAGGTGCCTAACCCGTCCTCCTCTATGTTCCCATGCAGAGGCAGCCGTAGCTGGCAAGCAAGGCTTTGGAACCAGCCTGCGCTGCCTCCCCTTCCTGGTTGCACCATTTGCCAGCTGCCCTGCACCCTTGACACTTAGTACTCTCTGTGCCTCACTGTCATCATCTGTCAAATGGGCTGATAATAGTGCCCGCCTCATAGGGTTTTCCTAAGGATTAAATGAGTCCGTGTAAGCAAATCACTTAGAACAATGCCTGACATATAGTATGTAATAATAATAAATATTATTTATTTTCATCTTTTTATTACCAGCACATGGTAGTATTTAACTCACTGTAGCATAATGCAAGGTTTATTTTGTTCCACCATTGAGTTTGTGAACACCTCAAGGATAAGGTCTGCCGGTATATTCCCAGTGCCTGGCATAGTGGTTGACACATAGTAGGTGCTCATTCAATGAATGAATGAATGAACACATGAGTGATATGAGAACTCAAAGTGAGTATTTGGAGTCTGGTTTGGATTTTCATGTGAAGCACACCACAGGCCTTTTCTCAAGGACATGAAAAGCTTAAAAGTCAGGTCCAAACACTTTAAGCCCCTCCAGAGCAAGACGAGGCCACCCAGCAGGATGACTCTCCTGTAGGCCTCGTTTGGGTGGGTCCCTGCCCTGAGCAGCCTGCCAATTTCTAATCTAATTATGTGATAAAAGAAACAGCTCCTCCGCCCTTCACACTTCCTCCTCCCACGTCAGAAACCAAGAGTAAAGATCTTCATTTGTGCCAGAGCCCCAGCCGTTTCTGGATGAGACACACACTTCCCCCTGTCTGGGCAAAGTTACTGTCAGGACATGCAAGGATGGAGGAGTCTCATCAGAGGATCCACGGGTCCCGGGATGCTGCGCACGGGTCAACTCGGTCCTAGGAGCAGGTGTGTGCTTGGGGAGGGGCACACAGAAGCTCTGCTACCGGCCTACAGCAGCCAGACCCTGCTCCGGGCTTCCAGGACGCCCTCCTTCTTTCCGTCCACTCATTCTCTCGCTTACTGGTTTTCTCCCATCAGGACCCATCGTATTTAGCAAAATGAAACGCAAAGTCCTTGGAAGTCCCCAGCGATCTGCCTCCTGGCAGCCACTGGGCCCTGAGTTCCTCCCCTCCCCTGTGCTACCCCGCTGCAGGCAAGCAGGTCTCTCACTGGCTGTTCCCTCACTTGGAAGGCTCTTGCCTCAGGCGTCTCTGGGGCTCTATCCGTTTCCTCATTCGTTTATTAGCTCTTTCATTTAACAGATACATTTTTTAAAATTTTTAAATCTTTATTTTTAATTGTGGTAAAATACACATAACACAAAACGTCCTATTTTAACCATGTTTAAGCGTACAATTCAGTGGCATAAAGTACATTCACATCGTTGAGCAACTATCACCACTATCCACGGAACACTCTTCATCTTGCAAAACTGAAACCCCATGCCCATTAAACAACAGCTCTCCATTTCCCCTTCCATCCAGCCCCTGGCGACCTATTCTATTTTCTGTTTCTCTGAATTTGACTACTCTAGACCCCTCGTATGAGTGGGGATCATACAGTATTTGCTCTTTTGTGACTGGCTTCTTTCACTTAGCATAATGTCCTCAGGGTTCATCTACGTTGCAGCATATGCCAGAATTTCCTTCCTTTTTAAGGCTGAATAATATTCCACTGTATGTAAACACCACATTTTGCTTATCCAGTCATCTGTTAATGGACACTTGAGTTGCTTCTACCTTTTGTCTATTGTAAATAATGCTGCTATGAACATGGGTATAGTTCCTGCTTTCGTTTCTTCTGGATAGACCCAGAAGTGGAATTGCTGGATCAAATGGTAATTCTATATTTTTTGAGGAACTTTCATACTATTTTGCACAATTCAGCACCATTTCCCATTCCCAGCAGTAAGGCACAAGAGGTTCAATTCCTCCACATCTTTGTCAATACTTACTATTTTCTGTTGCTTTTTTTTTTTTTTTTTTTTGATGGTAGCTATCCTAATGGATATAACATGGTATCTCCATTGTGGTTTTTAACAGACAATTTTTGAGCACCTACT
>NW_012138302.1:9579267-9646558 GCF_000956105.1 Propithecus coquereli
GTCAGTTGTAAACTTTCTATTTTTTTCAATACCTTCTATTTCTTTGCTGAAAATTCCTATATTTTCATTTGTTTCAATAATGTTTGCTCCCACTCCGTGGAGTATATTATAATAGCTGCTTTAAAAACCCTGTCTGGTTATTCACCATCTGGGTCAGTTTGGTGTTGGCATCTGTTAATTGTTCTTTCCTTTGAGAGTCATTGAGATTTTTCTGGTTTTTTATTCTTTGTATAGTGATTAATTTTGAATTGTATCTTAGACAAATTTGGATATTATGTTATAAGACTCTGGGTCCTGGCAAGAATCTCTGGAGAATGTTGATGATTTCTTTTTTTTTAAGTGATCAACATAGTTAGGTTCATACCACAAATCCCAGCCTACATTTTGTGAGCCGTGGCTCTAATGCCAGCTTCATTTTCAAAGCCTTTGCAGTGCTGCTAGGGTCTGCCCCATGTGCACATGATCCAGTGACCAGTCTGAAATCTAGAGAGTGGTCTACAGCGGGCTACAGTGGTCTACATTGTACTTTAGTCTCAGAGTTTTGTCATGCTGCTTTGGGTCAGTTTCTTGTATGTGAATCCTGAGAGTGAGCCCTGGATTTTGTACACAGCCTTTTTGTTCTAGTTATGCCTTCAACTGACTGGATGAAGCCCACCCCCATTGGTGAGGGCCACCTGCTTTACTCACCCTATCACTCCAGATATTAATCTCATCCACAAACAATCTTGTAGACACACCCAGCCTAATGTTTGACCAAATGTATGGGCACCCTGTGGCCCAGTCAAGTTGACACACACAAAATTAACCATCACAGAGGGTAGGTTTCCTGCTTTCTCCAGCTCGTTCTTCTCTGTGATTTCCACACTCTCCCACACACAGGGTTCTATTCTCCTGACGTGCTGGATAGAAAGCCAGGAGCTTAGCCTCCCATGTTGTCACACGCTTTTCACAACTGTGTCCACTTTGAGAATAAAGCAGTGAGAAGAAAAAGGGGAGGAACAAAATAATGGGGATCCTCTTCCCACAATCTTTGACCACAGGGATCTCTTTTTCCACTTCTTCTTGTCAGAGGGAAGAATTTTTTTCTAACACTTTTTGTTGCCTACTAAGCCACTCTTGCCACCACCCCTGCAGGAATATAGTTCCTAACTAGGGTTTGCTGTGGCAGCAAGGTAAGAGAATAAAAAGAGTGAAACAAAATGAGGGTGTCTCCACCCTTCCCTGTCCTGTAGCCATAATGAGTTTGTCTTGGAGTTTTCACGTCCATGCTTACTGCACAGTCCTGGCTATCTTAGGGTCTTAGGCAAGAGATATAGGAAGGGAAAAAACACCCAGGAAACTTATCCCCTGTGATGATTAATTTTATGTGTCAACTTGACTGGGCCACAGGGTGCCCTGACAGTTGGTCGAACATTATGCTGGGTGTGTCTTCAAGGTTGTTTATGGATGAGATTAATATTTGAAATTTTAGGCTGAGTAAAGCGATGGCCTCCCCAGTGTGGGTGTGCCTCACCCAATCAGTCAAAAGCATGACTAGAACAAAAAGGCTGACCCTCCCATGAAGAAGAGAGAACTCCTCCTGCCCGACTGAGTTTGCGCTGGGGTGTCGGTTTTTGCCTGCCTTCAAACTCAAACTGAAACATCAGCTCTTCCTCGGTCTTGAGCCTGCCAGGCTGTGGACTGGGTGTACAGCATTGGCTCCCCTGCATCTCAGGCCTCTGGACTCATGCTGGAACCGCACCATCAGCTGTCCTAGGTCTCCCGCTTGCTAACTGCAGGTCTTGGGACTTTACATCCTTCATAATCACATGATCTCATTCATTATAATAAGTCTCTCTCTCTCTACACACACACACACACACACACACACACACACACACACACGATTCTGTTTCTCTGGAGAACCCTGACTAATACACCCCTATATCAGTTGTCTTGAGTTTTTATTTCCCTCCCCAACCCACTTAACACCACCATTGTTTACTTTTCAGAGTCCTCAGATAGTTGCTGTATGTATTCTCTCCAGGGTTTTTATTAACAGCTGTAATTAGCAAGAGAGACAGGTTAAGTGTGCTCATTCCATCTTGGTCAGAACTAGAATTGCCCAGTTTATATATCTCTAACTGTTGTAAAGTATTCTGCCGGATGAGTATACTACAAGTCCTTTCTCTATTGATAGGCATTAGGGTTGCTTCTTCATACTCTCTGTGAATATGTGCGGAGCTTCTCCGTGATATATACTTACATGTGAAATTGCTGGGATGTAGGGTATATCTATCATCAGACTTACTAGATGGTGTCCAAATGGTCTCCAAAGTGGTGGTGTAACAATTTAGATTTGTACTAGTAATACCTGAGTCTTCTCATTGTTTCACATGCTCAACTTTCGGTATTGTCAGATTTTTAAGTTTTTGTCAACGTGATATGTATGAAATGATACCTCGGTGTTTTAATTTGCTTTCCTGGTTACTGGTGAAATTGAGCTTCTTCTCCAAAGTGTATTGCCCGTTTGTGTTTCTGCTTCTGTGATTTATTTGTTTATATAAAGTTCTTTTTTACTATCAACATTTTTAAAAATCGTTTTCCTGTTGATATTCTTATTTAATACTTATATATGGTCTATTGTCTTTAATATACATTAAAATATATGTTATATTAAAAATATATATTATATTATATTGGGGCAAATGCTTTTCCCCATCCATCTCTCATCTTTCTCATTTTGTTTACAGTGACTTCAGTACATAAAAGTTTTCATGTTTTAATGCCAGAAAAGGGAATCACTGTAGATGCCTCCTTCTCCCTTATGCCCTACACTAAATTGGTTTCCAAACCCTGTACATTTTTCTCTCCTGCCTTTGCCCTCCAGCCCACATGAACTGCTCCTGCCCTGGCCCAGGCCCTACGTACCTTTCTCCTGGGCAATCTGCTTAGTTTCTTAAGGGCTCCTCTGTATTCACGGCCACCTAGACACACAGTCCTTCAGGGCACTTTAAAAGACACAAGTCCAGCCATGCTCCTGGGTTAAAAACCTTTAGTGGTTTCCCTTCACCTATAGGACTAAGTGTGAGCTACTCCACCTGGCAGAAAACAACAGAACACTCCACCAGGCCCTGCCACTGCTGGCTCCTCCAGCCTCATGGACTCCTTCTGCTCACACCTGTGCTCAGAAACGCCGTGTTGCTCCTTTCTTCCCCAGAACACCAGGCGTCTTCACACACTGACTTCCTAACCGACACCTTTATATTTAAAGTAACCAGTGACACCTCCCTCTCTCCCTTGCCTCAAAGTAACATTTCCAAAGCCTCACGGTGGGGCAGGAGGCTCTGGCCTGGAAATGAATAGCTACTGTGTACCAGACACTTCCACCTACGTTACAGGCTCATTTCATTCTCACAGCAACACTCTGAGTAGAGACCATTGACCTCGTTTTACAGACAAGGAGACTGATGCTCAGAGATGTGAAGCGACTTGCCAACGACGCGTAGGTAGAAAGCAGCAGGACCCGAGATGGAACCCAAGTGTTTGGTGCTCTAGTAATCGACACATCATCCTTCCTGGTTCAGAAGGTCCGGATTTGAATCCTGGCTCTGCCACTCCATGGCTCTAGGACTGTGGGCAAACCACGTCTCTCTGAGCCTCAGTTTGCTCATTTGTAAAATAAGAAGATTGTACTTGATGGTCTGTAAGCTCCTTTCCCTCCTGGAGACAGAATTCCCTGCAACACCCACATAGTCCTCCACGTTCCTTCAGGCCAGGGCTTCCTGCTGAGAACAGTCAACTCTCTGTTGAAGATCTCAAGTCAGCAGGAACCTGACAATCCTTTCCCACCCTCTTAGGAGTTTTTACATGAGTTTCTGAACCAGAACAGTAACTCCTCCTGCAAGTCTACATGTCTAGACTCATGCCTGGCTTATTGCATCTCTTCCCAGAGCCAAAAATCCACTAGGAGAAGGGAGATGGTAAATCCAAACACGACATTCTCGTGAAATTACATTAAATTCTGCTCACTCCCTGAGTGACTGTGTGCAACCTGCTGCCCCAACCTGAGCCTCGATGTCCACACTTGTACAAAAATGGGGGTTGGTTTACAGTAGACTGAGGTATAACTTTCTATGATACTGGGACATTACTTGCTAATAAAAGAGTGAACCGTCAAAGCCCTGGTCTCCAGGGAGAACCCAAGCTCAGCATGTTCAGAGTATCTCTTTTGGAATTATCCGTTACTATCCCAAGTTCAAGGTCAGACTCCAGGGAAAGTCTCCCAAAGAGCAGGCATTTAAAACTGGGGAGAGGAGGGAAGGAAAAGAGTAAAATAAACTTCCATCTGACCCAGTCAGGACATCTAGGGTGGTATGAAAGTTTGCACAGACTTTAGAGTCGGGAGATCTTAGATTCAACTCCCCACCCCCTGCATTCCATCACTCACTAGCTGTGTAACCGCAGCATGTCAACCTCTCTGGACTGGACTGGTTTCTTCATCTGTTAAAATACAGGCTAATCATTTTTACCACAATTACCTGTGAGGCTTAAAGAAGACGGCGTGTGAAAGTGACTGTTTAGCACAACGTAGGTGTTCAAAACTGCTCATTTTTATTCTGGTATGTTTTCTATTTAAAGAGAATCAGAGACTGCCAAGAAGACACAAAGAAACTTAAGGCCAGATGTTTTTAGAAGAGCACATCTATGCAAAACGTGCCCTGGCAGCATCCTGAATCACAGAATCTGAAAACTGGAAGTAACTCTCACGATGATCAATTACAGAACAATTACCACCCCCGCCCCCGCTCTGTATCCCTCACTGTCCACACTGCTGAGACGCTGGCACTGATGGGCAGGTCTCTGCTTTCCAGAATTCACAAAGAGAGGTGGGTTGGGGCAAAACATTAAAACTTCACATGTCAGGCTCAATGGCCCTTCCGATCATGAAGCCTCCTCCTTATCTCCTCATACTCTGTCACCAGAGTGTCTGGAGTTTCCAGCGCACCCCAAGCTGTGTCATTCCACCGAGCCTTTGCCTTTGCTGTTCTCTCTCCTGGGAAATCCTCCCTCCTCCTTGAGCTCTTCTTCATCCTTTAAGATGCAGCCCAAATATCATCACCTCGGGGAAGTCCTCAGTGAACTCCCCACCCCAGGCTGGGTTAGGAGCTTCTCTGTCCTCCCAGCTCCTTTTACAGAACATTCGACTGAGGTGAGTGGTATTATCTATTTGCATACTGATCTCCCTTACTAGACTGGGGTTTCTCAAAAGCAAGGACCTTTACTTCCACACTCTATATCCGCAGCTCCTCACAGGGCCTGACTCAGTAAACAGAAGCTGACTGAGGAGCTGAGCTACCCAAAAGGGCAGGGAAGTCTGTGTAGAAGAAACGATGGCTGCAGTACACTGGGAAGATCTGTCCAGGAGGTGTGTGTGGCCATAATTAGAGCCTGGATCTGGTCTAGATGAGGTGAAATGGAGAAGAAAGGTTTTCATTTCAAAAATGCTCTGGGGGTTGTCTTGGTTTTATGTCTGTCTACCACCAGCTGAATTCAAGGAAAAGCCTGTTGAAAGCACCATGACAGACTTTTCTGTTCTTCCCCCAAAACCTATACCCAACAAATGGGTGGAATGCTGGAAACATGTCTTAACCAAATTACTCTCCAAGAACAAGATAGTAACTATTCTTCAGGTTATTTTGAATAGGATAATGGGTGTAGTGCCATTAAGTTGTAACCAGATTATTCAATAATGTGGGAGAAGGAGGGATAGACATTCTGCCAATCCATGTACTTGACATCGTGCTAGCTGCTTCCCACATGTTAGTTCACGACAAATCCGTGAGGTTAAACATTGTTGTCTATTTCACACAAGTAAAAACTAAAAGCCTACAGGTTAAATAGCTTTCAACTAGTCCTTCATCTAGGAGGAGACTGATCCAGGTATAATCCCAAAATGTCTGCTTTTTTAACAGCCTCGCAATCAATGCATTAGAGATTGTATGTTACCTAAAAAATATTTATTTTCCACTTTGTGCTGAAATATGAAACTTCTAATCTTTGCTGGGCAAATTGCTATCTAGAATAAAACTGCATCTCCAAGTTCCCCTTACAGTTGGAGAAGTCACAGGACAAAGTTCTGTCCATTGATATGTAGTCAGAAGGGGCAAGAGGATCTTCAGGAAGGTTCCTCAAAGGGACTAATGTGGGTTTCCTTTTGTTTTCCCCGATTTCTTCTGCTGCTAAACTAGGACCAGATGCCATATATAGATCTTCAGAAACCATGTTGGACCTTGATGTGACCTTGAGGATGGAAGTCGTGCACTAGAATGGGGAGTCCCTGATAACTGCAGAGCTGTCAACCAACTCTGGGCCTTCAGACTTCTTTTATACGAATATAATAGAGGAAATGTTTGTGTCTTTAAGCCTTGTTTCTGAGGCTGATAAAATACTTACGAAGTCTTGGTTCAATCACAAATTCACTGTGGGAGTTTAGGAAAGTTGCATAAACATTTTAGATCTCATTTTTTTTTTCGTCTAGAAAATAAACAAATTGAATTACAGTGACATTTTCAAAAGTTCTTTCTAAGGCTAAGGTACCAAGCATAATTACAGAGCAAGCAGCATTGCTGGGTCTAAAAAGACCACAGAAGATCACAGCCCTTTTTTCAAGGATTTCCAAGGTAGTTGGAAAGACAAGCAAAACATTCATTTATTCATTCATTCAGGGTAGTAGATGCTGTGGTGTGCCACCCAGATGCCAAGTTAAGACATCTAATTGCCAACAGTGTTGGCTGCCGACAGATCATAGCTGACTTCCTCTCCAAGAATTACCCGTGGTTGAAGGGTGCTGTGCCAAGCAAAGCTCTGCCTGCTTATAGGGGCAGTCCACACCCATTAACAGATTGATGTGAAAGGGACAAGAGCCTGGTCCCCTTGCCTCAATTTGTGACAATTCAAAAGTGCAACCAAAACTCAAAACCTCCGAAAAGCCCAACCCAAGTCAACCTCCCCCCCCAACCAAACCCGCCTTGCAAAACCCCCCAAAAGGGGGGGTTCCCAAAACAACCAACGAAAAAACTTCCGCAAGCAAAAAACCGCCCCAAAACCCAATTCCCAAGGCAACCAAACCAAAAAAAGTGGGGCCAAGAAGGGCCCCAACCTGAAAATTTAACCGGAACACCCAACAACCGGCCGGCAAATAAGAACCCAACAACGGGGCAAAAAAAGTCCGAAAACCCCCGGCCAGCCCCAACCCCAACAATGGGAAAAATTTCAATCCTCGAAAACCGGGAAGGGATTGTAATAAAAGGAAAGGCATCCACAGGTGTAATATATCAGATATTCAAGTGATTTCGAGGAAAATGTAATTATTAAGACTATGGCATGAGATGATTCTGCTATCAATGTACTGGAGAAAGCCAGTGAAGGCTTGAAGTGATTAACTACTAATTTAAGAGAAAGTGTGAAAGTCAGAGGGTCTCCTTGACAGCATATTCTCATCTCATCTCTTGTAACTGGAGAGTAGAAGAAGCTGAGGATCCATCCCAGGACTTAATCACTAGGGTAGTAGAGTTTTGATGACAGTCAAATTTTTTCCACCCTGGAATGACAAGGGCCAGGGCCATCATCAGGAGGAGTAGGACCCTTAGATGAGGGGTGGAGATAACTGGGTTGAAGCCCCTGAGAACCTGAGAACATTGACATCCCAGTTCTGCTTGTACCTCCTGGGCTGCAGAAGTGGCCTGGTCTTCCCAATTACGGGGTAACTCTTCTTCTCACTTGAAGATGACACAGAGGACTCTGCCAAGCAAAGTAAAACACTTCTGCTTCCCCACCAGGCCACCAGATATACCTCATTTTTGAATGAGGATTGAGTACCATAATTCTACCAGGACTTGCTGAACTTCCAAGAAAGAGACTAGACCCTAAGGGAGCTGCAGGACCTAGGCAACCTGCATTGGCAGGAGCTAGGAGCAGGTGTGTAGAACTGACCTTAAGGATGCAGGGTGGGGTCAGGGAGAAGGTAGTTGGATAGTGGAGAGTTGACGATACGAGAGCCCTATCCTCTGACACAGTATGAACACGTGGCAAGGACCCTGAGAGACCATCCCAGTGTGCTACTAGATTGGCTGTGGGGATCTTACAGAAGGTCACACTAAGTGCTCACGCTAAGTGAAGTAGACAAGCCAGGGCGGAGAAGAGAGGAAGAATCAAAAATCTCATAGAAGTGGGTGTGCTGGGGTATATTGACCACATAAAGCCAGGGAACCTGTCCTAAGATGTTCAAGAAATATGAACTGAGCATTTCCTACAGGGAAATGTGCTACGACAGTGTCTTGGGATACTGGGCGAATAAGGCATAGCCCTTGTCCTTATGGTGTTAAAACAAAATCACTCAGAATAGATGCATCCAAATGGGTGTGACTCCTCTAAAAAGTCCCCCTGGGGGGCCCCAGACATCTCACCAATGAGAAGGAATATCAGTGGAGGTGTAGTCACACAGACCTGGGTTTAGGTCTGATTTTGACATAACTTCGTTAGACCCACAGTGTAAACCTGCAAGAACTTGGAAACACTGTTTAACTTCTCGGAGCCCTAATTTTCTCATCTCTATAACTCAGATGATAATATCTGCTCTGGTGGGGTGTTACCCCATTTAAATTAAAGTGAGATCATGTAAATAAAATGCCTAGTCCATTAAATACATTATAAACACTCAATAAAAGCTGGTTCCTTTCCCTTCTCTTATGATTCGCCTATTACTCTGCCAACTCCCTTTTGTAAAGAGACATTTGAATTTAGTCTAGAAGCAAAATAAGAAAATTCATCCCATTTTTTTCTTCCTTCTTTCCCTTCCTATATTTCTTCTTCCTCTCAGTTACTTAACAAACATGGACTGGAGCACCAATGATGAGCCAGGCCCCGTTTCCTTCACTCCCTTGCCCTCCTCACCTGGCTTGGAAAGACTTTTGCCTTATGGATGAGCATTTGCCCCTGTGGAAGACACAGAAGGCCACGCCTTGGGTTCTGAGTCTGCTGGAAATGCTGGAGCCGCAGAAGCCTCCCTGGAATAAGCCTCCACCTTCATGACGTGCTGTGCTTGGGAAGTCTGCCCTCGTTGGGATGTCCGACTTAACTTTGCACATCCAAAGTTAAATAGGAAGGGAAAGAGGTGAAACTACAGAGCAACAAGTGCAAAGGTGAACTACATCATATGTCAAATCATAAGGACAAAATACTTAGCATTTGTAGTGGGTCAGATGTGGACACTAGACAAGTGGCTGGGAAGACAGTGGTGGCTGAAACACAGCTTCTGAGAGCCCAGAGTCTAGGTGAAGAAGCCAACTGGCTTGTAGGTAACCATGGCCATTTGGTAGAAGACCAGCAAAATCTGCCGGAGGCAGGTCGCTCTGTCTGGGGGTCAGAAGGCTTCACATAAGAGGCAACCCTTGGCCTGAAACTTAAGGGTAAAATGGGTGGGGTGAGAGGATGGCATTTCAGGCAGAGGGAACAGCATGTGCAAGGCACAGGGGCCAGAACAGGCAAGGCACATTTGGTTAGCTACAAGTCGTCCACTAGATGCCGGGAAGCCACAGTTGGCTGTACTACAGGAGAGTCAGGTCACACAGGGACTGCGTGCCCTGGTTTGCTTGGTACCATCCTAGTTTAGGCCTGTTGTCTTAGCATTATAATAACAGCACTCCCTTTCCTCCTCAAAACTATCCCCATTTGGGCAATCAGTTGTAGAGTCACCTGGTTTTAAGGAGGAAAGGCGCATGCTCCAACCTGCATTGGAGGACAACCACTCTAGCTGCTATGTGCTTGAGCTTGGAGGATGAGACAAGAGGCTTGGACTTTTAAGGTCCCATCTGTCCTGGCATTCTCTGATCCAAAAAGCTCTGGACCACTCCCAGAATAGCACGAAACTGTCTTTTACTAATGGATAAATGCCTAACAAGCCCATAAATGTGACAGTGTTGAGAGGAGGGTGCTATCTCTATACCTAAGATGCTCCAGACAGGATTCCTGGAGAAGATGGGCATGGACCTTGACCTTGAAGGATGGGTAGGATTAAACAGTCAGAAGGGCCTGAGGTGGACATGATGTGAGCCAAGGTGTGAAGGTAGGGATGACCTGGGAGTGCGATGAGAATACCTCAAATGAAAGAACTCCTGTGTAACACAGCAGCAGCCAGGACAACCACCCAATACTAGTAACAGCTTGCAAGCATTTCCTCTTTCGTTGTTTCTCCAAACTTCCTACACACCCCTGGCAGTACGTTAACCTGTGTGTTCCCAGAACACTTGGAGCACAGCCTTGGAAGCCTTTCCATATGCCCAGAGGAGCTCAGTATAGCCTCTGCCTATTCTTCCTACAAGCTACAGGCTCCCAAGGCCAGCACCGTGCATCCTGCTGGCTTTAGGGCTCGGAACAGGGAAGACACAATAGTGTTGGCAGATCAATTGGTCAGAGAGAAAACAGAGGCTTAGAAGGGTTGAGTAACTGTCCAAGTCACTCATAGGGAGCAGGTGCTGGCACTGGAGCTTGAGCCCAAGACTCTAGAACCCTATTCTTGCACTGGACCATGTGACTACAGGTAGAAATCATAGACAACATAGTGTTGTGAGGCACTGCAGTTAAGGAGTGATTCTAACTACACAGGGTGTACATCTATCTCCCAGCCTCTCCTTCCAAAAGCATCCTCCCCTTTGCACATCTCTGGGTCTCTGCATGTCTCTCATCCTCTAGCATGACTTTCCCCTCTATTTCTGTGCAAAATCTCACATATCCTTCAAGGGGTAGCTAGAACACACCTACTCTATGGTTCTCTTCCCACCTCCCTGGCTGAGTGAGTAACCCCTCCTCTGCTGCCATAGCACTCTGCTCCGACAGTAATGATCAGCTTGCAGACTACACTGCACAGTGGGGTACTTACGTAGTAGAAGGCATCATAGGGTCTGCCTTCTATGCCACACTGTGAGAGCATAGGGAGCAGGGAACCCTATCTTGTTTACCTTTATGTCCACAGCACCCAGAATAGCTCCTGGTACATTGTAGATACTTGATGAATATTTGTTGAATGAATGAATGAATCTGCTTAGCCCTTATCCGGAGCTCTTGCTGTGATTGTATCCTAATTGTACCCTTATCTTATTTGGTTTTCAGTTGTGTTCAGCCTATGGGAGACCCTAGGAGGACATGAGAAGCTGGGAAGAGAGAAGTGAACCATTCATTCCTCTCCCTGACTTTCAAGCTTAGAGGGTGGTTTATTAGTTTGTGAGGGCTGCCATAACAAAATACCACAGGCTGGGTGGCTTAGACAATAGAAGTTTATTTTCTCATAGAGCTAGAGGCTAGAAGTCTAAGATCAAGGTGTCAAGTTCTTCTGAGGTCTCTCTCCTTGGCTTGTGGATGACCGTCTCCTGCCCATGTCTTTACATGGTCTTTCGTCTCTATGGGTCTGTGTCCGAATTTCCTCTTCCTAAAAAACACCAGTCATATTGGATCAAGGCCCACACTAATGACCTCATTTTAACTTACTTATCTCTTTGAAGACCCCGTCTCTCAATACAGGCACGTTCTGAGGTACTGGGGATTAGGACGTCAACATAGGAATGTGAGAGGGACACAGTTTAGCCCATAACAGGTGCTAACAGCTCCCAGCTGTTGTGAGTCCCTGGGTGCTAGTCCCGGACCCTGCCCACACCTCCGCAATAGCGTCTTTATAAATTCCATTTAATCCGAGCCCTTTTTAAGTGTGCTGTTTTCTGGCAGGCTTCTCACCGAGAGAGATATTAATGGCTTTGGTGGCAATCATGTACCATCACTATTATGTTCCTTCAGAAGGACGAAGTTTCGTGCCACATTCCGTGAGAAATTCAAAGTCAAATACTCAGTGCCTCATTCTCTTCATCTGCAAACTGGGGATATTAACATCAGCCCCTTCCACCGCCCTTGTGAGAGCCCACTGAGAAAGGATGGGGCAGCTCTGCAAACTGGGAAGAGCAGAGAAACCGAAGGGGTTTTGAGTCCGTCGAGTGGGCCCACTTTTCCGGGAGAAGAGAACAGTTCCACACCTCTGGATTCCCAGGTCAGCAGCCTGCAGCTCAAAGTTGTAAAAAGGGAAGGAAATCTGAAAGGACTCGGCCCAGCGGCTGGTGACGGAGAGGGGGTAGAATGCGAGGGTAGGGAGGCATTTGTTAACGGTCCTTGATCAAGAGGGCTCTTGTCAGGACACGTTATAGAAATGAGGGAGGGGGTCTCTTCACTCCTCCTTGGTGATATGACCTACTTTGTGGGCTTGCTGAGTATCTATGGAAAACAGTCCAGGCAGAGATCCTGGATACGTCTATTTATGATGATGTTGACTTAGAGAGGACCAGTATGTTCATGCAGATGCCATGTTTCCTGTTTCTATAAACATCTTCAATGTGAGAAAAGGCTTCGATGGGTCCACGGGCACAATTTATGGCTTGCTCCATGCCAACATAAATCAAGCGTGCATACCATTCCAGTGAAATAATACAGATCATTGGTTTAGGGTGGTGAGGACCTACAAGCAGGGTGGATTCCAAGGCAGCACATTCTTGCACCTCTGTGATTGCTTAGCCCTCATCCTCGGGAGAAGCGAGGGCCAACCTGGCCGTGTGGTGCAGTGGAAAGGGCGCGGGCTCTGGTGCTGGGCAGTGTGAGCTCACAGCTGGCAGGGGACTGTGTTGTTTAATGCTTTAAGGCTTAGTTTCCTCCCCTTTAAAACTGGGTCAATGGGGCCTACTCAAGAGGCTTTTGGGGTGGGGTGTTAAATGAGGTAACAGGGCCTTAGCAGGTGCTACTTAGTGGTAAATGTCAATTCCCTTTCTCTAAGCTCCTGGGTTCCCTCCCTCCCTTTCTCCCTTCCTCCCTCCCTTTCTTCCTTGTCTTGGAATTTTAAACTGGTCTCCAAATTGGTAGAAGTTGAGCCAGTCACAGTGGTGCCCTCCAAAGGCAACCTGAGGCACCTGCAATGTGCTTAGAGATAACGAACATGACCCCAAGAGCCAATGGAAATTCTAACAGAGTGTGGAAGACCACCTTTCATTTGCAGTAGCTCCTTTGGATGCAGCTTCTCACGGCTACCTTTGAATTGAAGTAGGTGGTTTTACCTACAATTTTAATAGCAATTTTAAAAGAATAAAAATGGAATATAACAACATCAAGAGGAGTCAAGCTGCAATCCGTAGCATTATACCTCTTGGGAATTAAATTGGTTCATGGGCTGCTGGGGACCTTGGCATTTTCTAAGAAAAAGAGTTGTCCCAACCACCCTTTTACAACCTATTAAGATTGAGTCTACTTGCTTCTCCCCTGGTCCAGTTATTTTCTCAGCCTATTCAACGTCTATACTATAATACTTAAGAGCAGTAGAAAATACACATGGTGTATCTCCTATCACTCAGCTTTGGGGAATGCTATGTTTAGTGGATTCAGAAGTTAGACTTTGGCCTCTAACTCTGCTACTCACTCACCGTGATTCTGCAATCATTTTCCCACTCTTGGCCTTAGTTTCTTCATCAGTAAAGAAGAAGTATCATTCCAATTCTAACTCACTCACAGGAAGATGGGGGAAGACCGATCGAGAAGATGGGTGTAGGGTAGTTTATAAACCAACTCTCAGGCATCTCAGTTTAACAGGGCCAAAAATGAATGCTTATGTTTGCTCCTCAAATCTCAGCCCACTTGAGTCAAAGGCACCAGCATCATCCATTTGCCCCTTGATTTCCTTACCCACCTCATGCCACTCAACAGCAAGCCCTACTGACTTGATTTCCAAGATAGAGCATTTTTTATTTATATTTATTTTGATATATTTTAAAATTTTATTTTAAAGTAATTTTGACTTACAGAAATATTACAACATTTATATAAAAAAAAATGTTAATGCACACTTCGCCCAGATTTTCCCAAATTTTACTGGGTTTGCTTCCTCCCTCTCTCTCTCTTTGTCTCTCTCTCTGTGTCTCTCTCTCCTGCTGGTCATTCAAGTTTCAGCTGAAATGCCTCCTCTTAAAGGTCGCCTTCCCAAGCCCACGGCCCCACCCTATGGTACCATTCCAATTGCAGTTCTCTGCAGAGCACTCAACTCCAGCTGATATTTTTCTTGGCTCTTTATTTACTGGTTACCTCCCTGCCTCCCCCATGAGGATGGAAGTCTTAGGAGAGAATTGGCCTCATGTCCTTTCCCTTGTTCACTGATGAATCCTCAGAACATAAAGCAAGGCCTGCACAGAACTGCACTTACTCACTGTTTTGCTGAGTAGGTGACTTGGGGAGCTGCTGTGCCTGACCTGCGCAGGGTCCTCAGAGGCGCGCAGCGTGGTCTCTGTGTGCAAGGTGTGGATGTCCTCTAGCACCTGCCCTGGCTGCAGCATTCGCTCCCATCATGGAAATATTTGCCTCATCTTGTCCTAGGAGGGGATTACTTAAAACACAGCTAACATTTAGGTGTAAATCCTCCACAAAAGAGAGAGAAAACCATACAAACACATGCACAGCAAGAGAGTGGCTAGCTTAGTAGTTTACATGTGAGCTCTGGAGCCAGACTGCCTTGTTCGTATACAGGTTCTGACACTGCTGTGTGATCTTAGACAAATTACTTAAACACTCTGTGTCTCAGTCTCCTTATGTATAAAATAGAGATAATAAAAATTTCTTCTTCATAAGCTTATTGCATGATTAAATGAATTAATATATTCAAAATGCTTAGAGCCATGCCTGGCACATGGTTAAGTATTCAATAAATGTCATCATAATATACAGTCACCTAATTGAGAGCAGATGTCCATACTGTCTTTTAACCTTTTTTTTCCCACTTGCCAAAATGTCCTAAATATTCCATATCAACAAATATTCTTTTACCCCATGGTTGTTAATGGCTAAAATCTTTCTGTCACATAGACGCACTATAAGTTTCCTTAGATATTTAAGTTGCTTCCAATTTCTCTCTACTACCAACAACACTACATTGAACATCCTTGTTCATGTAAGTTTATGCACATCAGCAACTCTTTCTTCTGATTGTATTCCTAGAAGTGGAATTGTTGGGTCAAAGGCTGTGCATATTTTCTGTGCTGAGATATGGATTCCAAGTGCCCGAGACAGGTTATCCCAACAGAGGCGTTTCCTCGGGGACCCAAGTCCAGAGGCCAGGGCGGCTCCTAATCTCGGCCATTTCCCTGCTGCCCTGTCTCCCAGCGCCAGCCAGGCTGCAGCCTGTGTGCCCAGCTGAGGCCACCACGGGTTCCAATAATCCTGTTTACTCAGCTCTGGGCAGGAACACAACCTGGATGTTCTCTCTTCAGGGGATATCAGGGACTTTTGCTTTGAACTTCATCCAAGAGAATAAAAACAACCGCATCCACCACGTCTGTTCTTTCAGCTCTGGCCTCTGCCCTGTTGCTCGGCCCTGTGGCCTGACTGCATTTACAAAAGCATCTGCACTTTCAGACCCTTTTCAATCGTGGCTTCCCCACTCCGGCTACCTAGCAGAAACCTTTCTGTTCTTTGAGGCTGACCCACCTGCCACTTCTTCCTGGAAGCCCATTCCCCTTCAATCTGTGCCTCCCAGTGTGTGGGAAGGAAACCCCTGGGTAGTGGAGTCAAACACATCTGGGCCGAGCTGCAGCTCAGCTCCTCTCCAGCTGCTTGTGCTTCTCCTTCAGTGTTTCTTTTCCATGGTCAGTGTCCTCTGCTAAAACCACGGGCAAAATGATAGTCTTAACACGAATCTCTCAGTATCCTTGGACATGGTGTCTTTAAAAGCTCCCAGTAAGCATTGTACCAAGGCAGGTGATTTACAGAAAGGGAATGGTGCATTGGGGTTAGTTTTTGGCCTGCTCGCTTACATGCTGGGGTGTGGGTGCCCTTTCCCAAGTCCCCTAGAGAAGGGGAGGCTACTCTTGTCTTTCTGAGGATCTGAGCAGTCTTTACACATCCTCTCCCCCACTTCCCTAGTTAAATAGGAATTGATCGTCCCAGAGGACAAGGGTAGGCCAAGGCTGGTACTCAGGTTGAAAAGGGAGAGTGGCCTGACCCCAGCAGGGATTCTCCAGATGGCAACATAAACTGTGGTAGCTTCTGTTTCCCGCCCCCATACAGCACCCACAATGCAGGAGGAGGAGAACCTCTGAAAGAGTAAAAAGAAAAGCCAAAAGACTTCGTATGAGAGGCTCTAGGGGCTCTAGGAAAGCTGCCCCCTTCAACTGAAGCACAGCAGGAGGACGTCCAGACTCTCTGTTCTCATACATCTCACCTTGACTGCACACTTTTGAATATAGAATAGGTATATTTTAATAAGGAGAAGCTATTGTCCTAAGGAAAATTCTCAGGATGAATCAATGCATAAGAATTCGGAGTTACTGCCATGCCTTTTTCAGACTTAGGTTGTTCATGGGGATCTAGAGTTTTTTCTTTTTTCTTGCTTAAAGTTTTAATGTCCATCTGAGTGGCCAAGATGCTGAAGCATATACAACAGGAGGAGCTTTCTTAAAAAAAAATTGCAAATACAAAATGCCCATGCCACTCTGGCTTACCTAGCGGGAGGGGAAGTGTGATGGGGGTGTGGGGATAGGAAGAGAGAGAAGTCTTCACCCATGAGGCTAAAATATCATACTTTTGCAAATTTTATGATAATATCTGATGGCATGGACATATTATGAGGGTCCCTCTTAGGAATCTGTGCAATGAATGGTTCTGAAGCCTAAGCTCATTAATCTCACTCTTGTAGTTGGGACCTCTTGGCACTGAAGACCAAAGACCCTTATCTTAAACTCCATTCCTTACAAGGCCCCTGAATTTGGGGTAACTTCCACCCCGTATAACAGAGATGGAATTTCCTGCCAAATTGAGGTAGAGAGGCAAGCCAGATTTATTTGATGACAAATAAATGGGATACTTTTGAACAAAAGTGTCATAAAACATCTTACCTACATCATGCTCAGGAAAAATCTATATTTTTTAAAAGGCAATCAAACAACCCATCCTGAGAAAATTGTTGCCCTCATGAGTCTCAGTTTCCTCACCTCAAACATGGGGATGACAAAACCTACCTGACTGGTGTGGTGTGGGAATGAGGTGAGTGGAAACTCAGAAAGCTCCTGGAACAGAGCAAGCTGCTGTTTTCTGAGCATGTGCTTGGTCCCTGGCCCTTGAGTTGGCTCTGGGAAGACAGAGATGAATTAAACCAGCGCCTGCTCTCAAGGCGCTCATAGTCTGACCTCTCTGGTCTACTGAAGGAGTTAGCTGCAAGAAATTGAGCTTTGCAAAGCAGGGTAGGGGACAAGCCTGGTAACTGTCAACTCACAGACAAGAGAAGCTCACTTAGACTGAGGCCCAGGGAGTTCTGGGAGTGTCAGCTGGCTTTGTGAGCAAACTTTGTTGCAGCCTTCCAATGGCGTGAATCTGAGGGCTAGCCCTGCCTGGCTGTGTGTTCGTCAGCAAATCAGTTACCCTGTGAGGACCTGAGTTTCTACCAGGATTTGGGGAGGCTGTCAGAAGGCCTAACTGTGATAAGTGCCCAGCACAGAACAGGTGCTCCATAGGTTTTGAAACATGTTCTGTTACATCCATGCCTACCCTGGTTGAGATTCTTTGGTAAAATCTCTAGTTCCCTGAGAGGCCATTTCTGGATCCTTCTCTACAAGAAGCAAATTTCAAGTTCAGGGTGCTTCCCCGCTCCACTTAATTCTACTGAATTCTATTTCATGAAGCATCGTCCTTCAAGGAGGAAATTCAAACCACTTCCTCCTCCTAGGGATTTTTTTTGCAATGTCCACTTTTCATAACGTTTGGCCAGATGGCGAGCAGGAAAGAGTCAGAATGCTTTGATTCAGGGGAGGTTCTGTGGCACTTTCTCCTGGTTCCTGTGCTGACTCAGCCAAATGGGTCTGGCCCCAAAGCCCACGTCTCCCATCCCAGAGCTCCTCCCCATCGTCCTCCCCGTGGCTCTCTTGCTATCAGCATCCTCCAGACTGCCAGGCCGCTGCTGCCAAGACAGCAGGCCACACTCCAGCAATGTCTGTTCAGCTCTAGTCTCCCATCCTGGATGGCTTTCCCCACTCTGCCAGCTGTGTCTTTCCGCCAGCCTGTTCTTATGAGGACGAGGGACGTCCTGCTATCACAAATCGAGTGCTAGACTGAGAATCAGGGGACCTCAGCTCTACCAGCAGCACATGCAGCCTCAGGGATGTCCCCAAGTTCCCATTTCATCTTGTGCTGAATAAAGGGGACTGTATCAGGTTGGCCAAGGGGTCTCCTAAGGAGTAGACCACAGCCCCCCACCCCCATCCCACTGCTTTCTATGGAGGACTCCACTTGCTGTTCCTTGAAGCATCAAGTTTAAACTTCATTACTTCTCTTTAAATCTGTAATTCACTGAGTACTTGCTATAGACCAGGGCCTACGTGAGGCCGAAAGATATTTAAATGAATGACACAGTGCCTCCTCTGAAGGAGCTCACAGATGAAAAACATAAACTTTTAAAGGTTATAAGAAAGGGGATAATTGCTAGGAAAGAACACAGACTCCTTAGAAGTGCTGTCCCAGATCAAGATCCATGTTGAATCTTGAGGATTAAGTTGATCTCTGAGCTCAGAGGAGGGAAGGGAAGGGTGTTCCAAGACAAGGGAACGACGTGTGCAAAAGCTGAGAGCCGGTTCAGAGATTTAGAGTCAATTCAACGTGGGGGCCTTACAATGTTCACGTGTGAGCCACAGAAGGGTCTGGGAAGAAGGGAAAAGCATATACTAGGAGTTCTTGGACCTTGGACCTGCCCCTACCGAAAGAGAAACCTCTGTCTGGTGGTCATTTATGGAAGTTTCCAATGCAATCTGATGTTAAGGAGCTCACCAATTCCAGAAAGCAGAAACAACTTCTTGAGCCTGGGACTTTCAGTTAGTTTCAAAGCAGAATCTCTGACTAAGATTTGAAGAAAACAGTCTTAAAAGTAAGACAAATATTTAGAGTTTTAAGAGCTCAGCCTACAAATTAGGAAGGATGGGCAACTTGAATATCAGATGTGCAACTTTGTTTTCCCTAATTTAAAGCAGACTTTGTTTTCTGGTGGAAGATAGATTGAAATCCTCCTGCCTGCTCAGTAATACAGTGGAAACCACTTCTGAAGAGCCAGTGTTTCATGTTATAGGCAACCAAATTTAATAAGGCAGAGGAAGAGAAAAAAGTGACGTCAATATGGCTTTATCTGAGACTCAAAAGAAATATATTGTTGATTTGACTGAAGTCATTCCAGTCTTAATTGTGGTAGAGGGGAAAAGTGAAATTTTCCATCTCTCAGTCCTCTTTGCTTTCTCCTACTCTGATATGTTCATTCCGAAAAAATAAGAGCTTGCTCAGCAACAGAAAGATGATGTTTCACATCCCTTTCCTCCATCCCTTCCCAACGCAGGGGAGGAAATGATATTTACTGAGTACCTGCTCTGTGCTGGTACTTTACCTACGTTTAACTTTCACCATAATATGTGATCCTACAAGGAAACCACTATTTTCTCCATTTTACAGATGAGGCAACCCAGGCTCAAAGAAGTTAGGTGAATGTGGTAAGGTCACACAGCTCAGGTAATACTACGTGTGACTCGTGAGTTAGGATGTTGACCCCATTCTTTGCTGACACCAAAGCCCTTGCTCTTTGCGCCTGCCCCACCACCTACCTATAATCCAGAGATTTGGTAAATGGAGAGGGGCTGTTTGTGCATGGTATCTGTGAATGACAAGCTTTAAAGAAATGGAACAGGATAAGCTCCATTTAACGATGCCCTCATTTAGTCATTCAACAAATAATTATTGAGCACTCTGGTGTGTCAGGCATTATTCTAGGCACTGAGAATACAGCAATGAATCAAATGGGTTTTGTAATTCATATGGTATGGGCAGAAGAGCACGGCAGGTGTGGGACTCAGGAGGGAAACTTCTAGGATCCCATAATAATTCTACCACCTCTGCGCTGTGTGACCTTGGATGTGTTCTTCAACCTCTCTGTACCTCAGTTTCCTCATCTATGTAGAGGAGCAAATAACAGTATTGTTTACAGTTGTTACGAGAATTGAATGAGCTAATATTTGTAAAGCAGTTAACACATATGAGTATTGTTAAATAAATAGTGGAGGAGCATAGGCAATAGCAAAGTAAGCAAAGTACATAGTGTGTCACAAGATCTTAAGCATGAAGATGAGCAATAAATCAAGAAGTGGAGATAGGGTATGTTGGCAGTGGGTTTGCAATTTTACTTAGGGTAGCCAGGGAAGACTGCAATGAAAAGGTGTCATTTGAGCAAAGACCTAAATGTTAATGAGCTGACAGTAAGCTATGTTTAAGATTTGCATTGATGGTTCAGAAGGCACAGGAGGATTCTGTGGCCCTGCCTCTGACTCTTTGCTATAAATTACAATTACCTTCCAATTATCAGTTTAGGGACGTGGTTCACAAATTACATCTTTATATGCAATTTGTATCACATCTTGTGATGTCATGTAAATTATCAATGTGTTTTTAAGAGACTCGTCCTCTAAAGTAGTCTCAGAGACCAGTGAAAAGGCTTTGTACCTTGAAAGATAAAGTCATTTCTGGAACATTCCTTTATAATACTAACAAAATGGCTGAACCCAAGTCATGGTTTATAAGGTGCACTCACAGTCCTTATCTCATAGACAAAGCCCACCCCGGCTGGCTCTGAGGCCTGTACATGGCGTGCCTGTATTCTGCTCATGACTCTCTCTTGGACCTCACCTGGCTGAAATCCTTTGGTCTTGGGAGTGCAAGTGAGAGCAAGGAAACCTCTGAGTTTAACTCTCCCTTGAGTGAAAGGAATCAAATCTGGCCACATGCCTATTGCCCCGACCGTATAGCAATGCCACTTCGGAGGACTTTGTAGATGTCAGAATGCTTGAAGAATGATTTTATTTTAGCATGTTACCTTTATGCTGTCTGAGAATTATCTCTTTCATGCTTCTGAGGCCCAGAATTTAGGAATATAGTTAACAAATTGCATCCCTGTTATTGTGATGTGAAAGGAGCACACTGGCCCAGAAGGTTGGAGATAAGGGTTCAAGTCCAGACCTGTTGTTAACTCCTGCATGTCTGTGTACATCACAGCTTCTGTCTCTGGCTCCAGTTTCTCTGTCTATAAAGTGAGGAGTAAGAGGAAACACACACACACATACACACATGTACACACACACGTGCGCACACACGCACAGCTGTTTATTACTTGTCTTCTCTGGGCCAGGCATATTGCATACATTATCTCATGTTAATATCACAACAGTCCTAAGAAGTCAGTAGTATTATTACAACACTAGAGGTACGCTGTAGTATAGTGGGAAGAGGTAGAGCAGGATGGGAGTCCAGAAATGACTTCAGCTATTATGCTGCAATTGCTTAGGCTTTTGCTCTAGGCTGAATTCCTGTGTCCATGTCCCTGCAAAATCGATGCGTTAAAACCTAATCCCCACAGAGATGGTATTAGGAGGTGGGGCCTTTGGGAAGTGATTAGTTCATGAGGAAAGAGCCCTCATAAATGGGATTGGTGCCCTTATAAAAGGGACCCCAGGGAGGTCCTTCGTCCCTTCCACCATGTGAAGACACAGCAAGAAGACAGCAGTCTATGAATTGGGAAGTGGGACTTCACCAGACACTGAATCTGCCAGTACCTCGATTTTGGATTTGTCGACCTCAAGAACTGTGAGAAATAAATTTCTATGGTTTATAAGCCACCCATCTATGGTATTTTTGTTATAGCAGCCCAAAAGAACTAAGACAGCTTTCTAAGAATCCTTCCAAACCTGTGATTCCCTGAGTTTAGAGACTGTCTTAGGGAGGTCACGCCATCCCCTCAGTTTTTCCTTTTCTATACCTTGAGTTGTAGATAATCCATCTTTTCCTCCAGTGACTATGTCATGGGTTCTCTTTCAGCTGTGAAGACCCTCTGACAAAAGGAAAACACAATGACAGATTGGCACACGAGTGGTAGAAGCTGTCCAAGGCAACCCTTCCTTTCATCATCTTGCCACTGGAGGCAGACCAGACTAAGCACAGAAACAGTGCTTCAGGGGAGGCTGAGAAGCCTCTCCGGGGGACTCAATCACCTTCTTTGTAAGAAATCTGAGTCTCCTCCGGGAATCAGGAGTCAGTCTTGAGACCATTCTCTGAGAGTTCTTTTCCATGCCAATGCAGAGGGAAGACAGGTAGTGTGGTCTCGGGGAGGGACACTGGATCAGGAGTCGGGAGAGCTGGCCCTGGTCTAGAGCTCCCTCTACTTCTCCATGTGACTTCCAGCAAATCAATTCCTGCATTATCATAAAGAAGGGTAGACAGGCAGCTAAGAGGAGTTTGGGAATGAGGCAGACCAGGTTTGGATCCCAGTTCTGCCACTTCTCGGGGGATATGAGATGTGACCTTTCAGCCAAGGCACTTGGCATCTAAGCTCGAGTTCCTCAGCTCTGACCTTGAATCTGGACTGGAAGACCAAGCATCCAGCTCTGCTACTTACTAGCTGTGAGGCAGCGGAGAAGTCACTTAACTTCTCTGGGCCTCAGCTTCCTCATTTATGAAATGCATAGCATAATAATAGTTAACGGTGAGAATTAAAGATTGTGTATACAAAGTGTCTCACACACAGTAGGCCCTCAATAACTATTAGGACCAACCCAGCGTTCCTCCCCACTCAACCCAGATCGAACTGTCTGAGAAACACTTAGGGACCCTACGTCATTTAGGGGGCATGTCTATTATGAGCCAGGCTACATTCAAAGGGTGGTTTGTAAACCCGTCACTATAGGCTAATTCATTCACGACTAGAAAGAGAGGTGTGCCAGCCAGGTTCCATGCCCCTCGGTGGGGTATAGAGAGTTCTGCATCACCATGGACACACCACAGAAGGAGTGGGTGTGGATACAACAGGGCAATCAGCAATGCCAAGGCCCAAATGGACAATGGGCCTTGCTATTATAAAAGGCAGTAATCAGTCTCCTTCTGACTCCAGGAATTGGGTGGCTTCCTCCAGGTCACGAGCCCAAGTCCGGGGCTTTCGCATATTCAAACAGGAGAAAGAGGTGGGTTCCTTCCTCCCATTTATGGTTTAATTTTTTTTTTTCCTTTTTATACCTCAGTCAGGCAAAGAAAAGCAAAAATGTGTTCAAAAGTCATACCTACCATAGTTAACATTTTCAATTGAGACCCAGAGAGGTCAGGGAAGAAACACATGCTGACCAGATGTCTGTTTGCAAGGGGCTGCACAAGTGACAGGCCTGGCAATAAGGAAAGCAGACCCCGCCCCTGCCCTCAGGGAGCTCAGATTCCAGGACAGGGGAATTCAGGTGAATTCCATGGGTGATTCTAATGCGTTCCTCTGTTGAGATGCGTATATGTCCAATTGATTTATGTCAGGGCTTGCATGGGCTTCCCACCTGCAGAAGGCGAGGAAACCGCCTGTCCAACTGTCCAATTAAGACTCAGGGTATCACAGAGGCTCTGATTAGATGTTTGGGTGGGGTCCCACCAGAGGACAGAGGATGGAAGGGATCACTTCCTCCTGGGGGTCAGGAAAGTCTATTAAGAGTTTTAAAAGATGAGTAGGTACTTTGCAGGCAGTCAGAGGGGAAGGGAGGGCATTGTGGACAAAGGCCACATCACGAGCAAACAGTCGGAGGTCAGAACCAGGCTGACGTACTCAGAAAAACTCTAAGAAGTTCTGTCATGATTAAAGCTCAGGAGGTGAGGGGTAAAGAGGGTGTGAGGGGTTTCCTAACGTTCGCCGAGGATCTGAATTGTGCTCCACTCTGTCTCAAATTGTTTTATGTGATCCTCACCACCTGTGTCAGTTGTGTTATGAATTCCCACTTTATAGATGAGGAGACCAAGGCTCAGAGTGGTTAAGGACAGCAAAAGCCATGCAACTGAATTAAGATTTCAAATGCAGGTATATCACTTACAAGGTCCGTGCTTTCTTCTGCTCTGTGTTGTTACTTCTGATCCCTTGATGCAACTTTTATACCTTTACAAATATCTGGTGAGCCCTTTTAAGTGACAGGTATATTCTAACCTGAGGATGGAGCAGCACCCAGAGGAGGACTCTGCCCTCTTACAGCTTCCACTCTGATATGGGGAGGGAAAAGAAGATATCTGAATAAATGCCCATGGGAATTTTGGATAAACTAAGTGGTATGAAAAAAAGGGTTGGGGGATGAGAATGACTGATGGCTGGGAGAGGGGAGGACTGCTTTCCCTAGGGTGGTTGGGGAAAGGCTCTCTTAAGAGGTGACACATGAGTGACACCTGAAATGAGAAGCAGGCAAGCAAGGGGAGATCTGGGGGGTACTCTGCAGGCAGAAGGACATGCAAAGGTCCTGAGGTGGGCACTGGCTTTCGTGTTCCAGAGACAGAAATCAAGCCAGTGTGGCTGGAACAGAGGAGCCATGGGGCATACGTAATAGGAGTTGAGGTCTGGAGGATAGAGAAGGGCCAGTTCATGTGCTTCAGAGAATGTAGTTTGTCCTGCATGAAGAGGATTTAAGGACAGAATGTAGAATAAAGCCAAGGTTTTATCATTAGAGTTAGGAGGGTATCTTCCCTGGGAAAGTCAGCTCGGTGCATAGGGAATACCCCATTCTGCCTCTTCCCCAACTGGGTGACCTTGGGCAAGTGACTTAACCTCTCTGGAACCTCAGCCTCTTCCCATGTATGGTGAAAATTATAATACCTGCCTCACAGACTAGAAGTAGGGATTAGACACCAAGCACTGGCCCATCCTCAAGTGGCGATCCCCTTGTCCTGCTAGAGAGTTAATGAAAAATCCCCCTGGGGCCCAGGGGTGGTTTGAAGCCAGTTGCTAGGAGGACTCAATAATCAATTTCTTAACACATAGATCATCATCTATCCATCCTGAAGAGTGGCAGGCCTCTCCAAGCAGGACCTCCCTCAGGGTCCACACACTTAAAATGACTGGGCTGCTCCCAGGTGAGGTAGGTCTATCCAAGGACCACACTTTGAGTAACAAAGATTCAGAGCCAAGTGGCTTCCATGGCACAGACAATATTGGACCCACCACAGAAAGATTACAAAGCAAGAGCCTGCTTTTAGTCGTTTATTACTGAATTCATTAGATAAACAGATGTTCCTACAGTGCCTACTATACACTAGGCACATTCTAGGGAGTAGGATTCAGTGGGACGTGAGGATCAGGGCCTGTTCTTACAGGACATTTATCCTTATCTCAGAGAACCAATTAAGCAAGCAATGCAGATAACCTAAGTGCAGGGTCGGAGGTGTCCAGGGTGTTAGCTCGACAGGGTCAAGGAAGATCTCCTGGATAAAGTGACTTTCAGGTGGAAGTGACATTTAGGTGGCCCTGAGGAGGTGTGCAGGCAGAGTGAACAGCACTGCCAGGGGCCATGGCCACCCAACCAGAGGCACAACCCCAATTCAAGTCAGGTCTCTCTGAGCCAAAGACTTGCTCTTGCTAGTATCTTCCATGCTGCGTGAATCAAGTCTCACAAGAGAGCAGCTGCCAGCTGTCCTTCCCAGTGATGTCAGAGCAGCTGCTCTGGACTGGAAAGATATCTACTCTGAGCAGAGGTCTCAGCATCACCTGACAGGCATGGTGATTACGAAACCTGCCTCCACACCAAACATGTTGCACCACAAACACCGTCCAGGCGTGGCTTCAAATGTCCTCCCTCCCAAAGACTCATGACTGGGGAGTGTGATTGCCCTCTGATTGCTGCTAATTATAGCCCTCATATACATTTTTTTCAAGCAACGATGAACTTTGAAACTTTGGTGGTGGTAGCCAGTCACATCAGCTGGGTTATATCTTGGGTGAAGTTCATCGGAAAGTAAAAGTCCAGTGACCTGGAAGTTTCTATTTAAGGAGGAAAGAGATAGAAATTCTTCTGAAACCAGGACCCTCTATGTGGCAGACAGCACCCATGCCTTATTTAAATTAGGTAGAGGAAGCACAGCTAGACCTGACATAAAACTTCAAATGAAGCCATGTGACTTTGGGAAGTCACTTACCTTTGTCAATCTCAGTCTCCTGACCCATTAAATGGAAGATGAATTCCCACCTTACCTCCAATGTTCATAAAATGCTAAGCTCAGTGACTGGCACATTGTAAGCCCAGTAAATGAGATGAGGAAAAAAGTCTCCATCACTACTTGAGAGGCAAGAACAGACGAGAAGACAGATTCAGAATGGTTAAGTGATTTCTCTATTCTCCAAAGCAAGTAAACGATAACTCAGATTTGAAGTCAAGTCTACCTCCAAATCCCAGTATCTTCCTCCAATTCTTTATGCTCTCCTCGTATCCTTATATTAGTATGATGCCTTCACCATTTGATTTTGCAGGGCCACCCAAGAGAGTGGGCAAATTCCACCCCTGCCCAGTGATATTGGGCTTAACCACTGACTTGCCCGGGGCAAAGGAATTGGGGTAGACATTGTAACATGGTAGTTCTGGGCTAAGACCTCAAGAGGCACGGTCAGTTTCCACTTACCTCTTATCTCTGCTCACTTACCCATTTCCCACAAGAAGAGCAAGCTTTCAGCCTGGTCGCCAGATGACACAAACAGAGCAGACCCAGACCTCACCCAAAGCCCTGCCAGCCTGCAGCTGGACAAGCTGTCCAGCCTGTCTTCAAACAACATGAGTAAGAAAAATAAATGCTTGTGGTTGTAAGTGACTGAGTTTGGGGCAGTTTGTTACCCAGCATGATTGTGGCACTGTCTGACTAGTACACTGCCGTAAAAAAGAATAGCCAACCTGGACCATCACTGCAAATATTTCTTGAGTATCTACTTTGTGCAATGGGAAATAAAAAGGAATTTAAAATTATCTCTACCCTTGAAATGGTATTTTATTGCTCTTTCTATTTCCTTTGCCAAGCATCGTCATGATGCAGAGTAGAAAATCACAAATCCTTATTTTATAAGAAAAAATTAATCAATGAGTGCAAGTATTTATATTGTTGAAGACAAAAGCATAACTCCATGAAAAGATACCTAGCAATATCGAGGCAGATGTTTTCTAGGAACTCAGCAGTGGTATTAGATTAGCCTCTCCAGAACTTGCGAGACTCAGCTAGTCCTTAAGGGATGGGAAGGATTTTACACATTGACTGCCACACAAAAAAATCAGAAACTTTTCCTCGGGGCCATAGTGTTTTATTACAAAAATAGAATAAAAACTTCAACTGTAATTTAAAGGTAAACATAAATAGAAAAACAAAATTTATTGACTTCTATTCATTTAATCCATGTTTTTAGAATTAAATTGCCAATGTTAACTGTAACAATAAGACCACCAACAAGTAAGATTTTATATATGATTCACGTGGCCCCAGGGTCAAAACTAGAGTGAGTTAAATACAACTCTCATGGCAGTTCATGTGTTAAAGAGGCTGGACACAGCCCTGCAGCCTAATCACACAGCTTTAACATTCAGGTTTCTTTGCTGCAGTGGAGAGGAATCGGAGAGACCTGAGTTCAAATCCTCAGGCTGCCAATTTCTAGTGTGTGACCTTGGGCAAGTCACACATCTCTGAGCTTTAGATGAGCTCCCCAGGTTTCTTCCCTTTGCCTGGAAGGGCCCCCTCTAGGCCTCTGTCTGCTGGTGAAGGCTTCTTGACTCCCTGTCCTCCAAGAAATAAGGCCTCCCCTCTTTTTAGTCCCAGCCACACCTGACTAAAAGGATCTGGGCCCCAACAGTGTTCTGGGATCTGTATCTGTGCATGTGGCTTTTGACTCTGGCAAACACTGAGCTGCCTCAGGACGGGGGTGGTCCCTCCTGCAGCTCTGGGTGCCCAGTGCCTCGCACGTCACACACTGTCGGTGAATATTACTTGCTGACTTGAGCTAAACTGAATGGAATTGCCCCAAATACCATCCAGGCATAAAGTATTTTAAAGTACAGTTTCTACATTGTTTTTTAAAAAAAGGCTCAGGGCTGAATACATAAGTTTTTTAAAAATACACATTAAAAAAACACATCCACACAAGCAAACATATGCAAACAAACGTACGCCAAACACAATACTAGGTTTTTGCAGACTTGTCTTCCATGGAAGGCCTGTAATTTCCCTCTTGGCCCACACTGGCGTTGGCCTGGACTGTGTTTCACAGACTCCTGGAGGGCAGCCTGCTTGGGTTTTGGTTTAGTTTTTTTTTTTCTTTCATCAGACCTGAAACTGAAGCTACAGCCTTTCTGAAGCCACCTCTCACCTAGAGCTGCCAGGCTTCCTGTCGCCTGCTTACCATTCCCAGGTTGTGTGGGTTTATCAATGTGTCTAGAGGTCCAGTAACAAGCTGGAAAACAGTGGATTCCTTCTAGAAGGAGACAAAGGGAGGTTCATTCAAAAGGGACCATCCCATTTGGGGACTGTCTTGTGACCTGGGCCAGGCCTCCACTTCCCCAGAGCAGACCGTGGCTCGTGGTCTGGCCTGCAGCCCAGCTTCCAGCAGCAAAGATGTCAGGACCCTGGAGGGGAGAGCAAGGCACGAAAATAAGACGAAATGAACTTCGTTGTGCTGCTGACATGGGTGAAGCTTGTGTGCACCTAACTGCTGGAGACAGGCAGCGGCATCTGCTTTAGTGGCTTCGATGGAGCTCTAGGGTCAGACACAGCTTGTGTTGACATATGGGCTCTGCCAGTTTCTACTGAGCAAGTTCCCTGACTTCTCTGAGTCTCATGTCCTCCCTCGTCCATGACCTGAATAACACCTACCTTGCAGGGCTGACGTGAGGACTGAATGAGTTCATGTATGTGAGGGGCTGAGCAGGTGGTAGGAAATTAACAAATGGTAGTTCTTGGTACTGTAACAGCCTCCAATCGCAGAACTAAAAGAGCTATCGGAGGGATCCAGTCCTACCACCTCCCCTCCTCCATGGCCAGCCGCCTCTCCCAGCCTGTGCAAGCAGGCTCCCCGGGCAGCCTGCTGCACCCTTAGAAAGTTCCTCCCTCGGCTGAATCAGAAATGGTCTCTATGGAGCTTTGACATGCTGGCCCCTCACACTTGGGACCACTGAAAATAAGTCTATACCCTCACTCCCATTGCTGCTACCTGCATAGAAGACAGCTCTCATGCCTTCCTTGAGGTGCCAACAGAATTGTTGAGGCTTTACTTAGTATATATGTATACATATACATATAGAAATATGTATTTATATTGTATATGTGTGCATTAGATATACATATGAAGAAAGAGTATAAGTACACATGTAACTGTGCACACATTATGTAATTATATACAGGCAATTACAAGGGCTATGTAGGCACACATAAGAGGTATCTATCCAGGACTTGGAAAGCCCAGGACAGCTTCTTAGAGGAAGTGATGTTTAAACTGAGTAGGAGCTGTGAAATGGTTGTATAAATCCTACAGCCAATAGTGACAAAACAGCCTCAAGCGCATGCCTCCTCTGCTGTAGCAGTGGGTGACAGTTGATGTTTGTAAGGCATGTAAATCTAGATATCATTATTGAGAATTTTTTATTGTTTTGCTATCAAAATTTTCCTCTACAGGTCCGGTTTCCTCAGTAGCCCTGGTTCTGTTCTTCTGCCAGCATGTTACTCCACTGACCTCTTGAACAGACCAGACTACCTGGGTTTGAGTCAGGCTCTGCACTCACAGCCGGGTGAGCACTTCTGGCGCCTCCGTGTCCACACCGCAGAACGGGGCTAGCAATGCCTATTCCCTGGGTTGTGTGGATGGAATGAAGCATCTTTGGAAAGTGGCCCAGCACATGGCAGATGTTTGGCACAAGTTTACTTTCTTTCCTTGTTTGACAAGATGATGCTGGCTGATCTGATATTAGACCTCCTTAATAGCTGATAATGGCAAAATATATTGTACCTTTCAAGTATTTGCATTGGAACTAGAGAGTACCAACCAGTTTGGTGACGTGCCAGGTCCTTTGTCCTGGGAGGATGGGGGAGCTGAGGACACAGGAGCAAGTGAGCACTGAGGCCATGGAACTCACCCTAGAGAGGAGGGGAGAGTCTCAGAGGCCAACTGTGACCATTGCTGTAAGGAAGTATTGTGCTCATAAAGGGAAAGAAGAATTTAATTCAAAGTGGAGTGACTGGCAGAGGCTTCATGGTGGAGGTGACAGACGCCTCTCACGGTGGCAGGTGGCAGTGCCATAATTCCACACAGGAACCACTGTACCAGCCCTGGGCTGCACTCGATCTCTAGATCCTGCTTTTCTCTTGGAAGATAAAAAGGTCTTTCTAAAATTGTAAATCAGATAGTGGCACTTCCCAGCCCAAAAATCTGCCATGACTTGTCTTTGTTCTAGTAAAATCCCGAATCCTTCCCCATGACCCGGAGGCCCTCTGTGCTGGGCCCGGCTTCCTCTGCAGCTCCACGGCCAGACAGGCGGGGCCTGTGAAAGCCGGGCCACGCCACTCTCTCTGCAGGATGACTGCCCACATGGGGCCTCTGCCTGTCCTCTTGGGAGGCGCTAAGGTGACCAGAGGGTGAGGAACGGGGCAGGCTGTGCCTTGCTCTTGGCTGGGGCAGGGTCTCTCTGATTGTGCATGGCAGTACTGATCAGCGTGGTGGCAGGAAACAAGTAATACACAAAAGGGCTGAGTTGAAAAGAATCGAATGACAGGACCATGTTTAGAGGTGAGGGCAGTGTTAAGGAAACTGGCAAGAGGGGTTGATGCACCCCAAAGCTAGCAGTGGGGGAAGCCCCTATTTCTCCGTGGACAAAGGGGAAGGGAAGGAACGTGTTATGGAGTGTCTGAGTGCTGAAGCCAAGGAAGAGCACCTGCCCCCCAGGAGTTATGGCCACACTGGTCACAGCCAATGCTAGACTACAGCAAGAAAGGAGTTGAGGAAGAAGAGAGGGATAGATCCTTGACCTCTCTCTCTTCCCATCCTCCTCTCTCCTGCTGGAGCCTCCCTTGGACCAGATCCAGCTAGAGTTTAGTGTACAAAGGAGTCTGGGTGATGCAGTTCTTAGAGATTAGTCCTCTGGGGCTCAGAGGAGGCAGAGAAGGGCAGTGAAGTGGATTGAATGGGAAGGACCACAAAAAAGAATTGCCAACACGGCAGGTG
Source organism: Propithecus coquereli (assembly GCF_000956105.1). Taxonomy (NCBI): domain Eukaryota; kingdom Metazoa; phylum Chordata; class Mammalia; order Primates; family Indriidae; genus Propithecus; species Propithecus coquereli. The sequence goes on from NW_012138302.1 coordinate 9,610,358, forward strand.
TCCCAGCACCCTCCAGGGAGAATAGGAACCACTAACACTGAGAGGATGAACGCTTCCCCAAGCAAGAGAATGCCATTTAAGGGGAAGACTGAGCCTGGCTGACCAGCAGGTTTCCCAGCCAGGCCAGAGTGTTCACATAGCATCCAGGTCCTGTGTCCAGTGCATCTGCCAGAATGTCCCACATTGCCACAGACAGTGTGTACTTTGGCCCGTGCACAGCTGTGGAGGGCAAAGGGGTTGTTCTCCAATGCTGGACCTCTCCCATCTTCCCCAGGACCAAGATCTGGACAGACAACAGGTGCCTTTGGTGCCACCAGGAGAGAGACAGCGATGACCCAGATCCAGTAATAAAAACAGTGAGAATAATAATGGTGGTAACAATAATTTAGTATGTCATTGTTATTAATATCACTATAACGATCACATGAATGAAGCTCTTCCTCCATGCCCAGGTCTGCACCTGTTCTGTTAAGTTATGCAATCTTCTCCCAAACCCTAGGAGGCAGTGGCTATTATTATTCCAACTTAAAAGGGGAGTAAGACCCAGAGCAGGTAAGCAGCTTGCTGAGATCACTCAGAGTGGATGGAGAAGTCAAGCCCAGGTCTGCTGGCTGCAAAGGCAGCTGTTAACCACCATGCCAAATTGTCCTCAAAGCCACCTGGAGGCCACAGACACATGGGAGAGAAAGGCAGGATTCCTGTTCGTAGCTCGTGCAATCCTTCATGGTCAAAGGATCAAAGCTTGACTCCAGAGTGGTCTTGCGACACTGGCCGTGCACACTCGATTTTCCAGCCATGTTAATCTCGTGGTATCTTGAGCACACATAGCTATCTCTCGCTCCTGGGCCTTTGCACAGGCTGTTCCCTTTGCTTGGGGCATTGCCTTCCCACTTAATCCTCTCATCGCTTGCCTAACTCCACTATGGTTTAACACATTAGCTGCCATATGAGTTGCATTTAACTCACCCCAGTTCTGACCCCGAGGCCTCATTAAGCGTATATAACTTACACCTCTCTACCTTGGGAGCCTCGTGGTTCACAGACAACTGACACTGCCACGCTGTAGCATACATGTTATAAGATGGGTGGCCCCCTGGGCAAAACCCTGCAGAAATTTTTCATTAACTTAGAAAGGGTCATTTTGTTTTCAAAGTTTTTATTCTATTTTCATAATAAAACTCCACGTCCCCAAGGAAAAAGTTTGGGGTTTTTTGGTTGGCAGTCAATGTGTTAATGTAACTTGCTCTACAAAGCCCTGCTGGACACCCCAAGTCCTGGATAAGAGCTTCTCTTGGGAGCCCTCGCAGCCCTTTATAATGCCCCACCGTGAGACTCAGCCCTCCGTGTGGTCCTGGGGATTGGCCCTTCTCCCCAACCAGGCTGACACTTACTTGTCATGCTTACCCCAGTGTTCCCAGAGCCCAGCCCAGTGCCTGGCAGCTACAGGTGCTTGGTAAACATGGGGAGAAGGGAGTTGGATGCTGGCATAGACTCAACCACCCAGAGCCTGGCGCACACTGTGGCCCACACACTGCGAACCACACCTAGTACTGCGGGAGCTGGGCGAGGCCTCTCCAGTGATGGGGCAAAGAGCAGCCGGGACCCAGAGGAGGAGGTCCTGGGGGAGCTTCTGAGCCGAGATCCACCCATGTATGAATATATATATATATATGCCCACACACGTGTATATATATTTTGCATAGAACAGGCACTGCTTAGAAAACTATAGTCCAAGGGAAGTTCCCCTTCAATATGCCTTGGGGAAGCATAGTTTGGGTGGTCGGTAGCAACAGTTCCCGCCTCTGCAGAAGGTCCAACAATCCATGGCCAAACCCACTTGCTGTTCCTAGGACACAGGGCAAGGTAGAGGACGGGCAGGTCTCAACTCTGCTACTTACTAGCTGTGTGACCTCGGGCAAGCTATTTGAAATCTCTATGCCTCAGTGTCCTCAGGGTTATTGAGAATATTAAATGAGATAATACATAAGAGCTCTTAGTACAGAGTTTGCCTGGAGTCAACACTGTCTACGTGCCAGAGATTGCAATTCAGCTGTGCACACACAGGGTCATTGACTGACCCATTCACCTCCTCCCCAGTCTCTGGCAACAAATGCAGCTTGGGGCCCTCCCCAGTGACCTTCCTCCGCTCAGTCCTAGCCCCAGAAGGAACTTAAGGGAAGTGGCTGCACCATCAGTCTTAGTCTGTGTGGGCTGCTACAACAAAATACCACAAACTGGGCAGCTTGTAAACAGCACACAGCTATTCCTCACAGTTCTGGAAGCCGGAAAGTCCAAGATCAAGACAGATTCAGTGTCTGGTAAGGGTCCACTTTCTGGCTCCTGTCACTTCCTGCTATGTCTTTACCTGGTGACAGGGGTGAGGGGTCCCCCTTGGGCCTCTTTTATAAGGGCACCAATCCCACTCATGAGGGCTCCACACCCACGGCCTCATCGCTGCCTGAAGCCCCTACCTCCTAATGCTATTACGCTGAGGGTTAGAATTTCCACATATGACCCTGCAGGGGACACACACATTCAGACCACAGTTCCATCCTCTTCCAGGTTCCTGATATGAGCTTAGGTCTGGGGCTGGGGGAGCCAGTGGGAATTCCCCACTGTATTGTTTCCTCTTGCTGCTGTGACAGATTACCACAAGTTCAGGGACCTAAAACTACACGGATTTATTCTGTTACAGTTCTGGAGGTCAGAGATCCAAAATCAGTTTTGCTGGGTTAAAGTGTTAGCAGGGCTGGGTCCTTCTGGAAGCTGCAGGCGAGGCTCCCTTGCATCGCCTTTTCTGGTTTCCACAGGCTGCCTGCATGCCGAGGCCCTTTCTCTGGCTTCTAACCCAGCAGCGGGGCTCTTCTCTCCTCTCTGCCCCGTGCTTCTGTCCTGACATCTCTGCCTGCTAACCCCGATCCTCCTGCGTCCCACTTACAAGCACGGCCACGATCACATCAGACCCAACTGGATCATCCAGGATAATCTTCTCATCTCCAGAGCCTAATCGTAATCACATCTGCAAAGTCTCTTTTATCACGTCAGGTAGCATATTCACAGGTTCTGGGGATTAAGACATGGATATCTTTCAGGGCCATTTTTCAGCCTACCACACCCAGGCCCAAGGCCCTAACCCTCTGGCCACCTGGGGTCTCAGAGAGGAGAGAGACTATGGTGCCAATCCACATCCGTGGACATGGCTGGGAAGTCAGTGGACATTACTCTCTTTCAGAATCATGGACGCTTAGATGAAGGCCAGCACGTGCATTTTTTAGTTGATAGACTTGAGACCTGGGCTAGGCACAGTGGTGCACACCTCTAGTCCCAGCTACTCGGGAGGCTGAGACGGGAGGATCGCTTGAGCCCGGAAGTTTGAGGTTGCAGTAAGCTATGATGACGCCACTGCACTCTGGCCTGGGCGACAGAATGAGCCCTGTCTCAAAAAAAGAAAAAAGAAAAAAAAAAAAGAATCGAGACCCAGATATGCTAGAGCTCAGGTCAAGCCCCAGGTAACTTGGAGCATCCCCTCTGAGGAGGCAAGCTGTGGTGTTGCCACAGTTATCTTTCTAATGAGTTTCCAGTCTCCAGGCTTTCTTCTCCCCAACCCTATCTCAACCCAGCTTCTGTTAAAACAGAGCTGACCACCTTCCTCTCCCACCTGAAACCCTTCCAAGATTGCCCATTGCCTCCAGGATAAAATCCAAACTCCCTGGGACGTTTCTGACCCAGCCTCTGCTTACCCCATTCTCAGCCTCCTCTCCCATCACTCTGCCTTCCCACTTCCCCGACGTCCACACGCCGGAGTCATCCCAAGGATAGAATTACCTTCATCATCTTCATCACCCACCATTGTGAAGACAAAACCCACAGCTTCCTCTTAGCGAATGCAAATAACATGCTAGGGATCATGCTAACACTCAGTGTCCTCGCAAATGCTGTTCCCCTAACTAGCATTCCCACCCCTTTCTCCCACCTGTGGCCCTAACACACCAGCTTTTTGGGCCAAGCTCCAAGGTCACCTGTCTTCCAGGCAGGGTTGGACTCCCTGTCCTCTGCAGGATCATAGCGTGTCCTCCTCACGTCCGCTGCAGCATTGCAGCTGCTCTCTGCTTCCTGTCTCCCCCGTTTTGCACCTTGAGCTCCTTGGAGGGTGTTGATCTCTTAATCATTGCAGCATCCCTAGCACTTCAGCATTTGAGATGGTGCAAATTAAACACTCAGTGAAAAGTTGGAGTAAAGAATGAATCAATGCCTCCTCCTCTTTCTCAAACCCTCCTCCCATCCACAGATAGCACTGGCCACCTCCTTCCTGGTGCCCTCTCTGTGCCTGGGACACCTGACTGTAACTGACAGTTTACATGTCTATTTCCCAGGGATGGCCAGGACTGTGTTGTTTTGTGTCATGGTATCTGAAGTTTGTTCATTGGAACAAAGGAGGAAGGAAGGAAGGAAAGAAAGTAGAGAGTGTGGGAGAAAGGAGAGAAAACTTATCAAGAGGAGGAACAGGAAAGTTTCAGAGAGAAGCCGGGCCTGGAGGGATTAGTGAAATTGCAGATTCCTCCTGTAGCCAAACTGAAATTGACCCTTTCCATAAATGCTCGCCTGCATTCTGCCTCAGGTCTCCAAATGACTGCCACTGCAACCCCAGTGGCCTGGAGCTTCAGCATTGAGTATGCTCCTGAATCTCCCGAATCTTGAGGGCTTTCAGCCTGTCCTTCCTAGGCACACTGGGAAATAAGTCAATTTCACTAAAAAGTTGAGGCTGCTGAGCAGAAAGGTGTGGAAGAACAAGAATTAACCCTTGGCCTTTTGCACAGAAAGGATCTCATTTAATGCTACTGCCTCCCCAAGGTGGCATTATTAACCCCCATTTACAGCTGGAAAAACTGGAGATCAGAGGTTAAGTAATTTGCCCACAGTCGCAAGCTAGTGGTAGAGCCCAGATTCGAACAGGTCATCTGGCCCCACCCACCATGCACTTATCTTAGTACAAGTTTTGGGGTCCAGACAAAGGTTTCCCAACCTTGGCACCACCGACATTTTGGCCTGGGTAATTCGTTGTTGTGGAGAGCCATTCTGTGTGCTGTAAGATATTTAGCAGCACCTGGCCTCTGCCCGCCAGATGCCAGTAGCACTGTCACCTTCCCGTACATACCAGCTATGATGACCAAAAATGTCTCCAGACATTGCCCTGTGTTGCCCGGAGAGCAAATCTCCCCAGCTGAGCAACTCGGACAAAATGTTTGGCTTCTCTGAACTTCACCATCCTCCTCCATAAAACAATCTGCATAAGTGATCTCCAAGTGCTCAATGACTCACTGGGGAGCAGGTAATAATTTTATTTATATTTTTATTCTTAATCTTCTCTATGTATGCTTTATTTTTCCAAGATAAGAAATTAACCATTAATAGTATTTACTGAATTGATGGTAGTGTGGAGATACCTCGAAGAACTAAAAGTAGAACTACCATTTGATCCAGCAATCCCACTACGGAGGAAAAAAAAAAAAACATTCTATAAAAAAGACACCTGCACGCAAATGTTTATAGCAGCACAATTCACAATTACAAAGATGTGGAAACGACCCAAGCGCCCATCAATACATGAGTGGATTAATAAAATGTAGTATATGTATACCATGGAGTACTACTCAGCCATAAAAAAAATAGTGAACTAATACCTCTTGTATTATCCTGGATGGAACTGGAGACCATTCTTCTAAGCGAAGTATCACAAGAATGAAAAAACAAACACCACATGTACTCACTATTAAATTGCAACTAATCCATCAACACTTATGTACACATATGGAAGTAACATTCATCAGAAATCGAGCAGGTGAGGGGGCAGGGGATGGGTAAATTCACACCTAACAGGTACAATACACACTATTTGGGGGATGGGCACACTTTGACTCAAATGGTACAAAAGCAATCTATATAACCAAAACATTTGTACTCCCATAATGTTCTGAAATAAATTTTTAAAAAATTTAAAAAGAAGAATTTCATAATAGAAAAAAAATTTTTTAAATAAATTGATGGTAGGACATGTATGTGTTTCTAAGTAAACAGGATCGACGAGGACATGTTTATTATTATCCACGGAGAGAGATGAGCCATCAGAAAGGTTTGGAGAGCACCCTGTCCGATGGTTTTCGGCCTCTGTCAGGCGCCTGTGCTCGGATGGAGGAGAGCCCTCTGCAGTGCTGTGATGCCAGGGGCTTGTCATGTCTGCGTCGGTTTCTGGGTCAGTTAAATAGAGACAAGAAAGAACCTTCCTCATGGGATTGTTGCATGAATACATGAGATAACGCATGAACAGTGCTTAGTACATGCCTCTGACAGTACTCAGGCTCTCGTGTTTTATATTTCAGGTGAGGACACTGAGGCTATGGCATATGCCAAAAGTCCCCTTAGGTCTCCTGCTATCATGTGGTGAGGCCTCAGTGGTCTCACTCCAGGTGCAGTGCCTGGCCCGCTCACTTTGACCTCATGGACCCCAGAGAATTCACCCAGCGAAGAGACCATCCATCACTTTCTTGCCCTTATACACCTGAGTCTCCAGTACCTGGCACACAGCACATAGCAAATACCTCTTGAATTTTGTTGAATAAATAAACTGGTTACCAGCCCCATTTCGTGTTAACTTTCTGTCAGCCTTGATTTATACTTTCCTTGGGAAGCACAAAATGCAAAACCACTGCTCTAGAAGGCATACAGTAGGTGGGTGTGCATTAGAATCTCTTTAAGAAGTGAATGAATGAATGAATGAACAATGAACTAAAATCGTTTCTGTTTGGGAGTCAAATCGTAGTCCTAGTCATATTTCACAAAAATCCCACAAGTGCTCAGGCAAGGGTAGTCTCCTAGCACCTAGAATGTTCCTCCAAAGCTTGTGTCATGTTTATAATTGTGTGATCATCAGTTTCTCCTCCCCTCCCCCTCCCATGGACTGCAAGCTCCACAAAGTCAGAGACTGTGTCCTTTGTGCTCATTGTCATATCTCTAGTGCTCTGTACTATGTCAGGCATACAGTGGCACTCGTTAAATGCATGCCGATGGAACATGTGAGTCCATAAAGTGAGATATCATTCCAGCCTCTCCTGCATTTTACAGCTGAGGCCCAGAGGATGGACGTGTCTTGGCCAAGGTCGTCAGGCAACTGGTGTCAGACCAGGCCTGTTGTCATCCTAATTTCATCCTCCCTCCCTCCCTTCCTTTCCCCGGAAGACTGGGGACCACAGCTGTCTAGGTGCTCAGAATCCCAGGGGTGTTTCTAAAGAGAAAGGCAAGGACCTGTCTTGACAATCCCTCAAGAAAACCAGTGGAAGACATATGGTGGTGGGAGGACTGTACCCCTCCAGGCTGCACCAAGGCCCGAGCTGGGAACCCGGCACCAGCCCTGCCCTCTGCCTGCCTGGCTCCTGACTCAGGGAGGAGCACCTCAGCCCTGGGCCCGCCAAGATGCGGCTCCTCTTCCACCCACCTGCTCGCCCTCCTTGAGAGGCACCGGTCACGCCAATACAAGTGGGTGGCAGTTATCTGCCAGGCTGTGCCACCCACCGCCTGTGTGGCTTTGGGCAAAATCCTTAACATTGCTATGCCTCGGCACTCTCTGTGTAAAGTGGGCACAATAACAGTGCACACCTCGCAGGGTTGCTGTGTGCATTTGGGGTTAATGTACATGAATCACTGAGGGCAGCGCCGGGCACCTAGTCCGTGCTGGGAAGTGTGGGTATCTCTGGCTCCGCGGGGCTCTGACAATGCCCACCGCCTCTTTGGCCTCTCCTCTGTGGTGTCTCCTCGTTATGACAGATGCGTGTCTGTGCTCCTAGCAAACACCTACTCCTCCGTCCGATGCTACATCCCACGCGCACTCATCTTCCCAAGGCCACTGCTCCTGAAATTCCCTCCCGTCTCACCTGCATCACTGATGTTTGCCTCTAAGATGTGATAATTCTTATCAGCACACAAACGTACTGTTATTTCTCACACACACGCACACGCACCCTTCTCCTGAGCCCACACCCTCCTCCCACCACTCAGTTTCTTTGCTCCTTTACAGCGAAGGTCCTCTACAGAGTTGAGCCTATGCCCTACCTCCACACCCTCTCCTCCCCTCTGCTCTGCGATTCACCCTGGGCTCCCCCCAACATCCTACCTCCAAAACTGCTCTTACTACAGTTAGCAGTGACAGGGACGCCTCACCGGAAATCTGGAGGTCGAGCTCAATCTGGATCTTAATGAACAAGGCAGCACATGGGACACAGCTGCCCCCTTCTCCCCCAGGACGCTCTCCTGCATGCCCCTTTAAGGATGAAGTCTCTTGGTCCCCTCCTGTCTCATTTCTCTTCAGTTTCCTTTGCTGGTTCCTCTCCATCTCCCTTAACTCCTGACACGGGAGGCCCCAGGCTCAGCCCTGGGTCCCCTTCTCTGTCCTATCTAGCCCCCCTCCTCTGTGATCTCGCCCCAACTCCTGGCTTCGAACACCACCTGTTCGCTGTGGACACCCAGATGCCTGTGTCCAGCCCAGCCTCGCCCCTGCTTGCTCCACACCTCCACGTGCGTGCCTTTAGGCATCGCACATTTAGTACGTGACTCCTACCTCCCCCAACACCCCCAAACTGCTCCTCTTGCTGTCCTTCCTGTCTCAGTTAATGGCAGCTCCTTCTTTCTGCTTGCTCAGGTACAAAATCCTTGGAGTCATCCTTAACTCCCCTCTCCTTTTCACACCGCCTTTCCGATGTCTGCAAATACTATTGGTTCTTCCTTCAAAAGATGTTCGCATCTGAGCGCTTCTCACCACCCCCACCGCAGGGTCTGAGTACTCTCGCCCTCGCCTGGGTCACCACCGTAGCTTCACCACTGGTCTCCCTGTGTCCACCCTTGCTCCCTTCACTCGCTCTCGACACGGCCCCCAGAGAAATCCTGTTAAAGCATGAATCAGATGGAGCCACTGCTCTGTTCAGAACCCCCCAAGGGCTCCCATCACACTCATGGTAAAGCCAGAGTCATCACAACAGCCTATAAGGTCCTGGTTACCTACCTCCCCTTCCCTGCACCCCACAGACCCCTAGGGCTCCTACTGGTCCCTGCTGTGCCCCCAACGCTGCCTCCTGGCTGCTTCTGAAAGGCCCCTGTCCTGTTAATAGGCCCTCCTTGGTCACACTTCACCCAACTACCCCCCAACTTCACCCTCTTCTGCTTGGTTCTTCCCTCCAGCTCTCCCCAGCCTGACACCTGGGTGTTGTCCTCATTTCCCTGGGCCAGCCCTCTCTGGAATGTGAGCGCCTTGCCCCTGGGTTTGGACAGGTTTCAGCACACGGACAGCATCTAGTAAGAGAGTGAACTTTCTGCTGGCTTCGTCTTCCTCTATTCATTGTGAGGGAAGAAGCCACTTCTCCACGTGTGCTTTCCCCTCGGTGCCCAGCCAAGAGCTCCCATGTCCTCTGTGATCACCTGGTAGATGAACGGGCAAATGAAGAGAAACAGGGCAAGTGGAGAGTTTTGTTGTAGCCAAGGTCGGCCTGGGCTGCATAGATCATCTCCTTCCAGAAACCATCGTCCTTCTCAATGTTCTTCTCAGTGATTGCCTTCCAACTCGGGCCACACATGTGGACTTTGGCTCACAAGACATGGTCCCCTCATCCTCCATGAGGATTGTCTGCTCTCCCTCAGTGTCCAGCTAAATGCTTTTTTGCCTCTTCAGGGCCCCTCCTATAGGTCACCCCAGCCCACCTGGCTCTCTCTGACTCCCAGGAACCTGCCCATTCGTAGTCTCTCCCGCCATGTGCCCAGTGAGTCAACAGAAGGGACACACGTGCCTCTCCCGTGGTGCACACATGCTCTCGCACCTCCAGACTGGGCAGAAGCCATCCCCTGGGTAAGGAATGTCCTTCCTCCAGCTGCCCACTAGAGAGATGTCCCTGGAAGTCTCCCCTTAGCTCTGCCCTTGGACAGGGTGAGGCCTGCTCTGCCTGCATTACGGATGTGGCACGGACTAGGTGGAGAGTCACCTTTAACCAGGGTTGGGGCTTTGCCCAGCAGTGTAATGAGCCAAGTAGCAGCAAGAGAAATTGTATGTCAGGGAGTGGCCATAATGACAATGAGAGTGTGAGAGGTAAAGAGAGGGTAATATGGAAGCCTGGTGGCCCAAAGGCCTAAGTTTGCTGGGAAAAGTCTGACAACAGATTTGAAATCGGGACTGCCCCAGAACACCTCTTCTAGAAAGTTCCCTGACTCCCCCCTTCCAGTGTGGAGAGTCTCTCTCTCTCTCGTGTCTGTTCCCACAGCACCCTGCACTCACCTCTACTGTGTTTCGGTCCTGATTTACTTGTCTATCTCCCTCCTGTACTGTGAACCCTTGAAGGAAGGGACCCGGCCTCCTGATTCCATGTATCCCAATGACAGACCCAAAGACAGCTCAGGAAGCACTCGCTGACTGACCCAATACACTTCTTTATTAGAACCCAGACCACATTCTGTGATAATAATAAATCCTCATGTTTGTATGGTAATTTGCTGTTGGTAAAGCAATTTGACTTCCATGATATTATTTCAACCTTATAACACTGAGAGTTGGCAACTCATTCATTCATTCACTCATTCGCCTAAGTAGGAGCATATCTAAGGATGAATCAGGCACTGTTGTAGGCACTGACGTACAGAAGAAAACGGAGCAGACAAAACTCCTGCCTTGGTGGCTTCTGCTCCTGCAAGAGGGATCGCCATGCTTATTTTATAGATGAGCACACAGAGGTCAGCTCTGGCAGGCTAAGCCACCTGAGTGAGGTCACAGGGCTTGCAGGTAAAAGAACCCACGTCGGGATGCAGGGCTGTCTTATTCCACATAGAAGGAAGACAGTTTTCACCGCACCAAAGTCACCTCCAGGGATCATGGGCTCATCCATGAGATGTCTTTTTTTCCCCCATCTTAACAACAAATAAAAGGAGACTTGGCAGAAATCCACACTCTGGGACTACCTTGGAACACTTTCCCTTGTCTGATGTGCGTGTTTAACAAAGATGTGAGAAATACCTGCCAGGTCTCTTCTTGCTGGAGCCAAGAAGACAGAAGCCACACAGCATTGTGAGCACAGCGTCTGCTTGTGTGCAAACCCGCAGGCATTTTTAGCAACTTTGGGGAACGTAAAGAAAGCTGTTGGTTTTGTTTGCACATATTTTTCGCCTCTGCAGAAGGCTTCTCACCAAGCAGCAGCCTCTGAGTTGCCTTTTATTTGATCTTAAGACACGCAGTGCCTTTCCAACTCGCTAGCTGAGCTGCAGTCGGCAAATTGCTTAACCTGCCCTTGGTTCCATCATTGGAAAATGGATCTGATCATAAAGGTTCCTACCGCTCAGGGTGGTTGTGGGGATGAAATGAGGTCCTTCAGAAATGCAGACCCATCTGTAAGGCTTTGTGTCCGGATGGGGGCAGCGTGGGCGGGGAGAGGGCCTTGTTAGAATCTCAAGGGGCTGGGTTGGAATCCCAGCTCTCCCATTTATCAGATGCAGAATCTTTGGCAAGTAACTTAATCACCCTCGCTCCTCCAGGCTCAGTTTTCCTCGTCAATGGTAATATTAGTACATATCCCAAAGGATTGTTATGAACGTCAGCAATAATGTATATATGGTGTCCAGCACCAAGCCTGCACACAACTGTTGTCTGATAAATGGCACCAGGTGTTCATTATTATCATCATTATTGCCCTTAGTATGTGAGTGATAAGGTCTACAGGATTTTAGGAATTCGAGACTGTGAATTCGTTGAGACAAGCATTGTGCCTTATGTATTCTTGTGTGTCCAATGCCCAAAACCCTACCCAGCAGGCAGCAACTGCACCAGCTGCTCAGTAAAGTTTGAAGAACTGGATTAGATGAAGGAGGAAGAGACCAAGCCCCTCAAAGTGGTTAGCTCAGGCTTAAACAAGGACATGCTTACCACGTATTTACCACGTGACAGACCTTTGTCGTTACATGTGTTTGCTCCTCATAGAGATGCACAAGGCAGGTATTATTAATATTCACATTTTACAAATTAAGAAACTGACACTAAGTCATCAAATGACTTGCCTGAGGTCACACAGCTAGTAGGTGGCAGAACAGGGACTGGAACCCAAGACAGTCTGACTTCTCAGCCCACACTCTCAACCTCTGCCCTGCACTGCCAGGAAGAGCTCTGGTTTGAGGTTTCCTCTTCTTCTGACCTAGTTGAGTTCCTGGTCCTCTGGTTGTATGTGATGTTCCAGGCCAGCAGGAAGAACCAATTCTTTCTCTCTCTAGCAGCCTAAGTAAATGATCTGCATGGTCAGCCTGTGTTAATGTTTTTGGGTGTTTGTGTTTTAGTTTTCCCCCATAATGGCAGACACTGGGAGTGGAAAGGGAGGCCACCATCACACAGCTATGTTTATCCCCTCCTGAGCAGTGCCCACTCCTCTGGAAGCAGATGTCATCTCCTGCCACCGAGGGGCACAGGGAATCCCACGCATGTCCCTCCCCTGAGAAGCACACCCTGGAACCCAGAGCCAAAAGGGAGGGCAGGCAGGGTTGACCTTCTCAAGGGAGCCCTGCCTTTGGGGCCAGAGGTCAGCAGCTGGAAATGACCAGATGCCAAATCCTACCTCTGCTCCCCAACTCTTTAGCTGCTATTGCCATGGCTACTGCCACCAGCCTGCTGTGCAGCCCCACACCCAGAGGCAGAATCAGGACCCCTCAGTCCAGAGAGGAGAAAAGGCTTGCCTACAGTCACACGGCCATTAGTGGAGGAGCCAGAACTGCCATTTTCCTCCTTCCAAGGCCCAGGATCCTTCTACGGCATAATCAGGGGATGGAGATCAAACGCCAAAGGAGTTATTTAAAGGGCTATATCAGTTCTGGTTTTGAGTGGCACAGTAACATCGCAGGTAGGAGTTCCATTTCTAAAGCAAGAGCAACCTGAGTCTGAATTTCAGCACTGCTAGTTTAGTGACCTTGGGCAAGTCATACAATGCACGTGAACCTCCAAGCGAAGGAATTGACACCCCTACCTCAAAGGCTGCTGTGAGGCTTAGGTGATATAGGACACACAGAGCCCTTACCCCACTTCTTGGCAAACAGCAAGAGGTAGAAACACGTTAGCTTTATTTCTTCCTTAATTCAGCAAACATTTATTAGACATTAAAATGGGCACTTTACAATATTTCATTCAATACTTAAGGCAGTGCTTTAAGGTGGGGATAAAGATCTCCATTAAGCAGATGGGTAACACAGTGTCAGAAAGATTGGGTGACTTGTCCAAGGTCTCTTGGTAAGGGGGGCCTGAATTCTCTGACTCCAAATTTCTTGTTTTCTGTACTAATTCATAGAGGCATTTTTTTTGTTTTGTTCTGTTTTGTTTTATTCTAATCCAAGGGTGGCGTAGATGAACTCATATTACCTTGCAAACTGTTACATAAAATGCCCATGTGTGAGATTCCTGTTGTTCTTATTAACTTCCACAGTGTCTACCTCCCTTCAGAAGAACAAGATTTCTCCAGGCTTGATCCCCTTAGCACCTGCCTCAGAATCACCAAAATGCAGATTCCAAGGCCCCATCTCCAGACCTACTGAACCAGAGTTGCTGGGTGCAAGGCTGTTTACTAAACTCTCCAGATGTTTCTAAAGCACATTTAAGTTTGAGAATCACACCCTGGGAGTCAATAATCCAATAAGCACTGGTTGACTGGAAGAGGGAGTGCAGTTTTCAAAAAGCAAAAATCAAACATATAGGCTGGGCATGGTGGTGCATGCCTGTAACCACAGCTACTCGGGAGGCTAAGGCAGGAGGATTGCTTGAGGCTAGGAGTTTGAAACCAATCTTGGTAACATAGTGAGACCCCATTTCAAAAATAAATCATACATATAGCAAGCTTGAAATCCATCTTGTGCGCCAGGATCAGGGTGTGACCAGCAGTGACAAGCAGATCCTGAGGTGGGGAGAAGAGGATCCAGGACACTGAGAGTGGGCAGGACTAGTGACACCCAAATGTCCCCGATGTAGTGCCAACAGGGAGTTCAGACTGGGAGCAGTAAATGTCAATCAAGGTACTCTGGCAACATTGCCAGGGGCATCCTCAGAGGCAAGGAGAGCATCATGACACCAGGTCTCACAGCAAGTGATAGGAAAGGGCCAGGAAAGAGGGGAACAAGGACCAGGTTCCAGCCTTCTGGGAATAAGCTGGCTAGAGAAAAAGGTAGGAGCCAGGGCTCCAACTAAGCCCTGGTTTCCAGAATGGAGACATAAGACAAGATCATCTTCATCAGGCAAAAAGACCAGCCTGCAGTTCTAAGGCACGAGGTCAGAGTGGAGCTAGGAAGAGGGAGAAGTTGATTCAAACAGCTGAGCAAAAGCCCAACAGATATGGGCAGGGGAGCATCCACTTTGGAAGCTAAGTGGAGCCAGCAGTGGGATTTGCAGGGCCGCAGGGGAGGGGTCAGGCACGTAACTGCAGTCTGCACTCTACGTAACTTGCCCGGTTAGCTACTCCTTCCAGTCTGCCACTTACCTGGTGCACACTGGGATCTGTTTTAATACTGGTCCCTCTGTGAGCTTTGTGACCCCTCGAGATTTTAATACCATATTTACTGTACCTTTTCCATGTTTGGATATATATAGATGCACAGTGTGTTATAGTTGCCTTCAGTATTCAGTACAGTAACATGCTGTACAGGTTTGTAGCCCAGGAGCAATAGGCTATACCATACAGCCTAGGCCTGTAGTAGGCCCTACCATCTAAGCTTGTGTAAATACACTCTATGATATTCACACAATGAGATCGCCTAAGGAACCATTTCTCAGAACGTATTTCTGTCATTGAGCGATGCATGAACATACTATATCTATGAATGAGCCAGACCCCACATGCGTTTTTTGAATCCATTATCTTGCTAGTTTCGATCCGATCAGCATACACCCATTTTCCTCCTAAGCCGAAGCACAAACAGGAAACAGGTCCCCAGTGGATTTCAAACAAGTGTTTTTCCCACTGACCAATCTAACTTGCCCTGGTTCTGCCCCACAGTTGACAGCAGAGAGTTCTGCTGGGGGCCTTAGCACGCTCACCTCGTGTTCATGCAACAGTAGCAAATAGGAAAGGAAGAAAGAAAACGAGAAGGAGGCCCCAAACACACAGCACTTCTCGGAGGAGTACCCAAGACTGCAAGGAAACTAGGAGCACTCCATCCAAGTGACAGACTCGAGGAGATGGGCCACATGGGAGCATTTGGTTAATTTGGGAATTTATAAAATTATGGGAGCAAACTGGTCTGCTCACTCAATAAACACGAGGAGGAGGAAACAAAGTAAAAATATTTCCAGGCTGGGTGGCAGCAAGAGGAAGGGGCTGAGGTTTGCCCATATAGTTGACTGAAATTTTAGAAAGATTTTTCAAGTTGACGATAAGGGTCTCCTGAGTACTTAAGGTGGCAACGGGGGATGAGGGGGCCTTTGCAGCTACACAGCTCTGCCAAGTATGACTTGTGATATTGAGGACAAGGTGTATAGCCTCCCTGAGCCTTAGTTTTTCATATGTACATGTCAATATCACCTAAATTTGTCGGAAAAATTAAAGTAATTATACTGTATCTCATGGATCCTAAGATACTGATTTCGGCATCTCTGAAATAAAGGTATGTCTTATAATCTATAGCATTTTAAAGTCTATGGAATAATAGTGTGTACAGTTCATCACATAAAATGGACACTCACTAATTATGGACAGCTATTACCTAGTGAGAGCCAGAAGTTGTATCCTGTAAGACATCCTGCAATACACTTCAGGCAGCTAACAACACTACCAGGATAGCCAGATTGCTGGAGAAGCGGAACCACATCTTGTGTTCACTGTACGCTGGTCATGCTCTGTCACATGCATGGATGTACCCAAAGGGTCCTGAGACTCATTGCAAATCTGAGATTCCAGATTCCCCAGGCATTAATCCGTTACCATAACACTACCAACCACCAAAGAGTGCAATATCTTATGAATCCAGAATCAAGACACACAATTTCTCACCATCTACAAAATGATATCCAGCCACTAAATGTCTGATCTAACCCAAGTCATCCGCTGTGGCCAAACTATCCAGAACAACCCAAAGTTCTTAGAACCGTATTCCTTTCTACCTCTGGATCTTTGCATGTGCTCTTCCTTCCACCCAGAATTCCTTCCTCCTTCCCTCTTTCTTGCTTTCCCCTGTGCTAGGGGCATTGAATAGAGCAGTGGCAAATGGATGAGGCTCCTGCCCACACATCACTTCCAGCATGGCAGAAAAGACAGTTAAACAAGGAATAAGAACAAGTAAGGGCAGAAACTGCAGGGAGTGCTGAGATTATGAAAATGGGGTGAGCCTCTCCCTATTGGCCACCTGACAAAACCCTCTCTTCCTTCAAGACATAACTCAGCACCCCCTCTTCTAAGAGGCTGGCCTGGACCCCTCGAGTTGGGCTGACTTTCCCATCCAGAGACCGTAAGCCTATGGTAGCACCTTTTGCTCTGGGTCTAGGGCCTCTGGCCCACTTCTAGACTATAAGCTCCTCGAGCTCAGAAATGTGTTTCATTCATAGCTTAGTTCCTAAGACAGTGGCACAAACATAGTAGGTGCTCAATAAATACTGAATGGAGATGAATTGATAAAGGATTTATTTTGTGATTGGTGGATTTATCCCTATGAAAAACTTACAAAAGATATAAATAGCCAATTGCATTTATCTTCCTTTCTCTCTGGGTCTCAATAACTGTCTCTACAAA
The DNA here is from genome assembly GCF_000956105.1 of Propithecus coquereli. Classification (NCBI taxonomy): domain Eukaryota; kingdom Metazoa; phylum Chordata; class Mammalia; order Primates; family Indriidae; genus Propithecus; species Propithecus coquereli. The sequence continues at coordinate 9,627,127 of NW_012138302.1, forward strand.
ATCAGGGAATTAGAGTTACCAACACTTTTTTTCTCTTTTATTTTCCTTTCTTATTTTATTTTATTTATTTATTTTTTTTGCAGTGGAAACCTTTCATCAACTGCAGTAGTATCCAGAAGCCCAATGTGTAATGCAAATAAAGTCTGAGCTTCTCTGAAGCTGGGGGTGGGACCTGAAGCTCCAAGTTCACCTCCCCTTTCCTTTCCCCAGGAAGGGTACGTTTGATACCCTCCATCCCCCTCTCACCTCTGATGCTGAACCAGCCTGTGATTAACTACATCTTGAGTAGCCAGATTCACCACGAGCAGATATTACAACCAGAAGATAACAATAAATATTTATAAAGTGCCTAAGACCTGCAGGAGCAGCCAGGCCCTTTTAGAAATGATCTTTCTCTTTTTTTTTTTCTTTTTGTCTTGCCACCCTTTTCTCTTAGCCCCCAATTTTTCCTTTTCAAATTAAAAATAATCCTGTATTGCTAGCTGCCTTAAATACTCTTGGAGAACAAGTTAGTGTTATAAATAGATATCACCATGAAGCACGGTATTCATTTAATCCTCACAACAAACCTGTGGGGTTGGTTTCAGTAATTCTGTTTCATAACTGAGGTCAGCCAGGCTCAGAGAAGAAGAGCTGATGCCCAGGAAGTTGGGGCATTCACTCCAGGAAGTTGGCGAACACAATCCTAACCCCCCAGTGGGCGCTTACCATGCCCCGGTACCATGCTCACTAGCAGGTTTATACTTACTAATTGATTTAATCCCCATAAACCCCCAAGAGACAGACACATTGTTTTTGCCACATTACAGATGAGAACACAGAGGATTAGAGAGGTGAAGTAGCTTGTCCAGGGCCACATAATCAACAAACACCGGGCCAGGCCTTGAACCAAGTCAGCCTGATCCATGCCCAAGCCTGTGCCTGTGCCCAGGGTGGAGCCCACACTGTTACTTCCCTCCCGCTTTGCCAACTTCTCCTTGCCCTCCTAGGTGGGGTTGGGAGAATGCAGAAAGGCTGGGGACTTCAGAGTCGCTGCAGAGGCATGCACCGTGATCATTAAGAAAATCAGACCACCTGGGGTGCAAGATGGGTTTTCCTGCAATCTGGCTTTGTGACCTTTGACAAATTATTCAACCTCTCTGTGTCTCAGTTTTCTCAGCCACAAAATGGGAATTACAATAATAGCCAACTCAGAAGCATTGTAGTAAGGCGTGAAAAATTCTTAGTATCTGGCACAGAATAAGCACAGTTGTCTCTCCATCTCTGTGGGTTCTGCGTCTGTGGATTCAACAGACTGCAGAGCGATAATATTCAGGGGAAAAAAAATTCACAAAGTTCCAAAAAAGCAAAACTTGAATTTGCCACTCACTGAGTACTATGTTGAATCCATGCAAATGAAGTGACGTGTAGGCATTATGTTAGGTCATCTAGAGATGATTTAAAGTATGTGGGAGGATGTACACAGGTTATATGCAAACACTATACCATTTTGTTAATATATCAGGGACTTGAGTATCCTCAGATTTTGGTGCCCTTAAGGATCCTGGAACCAACCTCCCCCAGGTAATGACTGTACTCAGTAATTGTTAGCTATTAATATTATTCTGTGCGTGTAAAAAGCCTAGCAATTAATAGCTGTTCTTTATGTGATTACAGTTGAGTCTGTGTCCTGGTGGATTCCACATATCCATGGAACATTTGACCATGGGGAAGTCGAACTAGCCTCAGAACTGAGCCAGGATTGGAAGCCTGATCTTGTTCCTTCTCTCCCAGGCTACAGGCTTCTGCTCCCTTTCTGTGGGCAGCCTTCCACAGAAGCCTATCCAAACTGACAAATGCTCTTAAGCACCTACTGTATGCCGGACCCTGCTTGAGACTCTGGGTCCTGAGAAATCAAAGAGGCACAAGGTCTTCCTGCCTATTTTAAAAATTGTGGTAAAACATTCATAACATAGTATTTATCATTTTAACTGTTCGTGAGTGTCCAATACAGGGACATTAGATACAATTACAATATTGTGTGACCATTAGCACTATCTATACCCCAGACTTTTTCATCATCCCCAACAAAAACTCTGTGCCCATGAAATAATAGCTCACCCTTCTCCCCTCTTCCCAGCCCCTGCTCACCTCTATTCTGCTTTCTGTCTCTAACTACATCTTAAAAGAATTTTTTTATTGTGATAAAAATATACACAACATAAAATTTACTATTTTAACAATTTTCAGGTTTACAATTCAGTGGCAATAAGTACCTTCACATTGTTGTACAACCATCACCACCATCCATCTCTAGAACTTTTCTATTTTCCCAAAGTGAAACTTTGGACCCATTAAACACTAATACCCCATTCCCCCTCCCCTCGGCCCCTGACAAACCGCCATGCTACTTTCTGTCTCTCTAAACTTGACTACTCTAGGTACCTCGTATATGTGGAATTATACATTATTTGTCCTTTTGAGACTTATTTCACTTAGCATAATGTCCTCAAAGTTTTGGCATGTGTGAGAATTCCCTTCTTTTTAGGGCTGAATAATACCCCATTACACATATGTACTAAAATTTGTTTCCCTATTCATCCGTCAGCGAACACTGGGCTTTCCCCTTTGTTGTGAATAATGCTGCTGTGAACATGGTGAACTTTTCTCCCTGTCTTTGAGCTGCTCGTGGTCTCAAGTCGAGGATGGACGTGCAGATTCGCCCGCAAGCTGCCCTCAGTGAGCCTATTTACTCCCCTGTGAAATAGGAATAATGTTACCCACTGTAGGAGGGGAATGAGGTGGTGCGTGGCTCAGGGCCGTGCCGGCCACACCGCACACAGTCTATGAATGTCACCTCTGGCTGCACTTGCTGCTGCCGTTAGGCAGGAAGTGTCCAGTGACGAGAGAACTGGAAATGGGGTGGTTAACTCAAGCTCTTTCATGAACTTCCTGGCAAGCAGGCCTGAAGATCTTGATTTTCCAGATGAAGACATGGACTCAGAGAGGTCCCTCCGTGATGGCGTGGAGGAAGTGGGCCTATGACGTAGCTCCCTGGGACTTCTTGCTCAATTCTTGGGAGCAGGGACACAAAGGCCCAGGGGAGGGGAGGCACAGCATAGAAAATCCCCCCACATGCCTGCAGAGCTGTTCTGGGGAAAAAAGCAAGCACATTTGTCCCAGACAGCCTTAGTGAGGGAGGGGGCTCCGAGAAGGCAGGGTGAGCAAGGGTGTGAACGCTGAGACACCGAGGGCTTCCCAGGCAAAAGCCCCAAGGGAGGAGGTAGAGCTTCTGCAGGAGACGAGGGAGGCGTGCAGGGCGTGTGCACGGGAGGGTGGGGCCCAGTCAATGGGGGCAGAGCGAGGTGGCCCTGCCCAGTGCAGCTCCGGGTCTGAGAGGGCTCTGATGAGCTGCCCAAGGTGTGCTTCCGGGAGATTAGTCAGACCGATTGGACCGAGGTACTTGCCTTGCAACTGTTTCCTGCCTTCAAACCACAGGTAGCATTTTAAAAATTACGTGTGCATTTTACCAACATCACAAACATCATTCAAAAAGTCAGATAGTTCTATCAATACAAAGCCTGTTCCCCTCCACCCCCAAAACTTACTACCCGGAGACAGCCACAGTGCAATATTTCTCCCAATATGTAACTCCGTATTTCTAAATACTACGTTTAAACACCTCTTTCTTCATTTTGCACTTTGAGGTATGCCCTATTTACTTCCTATTACAGAAGAGAAGGACTTGGCCACTTCACATTCCTCAACTTTCCATTCTAGTTATAACATGATTTTTGGTCAGATTAGTGTTTATAGTATTGTGACCACGTAAATCACAGCTGAGCCATACCAGATTATGATTAAATTTTTGCTTTTGTATGACTTATTCTTTCTGCTGGAATCGATGCCTTATTTTAAAACCCTATTTGCTTCATTTTTGAAATACACACGTCCATCTCCCCTCTGTGGGAAATGTAAATCTCCTCTCAAAATCTCAAGCACATCAGGTGATCAATCCATCCACCTCATTTCCTCCGGGGGCCCTCTGTGGCCCTGCTCTGATACTTGTTCTCTGCCTGCTACAGAGAGGTAGCTGTGCCCAGGATGTGTCGGTGGGGTCCCTGATGCCAATCGGTGAACAGGGTGAGAGGCATGTTGGCCTAATTATCATTCATCTATAAACTTTACTCAGAAAATACCTACTGTGTGCTTCTAGATCCCAAAGAGGTCCAACGCCAGAGGCTGGTGATGCAGAGATGAATTAGATGTATCCCTTCGTTCAAAGGGCTCTGAGACGAGTGGGGTAAACACAGTGTGCTGGGCCCAAGATGAGCCTGGGGAGTTACAGGAGCTCAGAACAGAAGACCTTACCTCAGCCTTTGGAAGGGGCAGGAATTATGAAAGGTTTCCTCCAGGAGGTGATGTTAAATGAGCCTCGGCTTGTTAGGAGGAGTTTTCCAAGAGTTCTGGGAAGGGATTCCGGGTAGGAGAACATCATGTGTGCTGTCACGGGAGCATGACAAAACATGACTCCTTCTGGGAATTTCAGGTAATTAATTAATGATGACCATGCAAAAGGATTCCTATCGAGGGGTAGGCAGGGTCTTGTGCACCAGGCAAAGGACCTGAGGGCAGTGGAGAGCACGCAAGGATTTTAAGAAGAGATGACATGGTCAGGCCTGCATTTTTTAAAAGGCAGGGTGGCTGCAGTGTGTCAGATAGAGAGGGGAGAGAGAGATGGGCTAGTGAGGGGGACATTGAGATCTAGCAGAGTATAAGGAGACCTCAGCTAATGCTGGCACTGGGGGTGAGCCATGGGGCTCAAGAGACCTTAAGGAGACCAAATGGACTGGACTTAGGGACACAGGGAATGTGGGGAGGTTGACCGATAATTCCCAGGTGTCCGAAGGAGAAAGTGTCTCAATTCAACACATGTCTCCTGGGAAAGCTGAAGCTATGCTGGGCTGGGAAGAAGGCCATCTTGGGGTATTGGGGGACCAGAGGTGCTGAGAGGGTAGATGCCCAGAGACTGAAAGAGCAGGTCAAGGCCTAGGGCCTTCAGAAATTAGAGTGCAGAGGCAAGATTGAAAGGCTGTGGGATCAGAAGAGTTGGGACAGCCTGGTAGGTAAGAGCGTGCTCTGGACTCAGGTGGCCTTTGGATTAAATGCCAACTCAGCCACCTGCTTCCTGAGCCTCAGTTTCCCCATCTGCAAAATGGGGGCTATACTACTACCTACTTCACAGGATGATTGTGAAGATTAAAAGCAACCTTGGCTATAAAGAGCTTGGCGTGGTGCCTGGAACATAAGTACTTCATTTTGTGACTTCCTATTGTTTGTGTTGGGGATTAAGAACAGCTTCAGAAAGCAGGTGAGATTTGAGCTGACCTCAGAAAAGGAGCAGACAGGGCTGGCTTCATAGGTGCGTGACCTGTGCAGGCCCACAGGGCCCTGAGCTTAGAAGGGCGCTGTATGTGGCTGAATGCTCTGCTTTGCCATCTTGAAGTTCTTAACAATTTTTGAGAAAGGGACCCTGCAAATTTGGTAGCTGTGCTGTGAGTAGGAGACCATTAGGCAGAGAAGCGAAGGGAATGCTTTTGAAGCCAAGGGGCCCTGAGAGTGGAAGGCACACCGGAATGCGGTCAGCATGAGGCCTGGTGTCCCTAGCTAGAGAGCTGTGTACGGGAGGAAAGTGGCAGAAGTTCAAAGTGGAAAATGGTGAAAGCCTCAAAGACAACACGGAGGAATCTAGATGTCATGTACTGTATACACAGGGAAGCTTCCAGACTTTTAAAATCTGGAAGTGGTAAGCTCAGTGATGGTCAGGTAGAACACTGGTAGAACTGGAGGTGGAATGGCGTGGAAAGGATTATGGTCTGCATTATACAGAGAAAACTGAGATCCAGAGAGGTCATATGAATAGGGCTGCAGTATGATTTTCAAGGCCCCTAAACACTTATACTTTCATGGACTCCTTTCTCCAGAAAAGCATGTCTGTGTGTGTGTGTGTGTGTGTGTGTGCGTCTGTGTGTGTGTACATATGTTTAATTATATATTACGACTGCATTGGTATAAAGGCAAGTATACTACTAGTCTATACTAAAACATTTTCTTTGACCTAAACTATGGTGGGCTCAGGGTGCTGAGCCTGCTGAATGAGTAAGACACCCTGGATGTGATCCGCTCAGCTCTTCCCTGTTGCAGCCAGAACTCCTGGGTCTTCCTTGAACGAGTGGGCAGTCCTCTTTCTCCTCAAAGGGATGCCAGCCAGGCCTGAAGGCCTTTTCAACGGGAGCCTGCTATGCCACCAAGGAAATCTGCATCCCAATTTCCTGCAGAGGGAAGCGGTTGTTGTCTGGGTTTGGAGCTGGAAGTTGGGGCTGACGGACAGGAGAAAAGGGAGAGCTGTGAATGTTCCAGGGTCTGGGGAAAAATCAAAAGTCTCATATCTGCAGATGCCTGTGACTGTATCCCTGGTGCCACCTCCAACTTCAACCCCAGGGGCTGCCTGCCTGCTCCACCCATGGGGAGGGTGGGGAGGCTGAGTCAGCGGCGGCGGCTGGGGATGCTGTCTGGAGAGGAGAAACATCACCGTCTGTCTGTCTGTCAGGGTTCCAGGGAAACCTGTCTGGAGGTGGGGGAAACATGCAGGCCTCTCATTGTGTGTCAACTGCTCACATAGCCAGGAGAATGGGCAGAGTAATAGCTGATGTTTCTGGAGCAGTTATGATGGCCCAGGCACCAGGCTTAGTTCTCTATTTACACAACCTCTTTCATTTTCACATCCACCCAGGAGGTAAGTGCCTCGGTCAGGATGAGCCAGACGTGCTGCAGGAATAAAAAAAAAAAAAAACACCCTTAGTGGTGACAGACACAAAGGTTTATTTCTTGCCCATGCTCTACGTCCATCCATCAGTGAGGCAGGGAGAAGTGTGGCAAATTGTGAGTCTAAGAAGCCGAGAAGTTCTGAACAGCTGGGAAGGCGAGGAGGGAGGGCTCCAGAGCCTGGGATTCAGGAGGAGGTCAAAGAGCCAGTGTGAGGAAAGCTCTGGAAAGGTAAGTGGGAGGGGTCAGACAGTGATCCCTGCTCTTGGAGATTTCAGGGCAGAGCAATAGCCAGCCAAGATAAGAGCCAGGTGCGGCTCTGAGTGCAGCGGCTGGTGTGGAGTAAAGGCCAAGCTCCCTGAGGCTGAGGAGGTCAAAGGTACAGCAGATGGGGCCATGCTTCTGTTGCTGGGGAGGCGGGGGTCTGTGGCAGGAAATTGCAAGCCCCTGGTTAAGCATATTGCAGCTTCCTGGGGTGTAAATTTTACCAGGATATGAGGTTGGTAAATGACATTTTTTAATAGTCAAATGTGGAAACATGAAACACAAGACCTCAAAGAAGGGTGTGTGTGGAGGCCCATGTGCCTCCACAGTGGGGAGCTGGAGGAGCACTAGATGTGGAAGAGCCACCTAAATGACATTGGGGGCAGCTGCCAGGAGGACTGGAGATGCTAATAATGATGACAGTTAACAATTTGTGAGAGCTTATCATGTGCTAGGCAGTGTTCTAGACCCTATCGATGTTTAGCCACTTCAATTCTCTCATGATGCCCCATGGGGACGTACCATTTTTATTCCAGCCTTACACAGAAGGAAAAAGCACAGAGGAGTTACATAACTTGGCCAAGGTTGCATCGCGAGTGGGCGTCCCAAGTGAGATGTGAACCGAACTCAGGTAAACTGGCTTTAGAGCCCATATTCTTAAACGCTAGGCCAGTGCTTTCCCAACGTGGGTAACCATTAGACTTGCCCAGGTAGGGTAGGGTGGAGAGTTTTTTAAAGCAGAATGGTGGGTCCCTCCCCTAGAGTTTCTGATTCAGTAGGTCTGGGGTGTATTTCCATTTCTAAGAAGTTCCCAGGTGATGACTGAGCTGCTGGCCCCAAGACTATACTCTGAGAACCTCTGTTCCACTTCACACTGCCTCACAGACAGACACACATGCGCGTCTATTCAGTTCACAGCAGGTATAGCACCTCTTTCCAAGTGTGGCTGCCAAATGCCTGGCAGCCAGGGTGTGTGTGTGTGTGTTTGTGTCACAGGAGGGTAGAGGTTTAAGGTATAGGTAGCACTAAGGGACAAAAAAGAAACAGTCCTGCTTCTTGGCCCTGAGGTGTGTGGAATATGGAAAAATGAACCATCTCCATGGAGAGAGCAAGGGATACAGGTTCCACTTAAGATCCAGAGACAGAGGCACGCACAGTGGTGAGATGTTAAGTGGAGAGTATTTGGCAGGATACAGGGATTCTAGAGCGCACAGTAGGAGAGCGGTGAAGAAGGCAGTAGCAATGGGCAAGAATGAGCCACAGGGGTGTTAGTGGAGTGTTGCTGCTATCTAAAGACAGTGTGCAGGAGAGAAGTGCAGACAGGTGGTCCCTGGAGGGTCTCCCCTCCACTTACAGAGTCTTCCCAGGGCCCAGTGATGACAGATAAGATAGAGGCTGATACCTAAACAGAGGTCAGAGGAAGAGAAGAGAGAGAGGTTTGGAGTGAGGCAAAACCAGGTGTCAGCCTCTGCAGAGCCAGCTTTTAAAAAGCATAAATTCATGTGTAACAGAAGTGACCAACTTTTTGCCTTCAGAAGAAAGTCTTCCACCCGTCTCATTCATTGCCTTTGCGTGAGTGTGTGGGCCACCGCCGTTCCCCACCCGCCGTCTCTCCTGCAGTTTGTGGTCCAGCTTAATTAAGAGCTCTGCCGGCCGATTAGTCTCGATCACCTCTCTAATTGGGCACCAGCTGTGTTTTCTCTTGACAACGATTCCTTTATGGAACTTCTAAAACGCATTACATGAAAAAACACAACAGTTCCAGGGTTGTATGATCATAAAACCAGGAACACTTGTTTTCTACAGAAATGAAGAGTTTCTCTCTCTCTATGTTCCAGAAAATATTTTTTGAAATGTTGGGAGGGAGAGTAGTGAACGGCAAATTCTTCGTTTGTTTATGTTCTGAATATGAACACTGATTGTGGTTTTGCATAATCACAGGTGTTGGTGCCTAAAGACTCAGGAAGTTTCCTGGCAGAAAAGTGAGACTTGAGAAATTGAACCATGAATGGCTCCATTTACGAACAGGCACCTATGATTGACAGAATGACTATTAGTAGCTAATATTAGCTGAGCTAATATGGGCTTAACCCAATGCCAAGCACTTGACATGGATTATCTTGTTTAAACCTGATGGTTGCCTTATGGCCTTGTGAGGTGACTACAAACGCTCACCCCGTTTTCACAGATCAGGAAACCAAGGCCTAGAATGATGAAAGAATTCATGTTCAAGGTCACACAACTCACCATTAAGTGGCTGAAAGGGAATTGAAACCCAGGTCTGTCTCATGCCAAAATTCCTTTCTGCTTCTCTCCAACTAAACAATGCAATTAACTTGTAGAGCTAAAGTGCTCTGTTTGCAACAATTGCAATATCAACAATGACCTCTAACATTTGTACAGAGCTTCATAGTTACCGAGTTCTTTCACATTGGCTGTCTCATGTGATAGGACAGCCCTGTGCAAGAAACAAAGCAGTTACCACAATACCTATATCACAAATGAGAGAACTGAGATACTACAGGGCTAGACTACTCACCCAGACGCACACCAGCAGTAAAGAGCTGAGTCAAACCTTTTGTATTCCTGCTCCAAATTCGGTGTTCATACCGCTGCTTTCCACCCTCTCCCAATGTGGCGCTTGCCCTTGAAGAAGGGAGATTGATATATATATACACATATGTATATGTGTATATATATGTATATATGTGTATATGTATATATGCGTATATATATGTATATGTGTACATATACATGTATATGTGTATATATATATTTCCAGACATTCATTTATGCATTCATCCATTCATTCAGTCAGTCATATTACACTTTTTGTTTTCCCCATCCTGATTATTTATGTGTTTACGTGGTTGCTGTCTGTCACCCTCCTTGGGATATAAACTCCATGACAATAAGCCCTTGTCCCTCTTGATAATTACATTTCCAGGCTCCTAGAACTTAGGAGGTTCTTAATTAATATTTATTGTTGAATCCATTCAAACAAATATCAATCCATTTGCTCAATAAACATTTATTGAATGTCTACTATGTGCCAGGCACAGTTAGGCACTGCACTGAACAGGACAGATACGGTTCCTACCTCCATGGAGCTTTCATTCTAGTGGGGGAGGGGGAATTTATATACAAGTATTATAAATAAGATCATTGCTGCTGATTGAGATTTACGTGTGTCAGGTGGGACTTAACAGAGCGATGTGATGGAAAGTTCTTGTCTGAGAGCTATTCACGTACGATTGGGGCAGGCCTCGCAGCCAGCAGGCAGTTTCCACCTCATGTGAGTAGCAGCTTTGCAAATCCAGAGGCATGGCGCTGGACTCAGAGCAGTAGGGCCTGGGCAGGGGTGAGGCAGAGGAGGCCTCCGGAGAAGGAAGCACCCCTGTGGTTTCAGAGGCAGATGAGAGTTCTCTAGGAAAGGGGTGGGGAAGACCCCAGGCCTGTGTAGGGACAGGTGGCAGGAGGCCAGCTGGCACAATGCAAGGGGTGACTGAGCCTCGCCGTGGGGTGGGGAGAGAGGGGGGCAAAGAGGCGAGAGAGATGGGTATGGATCAGGTCCCACAGTGCCCTGTTGGGGTGACTAGCTTTGTGTGTCAACTTGGCTAGGCTCTAGTACCCAGATGTTCAACCAAACAGTAATCCAAGTGTTGCTGGGCAGGTATTTTGTATATATCGTTAACATCTACAATCAGTGGACTTTAAGTATAGGAGATTATCCACAGTAATCTGGCTGGGCCTCATCTAATCCATGGATAGGCCTTAAGAGCAAGATTGCAATTTTCCTAAGAAAGAAGAAATTCTGCTTATGAACTGCAGCTGAGCTCCTGCCCAGGAGTTTCCAGCTGGCTGATGGCTGACCTCCTCTATAGACTTCAGACATGCCTAGCCAACCCCCACACCTCTGGAAGCCAGTTCCTTAAAGTAAATCTCTTGATTGATAGATAGATAGGTAGATACATACATACACAGACTCCTAATCGCTAACTGGCTCTGTTCTGCTTGGAGCCCCCTGCCTGACTGATACACATCCATCCAGCTAAGTGGTTTAGACTTCATCCTTAAGGTGATGAACTGAGGTGGCAGCATAACAAGATTTGGATTTTTTTTAAAATGGCTCTGGCTGCAGTGTAGAGTGGATCGGAAGGAGCAAAACTGGAGGCTGGAAGACCACGTTGGAAGCAACTGCCTGAACTAAGTCATAGCAGTGAGAACCGTCTGGAAAGAGGGAACCAATTCCGTTATGAAAGCAGAATTGACAAAACTTGGTGTCTAATGGAGAAGGTGAGGGAGAAGGGAGTTGCCATGAGCCCTAGGTCCTTCCACACCTTGGTAGATGGAATGTAAATGCCACAGGAGCAGGGACTATGTTCTGTCCCCTGCTGCACCCGCTGCTTCTAGAACAGTACCTGGCACCTGGAAGGTGCTCATCACACATTTATGGAATGGATAGTGGTGTAGTTCTCTGAGATTCAGCTCACCGGTGGGATGGTCGGATGGTGAGGATGAGGAGTAGTGCAGTTTGGGGAGTGTTGAGCTTGAGGGAGCCGTCAGACTGCCAGGTCCAGAGGCCCAGAGGGAAGCTGGAGAGATGATCTGTGTGCAGGAGAGAGTTCCGGGGCAGAGGCCGAGCACTACAGCCTGACTATGGGAATGATACCTGAAGCCAGGGGCAAAGTCAACCTCAGAGTGTATGGGGTGAGGAGAAAGGAGGTTGGGGACTAAATCTTGGAGAAATTGCAACATTTAGGGACTGGAGCAGGGGAGAGACTTCTCCCAGGAGAATGACAAGAGGGGAAGGGGGAGAATCAGAAGACACAAGGCAGAGAGCAGAGCATGCAAGGACAAGCGCACCCACGGCTGTTGAGAGGGCACCATTTAGATTTACAGTGGTGACCCTGGCCAGAGCGGTTTTGCTGGGGGTGGAGGGGACAGAGTTCAGACTGCAAACATTTGAGGAGGGCACAGGGAATGAGGCAGGGAGGGTGGGCAGTGTCTCCAGCGATCTTTCCCAACCTTCCTACCAAATAATTGACAGCTCATTACCAGCCCATTTTAAAGGACCTGAAACTGAGGCACAGAGAGAAGTTGGTTCAAAGTCATCAGCGAACAGGGGCTGTGCCTTGAGACAAGAGCTGTCCAGACCACACACCACCTTTTACGACTTGGTGGGATATAGACTTTGAACAGGATGGTTGTGCAGGGTGGGGCTGAGGCCCTGTCAGGGCTGATCACAGCCGCAGCCTACGACGTGCAGGGCAAGAGTCTCCAGGGCGTGCGAGAACATTTTCTCAAGGGGAACCACCTTCTCTTGAAACAGCTTGTTCTGCTGAGTTGACAGGAGAGAGGAATGGGGACTCCTCAGTCCTGGGCCTTGTGCCAAAACACGGAGCAAAGACGCCGGGAGGCCGAGTCTGGCTGCAGCCCCCCGGGCCCTGTGTGGGCCATGCCAGCTCGTCTGCCTTCTCAGGGCACTGGAAGGCGGCTGCCTGGGTCGGAGTTGTTTGCTTTAAACTAACATTGAAAGAGTACTTAGTACGGACCAGCCCCTGTATTCATTATTTTACATACTTGGATTTATTTAATCCTCATAGTATTCTATTAAAAATGTGCGCTGATTGTCTTTATTTACGGACGAAAAAACTAAGGCCCAGAGAAGTAAAGTCACTTGCCCAAGGCTTCACAGCTAGGTCTGTAGGCGGAAAAGCAGGGATGCTTAACTCTTGAAGCTGTGGGGAGGATGACTATGTAGCCCTAGAGTACGGGTTCAAATAATCCACATATGCAGGGATGAGGACACAGGTCGGGCTTCCTCTGAATCAGGAAAACCAAGAGTCTATTGCTACTTCTCAAGCCTACTGGTTATTTGACTTTGAACTAGTCACTTTTCCCTGTCAGGGCCTCAGTTTCCTCAGCTCTAAAATATGGGGAGATCCGTTTAGTCCAGGATGGAGCTCAAGCCCCAGCGACCCCCTTGTGCTCCCCAGCAGACGTCACCGGTTGCTCATGGCCTTTTCCACTGAGCCAGGCAACACCTGAGAACCCTTCCCAGTACGGACTTCCTACAGGTTGGCTGTAATTCTGTCAGTAGGCAATTATGCCATGGCTTAAATCACCATGTTTCAGGAATGTACTTGCCTCGATGCAAAGCCCTCTGATAAAGGCAACATATTAATCTTGGCGTATATTTGTATTACTCAGGGTAAGTTCTTACAGGAGCCCCAGAAAGCACAGGTAAGGTCGTTGTTGTAGTTCTGCGTTTGGGTTTTGTTCTGTTGTGAATTGAGTAGGGTACAGGTGAGTAAGTCTGGGGCGGAGGGTTGATCTGTGTATCCAGAAGAAAGCAGGGAAGGGGACAGTTATTGCGAGGGAATTACCAGTAAGCCCAATATACAAATGAGAATACTGTGCTGGGAAGTGAACCGGCTAACTGACCTGCCTATTGTCACAGCTGGGAAATGGCAGAGCCGAGATGCAAACCCAAGCAGGTCCACCTCCAGAGCTGAGGACTATGCCGTAAATACAAAATCCATTTATTTAGCCCCCAAATTATTACTGAATGCCTGCTCTCCCTCAGGCACTGTTTCCAGTGCTTAAAATGCAGTAGTGAAACAAAATTGTCCGAATGCCTTGCCCTCGTGAAGCTTACGGCCAAGGGCCACATTTACTGGGCACCTGCTATGTGCCGGGTGCTTTGCCAACACTTGAGGCTGGGAGGCCCTATCTTGGTGGCTCCTCTTGGCTGGAACACATGTTTGAATCTTAGCTCTGTGGCTTCTTATTAGGTGAGGGAAGCCATCCCATCACTTTGCTCCTCAGTTTTCTCATCTAAAACATGAAGATAACAACAGCTACTTCCAAGGGTTTCTGTGAGGTTTAAACAAAACAATATTTATAAAGCACACAGTCCTGCAAATTTTGGATACTCAATAGATTTTAATCAGTATTATTAATTCTGCATCCTCTTAACAACTCTGTGAAGTTGGTACTATTTCCTCGATTTTGCACAGAAGGAAATTGAGTCTCAGAGAGTTTAAATCTCGGGGAGGTTAGGTAACTTGCCCAAGGTCGCACAGCTAACCAGTGGTAGAACTAATACGAGTCCAGGACTACTTGACTCCATTGCACAAATATAACAATGTGGCCACGTGTTTTCCAAATTCACAATTGGACTAGCTGCAGGGCAGCAGAAAACCATGTTCCTCTTTGGCGTCTTATGCAACAAACCATATGGACCTTCAAGCTCTTACATAACCGGCCCAACGCTAACAAGAGGAAGTTTAACAACAACACAAAAAACAGATCACATTCACAACAGACCACCATATGTTCTCCCATTCCCTGACAGCAGCCGTCCCAACTCCTACTCAGGCGCCCACAGAAATCTTCTCCACAAAAACGGTTTCATTCCCGAGTGACTCAAACGATTGATGCCTTTATAAAAATAAGGGGTTGGGGAGGGGAAGAGTCTGTGTTCCTTCAAAAGAAATCAGTCTTATTAACTCCTCAGGGAAAGCCCAGAAACGTTCAGCCTCTACTTGTGGGCCTTCGCTTGGAACCTGGCGGCTTCTCTGGGGATGGCATGGCTTCGGCAACAGGGCAGCTCCCTCAACTTTGATGGCTTCAGGTTTCTGTATATTCAAGCCCCATAGCCCGGGTTCTTTGGGGCATCCCACTACACTTGGTCTCGAACTCCTTCGTATCTTGGTGTGTCCGTGCTCAGCTCAGGAATCTCAAGTTCACTGGAGGCCTTCTGGAACTGAACCCAATTCTAGAAGGCTGGTTTGACTGTGAACACGGAGGAAGGGTTTCCTACGCACACTCAGCCAGGCACCATCTTCCCATTCTGTGCATGATCCTATGCCTGGTCTCCTGCCTCCTTCACTTCCTCCCATCCATTTCCCTGCCTGCAGCCAAAGCAATCCTGCGAACATGCAAATCTGCTCCTGTAGCTCCACTACATAAATCACGTCAGCGTGTCCCTGTGCAGGCAGGAGAGCTTCCACATGCCTCCTGGCCCGTGGTCCTGCACGCTCCGGCTCTCCACCTCCCTTTGCACTGCTCCTCCCCGGCCCTCTGGGCTCTAGCCACATTGGCATTCCCTCCATTCCTCATGGCCTTGCACTTGCTCTTCTCCCTGCTCAGCCCATCCGTCCCCCTTCTACACACTCCTCATCTTGCAAATCTCGGCTTAACGGTCACCTCCCCAGAGAAGCTTCCCTATCCCCCCAGTCCCCACTCGGTGGCCCTGTTAGAGCCTCCCATAGTACTTCATATTTCTTCTTTCACAGCACTGATCTCAATTGGTCGTGAGCTTCTGTAGCACCATAAATTTACTGATGCCATGATTTTTGTACTTTCCCTTTCTTCTGCTTGGTCTGTAAGCTCCATAAGAGTAAGACCAAGAATCCAGCACATAGTAGGAGCTTAATATACAATTTGATGGATAAACAGAGAAATAGCAAGGCCAAGGAGAGAGCGCAGACCAAAGAGAAGCAAGAGGTAAACAGCCCAGCACAGCACCCTGCCACACTAGCTGGGCAGCAAAATGATGAACTTGATGCCCTGGCAGTAGCAGCAGCAGGTGCAAAAGTTTATATATTGAAGAGTAGCCGCCCTTTTACTGTAATAATTAGTCACCAAGTCCCTACCACATCTAGTAAGTCCCCTCACCAAGGAGAAAACATGAATGTAGATTCTCAGGGCGACTTCTAAAAGCCAGCGACCTCGGCTATCGGTGGCTAGCAAGATAAGGGTTGCTGGAACAGGAAGACTGGTCATACAGTAGCCCGTGCTGACTTAGTAAGTTGTAGGTATAAATCTAGGGTCCCTGTCCTATGACCTGGCCCAGAGCTCAGCCAGAGGATATTTCAATTTTCTCCAGCTGTCTCCTTTGGTGAATTCCTGAGTCCAGAGACAAAGAACTCTTCTTACAGGGGTAGGAGATTGACTTGATCTGGGGAACCCCACAGCTAAATTATGGATGCAGAGCCCTGAAAGAGCAGCCCCTGCCTTACTGAGGTCAGTTCAGCTCCATGGGCACACATGGAGCAACATCTGTGTTCTGGGTGGAGCAGATAAGGCAAACAAGACAGAGTTCCTGCATTTCAGAAAGTCCCCTGGACAAGTAGTTGTGGAGGTGAAGATAGAAACATGTGCAAATAACATGTAGATTATCAAGGGATAGAAAATGCAACGGAAACATGGTTGGGAGGTGGCTTAAGCTTGGAAGGGAGAAGGAAGGGGACAATAATGGAGGGTTATTAGGCAGTGTGATGTGCTCCAGGCCTTGTGAAGCATGTTCAGAGATGGTGTGGAGGGGCATGCTTGGTGGTGCAGAGTACAAGGCCCTGGGGCCTGCTAGAGAAAGGTGGGAAGGAGCTCCTGACTTCCTGCAATGAGGGGCCTGCTGGCTCTCCATGTGAAGGTGATGCAAGCAGCCTCACACTTTAGAGGCTCTGGAAAGAGCAGGTCCACAGGCGCAGGGAGGCCGTTTCACTGGGCAAGTAAAGATGGCGCCTTGAGATAGAGGAAGAACATTAATACATTAAAAACATAAATCTCCGCTCATAAGTTTGCCTGCCTCGCTTCCTCACTTCCTTCAGGTCTCTGCTCAGAAGTCATTCCTGAACACTCTACAACAGCACCCCTTTCATTCTCTATCCCCCACCGGCTTTATTCTTCTATGTAGCCTTTCTCACTACCTTTTATTTCATATATTTGTGTGTTCGTCTTTCTCTCACATGTTTATTATCTGGATCCTTCACAAGGCTGAAATTTATATTTATTTATTTATTCTGCTTTTTCTGTTTCCTAACTTATTTCTTCATTTTTTTCTTTATTAATTTATTCCTTCTTCTTTCCAACAGTTTATTGGGTTTTTCTTTCTTACATTTTTGACATAGTTTGGTCCATTTGTTTCTTAAAATTTTTATTGATATAACTATTGAGGTATAAATTTTTCTCTGAGACTGCTTTTATGGTATCCCATGGCTTTAAGGCATAATATTTTCATTAGTGTTGTTTTTAAACTTCTCCATCTAAATTAAAAATTATTTAACTGAAGTATGTAAATATTAAATCAATTTTTAATTATATTATAAATTTCAACTTTGCTTTGTAAAAAGAGAATATTACTACAAGTATTTCTGCATTTTGAAATTTTCATGGTTTAGGCACCTAATATATGATAAATTTTATGAGTATAAAATAAGCATTTGGAAAAACAGATGTAATCTATATTTTCAGAGTACATGCTTTGAAATATATTAATTAAATTTGTTTCATATTTGTTATTTAGATCTTTGTTATATGTATTTACTAATTTTTCTCCTTTATTCATTTGCTTATCCATCCATTTGACCTATCAGTAATTGAAAAGATAAATTACAGTTTTGTACCATGATTATTTTGTTGTAAATGTGTTCTTACAACTCCTGTGATTTTTTGCTTTGTGAATATTCCTGTTGTGTTATTTGAGGTATAGATTTTCAAAAGTTTTATAGCTTCATTGTGAATTACACTCTTTATGTGCCCCTCCTTGTTTGGCTTAGTATTTTTTAACCTAATTTCCATAGTTTCTCATATAAAATGGCAACCTCAGCTTTCTTTTCGTTTGAATTTTCTATTACACATTTTCTCATCATTTTATGTCTGGGGTTTTGCTTTATGATCCAGTCTGAGGGTCCTTTTCTCTTAATAGGTGAGTTAAATCCTACTATACTTATCAATGTAAGAGATATGTTTGGCTCTTATTTCTGTCATCTGATTTTATGTCATATTCTCAGCTTTACATACATTTCATTTTTAAAGAAATAGGTCTTTTTGTAACCACTTTATTGAGGTATAATTTACACATGAATAAATGAACAAATTTAAAACACACACTTTAATAAGTTTTGACATATGTCTATATCCACACAACCATCACTGTAATCTAGATAGTGAACATATCCATCATGCCCCAAATTTTCCTCACACCCTTTACTATCTCTCCCTGCATTCTATTCCACTTCCCACCACCCAGCCCTACCCCTCTTCATCCCCAGCAACCATGGATCTTGTTGCTTAGTATTCTGTTGTGTGGATATGCCACAATTTGTTTATCCATTCTCCTGTTGATGAACATGTGCATTGTTTCCAGCTTTTATCTATTACAAATAAAGCTGCGATAAACATTCATATACATTTCTTTGTGTGAACATATACTTCTTTTTCTCTAGGGTAATACCTAGCAGTGGAATGACTCATACGGTAGCTGCACATTTAACATCTTAAGAAACTGCCAAACTATTTTTCAAAATGGTTGCACCACTTTTCATTCCCACTATCAGTGTATGAGTGTTCTAGTTACTGCACACCCTTACCTATACTTGATATGGTCAATCTTTCTAACTTCAGTTATTCTCATAGGCAGGTAGTGGTATTTCATTGCTGTTTTAATCTGCATTTCTCTAATGATGTTGAGCATCTTTTCCTACGCTTGTTTTCCATCTATTTCCTTTGGTGAATTATCTGGTCAAATCTTCTGGGCTGTTTATTTTCTTATTATTAAGTTTTAGGAATTATTTATATAGTCTCTATACAGGTCTTTTATCAGATATATGCTTTACACATATTTTCTCCCAGTCTGTGGCTTGTCTTCTCATTCTCTTAATAGTATCTTTCAAACCTAACTTCTTAATTTTTTGTGAAATCCAATTTATGAATGTATTCTTTCATAGGTCAGGCTTTTGATGCTGTATCTAAGAAATCTTTGTTTTCTTTTATGTTTTCTTCTAGAAGTTTCATAGTGTTTGATTTCACACTTGGGTCTATGTGTGATCCATTTTGATCCATCATTGTATATGATGCAAGTTATGGATCAAAGTTCAATATTTTTTATATAGAGTCACCAATCATTCTATTACCATTTGTTGAAAGGACTATCCTTTCCCCATGAAATTGCTTTTGCATCTTTGTCAAAAATCAGTTGTCCATATATGTGTGGATTTACTTCTTGAATCTATATTCTATTCCATTGATCTATTTGTCTACCTTTACACCAGTACCATACTATTCCGATCACTGCAGCTTTGCAATATGACAAATCAAGTAGTGCTAGCTCTCCAATTTTGTTCTTTTTCAAGGTCGTTTTGGATATTCAAGATCCTATACATTTCTATATGGATTTTAGAGACAAGTGTGTCAGTTTGTACCAAAATGTTTGCTGCGATTGTGATTGCGATTATGTTACATCTATAGATCAATTTGAAGAGAACTGACATCTTAACAATATTGAGTCTTTGGATCTATGAATAAGGTGCATCTCTCCATTTAATTAAGTCTTCACTAATTTCTCTCAGCAATGTTC
>NW_012138302.1:9647308-9727541 GCF_000956105.1 Propithecus coquereli
ATTTAATATCTTTGTCCAGATTTTGTGTGAGGGTAGTTCTGGCATCATAAAATGATTTGGTAAGTGTCTCCTCCTCTTCAATTTTCTGAATGTTTGTGTCAAATTTCTGTTTCTTCCTTAAGTGTTTGGTGGAATTCCTCAGTGAAGCAAATTGGGCTTGGAATTATGTTTGTGGGAAGATTTTCAACTATAAATTCAATTTCTTTAATAGATACAGGACAATTCAGGTTATTTCTTTCTTCTCAAATAAGCTTTAATAGTTTGTGTCTTTCAAGGAATTCATCCATTTCATATAAGCGAATTTATTGGCATGGAATTCTTCATAATGTTCCCTAATAATTCTCTGAATATCTGTAGTTATGTCACCTTCTTATTTCTGATATTGACAAATTGTGTCTTCTTTTTTTTGTACCTGATCAGTCCAACTAGAGGTTTATTGATTTTCTTTATTGTTTTTCTGATTTCTCTTCTACTGATTGCCACTCCTATTTTTATCCTTTTCTTTCTTCTGGTCACTTTGGATTTGATTTGCTTTTCTGTTTCTGGTTTCTTAAGGTGGAAGCTGAAGTAATTGATTTGAGAACTTTCTTCTTTATTAATATAAGCGGTTAGTGATACAGATTTTCCTGTAAGTACTGCTTTAGCGTCATTCTACAAATTTTAATACATGGTATTTTTATTTCCATTCAGTTCACAGTAGTTCATAATTTCCCTTTGATTTCTTCTTTGACCCATGAGTTACTCACAAGTATGAGCGTGGTGGGTATTGTTTCCTCTATCCTTTCGGAGGGTTCTTTCCCCAGCTTTGGGAAGCTTCCTCACATGCATGTACTGGCCAGAATCCTCTACGGATCTTCAAAGTCCTCTCTCTGTGTGGCTGTATCCTCTCCAGTACTCTGTCCTGACAATTCTATCTGATTTGGCCTCTCTGAACTCTCAGTTTCATCGCCTCAACTCAGGAAGTCTGCTGGGTTCTGCCTGGGTTCCTATCTTGTGCTGCAGCCTGGAAACTCTGCCCAGGCAGTAAACTGAAGCAGTCATTAGGGCCTTCCTTATTTACTTCCTGCCTTTCAGTGATGCTGCCCTTCCTTGCCTGATGTCCAGTATCTTGAAAACTATTAATCCATATATTTTTGCTGGTCTTTTTCGTTGTTTCAAGTGTGACAATAAACCCAGCCCATCTTATTCATCTTGGCGGGAATTAGAAGTTAGGCTAGCTTGTGTTATGTCTGTATGTCATTCACTTCGTCAACTGTTCTAATCTGTTGTTTTTGTTTGTAGTTTTCCTGCTATTTAGAATAGCTTGTATTTCTGTTCTAGTGGTTACCAGTTTGCATCTTTATATAATATTCTTATTTCTCTCTACTTTTAGACAGTATCTATTAGTTCATTATTGTAAGTGATGACACAATTAGCATGCTTGTCTTCCTCCTCTTCTTAACAAACCAATGTCAGTCAACAAAATCTTTCTTAGTGTGTATGTTTGCATAAATACTTATGTAATTAAGCTTATACTTCTATTATATGAGCCTTCCACTCCTCCCCCCGCCCCATTCTTATTGTGGCTTTAGTATAATTTCCTGTAGGATAAGTAGGAAAATGTTGACTTAAACAGACATATTTGCATTGGAAGTCCCCAAAACATCACTTTAGGATATAGAGACATGCGTTCAAGCCATAGTTCTTCTAATTACCAGCTTTATTCTGAACTTAGGGTAGCTGTTTATCCTATTAAAGTGTCAGTTTTCTAGTCTATAAAATGGTGTAACGATACAGTTAGCTCTTGAACAACACAGGGGTTGGGGCAATGGCCCCACACACAGTTGAAAATACACATATGATTTTTGACTCCTTAAAAACTTGACTACTAAGATCCTGCTATTAACTGAAAGCCAATAACTCAAGCAGTTGATTAACACATTTTGTATGTTATATATATTATATACTGTAATCTTACAATAAAGTAAGATAGAGAGAACAAAATGGCATTAAGAAAATCATAAGGCAAAGAAAATATATTTACTATCTATCAAGTAGAAGTTGATTACCATAAAGGTCTTCATCTTCATCATCTTCACACTGAGTAGGCTGAGGAGGAGGAAGAGGGATTGGTCTTACTGTCTCGGGTGGCAGAGGCAGAAGAAAATCCACATATAAGTAGACCCATGCAGTTCAAACCCACATTGTTCAAGAATCAACTGTATCTATCTTTTAAGGCTGTCGTGAGACTTAAACTACATAACACATATAAAATGCTTAGCATAAAGCCTAATGCATAGGCACAGCTTAGAAAATGACAGATATAGTTATTACTAACAAAAATAAAAATCAACAAGCAAACATCTATGTAGTACGTACCACACACAAGACACTGTGCTAGCTATCTTACATTCCTTATTTCACTTAATTTTTACAATGAGTCTATTTCAAATGCATTGCCTCATTTTAGAGATGAGGGAGGGAGGCTGTACAGGTTAAGAATATAATAAAAGTCACGCATCGGTCGCAAAAATGATAGTGGTGAAATTAAGACCCAAATGATGCCAAATTCTGAGCTCTCACCACTATTCCACAGCTGCCTTTATTATGCTGAACCCTGCCCTGCTGATGAGAGCTCACACACACACACACACACACATCCATGTGTGCATTCACTTTATTCTGAGAACAAACTTGGCCTTACAGCTCAGTATATAGACAGGATACACCTAGACGAATATAACTTGCCTGTTTTTCCAAACCCTAGGTTCAGAGTCTGGCTTGCAGACAAGGTACAGATGGAAATCTTCCTGGACTCAGGCCAAGAAGAGGAGAAAGGGTGGGAAAGGCTTGCCCCATAGCTTGCAGTAGCACGGAGTACGCCCAGCTTAGACTGACACTTGGACATGAGCTGGAGGAATCATGCCAGTGACACGTCTGGCCCATCTAGCACTTCGCAGTTTACAAAGTTCTTCAGAACCCGTGCCCTTCAGGACTTTTCACAGTAGTGTTATAGCTGAGGAAATGCAGGCTCAGAGAGGTTAATGTCTTGCCCAAAGTTACACAGCTAGTTGGTGACAGGGCCTGGACAACAATCCCAGATCTCCCAACAAACACTTGTCCAGTGCATTTCTCATACGGTTTTGACCTTATAGATGGTATTTACCCTTTCACAGTCCTGTTGGGGGCATGGCTGTACCCCATAGGTGTGTAAGAGAAAAATCAATATTTAACTAGATGCTAAATGTCCCTAGCACTGTGCTATGAGTTATAACAGATAAAAAGACATAAAAACTGGTCCTCGTTCTTAATACTCATTCATTTACTTACTTATCCATTCACATATTCATTCATTTAAAGAGTCCATTAGGTGCCAGGCACTATCAGGAGCAGGGAAATACTCCTCAAGCGGCTCACTGCATAAGGAAGGAGACAGATTCAAAAGTCAACTATTCCAATTTGGTAGAGAAGAGCTAAGATAAAAGTATTTGTGGTGTGATGAGTGCATTACTGAGAGTACGTCACTTTGCCTGTGCATCCAGGAAGGCATCCCAGACAGAAGACACGTGTGGAAGGATGCATAGGAGCTGAGGGGGTGGGATTTGACACAGACAGAGGCAGAAGTGAGCACGTGACCTTCAGAGGCCCACCAGGGGGTCGGCATGGCTGCAGCAGGCAGGGCTGGGGGAAAGGCTGGGAGTTAGGCAGGGCCACACTGCAGAGGCCTTGTGATCATGCTGAGGAAGTTAGACTTTATCCTGTGGATACATGGAACAGAAAGACATTCTAAAACGTTAAGCCAAAGATTAACAACATGATCAGGCTTGATTAGAAAGCTAACTGTGGCACAGGTGGGAAGAATGGCTGAACAAGAGTGGGACCAGTGACACAAGGCAATCTCACATAACAAAAAGAGTGGGGCCAGTGAAGAAGCTGGTCAAGGAAAGAACCCACATGGTGGGGGTGTGGGGGTGGGGCAGTGGGAATGGGAAGATTGCTCTGGCGGAATCCTACTCACCTTTTAAGGCTCAGCATAGATGGCAACTCAAAGAAGGACCTCCGCTCTGGTTAGAAGCTCCTTCTCTGGCACCCCCAGAAACCCTCTCCTAGGCCCTCAAAGCAGAGGCAGAGTTGAGTAGTGCTTAATAGCAACAGCTTTTAAGATGGCCTGTTCAGCCCCTGCATCCTGTCTCTATTACTATAATATTAGTGTGACTTTGAAAGAATTGCTTATTCACTCTGTGCTTCAGTTTCCTTATCTATGAAGTAAAGTACCTATCTAAACAGTACCTATCTCTTAGGGTTATTTTGACAATTAAATGATTTGATGTGTATAAGCACTTAGAACAGTGTCTGGTAGTGATTAAGCATGCAATAAAATTAAGCTTTTATTAGGATTACACCCATTTGTTGTTGGGAAATTGTGTGTTTATGGGTGCACCTGACTAGTCAGGGAGCTCCTTGGGGACAGGTATTCCCGTGCCAGCAGAGGGCCTGAGACAGAGCAGGCTCTCAGTTAATATCTGTTAAGTAAATTGGAGAAGGTGAAGATACATTCAAGAGATATTTAGGAATGAAATCGTGCATCAGTGGGTGACTAAACATTAGGCAGAGGGCTAAAGAGAAGAAAAAAATCATTCTGAGGCTTCTGAACTGGGACAGGAAACCAATGGTCTTGTCATGGCTGAGACAGGGAATTTGAGAGGAGTTGGTTCAGAGAGATAAGTAGCTAACCTTCCCAAGGTCAAATCTATAGGAACTAAAGAAGCAGAGGTGTGAACCCAGGTCTATCAGAGTTCATGTTCTGTAACCAGTTTATGTAACCTGCATGTCTATATGTCTACACCTAGCACAGGACCGAATACAGGAGATATTTAATAATACATGTCAAATGACGAGGTGATTGCTTGAATAAATGCTTTTCCTTTCTTTGCAGATACCAGGATATCATGCTTTTCTTTTCAGTGGTAAATAGAAGTCTATGGAGGTCAAAGAAGAAGAAAGGAAAAGAAAATCACCATTAAAGATTAAAGAAGGAAGAACTAGTAACCAATATTTCAAGTCAATGAACATGAGGAGCCATCTTCCTTCTTTTTTCTCATTTCCTGACACATTAGGACATTTTTTACGATTTCCAGCATCATAACATATTCTTGCAAACTGCTAGGAAGGATGACTAAAACTACCCACCAGGAAGTTTTGCAAAGCGCAAGCAAAAAAACAAAAAACAAAAAAACAAATAATCAAACAAAACCCCCCAAAAAGGTAGTATCAAGGAATCCAGGAAACAGGGAAGTGCCTGGTGACAGGGGGACCGGTCATGCAAGCTCCTTTATATATGATCTCAATTTCACTAACCACCACCTCAGAAAACAGGTTTCTTAAGTCAAGCTGGTTGGGGGATTGGCACCAGAGTCACCAGAGTATTAGGGCAGAAAGAACTATCTGCATAGTGCCTATTTTACATTGGCACACTCTCCTTCAATACAAGCCTAGGTAGCAAGGTAGTACTAATAATTATGTTTAATACTTCTAAAAACTAATGAATGCTTTACATATGCTATTTCATTGAAGCCTCAACAAATCCTACAAGAAACATACTGTTATGCCCATTTGAAAGATGGGGAAATCAAGCCTCAGAGAGGTTCAGTAACCTGACCAAGGTCACTCAGGAAGTAAGTGGAGAATCGAGATCTGAACTCCCAGCTTGTCTGACTCCAAAGCCCATGACGTAAACCCTTATCCATGCATAAGTTTTCTCCTTGACACCTTTGAATTTGGGGCTGGGCATAGTTTAGCTTCATCGAAATAATCCTAGCTGAGGAATGGAGCTCACATTCTAACTCCGGGGATAACAAAGGCATCTCTGCTCAAATGCCGTTTGCCAGACCAAAGGAATTAGAAGAGCTTTGTGCAGGGATCAAGAGATATGGATTCAGAGAACTGGGTTCAAATATCCACTTTACCACATATTGGCCGTGAGGCTTCTGTTGAATCACTTAAATTCTTTGGGCCCCTGTTAGTTTTAGTTTTTCATGCCCCGCTGCCACTGCCCGCCCAACACACACTCTTTGGAATATAAAAGGGTTTATTTCTCTAAATGATCTCTCAAAGCTCTTAGAAAATGGACTTTTTTGTTTCAATAATTGCATCTTTTGAAATAAAAATTTTTCTAGTTAAAAAGGAATACATACTTATTAAAGAAAAAACACACTTGTTAAAGGAAAAAGTAATACATACTTGTTAAAGAAGGATACAGAAGAGTAGAAAGAAAAATGTCTGATGTCTGATTCTTTTTAGTACAAACAGATTTACGGCTGACATTTTGAATTTAAAGAACTATCAAAGAGGATTGATAAAGCTTTGACATTTAACAACAACGACAAAAAAACAAAACAAAACATGTTTGGGCACTTCTTGTCACTTACCTAAATATTTCTTGACTTCTCTTTTGAAGGCATTTGTATTTCTTATTCCCTTTTCAGTGACCAGGTATACAGACCTCACAAGTTCTTATGAACCTTTTGATTCTTTTGATGACTAAAAGTAAAATAAAGCCAAACAAAACCCTCTTGGGGGAAGCTTTTTCCCCAAAATAATTCACTCCCGCAAACTCTTGTTAACAACCGACTGTGCCCAGGACTTGTGCAAGCCGATAACACAGAATACAATGGCGTCCTCTGTCCTAGGCTGGCGATAAGGAGACCCAATGCCTAGAGGGAGAAAAAGTCAGAGGCCCTGTGAGCGAATGAAGGTGAGAGCCCAGTGCCGTGGGAATGCAGTCTCCATTTTACAGATAAGAGAAGTGAGGCAGGCAGAGGTGAAGTCACTTAGTCAAGCCTCCCAACCAGCAAGTACTAAAGCCAAGATTTGAACCTGGACACTTGGGCTCCTAAACCCACTTAACCCCAACACAATACTGACCCTCCAAAAGTGAAAAACTGTGTGGTGTCCGCCTTAGACAGGCACACAGAGCCTGCAACAAGTGTGTGCAGCCACATGCTACAGGTGCCAGGAGAAGGAAGGAAGGGAAGGTTAGTTCTACAGGGGGAGGAGGGAAAGGATCGGGAAGGCTGACTGGACGAGGTGAGCTTAATCCGGTTTCTAGAGCCGATTCGTTTTCCTCCTGGTTAGTGAGAGGTGGGGAAGGAAGGCAGGCATTCTCTGCAGATGGTGGCACCTCTGCTGAGGTAGACAAGTAGACAGACAGGGGGCACAGTCAAGGAGTCAGTGAGAGAGGGAGGCCAGGACTCTAGGCACTTACTGTGTGAAGTGGGCAAGTTACATAACCTCCAGGAGCCTCGACTTCCTCCTCTGCAGAATGGGGGTAGTAACGCCTGGCTTATGGAGCTGTTGGAATATTAAATGAGATAATGTGTATATACTTCCCGATCTGGTGGTAATCCTCTTTCTTTATTTACCTCTCATAAAACTATTTTTCTCAGTAAAAAATTTTAATTGAGCATAGTTTTGACACCGTAGCATTAATAATCTTGAGTGTCATTGTTAGTCACTCATAATAACAATATAATTAATGATAATGTTAATTGCCATTGAGTGCACTAAGTGCTTAATATGTATAATCTGTATTTATCTAATCTAATCCTCTCAACATATCTTAAAGATAGGTATCATTACCCCCATTTTATAGATGAGGATAATGAGGCTGAGAGGGATTAAGAACTGTGCGCAAAGGTCACGGGCTGGGACTGGTATTCAGACCCAGGTCTCCCCGTCCAGAAAAACGCCCGATACACAGAGAATGCCCTGTGTTGGGAGTTCATGTTGGTCTTGGCCAGGTCCCTCCGCCTCTTTGTCAGAAAGAAAACAAACATTCTCAGAGGTTTGCTAACCCGCTGGAGCGGAGCGGATGCCCAGGGTTAGGGGCTCGCGGCCGCATTCGGATGGCGGGGCTGGGGGCCACCCCTTCTTCCCGCAGGGAGGCTGTCCCGAGCCCGCCCTGGGGACACGCCAGGCCTGCCGGGCAGGGGCGGCCGCGATGCCCTGCGGTGCCCGGCCTGTTCCCGCCGTGGGTGGCTCCCGGGCAGCAGCGAGTTAATCTGCTATCTGTTGGGAAGGCTTCCAGAACCCTCCTCCCCGCCTGTGTTTGTTCAGGGCCGACTCTTCAGAAACTGAAACCAGCGGCCGCCAGCCCCGCCAGCCCTCGTGGGATCCTGCCCCGGGTTTGCCTTGTATGGGGAGGCCCGGGCGGGCTGGGCGGAGCGCGGGCCCGGCGGGCGCTGACGTGGCGGCCGGCTCCCCCCGCCGCCCCCGCCGGGACCCAGCTCGCCGCCCCGGGAGCGCGTGGGCGGGGAGGTCCGGGCGCGCGGGACGTGAGCTGCGGGTCCCGGCCCTGCCCCGCGCCGCCTCTGAGACACTCAGCAAGCTGCGGTTTCTGCCACTGTAAAATGCAGATGAAGAATGCCTAGCCTTTCGATTCAGGAACCTATGTCCAGTGACTGGCACCTAAGAAGTGTTCTCTCTCTCTCTCTCTCCATATATATATGGTCACTGTATGCGTGTCGTTCTTATTGTCGTCACAACGGGTCGGGCAGCCTGCCTTGTGAGATAATGAACTCCATCATTCAGAGTGTTCAGGCACAAGTTGAATAAGATGGAAAAAGAAAAAATTAGAATAGGAAGGGACCCAAATTTGCCATCCCCAAATACTGATGTGGTGACTTCAGAGTCACTTGGCAAACTCAAGCACCACCTCAGACCAGAGGAATCAAAAGCCCTGAAGGCAAGTGCTCTTAAGAGCACTGCTTACTTTGTAAACCACTGATCTAGGCCAACAGTCCTTCGGGTTCTCCTCTTCAAAGACCCTTATAGTATCCCCTCCCACCCCATGGACTGCATGGTGTGAAGTATTTTTCTGACCAAACTAGATTTATTAACTCACAATTAATTCATTTACTCTCTAAATAAATTATTAATCAAAGACCCAGAGTTCATTCAACAAATATTTATTGAGTACCTACTGTGTGTCAGGCACTGTGCTGGATCCTGGGGGTCTGGCAGAGAAGAATATGGACAAGGGTTCTATCCTAATGGGTTTCCCAGTCTGGCAAGGGAATGCAGAAAGGGAACAAGAATTCAAATACTGACATTTAAACCAAGATAATCCAGCTGGGCATAGACACCCAGCATTCTTATGGTGAGTGAACAGAGATGGTTTCCGTCAAAAACAAAGGAAGATGATGTGCCATTCTCCCATATGACCTCACTGTAGAGAAAGGTAGATGTCCCTCCTCAACACGCAAGCAGATATGCATATACCACAGTATTATTACTTTCTGGATCCCAAGTGGTCCAGGGTCCTTAGATCAAGAACATCTAAGGCCTCATGAAGAAAGTGGCCTAAAGCTGGCAACCAGGAAGACCCTATAGACCTGATCCCTGCCTATGCACCCAATCTCATTGCCTGCCCCACCCATGAGGAACTAGTGGCAGGTGCCCTCACACACTCAGAACAGAGAGGCTAAAGGGTGAGCTCTGAATCCAGGCTGCCCAGGACTGCTGTGTGACCGTAGGCAAACTACTTGACCTCTTTGTGCCTGTGTCTCCTCTTCTACAAACTACTCTCTGAATGATACCTACTTCACAGAATTGTCGTGGGAATTTGAGAGATGACACTGAAAACGGTGCTAGACATTCAATATGTGACCTGTTATACTGCATTATTTTTTGCTGTTGATGCTCTAGCTGCCTGGAGTAACCACCCTTTTTTCCTGCCTGGAGAGCATATAATTATTAGCCCCATGTCCCCTCCTCTCTAGGCCTTCCTTGCTTTATTTCACCAAGTAATCTGATGCTTTTTCCTCTATGTTCCTGAAGCTCTTTTTATACACCTCTTTAAGCGCCTCTCATTGTGCAATCATTTTTCTTATTGGTGTGTAAGTGTTTGCCTTCTTCACCAGACTATGAGTTCCTGAAGAGCAGGGACCAGATTTTATACGTCTTTTCATCTCTAGGGACGAGACAGAGTAAGCACTTGACATTATCTGTTGAATTAATTGATGGATGGTGGAGAGGTGAGGGAAGTGACTTGCCCAGGATCACAGATTAAATTCAGGGTCTGGGTTTAGTTTATGCTGGGAAAATTACTTTTCTGAGCCTCTGGTTTCTCATCCAGAAAATAGATCTGATAATAATGGCACCTATATCTTGGGGTTGAGAGGGTTAAATGAGGTATACGTAGGAGAGTGTTCAAGAGTATAAACTCTAAGGTCATTGTTTGGGTTTAAGTCCCAGCTCCGCCCCTTATGAACTGTGTGGTATTTGACAAATTCTTAACCTTGCTATGCCTAGAAGAGGCAGAACACGCTAATGGGCTTTTCAGAGAATTAAAAGAGATACTCTGTGTAAAGAGTCCAGTGCCTATCACAGAGTAAGTTTTCAGTAAACATTGGTTCCCTCTCCCCCACCCCCACCTTCTCCAAACCTGTAGGCCTTGGACTCTGACTATCCACAACAGCTGTTCAAATGCCACATTTTGCTCCCAGTGACTAATGAATGTCCCTTAAGCCAAGGTTGGAAAGGCGACTCCAGAACTAAGCTTACACTTGAGTATTGAGTTAGATGCAGGGAATGTGGCTGACTGGTTTATTTAATTAATAAGGAAACTTTCCAAGGGAGGCAGTTTAAAATCAACAAACATGCCAAGGAAATTGAAAAGCAAAAGCTAACCCACAATTTCATGTGTGGGTTTCATATGTCATTGGACTATTCCCTTATGTAAAGCCATGAATAATGGGATCATCCAAACCCAAATTAATGTTTTACAAACTGTAAGAGCAGTGATCAAAGTTATTTTTGGAGCAAATTGGCCAATTATTCAGTGGACAACATTGTAACAATTCTTGAATTTCCTTCTGCTCTATCGCAATATATTCTAATATACTCATTATTCAAAACTCTCCGATGGCCACATGTCCATTACTAAGCTGAAAGGTATGGAAGAGAAAGGGTAAGAAGATATTTTTATTTTGGACCTAGAATCCAATCACACCCCCACATGAATTCCCCCTAAAGCTCCTTCTTACTGTGAGATTTGGAAAAGGCTGAAATGTGGGTACCCGGGGCCCTGGAGCTAGGGTGGTCAGGGATATAGCCAGCAAGTATTTTGCAGTTCAGTTCAAAGAGGAAATCTGAGAGGGCAGGGGCCCCAGCACAACTCAAAGGGATGAGCTGAGCAGAGAGGGAGGGAGAAGGGCAGGAATCTTATTAGCAAAACCAGCTGCCTGCCAAGTAGGGCGTGTGTCTGAATTTCTGAAGAAAAGAGAGGATTGTAGCTGTTAGCTTTAACCTCAGTCCTCCAAGAATCGGGAAGAAAAGGGGGGTTGTGTGTGTAATGCTCAACTCCCTATTGCCCAGACAAACTCTACCTGCATCTTCCACCTTAATCTTTCTTAACCTGATACCTACCTTAAGCCTTGTCAAAAACCTTTCCCAGGAACTCTTTCCTGATCTTTCCGTCTGGGAACGGATCTCTCCAGTCTGCCCCCATGTGCCCGTTGTACCCCGTGTCCCCATTCTAAGACAGCTCTCAGTCTTATTTAATTATACACCAGCCAACTTCCTTCATCCTTCCCCCAATCTTCCTCTTTTTTAATAGCTTTAGGGAGGCACAATTGGCATACAATAAGTACACACGGATTCGAAGTATACAATTAGATACGTACAGACCTGTGAAATCCATCACCCCAAAGGTTTCCTCGTGCCCCTTTGAATCCTTTCCTCCTGCCTCCCTTCCCCAAACAACCATCGATCTGCTGCCGCTGTAGATCGGCTTGCATTGTCTAGAGTTTTCTATAAATGAAATGATACAGTATGTACTCTTTCTTGATTGGCCTCTTTCGCAGAGCACAATTCTGTTGAGATTCATCCTTTCGGACCCTCACTTGTCACTGGATTGTGCACTTCCCCGGGGCCGGAACAGTGGCTCTCCCAGGGTGTGGAGCTCAGTGTGGGCACAGAGGCAGACCCATGGTGGAGCCGGCGGCATTGTGATGGGCAGACCTCTGGATTTGGCACCAGAACATGCTTGGCTTTCAGTCCAAATTCAACCTCATCTAGCTGTGTAGCCAGGAGTCAGATACTTACCCTGGGAGGCTCAGTTTCCTTATCTGTAAATTGGGGGTGGGAATAAACCTCCCTTCTCTCTCTCAGGCAGGTTCTGTGAGGCTCCACCGAGCCAGGAGATAAAGTGCTCTGTAAACTGTGAAAGGTCAGTCCTGGACAAGGGATTAGGCCTGGATCAAGCCAGCAGCGCGCTGGGAATGCCCCAGCTCCCAGGGCTATTCAAAGGCAGCCTTGTCATGCAGGGAAGCTGGGAGGATTTGCGATTCCTCGCAGAAATGGCCAATAAGGGCTATGCCTACTGGCCTTTAATCCTGGCCCAGTCATCAAAATGTCAAGGATTCTTTCCCCTTGACCCTCCCCCTTCTTCTGTGTGGGCTGTGTTTATTTACAAGGTCCTGCGCCCTCCAGAGAGCCACATGTGACCGGAGGATTCCTCCTCTGGCCTGGAGCCGGCTGATAAGGGCAGCCCACCTGCTGGGGGCCCCCAGCACTGGCAGGAACAGGAACCAGCCCTTGCAGGGGAGAAGGGGAGGCTGCCAGGCCCCACTGTGGCTGTGGCTTCCTTTGGCTAGAACTGAGGACAAGGAGGAGAGGAGAGAAGGAAATATTTGTCTCCTATTTAAAATTGACTTGATCTATAAAATCACACCAAACTTGGGAAGGCTTCCCGTCTCCCCTGATGAACTGGATTTCTTACACGCTATTGCTTAATAAAAAGAAATGAGGTGCACTGGAAGGGCTCAGAGACCAAGATTCACAGCCTAGCATAGTCACTAATTTCCTGTGTGAGCTTGGCAAAGCTGCTTTCCCTCTCTGGGCTTTAGTTAATTGCAGCTACCATTCACTGAATACCTACAATGTATCAGCCAGTCCACTGCATTTTCTATATACTTTTAAATATGTAACCTTCAAAGCTATCCTGAGAGGTGAATATTCTTCCTCTCATTTTACAATTGGCAAAGGTAAAGTAACATGTCCAAGGTCACCTAGGAAACAGCCAGATTAGGAACTCAGTGCTATCTGGCAACAGTATCCACATTCTTTTGAGAATTTAAGGACAGCAATTCTCAAGGAATAAACTTAATAATAAACTATTTCTTGGTCGCGATTTGTGAAAAGACCTCTCTGTGACTAACTTACTATGGGGAATGCTGCACATAGTGTCCCATGATAAAGACCCACAATTCACTTTCATGTCTAGGAGGCTCTGAAAAGTCTTGAAGTAAAGGAATTTAACTCTTTTCTTCAACCAAAAATTTCTCATATTAAATTGGTCATCAACCTTTTTTTCCCCTGAACTCCATTCATATTCCAAAGAACAGTGCTCCTGGAAACACTGAGAATCATGGTTGAATCAGAGTTGGAGGGATTGCAGAGTTTATCCATCTAGCTGTAAGAATTCCATTAGCAATGCCTTTTTTAATTACCTCCAGTGATAACAGCATATTACCTGGTAAAAAAAAAAAAAGCCCACTCCATGGTTGCACAAATGCAATGGTCAGAATAGCACTGCCCAACAGAAAGATACTGCAAGCCACATGTGTGATTCTAAATTTTCTAAGAGCCACAGGAAAAAGGTAAAGAAGAAACAGCTGAAATTAATTTTAATCATGTATGTTAGTTAACCCAACAGACCTAAAATTAGTCACTTAAAAGATTACTAATGAGATATTTTACCTTCTTTTTAAATTAAATCTTTGAAATTCAGACTAGCCACATTCCAGGTGCTCAGTAAACTTCATTTGTCTAGCAACTACCAAATGAGATAGCACAAGGTTAGATGATCTTCTTTAGGCAGAGGTAAGTTCTTCCTACCTGTGTCTCTCCTCCATGGTCCTTGGGATCAAGGGCGTGGTCTATAGATGCCTCCCGCCCAGCACCAGCCGGAGGTGGAACTCTGTCTGGCTGTGTCCTCACACAGGACCCATTGCATGTCCCTCGTCACAGAGCTTAGCCCTCTGGCAGTGATCTGCTGAGGTCTGTCTCCCCCTGGAAAAGGGCCTTCCAAACATTAAAGTGCTGTGTCAATGAAAGGCCTCGTTCTCCTGACTCCTAGTGGAGCACACTTAGAGTCACCCAGGGTTTTTAGTGATCTCATCACACTATTATTATTTTATAGGCAGCTGCTAACATAGTGTCTGGCCTGGGGCAACTCCTTTCTGCTCCCTGGGCCTCAGTTTCCCCATTCGTCAAATAACAGATTTCAGTTTTCTGTGATTCAGACACTTTCAGCCTCTTCTTAGCCACACTACTCTCCTTGCCTACCTACTAAATTTCCCCTTAAACTAGGTCTTCTATTAGAATTCAGGACATAGTTATATCCTCCCATACACCGTAATAATAAGTATTTTTGAGTGTTTACTGTGTGTCAGGCACTGTGCTAGGAGTCTTATATATAGCATCTCATTTAATCTTCTCCACACCCTAGCGAAGAAAACACTATTATTATCCTCTTTTATAACTGTGGAAACTGAGGCGAGTGGTTGAATCACGGTCACGTGCCTAATGAAGGGAACAGCTGGAGATTCCAGCCCAGGGGTCTTCTCGGGGCTCCTCGATGCCAGGCTGTAAATCAGGATCAATCCTTGGACCTGTTCCTAGAGGAGGGAACAGGGACCCAGAGCAGCTTTCTTTTTGCCTTTTGTTGTTGTTGTTGTTGTTAAAACTCATGAAGCGTCCTCCTTTCTGTTTTGCAGAGGAAGGAAATATTGTTATACTTTCCTTGCTAAGGAAATCCAACTTTTCACAAGTCAACTTTCTTCCCATCCCCTTGACCTTTCGGGAAAGGCGTGAGGCCCCTGAGAAGGCTCTGGAGGAGACCCGAGGGGCTCAGCGTGCCCTGTCTAGGGCAGGGATATTTTTAGAGCTGGCTGCACACTGTTTACAAGGAAGCCGGTCCCCTGGGCCTGCCCTCTCCCTGCAGGGAACACTGGCCGCCAGCCCCAGCCCCGTCAAGCCCTCCC
Source organism: Propithecus coquereli (assembly GCF_000956105.1). Classification (NCBI taxonomy): domain Eukaryota; kingdom Metazoa; phylum Chordata; class Mammalia; order Primates; family Indriidae; genus Propithecus; species Propithecus coquereli. The sequence goes on from NW_012138302.1 coordinate 9,662,335, forward strand.
TTCCTCCCTCCCGCTGCTTCTTCCATGTCTCTATCAGCACATGGGCTGCTGTCAGTACTACCCTGAGAGCACAGCTGAGCAAAGTTGTACCCATGGTGCCGAGAGCCTCTTGGGGAGGGTGTGTGTGACCAGGCACTGGGGAAAAAACAAGAAGGTGCCATCAGTTGCGAAGATGGCCCTGGCAGCTGCTGATCAACTGGAAATCCTGCCAGTGGATATTCCTCCCACTGTGCTGGACCTTCAGAAAGGGAAGGCCCAAGAACTTCAGAGAGGATGGATGTGGGGGCTGAAGAAGCCACAGGTCTGGGCCAGGGGCTCAGCTCTGCCTCTGCCTCTCCCCATGCACCGGATGCTCTCACCTGGGACGAGTCACTTGCCCTCCAGAGCCTCACTTTCTGCAGCTGGAAACCAAGTGGGGCTGGCACGGTGGGGGCCCTCCATTCAATGACCAGACGTCTCAGCCTCCTCAGTGATTAAACTCAGGCCCACCTCAGGGGATGGGAGCAGAAGTTACACAGGTGCAAAGCCCCGGCGCGTGGCAGGCATGCAGTTCATGGGGCCATTGACGATAATATCCATATCTTCACATTTCACACGGTGTCTAGCACAAAGCGGGCACTGAACAAGGGATGCTTTTCTTTAGTCTTGTAGCTCAGAGTTCTTTCACCTTTAAGTCTATAAACACCTCTCCTCCAAATATGCACTTTTTAAAATTAAGGATTTGTTCCCCCAGCCCTGTGCCTGCCCCACTGTGGTTCAGGAGTCTTGTAGAAGACATTGGAACACCCTTCTCTGAGCCACAGTCTGTAGCTTCTAGAAAAGGCTGTACATCTTTACCCTAACCCCATTAGGTGTTGGCCCAGGCAAGCTGGTCTTTCCAGGGTCTGACCCCAAGTATGTAGGCCTGGCCAGGAGGCTGGGCCCAGGCAGCTCACCCTGCCCAGGCGTCCCTGGATGTGGTATGGAGACTACCAGGCCTCCAGGCTCCTGGCAGGAAGCGCCCTCCCTCCTCTTTCCTATGAGCAGCCTAGACTTCTCCTCTAGCAGCAGCAAGAGACTCAGGGACTGTTGTTAGAGGCGGCTAAATTCTCACCAGGCATCCCCCTCCTCTGAGCTGCCTCCCGCTTCTGCATTATACTTCCTCCACCAGCCAGCCCTTTTTCCTTCCCCCTCCTCCGCTTCCTCCTTCTCCTCTTCCTCATATCCACTCTTTTCTCCTCCTTATCCCCACAGCTGTGCTTTTGACCCAAGTGACAGCCTACATATATTCCTGAGGCGAAAGTCCCAACCAAGGGGGGAGGGTTGACGCCTCCCCGTGGCTTCATGCCTCCCTTCTCTCAGTCCTCCCACAAAGATGTACGTGCTAGGTGCTGGGTAGGTCCTTGGAGGTGTGGCCAGGTCCATGCCAGGGGCCAGTTAGCCTGCTGGGCTGGGCCAGGGCAGCACACGTGGTTGGGTGGGAAGTTGCATTTTAAAAAGGTGTCACCTTTGACTGCCTTCTTTACTGTCTTAAGGTCTTACAGACGTACTCTGCTCCTAGTGTCATTTTAACTGTGTCTTCAACAACTGTCATAGCAACGTATTACCTTAACCTTAACTAGCAGGAGCCACTTTTGGAGAAAGTGATTCAGGAAAGAAGTGACCCCTCTTTTCTCTCCACCCCCTGCCCACCAGGCAGGAGAAACAGCATGTTTAAGGGCAAAAACATCTGAATGAGTGACGGGCCAGCCAGCTACAATGGGTGGCTTCAGAGTGCAGTACAGGCAAGGAAGAATGTCAGGAGAGGAGGCTGGAGACACAGTGTGGGACAAACCATGCCAGCAGCAACCACTGGAAGCCACTGCAGGTCCCATCCTGCATCGGGGGCTGCCTCTAGCCAGGACGTGGGGGCCGGGCTGCGGAAGGGAGAGGGTAGCTGCAGGCGGACCTCATGGGAAAGCACAACAATTCTTCTGGCGCCATTGAGCCTCTTTAATTCCAAATCCTTTCTTCTAAGCCGCCCCTGACTTCACAAACCCGAAGGGTGCCACGGGCACATGTTCATTCCCTGTTCATTTCTACACTCACCTCGGTGTCTTACTAGCTGGGTGAACTTATGTAAGTCCTTTAGCCTCCCTGGCTTGATTTTCTTCATCTGTAACTCCAAAAGAGAATGTGTAACCACAGGTGGTTACAAAGCTCTAATAAATAAGACGATGTAATAAGGAAAACCCTTTGGAGAGCACAAGCAGTTTTCTCTCTCTCTCCTTGCCTTCGGCTGCTATCCCTATCCTACAAAAGGAAATCCTCACCCGGAAAACCTTGTTCACGCTGGCATGGGTCCCAGGGCGTGAGCCCCCGCGGAGGCTGGTCTCTCCCTTTCCATTTCCCTTGTTGACTTCCAGCGCGACAGTTGTTGGCTCGCAGATGGACAGGCAGTTCTCCAGGACTCGCCAGCTGCCGGGCTGGTGTTCCCACCTGGGTTCCCCAGGGGAACAAGCCTGGTCAGGTTCTGAGACTGATCTCAAGGACTCAGAGGGACCTCGGGGCTTCTGCCCGAGGACAGGGATCTCAGGTGTCTAGACGGAGTTGGTCAAGGGCTTATGTTCAGGCTGCAGCTCAGAGATAAGCTGCTTCCTCCATAAAGGCCTCCCAGAAAGACGGAAGAAGAGAAATTGGTGAGGTGACCTGGGAGCCAGGAAAGAGGCAACGCAGGAGGAGAGGGAATCCCAGGAAGAGAGATGGAGCCTCTGCAAAGGCGCAGACGTGTGAACAAGCAGGACAGGTTTGCAGTTCACGGCAGCCACCCGCCCGGAACAGCTTGCCTGTCCATGAGTTGCACTTTTGCTTTGACCCTTCCCTCTCCCCCACTGCCCTATCCCCACCCAGCAGCAAGTTCTGTGCAGATTCTAACGTCATGTATGTCTGAGTATCTAGCTCCTCTGCCCCTATGGCTATTGTCTTTCTGGCCTCGACTAATTAGAACAGCTTCTTAACTATACTCCTTGCCTCTAGTTTCCGCATTGTTCAACTGTCCACCTCCCAGTTGTCAAAGTGACCTCTCTGACATGCACACCTCAGCACAGGTGTCCCTGTTCTGCTTACATCCTGCAAGGGCTCCCCACTACCTTCCCTCCATTGTGCAGCTCAGGACCCACAACCCCCATACTCTAACCCTGTCATCTTCCTCTCCTGCCTCGTTTCCCACTGAAACCCGCACAAACCCTGGGTTCTTACCCCATGGAGCATTGGTTCCCCAAAACGAGGCCTATATTCATGCTGCCCGCTCTTACCTTTCCCTGGAATTTCCCTCTACCCCATCTTCCTGGCTAACTCCTACTCCTCCCTCAGAACCCAGCCTTCGTGATCTCAGGGTCCACTGGACATGTATCTCCAGCACTGAGGTTCTTAACCTGGGGCCAGAATTCCGGAGCTCTGTGCCTTGGCATGGGGGAAGAAATGCATCTGTGTGTTCACTAACCTCTACCTGATACATAACGTTTCCTTCAGTCACAAACATAGGCTCAAATCACAGTGATGTCAGAGGTACCTGTGATTTATCACTAACGGAAATCACGGTTGTTTTCACATCACTTTATGGTTATTACAGATTATCTCAAAAATGTGTCTATGCGCATCAATATTTTGAAATTACAGGAATGAATAGACTTATAGATCTGGTTATTTAATGTACAAATATGAAAACACATAAATTATTACCAATTTCATTTTTCCTGTATATTTTGTTCATTTTTGAAAAATAATTGACCCCCTCTGGGATCGCATGTGTTTTATTTTATGCATTTTAAACTGCTTTTCTGAGAAGAGATCCAAGGGCACCACCAGACTCCCTGGGAGCTTCCCGGGGTGAATGGTGGCACCTGCTCTGGCATAATCCCCCGACACCCGCACTGTAACCGCTGACTCGTCTTATCCGTCTCTGCCAATAGATTGTGCGTCTGGAAAGCAAGGGGCCCTCTTTTTACCTTCAAGGCTTAATACAGTGCCTGGCACCTGCCATATTTCTAAAATTATTTTTTGGAATAAATAAATAAATAAAGACAAAAAAGCAGAAAGGAAGGAGGAAGGGATCTTCAAAGGCCATCTGCCCTTCCCTTTACCTAGGACGCTCTTCTCCCAGACATCTCCACGGCTGGCCATCTGGCCTCCGTTATGTCCCTGCTCTGATGTCATCTGCTCAGGGAGACCTTCCATAGCACTGTATTTAAAATCACAGTTCCTCCACCGCCCCTAGGCACGCTCTGCCCCCTCCCTGCTTTGTCTTCTTAACACTTGTCGCCACGTGACACACTATGTGTTTCTGATTTTTTCTTTATTTCTGGCCTCTTTCATTTCACTAGGATGTAAGTTCCATGAAGGCAGGGACCTTTATCACATTCAGTCATTTCTGTTTCTCCGGCACCTGCAATAGCACCCGGTGGATAATGAGCCTTAAGTATTCGTCAGATGGGTGGATGGAAGCCAGCAGGTGCTGAAGGCTGGTCAGGTAGCATGAGTCCTCGCTCCGCAGGGCGCCAGGGCTGGGAGAGGTTAAGGGCTGCCGAGAGTCGCTGGCAGCTGACGGGGTGTGGCTGAGTGGTGGGAAGAAGCTTGGTTGTGTGGACTGGCCATGAGTGGAAAGGCCTGGAGCTCAGACCAGAGAGCTTGGTCCTCCAGCACAGTGCCTGTTTTCAGTGGAGAAACAGCAGAGCCCCAGGAAGACTGGGCTGACCTGGGAGCAGGACTGGGGAGCAGTACAGAAGCTCATTGGGAACCTATCTTATCTTTAGGCCTTTGCTGTTGGATCAGCAGCCCGGGTTTGTGAAAATTCTGCCACAGTCTCTTCCTCAGTCTCCAGGAAAAGCCAGAGGCTGTTCTCCCGTGAGATCTGACAGCTTGAAGGAGCTCTGAAAGATGCAGGAACCATAACGAATGGGTCCCCTGGAGGAGTCCTTACAGCTCTGTGCAAACCTCTCCCAAAGAGTGCCTACAGCCAGGCTGTGCGTTCCCTCCTCCACCAGAGAGGGCGCTCCTTGGTGACAGGACTGCGGCACAGTCTTCACTCACTGGCAGCGCAAGGCCAGGGCCTGACACACGGTGGTTTGTAGTGACTAGTTATTGAAGGGAAATTGTGATTAGAAAATTGCAGACGTTGTATATTAGTGTAAACCCCAAATTGAAATCTTGAAAAAAAAAACGAAAGAAAATTGCAGATGTGATAGTGATCATTAGATTCAATCGTGGGAGGAGTGATGAACTTGGATGAGCTCCTACTGCATCCCAGGCACTGTGCTGGGCACCGGGGCCACAGACCTGAACGAAATGGGGCCCCTGACCTCCAGGAGCTCATGAGCAAGGAGGAGATCGAAATATGAACGGGTAATGGCATCATGGGGTGCCAAGGATGGAGGGGCCACACGTAGGAAGGGACCCCCCCATCTTCTGGCACTTCCCAGCCTGAAGTTATATTATTATTTAGTTACTTGTACTCCGACCATCTTCCCACCAGAATGTAAGCTCCAAGAAGGGCTTTGCCTTGTTCACTGCTCTTCTCCTGACACATAGCAGCTGCTCACTTAGGAAGGGTCAGAGAGGCAGCGGTGTAGACTCAATACGTATCTGTGACTAAATGATGGCTTGAGGAAGCACAGAGAGCTGTGGGTGCCTACCTTGTCCAGGGATAGGGGTCACAGAAGACGTCCAGGGTGAAAAGGCCTTGACCAGGAACATGGTATTTCAAAGCTCACACTCCCTCAGCATTCCCTATTCATGACTTCCTCACAACTCATTGAGGTCACACTCACTTTATGAATGAAAAAGCAAATCTCAGAGAAGGGAAGAAGCTTGGCAAAGACCACTCGGCTGGCAGAGCAAAGACTTGAGCCCACATCTCCTGAGTCGACAGCCTGTGCCTTCTTCACACGCTCTTCTGTCTCCTGCCAACACATTAAAAGGAATCTTCGTGAGAAACGGTGGCCCGCAGCCTACGCAGTTTCTGAGAGGGTGGGAAACTGTTCCCAGGGAATGGAGGGGCTGGGTTCAAAGGACAGATCATCACCATTTTTATGGCAGCTAAATTTTAAGGAGTGCTTCTTTTGTGACGGTACCTGAGAGCTCTACACATGATAACGCATTCTTCATAACTACCTTGTAATGGAGGTTTGATTATTGTTCCCAATTTATAGATGAGGAAACTGAGGCACTGTTAGATAACTTTCTTAGATCACGCTGGCAGTAAGGAAAATGTCTAGGATTCAAACCCACACAGTCTGATCTCAGAGTCTACACTCTTAACCATTTGTCTCTGGCCTCAACAGACCATGCCCACCTCATCCAACTCTGGGAGGCTGCTAGAAACTTCCTGGTTGAGCACTCTTTATGTTCTAGACACTGTACTAGGTGCCATGGGGAAAAGCGATAAGGAAGAAATTCCTAAAACTCCTGCCTTCAAGAAGTTACGAACTCAGAAAGGAAGATGGATAAGAATCAATGGGACTAAAATAGGAGGCACAAGGGAAGTTCACAGAGGACGGGACATTTGAGCTGGGCCTGGTAAAAGGAGGAAAAATTTAGGGGAGAAGGGTGCTCCAGGGAAAGGCCACGACATGTACCATCTCATCCAGGCATGGAAGTACACCCCACGTTAGGGGAACATCAGATCAATTAGTGTGTCTGGAGAACAGAGGGTATGGGTCGAAGACAGGGGCAAGGCAAAGGAGAACTGGGTCCCAGATCCTAGAGAATTTGGACACTGTTTAGTAGATGAAGACCTACCAGAGGTGGGTGAAGAAGTAATATAATCTGACCTTCACTTTAGGAAGATAATGAATGAGGTTCTTGTGAAGACACGCTGGAGAAGGAAAAGACTGAAGAAAGGAAGACCGTTGGGTCACTTAGCTCTTGCTGTGTAACCAACCGCTCCATAACTTAGGGGTCTAAAGCAACCACCATTTTACTATTGCTCACAGGTCTGGGAGTCGGCGGGCAGCTCTGCAGTCAGCCAGCAGGCTGCTCAGCATTTGGGGCAGTGCTGGCTGGGGCAGAGGGATTGACTAGGCCACTGTCCCTTATTACCGTGGATTTCTTCTCACGGTAGTGTTTCCAGGGTTACCAAGAAAGCAAGAGAGAGCAAGCCCAATGCACAAGCGCCTTTCAAGCCTCTCCTTACGTCATGTTTCTTAGCGTCTCACTGACCAAGCACAGACTCCAAGGGGCGGTGCAATGGACACCACATCTGATGGCAGGCACAGCAAAGTCACATCACAAAGTGGGGCGTGTAGGGATGGGATGAGTTGGAGGCTGTTTTTGTTAGGAGGCCATTTTTGCAATGGGCCAAGCAAGAAATAATATTTGCTTAACCTAGGAGATGGCAGAAGCAATGGAGAGACGATCAGAATATATTTGAGACATAGTCACAAGACTATTGTGAGGGAGAGGAAAGAATTCAGGATAGCTCCTGGGTTTTAGACAGAGTAACTGGGCAGATGGTTCCTTGTATCGATGAAGGGAACCAATAGGAGAAGCAGGTTTGGGAGCTTTTTCCTCAGCCCTCCTTCCACTCTGACCATGAGGTCCAAATGGAAGGTGAGATCACTTGCATGACCCTGCCTTCCCAGCAGTAGTAGTTTGCCAGGGGTGGGCATCTGATCCAACCTGGGAGTGCCCAGCCCTACATCCACTTCCAGTCAGGTCCGCCATGTACAGTGCTGCAGGTTGTGACCTGTACAAGCTTGTCTGGCAGAGACAGTAAGTGGGGCCTGGAATTCAGCCCGTGCTCTGCAGGGCAAGCTTGCACCTGTGGAGCTGCACACTCCCAGTGGATGGTGCCTTCCTCTAACTCCTGGAGAGGGGCTGTCTGTGCTGCCAGCCCCAGTGACCGGTCCAGGGGAGGGCCCACGTGCCATGCTAGGGTAAACTGGACTTCCCTAGGAATTATCTTATTGGAGCACATGGAAAAGAGGCTTTTCTACTCTGGTCCTAAAACTGTACAGAGGGGAGTCTGTAGAATCCATGTCCCTGTGATATGGAGGGAGCTGCTGAGATACAATGAGGCTGGAAATGAACTCAGGAAAGGGAGATAGCAAAGAGAGAGAGAGAGAGACAGAGAGAGAGAGAGAGAGAGAGAGAGAGAGAGAGAGAGAGAGAGCTGTCAGAATTAGAGCTCCCTGTTCCAGCCAACCCTGCCCTTCCTGGGGCTTGGTACTTTGGTTTCTCTTTCAATTCTGTGGCTGTTCCTATATTCTTCTGATTTAAATTTCCCTTTTTTTGCTTAAGCAAGTTCAAGCAGAGTTTTTGCTCCTTGTAACCAATGCAGTCTTGAACAATAAAGGAAAGAACTAATGTGTTCAGATTTGGAGAGGAGGGGCTAGGTAGAAAAGACAGGTCAGACGCTGAATTGAAAGAATGTTGTGACCCATTTGATGAGAGTCGTGTGAGAGAAGCGGTACCCTAGAAGTCCCAGGCTTTTGGCTTGAGAGACCAGAGGAGGATGGGGGTGTCTTCAGCAGAAGTAGGCAATCCAGCAGCTAAACTATGTCGGGTACAGGGAGGGAAAATGCATTGTTTCATTTATTCATTCATTCATTGAACAACTACTCACCAAGCCCTTTCTAGGCACTGGGGACTCAGCAGTGGATAAGTGAGTTCAGATTTGGGTATTATCTGTGGGACATCATTGACTATTCAATGGTGAGCACCCACTCTGGGCCATGCACCGTACATAGAACTGAACACAAATCCAGGCAGTGATGTCCAGCAAGCAGCTGGAAAGAGGGCTGAGCTGGCATTTCTGCTGTAAGCGCCATCCCCATGGGGATAATTTTGGAAGTTGTGGGAGAGATCATTTGGAGAAGAAAAGTCTAGTTCCACAAGCCTTGTCCGTCATGCCTGGGCTTCGTCCGTGGGCTGGGAACACAGTGTTTCTTTGGCCCGTGTGGCTGAGCAGCAGACACAGAAAAAGCATAAGTGGCAGAGGCCAATCTGGTACCAGCCTGAGGTCACACACCAGCCCTGCCAGGTAACCGTGTGTATGACCCTGCATGACTTGGCTAGCGTCTCAGAGCCTCAGTTTCCCCAGCTTCAGAAGGAGGATAGGAATGCTTACCCTGTGTTAAGAAGAAGAAAGAATGTTTGTAGAAGTGAATTCACTCAACCACAAACAAGCATTGAACACCTATACATGCCAGGTTCTAGGGTAAGAGCTCAAATGGGAGCCAGCTTAGAGCATGGAGGGCCACAGGAATCTTCGTGGCTGCCCTAGCTGGGTCCTGATGCACCTAAAGCAGCTGACCGCTCTCTGCCCACCGCCAATCAGCACCCATCTGCCCCTTCCCCAGCCCATATGAAAGGCAATATTTTTGTGATTAATAAAGAGAGAGAAAAACACGTGTCCTGCTGTCCTCTGGAGAGCTGGTTTCCAGAGCTGCAGAGAAAGGGCCCGCATGAACCATGCTGTTCTTGGCAGTCTCAGCTCTGTTCCTCACAGCCAGAGGCTTAGAGCTTTATTTGTGGTTTGAGTTACAAGCAAGGGTGAAAACCTCAGAAAAGGAGGGGGGAAGGGAGAAAACATTTTAAAAGTTGAGAAAATTGCCCTGTGTTCTCGAGTGCAGGCAATTTGTCCAAACACCTGAGCTCTGTAGAATCCTAGCGGTCTGACTGTGGTTTTGTGCTCTGGGGCTCTGGGCCCAGTGTCAAGAGTGGGGGACATTTTTTCATGCATTAAGAAAATCACAAAATCACTTTTTACAAGATATTAATGAGTACCTTGACTGCCTCAATGGTGACATTGTTGGAGGTTTTGAAAAAACTCCAGGTTCAGGTTTGGGGGTGGTTTTGTTTTTAAGGTTGCTACGTAAGGCGTTTCAAAGTCATTACATGGGGCATTTGGGTGTTGCCTCCCAGGATCCCGCGTGGAGAACACTAAGCATTTTAGGGACAGAAGAGCCCTTTAAGATCTTCAAATCCAGCCCTCTCCTTACACCACTGATAAAAACAAGGCCCAGAGAAAGTAAGAAACATGTCCAAGGTAACACAGCATGTTCGTGGTAGAAGCAAGTCCAGGCCCCAAGATCCTGAACACCTAAGATCTTTGCAGCAGCCTTTGAAGCAGCCCAGAGGTGACATTCCACCCCAGAAACCATGATTGGCCTCCCCCTCATGTTGACATTTCTGCCGCAGTGACTTTAAAAGCTGCCTTTTATGGCTCTGGCTTCGGAAGGGCAAACACTGTTATCAGTAAAACAACACAGGTGCCTTCTAGAGTTGGGTCCAGGTGGAGCCAGGCAGGAAGGGAGACCCCTCTGCACAGGCAGACATGACCCAATCACCTGTCTGGGTCCAGCAGGGTGCAAACACCCTCCCTGGGGGATGGAACAAGAAGTTACTGTGGTGGTGAGGGGCTTAGCTTTGGGGCCAGACAAGATGGGTTCAAGTCCCGGCGACCCTACTTGCCAACAGTGCAACCTCAACAAGCTCCCTGACCAAGCCTTGGTTTCCTCAGCTATGAAACAGAAATAATGATAACCCAGTCACATGAGCCACAGTTCAGGTACTCAATAGCCGCATTGGCTAGTGACTGCTGTACTGGATATGGAATTGTCAGGAAATTGCCTCATGGGCAGTGCTGAAAGGGGGCAACAGGTCTGGATCTCACCCATGACAGCTGACCCAAAACAGGACTGGTCCGGGGCAGGTCTCCCGCTTTAGGGGCTTGGATTTGCAGCAGAGACATGTGGGGTTCCCGGCTCCTGCTCTCCTCCTGGTCCTCTTTAATACTGTAAGGATTTAGCTGTGAGGTTTGGAGCCTGGCCGAGTGCTCTCCTCATGCTTCCACAAGCAGAACCCCAGGGCAGGAGGATGTGTGGGGTGAGGGGGTAGAGGCTGGCAGTGCCTCGTGTAAATGCCAGCATTCCCAGTCCGAAAGTCTTGGGCCCAAGCCCTGGCTCACAGACTCAGGTGTTGGCGGTTCTAAATAAATCATTGAACCTCCCTGAGCCTCGGTTTTCACATCTGTGCTTTATCTGCCCGCAATTCATGTACCAATAAGGGACAACAGGTAATGCAGGCAGGAACACCTTGTAAGCTGTAAAGTACACTGTTAGGAATGGGAAACTTCTATAAGCAGGAGGTTAACTTTCTCTTTGCTCTGGCACTTTCTTTACCAAAAGAGTATTTAGGTGGAGGCAGATTGCTGCCTTTGAATCTAGATGTAAAGATGGTGTATTTGGAAATACTGTCCAAACGTCTATGGATTAGAAGAATCTGGTATCCCAGAGACAACCTGGAAGAGTTCCCTAAAGCAGCAGTCCCCAGCATTTTTTGGCACCAGGGACTGGTTTCATGGAAGACAATTTTTCCACAGACCCCGGGGGTAGAGGCAGGGAGGATGGCAAGCAATGAAGGAGCGGCTGTAAATACAGATGAAGCTTTGCTCACCACCGCTCACCTCCTGCTGTGCAGCCTGGTTCCTAACAGGCCACGGACCAGGACTAGTCCATGGCCCAGGGATGGCGATCACAGCCCTACAGGAGGATGGGAAAGGGGAAATAAATACTTATTATATTCTAGATACTGTAACAGTCACTTTCATGTATGAAGAGTGATGATGATGATGATAATGATGGTTAACTTTATTGAGTACTAACTGTGTGATAGGTACAGTTCTGAGTATGTTCCATATATTATACCCATTTTATAGATGAGAAAACTGAGGCACTGTGAAGTTAAAAGAAGTAACCAAGGTCACCCTAAGCTACAGTTTAAATCCCAGCAGTCAGAGTCCCAGGGCCATGTGCATAACCATCTCTCTCTGCACTGCTTCCACATCCTGCACATTGTTGAATTCTCTTGTAACACCACCTGCATCTCTCAGACATGGAAACTGGGCTCAGAGAGATTAGGTTACTCATATATAGGGCCACACAGATGAGAGAGAGGAGGTTCATTGAATGTATTGCTTTTTTCTTTTTCTTCAAAAATATTTCCTTCTTTGGCTATCTTTTTGACAAGTACAAAAGCATTGCTCAATTTGAGTCTAAATCTAGCTTCCCATTATTTCCTCACTTGACTTCTATTTTTTCTTGAAGATCAGACAGAAGAAGTCTACTGCCGTGTTCATAGGGAAACCTCTGAGACACCCAAAGCCCATTCTCCCAACTTCCTCACCGCTTCTCTTCTTTGGGAAAAGAAATTCAGGTCCATTAGCCTTTGCAAAGATGACAGCATCATTCCCTTTGGTGTTCCGATTTTGCTCCTTTGGATAAGTTCCAGTTTGACTATGACCAGGTGAAAATATAGAATCAGACCTTAACCCCACATTCCAGCCCTAGCTCTGCCACAGAGGAAGTGCAATATCACCTTAGTTATTTGACACGCTATGCTCCTCGTGATACAACCAAAGCTCACGTCGGCTCTTGCGGCAGCTACTCCCACACTGCTGACTCACAACTCTCCCATGTCCCAATTTCCTGTCCATTGTCCTTTGCTCTACTTCTTTTGATTTCTTAAGGCCTCTCTTGGTCCCATTAGGTGGGATTCCTGAGGGGTTCTCTCAGTAGTTACCTTGGGGGAGCCCTAGGTTTGGAGCCAAGCCACCCCTTAAAACCCCCAAAGATAGCTGGACCCAGTGGGAGGCTTGGAAATGCCCTCTGACCACCACCAGGAGAATTGACAGGCAGAGGACTTTTCCATAAAGGTCAGATCTGATCCATAAATCCCTGGAAAACACCCCTTCCCAGGGAGCAAAGGCTACTGTGGTCTTGACTTTCAGAAGAGTTTGGGGGCTGCAACGCATTCACACATGTGTTCGTTTTCAAGCAGTGGTTTGCAGTCCAGGCTTTGCAGCCAGATAGGCCTGGCTTCAAGGCCACTTACCAGCTTTGTGACTTCAGGCCAAGTCTCAACATCTTCAAGCCTCAACTTCTCTCTGTAAAACTGGGGCCATGATGGTACTTACTTCCCTGTGATGTTGAAAGGGTGAAAAGAGAGAGCATAAGTAAACGGTTCACCCTAGTGCCTTGGCACATAGGCATCATTCAGCATCGGTGGTGATTTCTTCATGCCTTCGTTTTCCCAGTCCTGCACTTACTCAGCAAGTGTTCACGGAGAGTCTGCTGGGGCAGCTGAGCACTGCAGCAGAGAGAACACGATGCTAATACAAGCCTGAGCACAGGACCAGGCTATGATGGGTAGAGATGCTTCAGGGGACCTGCTAAATGTTTTACCGGGACATCGCTCTGGCTCTGCATTTGGACTGCCACGCTCCCCACCCCTGTGCCCCCCACCCCCAACACGCACACCATCTCCTTGGCCATTTCTGAGTTTGAAGCTTCTCAGATCGCTATCAATGTGACCTTGGGCAAATCCCATCACTCGTCTCAGCCCATAAAACAGAGATAATGATACCCACGATGCCAAGATTTTGTAGTAGATTAACCAATAACAAATGTGCAGTGCCCAGCCAAGCCTGGCGTGCGGTTGATGTGCCGTAGCGCCTAGTTCCATTCCCCCCACCTCTCTCTGCCCCCGATCCCTCTGCTACCATGTGCCATGCATGGGCTAGACCCGCTTGTAGGGAGTTTGAGGTGTGGTGGGGGAAATAAACATTTGCGCCTCTACCCCAGATGGAGAGGGCTGAAGGCCACGATGGAATTTTGTGAAAGGGGCTGGGGAATGCCAGAAAGGGCAAATCACTTTGCCAGGTTGGTCCTCAGTTTCCTCAGCTGTCAAATGAGTGTGATCGTCACGACCTCATGTGAGGTGACTCAAGCGCCTCAGTGAGTGGAAACTGTACGTTGGAAAGCCTAGTTCTCGGCTGGTGCTGCTCTTTACTTGTCTGTTTCCCCGTGAGAACTCAATCCCCTGAAGGCAGGGCCTACGTCGTCTTCCTTCCTCTGTCCCCAGCATATTGCCTAGTCAACATTGGTTGAGTAAACTGATGGAACAATTTATTATCCAGTTTTAGAGAGAGGTACACGCATCTTATAGAAGTGTAGACAGATCAGCGAGCGGCCTGGCAGTCCGTGACCAAGCCAGGCACCTCCAGACCTGCTGTGATGACATTTCTGCTAGATTCCACAACACAGGCCACTCTGGCTGGGGTGGGGTGACACTGCTCTGCCGCACATGACTCGCCCCTCCCCTAGGGTCACTGAACCAATCGGGCAGCCTCTCACACTGAGTCACGGGCCGAGGTGAACTTCAGAACTGAGGACAGAACAGAGATGTGCTGTTGGACAGGTGTGCCCAGGTGTGCCCAGGTATGCATCAGGCCAGCCAAGCACAGTGCCCGGGACATCCCTCTGGGAGGGTGAAGACAGGGTGGGAACAGGGACATCACACTGGATCCACGCCCCTCTCTCACGAGACTGTGCAAACGTCAACACCTGTCCAGTCCCTATGCTGGTGGGACCTGACTCAGAGGCTTCCCTTCTTCCCCATCCCCACTCTCGGCACCCTACTTACTGGCCCTGATCATCTTTGGTCCCGACGAGGGGCTCCCAGCCCCCACCCTGTCAACCTTCCTTTTAAAGAAGTCAAGTAATTTGCCATAGTGGTACATTATGAGTATGATGTGTTTATGTCAAAAAAAAATCTTGAATCTCTCCCTAGCACCTGGAAAAAAGAGTCAAACCCCCTAACTCTTCACTCAAGGTCCTCTTGATTCAACCTCAGCCGACTTTTCTAGTCGTCTTCCTCTCCACACGCCCCTGAACCGTCCCTCTGGCCCAGCGTACGTGTGGCTGTTTCTCAGAGTTGCCACTTTCTTCTCCTTCTCCTTGCCCTTGCTAAGCTCCGTACTTTCATCTTGAACGCCCTTCCCCTGTCTTACGCATCCTTCAAATCTGAGCTCAAAAGCTACCTCGTTCAGGAAGCCCTCCCAGATAGTCTCAGCCCAAAATGTTATGTTTATTGATAATTTATTTTGTGCGAATCATCATGATCGGTACTTTACATGCTTTGTCTAATTTGATACTTCCAACCATCTTACAGGTAAGTGAATATTATTATCCCCATTTTATGCTGGTGGAAACTGAGACTCAGAAAGTGGCGCTAACTTGTCCATCTTCACATACCTCGTGAGATTCAAACTCCAGTCGGCCTGACTCCAAGTTGCTCCATGACTCTGGTTCTTACTTAGCACGCTCTTTATACCTCTTCAGGGCACTCGTCTTGTTGAGTGTTGTATTTTCCTATAGGACTCACCTACTCAGTTCCACTGGGATCTTCCTGAAGACCAGAGACTAGCTGTCTGTGTGTCGGACACAGATTAGGCTGTGAGGCAGAAAGCAAGAGCGAGAGGGCAAGAGTTACTGAGCACCGTCGTGTGTCCCCTGTGCTAGCTGCTGGACACACGGACACGTATGTACACATGCACACAGACACACATAGTCATTTAAGTATTGTGAGCCTCATTTTGCAGAAGAAGAAACAGAGGCACAGAGAGTCTAAATAACTTGACAAAATCCATGAGAAAAAAAAATGGGGTAAACCTACATGGAATCATCTCAAATATATACCACTGCATGAAAAAAACAGAAAACGGAGTGCCAGTCTGCACCTTTGTGCTCATTAGGAAAATTAAGATATTAATATATAAAAACACATACAAGCTTAAAGCATGAGACCGTTTTAAGGACACACAAGAAGCTGCCTTTGGGGAGGTGACGAAGGAGGGGTTTGGAGTACTGGGCACAGGAGGTTTGCGGGGGACATTCTTTATCATCTAACATTTTGTGTCTGAACAAGTTTTTTAGTTATTTACACATATTTCTCTTTCAAAAACAAAATTTGCTTATTTAAAATATGGACCCATGAAAATTTCTGAAGATCATACATCCTGAGAAAAATTTAGATTTGGGCTTTTCTGACCTCAGGGCCTGTTCTGCTATCACCATCTCATTTCTGGTATACAAGCATACCACAGAGACAGTGCAGGGTCGATACCCACGGTCATAAAGAGAATACCATAACAAAGCAAGTCACAAACTTTTTGGCTTCCCAGTGCATATAAAACTTATGTTTACATAGTAGCATAGGGCAGTAGCATCATGTCTAAAAAAAACAACGTATGGTCCTTCATTTAAAACTATTGCTAAAAAATGCCTGTAATCATCTAAGTTGTAACCTTTCTGCTGGTGGATGGTCTTGCCTCAGTGTTGATGGCACTTGAATAATCAGGGTAGTGGTTGTTGAAGATCAAGGTGGCTGTGGCAATTTCTTAAGCTAAGACAACAGTGAAGTTTGCTGCTTCAATTTACGCTTCATTTTATGAAAGATTTCTCTGTAGCGTGCAATGCTGTTTGATAGCATTTTATCCACAGTAGAACTTCTTTCAAAATTGGAGTCAGTCCTCTCAAACCCTGCCACTGCTCTATCAACTAAGTTTATGTAACATTCTAAATCCTTTGTTGCTATTTCAACAATTTCATAGCATCTTCACCAGGAGTAGATTCCATCTCAAAAAATCACTTTCTTTGCTCATCCATAAGAGGCAATTTCTCATCCATTTAACTTTTACATCAATTTAGTCACTTCAGGCTGCACTTCTAATTCTTGTTCTTTTGCTATTTCTTCCACATCAGCAGTTACTTCTTCCACTAAAGTTTTTAACTCCTCAAAATCATCCATGAGGATTAGAATCCACTTCTGCATAAACTTGTTAATGTTGATATTTTGACCTCCTCCCACAAATCTCAAATGTTGTTTCTTAATGGCATCTAGAATGACAAATACTGTCCAGAAGGTTTTCAATTTAGTTTGCTCAGATCCATCAGAGGAATCACTATCTATGGCAGGTATAGTCTTACAAAATGTACTTCTGAAATCATAAGATTTGAAAATTGAAATTATTCCTTGATCCATGGGCAGCAGAACAGATATTATGTTGGCAGACATGAAAACAACATTAATCTTTTTATACATCTCTATCAGAGCTCTTGGGTGACTAGGTGCATTGTCAGGAAGCAGCAATATTTTGAAAGTAATCTTTTTTTTCTGAGCAGTAGGTCTCAACAGTGGTCTCAAAATATTCAGTAAACAATGCTGTAAATTGATATGCTGTCATCCAGGGTTTGTTCCCTTTATAGAGTACAGGCAGAGTAGATTTAGCATAATTTTTAAGGACCCTAGTATTTTCAGAATGGTAAATGAGCACTGGTTTCAACTTAAAGTCACCAGCTAATTAGGCCTTAACAAGAAAGTCAGCCTGTCCTTTGAAGCTTTAAAGCCAAGCATTGACTTCTCCTCTCTTGTTATAAAAGTCCTAGATGGCATCTTCTTCGAATAGAAAGCTATTGTGTCTGCACTGAAAATCTATTGTTAGTGTAGCCACCTTCATCCTCATCTTAGATATATCGTCTGGATAACTTGCTGCAGCTTCTACATTAGCACTTGCTGCTTCACTTTGCACTTTGTTATACAGATGGCTTCTTTCCTCAAACCTTACAAACCAACCTCAGCTAGCTTCATACTTTTCTTCTACAACTTCCTCACGTTTGCAAGCCTTCACAGAGTTGAAGAGAATTAGGGCCTTTGCTCTGGATTACGCTTAGGTTTAGGGGAATGTTGTGGCTGGTTTGATCTTCTATCCACTAAAACTTTCTCCACATCAGCATTAAGGCTGTTCCACTTTCCTATTATTCATGTGTTCACTGGAGTAGCACTTTTAATTTCCTTCAAGAACTTTCCTTTGCATTAACAACTTGGCTAACTATCTGGCACAAGAGGCCTACCTTTTGACCTATCTTGGCTTTTGACATGCCTTCCTCACTAAGCTTAATCATTTCTAGCTTTTGATTTAAAGTGCAAGACATGTGACTCTTCCTTTCACTTGAACACTTAGAGGCCATTGCAGGGTTATTAATTGGCTTAATTCCAATATTGTTGTGTCTCAGGGATAAGGAGGCCCAAGTAGAGGGAGAAAGATGGGGAATAGCTGGTCGGTGGAGCAGTCAGAACACACACATTATGGATTAAGTTCTCCTGTGTTATATGGGCTGTTTGTGGCACCTCAAAACAATTACAATAGTAACATCAAAGATCACAGATCACTGTAATAGATCTGATAATAATGAAAAGTTTGAAATATTATGAGAATTACCAAAATGTGACACAGAGGCAGGAAGGGAGCACATGCTGTTGGAAAAATGGCACTGATAGACTTACTGGACATAGGGTTGCCACACACCTTCAATTTGTAAAAAACACAATATGTGTGAATCACAATAAAATGAGGTATGCCTGTATTCGGTCAAAATTTTGATATATGGTATTATAAGGATTATGATCAGCTGTATATGACAGAAAACTCACAATAATCATGAGGTTTAATTCCCTCGCATATAACAGAAGCCTAGAGGGAGGCAACACTGGACTGAAATAGCACTCTGTGATGGCAGAGGCCCAGGTTCCTTCTGTCTTGTTGCTCTGCCATCCTCGACTCATAGTTTCCACCTTCTGGCCCAAAATGGCCACTCCATTCAGCAAGAAGGACAACAAGCCAGACAAAGGACATGCTCCCTGCATTTAAGAACACTTCTCAGAAGTTGCATACACCACTTCTGCTTACATCTCACAGACCAGCACTTAGTTACCTGGCATCACCCAGCTGTAATGGAGGACAGACATTGTCGATTTCATTTTCTGCAGCCACATGCCCAGCTAAATAAACATCATGGGTTCTATTGTTAAGGAGAAAGGGAGAGCAGTTGTTCAGAAACAACAAGCCCTCCTCTGCCACAGACATGAATGCTTTCAGAATTTATCCGCCCTGCTCTCTAAACCTGATTCATGATTGGATATGTCTTATGTTTCTGACATACTCTTGGGCCTCTATACAGGATATTAATATGCATTGAGGGAAGACAACTAACTGCTCATTAAAGATCCAATTTCTAAACCAAATTATCAATGGGCTTTCTTTGGGGGAAGGTCCAGTTGTGCGATCTTAGGCAAATGAATTACCCTTCCTGAGTCATGTGACCTTGGCCAACCCATTTTACTACTATAAGCCCATTGTCTCTCAGTTAAATGGGAATAATATCTACCTCATAGGTTTGCTGGGTGATTTACATGGCATGATGAGAAGCATGAAAAATTAATTTTGATAATACATTTTCTTTAATCCAATATATGTTAAATTTTATTATTTCAACATATAATCAATTCAAACTATTAATGAGATAAATACATTCTCTTTTTCATACTAAGACTTTGAAATTAAGTGTGTGCTTTACCCTTACAATACATCTCAATTCAGACCAGTCATATTTCATGTGTTCAAGAGCTATAGTTGGCTATCAAGTTGGACAGGGCAGGTTGAGACTAATCTAAGTGTCTTTGCTGGGTGCCCCCAGCACCTTATACTTACAAATGATGTAGTGATCCTTTCTGTGGCAAATGTCTGTTTACTTGCCTTATCTGCAAGAAATTCCCTCGAGGAGATGAAATGAGTGGTACCCCCAAGGCCTACACAGTACCCAGCAGAGAGCAGACACTCAATAAATACTCGTTAAGTAAATACTCATTTCTCCATCCCCAATGCTCAGCCCAGCGCTTGACCCTCGGTAGACATTTAATAAACACTTACTAAATTAATGAAGTTATGACCCACTATTTTAATGGTCAGTGAGTTTGCAATTTGACAGCAGGTGAAAACCAGGTAGTTTATTGCAGAGGAGACAATGGTACCTTTCTAGCCCTCAAAGAAACACCTGCTGTTAAGTCAAATTTCCTTCACAGCCTCCTGTCTCCCAAACAGAACCGGAGCCAGATGGGAAGCCATGGGCCTTCCCATTCCAGTAAAATCGCACAATGCCTGGCCTGCAAAGGTAAGCTGGCATATCAAGTTCCCATGAACAAATAAAATCAACTCCCAGCTCAGGCCTCATTTCTCCATTTCACTGTATTCTTGTTCTCTCAAGATCGATTCAGCATAGCGCAAGGTGAGAGGCTCCGGAAAGTTGCCGGCCATTGTCCCACTGAAATCCAGGGAGCTTTACAACAATACCAACAGTAATCATAATGATAAGACACTTCAACCTCAGCACCAACACTTACTAGTTCAATAACCTGCAGCAACTTATGTCTCTTCGGTGAACATTCATTTTCTCATCTGTAGGATGGGAGTGACAGCACAGACTTGTCTGGCCATGCTGTTGCAAGGACCCTATGAGAACAGACCCCTCCTACCACCACACGCTGGTGCTCAGTGAGCGGCAACTTATAGCATTCCTGAAGCAACCTGGTGCGGCTCTCCTGAATGATCTTTGCAAAGTGAGGCTTAGCGTTATTTTTGTCCTGACAATCAGCCATAGGCTGAATGATTTTCTTAGAGTTGTGTCAAGTCCCCTCCTCCTCCCACTCCGCCCTTTGTGGACAACTAAAACACAAACACTATTTAGAAAGATCTGGGCCGAGTCACTTCTTTGGAGCCTGGTGGCAGGCCAGAAGGCCGGTCACAAAGGCTGCATTCAGCTGCAACAACAGCAGCCTGGTGGGCAGGGGCCTTGTCCCAAACATTCTTGACTAAGCTTCTGGGGGGAAGGTGTTACCGGTCTCCAAATATTTGTTGCTCTGTTTCCATAGCAACCAGTGGCCATAGGGAAACCCTGAAACTGCACATCAAAACTTGGGAGGTGCCCCAAAGTCAAGTCTGATTGGGAGAAGGCCTTCTTCTGGACCTTTCCCTCCCCTCGAACTGAAGATTTCTCCAGGCTCTTTTTTATTTTTTTAATTTTTATTTTATTTTATTTTTATTTTTATTTCAGGGTATTATGAGGGCATAAACATTTTGGTAGACAAAAATATACACTGGGGGAAAGAATCTCTTTTCAATAAATGGTGCTGGGAAAATTGGATAGCTACATGCAGAAGAATGAAACTGGATCCCCACCTCTCACCTCTCACAAAAATCAATTCAAGGTGGATAACAGACTTCAACTTAAAGCATGAAACCTTAAGAATTCTAGAGGAAGATGTTGGGAAGACCCTTTCAGACATCAGCCTAGGCAAAGAATTTTTGAAGAAGACCCCCAAAGCAATCAACGCAGCAACAAAAATAAATACATGGGGTCTGATCAAATTAAAAAGCTTTTGCACAGCCAAGGAAACTATCATTAGAGCGAATAGACAACCTGCAGAATGGGAGAAAATATTTTCCAGGCTCTTTTCAAAGAGCATTAAAGAGAAGCTATTATGCTGGCTGCGCACAGCCCATGGCCCGCTCTGAGCAGCGATGTATGCGCAAAGACTGCGGCCAGTTGCTCATGATAGGCTTTAAGAGACGTGAACCAAAATGAGCAGCCTGCTTATTGTCGGCAGAGCTTTTGCAGCGTGGTGTACTAATTCTGACTCTGGTACGGGACAGTAATACCGACTACTACCTGTGCAACCTTGAGGAAGCTACTTACTGTCCCTGAGCCCTTTCCTTAGCAAAACAGTTCAACTAAGCCCAATTCAGTAAGCTCTTATTGGTGTCTACTCTGAGCTAAATGCTGGGATTACAAAGCTGAAAACACCAGGTTATTGCCCTCAGGGAACTCATATAGCCTAGTAGGCAAAATTGTATTAAATATTAGGTTGGATCATATCACATGTCCACTGCCCAGCAGCCAGTGGGACCAGTTCTACTATAAAAGTTTATTTCCCTCCTTCAAACTGGGCCACTCCACAGAAAACCCTGAAAAATTAGCAAGACCCATGTACTTTTATAACATTCTTCTTGTAACTAAGGAAAATTTACCAATTTGGACATTACTGGAGAGGAACTGATCTCTTCCTAAGTTCATGCATTATGTCTTCATTACAGCATGCTTTCATAATCCATGCCTCACTGGATTTTCTTAACTACCTGCTGAATTTGGAAGGACAAGAATGGTTGTTTCCAGTCCAGATCAAAGGCACTGAGGCACAAAGGGAAAGTGATTTGCCCAGGTCACAGGGAGAATTAGAGGCAGAGCTGGGATTCAAACACACATTTTCCAACTTATTCAATTTTCAGTACTTATTTCTTGAGCAGCTGCTAGGTGCCAGCATTGCTCTAGACACTGGGATCGAAGGCAGTGAACAAAATGAGTTTGCATTAAGGAGCTTAAGCTCTAGGGGAAGGAAGCAGACTATTACCAAACACATAAATACATACTGCATCAGGAAGCAGCAAGCGTGGTGAAGGAAAACAGCAGAGTGGAGAAGATAGTGATGCAGGATGCTATTAATATTTTATGCAGAGTCGGCCGGGACGTCCTTTCTGAGGAGACCTAAGAGAGGGGTGTACGCCTTGGTGGGAGGGTGTCCAGGTGGGAGGAAGAGCAGGGCTGAAGGCCCTGAGGTGGGAACATGGCGGCATACTGTGGAACAGCCTGAAGGCCAGCATGGCTGGAGCAGAGAGAGGTTGGCAAGAGATGAAGCCAAGAAAAAGCGAGCAGCCCAGCTCAGGAGGACTTTGTAGGGTGTGGAATGGATGTTGGATTTTACCCTGAGTGAGGTGGGAGCACTGAGGGCTTTGGGCAGAGCAGTGCCCATGATGTGACTTAGCGTGTTAAAGGATCCCTCTGGTACCCACTGAACAACAGTCCGAAGGGCAGCAAGGATGGAAGCTGGGAGACCAGTTAGAGGCTGTTGCAACAATCCAGGCAGGAAAGGAGAGTGGCAGCCTGAGGCGACAGGGAGTGGCAGATTCTGGATATATTTCTCAGGAAGAGGCTTTAGGTTTTGCTGAGGGGAGGGAAGGTGGGGTGTGAGCAAGAAGACTGCTGATGACTCCAGGGCTGACCAACTGGAGAATGAACAAAGTTGCTGTTCCCAGAGATGGGAAAGCCAGGGTGGTAGGGGGAGAAGCAAGTTGGGGTGATAATCACGAGGTTTAAGTATGATACAGTTGAGATGCATGTTGGAAATCCCACGGAGAAGGCAGGGAAGGTGCTGGAGAGAGGCAAGCTGGAGAGATGTATTTGTCATCCTTCAGAACACGTGTCATTTAAGGCCACAGGCCTGGGCTGAAATCCCCGGGGGAGCAAGTGGAGGTAGAGAGGAGGACCAAGCATTCCATCGGTAGAGTTAGTAGCAGGAAGAGGACCCGGCCAGAAAGCTATGAAGGAGAGGCCGGTTAAGGTAGGAAGAAAATCCAGGGACTCCCATGCCAGGGGTCAAGTGAAGGAAGTGTTTTAAGAAAGGAGTGACCCACAAGGTCAAATCAGTGATACGTTAGGGTGAAGACTGAGAATTGACCTTCGGATTTGGCAAAGGATGATCTTTTGTGACCTTGACAATATCTGTTTTGGTGATGTGATGAGGACAACAGCCTGATGGAGTGGGTTCGAAAGAGAACAGGAAGACAGAAAGTGGAGACTGCAAGGAAGTTACTGTAAGGATGGGGATGCGCAGAGCATTTGTATTTTAAGGATGGTTGGCTTCACAGCATGTGTATGTGGATGGGCGTGGTCTCCTAGACAGGGAGAAGCTGAAGAGGCAGAGAGAGGGGCATAGGAGCAGTGCCCTGCACTAGGGGAGAGGGCTGGAGTTGAGTCCAATCCCTGGTGTGTCTTCTACTATAATGACATGCCTCTTAACTCATAAAATTATACATCTGGGGATACTGTTAAACCACTTTCAAATGCAAACATTTCTTTCAATTACATAGTGTAAGTTTACCAGGAGGTGGCAAAATCATTGCCCGGTCGGTCTTGGAGAACCCACCTTAGTGAACGCAATGAGTTAGCTGCACCTGTTACCGGGCTCCCTAGCGTTGGTGCACGCCTCCGATTCCAAGTTATTGATGAGGCAGGCTGCCCAGTACATGCAAACTCCCCACAGAGAGGGACTGTGTCCTATTCCTTTCCACAGCCCCCTGCCTAGTAAATGGCTGGCACGCGTGTCTTCACAAACCATTTGGGAAAGAAAAGAGAAGAAAGAAAAAAAAAAGAAAGAAGGTGGGAATTGGATCTTCCTGCCCTACTGAACCTCTCACCTTTCAAATGAGGCATAATCCTATTATTATTTGTAAAGATATGCTCTTGACACTAGGGCGAGTAAACAACTTCTTTCTTCTTTCTTTTCTTTCTAATTTGTGAAGACATGGGGAAACAAGGGAAAAATGAACATGTATTGGGTGCCCACAGTGTACTAGGCACTCTGCTAGACAGTCACGTGAAGGATCTCTTTTACGAATAACCAACGAGATTAGGGAAAAGCTTCATTTTGCACCCTCAGAGTCACCAGCACTACCGTTAAGGTTGAATTGCCAGGTAAGGAAATGGGATGCCTCATACAGTAATGCACTTCCCATCAACGGTGTTCAGTAAGCAGAATCTGGGTAATATCTATGCGGAATCCCAGCATCTAATGGTCACTGGGCTCTATCACCTTATAGGCCCATCCAATCCTGGAATTCAGAGAGTCCAAGTTATTCCATTCTATAGCTGTATACCTTGATCGAGGTTTCTCATCATGTAAATACAAGCGCGTACAATATGTTATATCAGGAGATGTGGCACCACAATACCTAGTACCATACTTCAACATGCATATGCTGATGTAAGATTGCCAGAGACAAAATCTGGCTCTGTTGCTTATAAACCATACTGTGTGCCTCAGTTTCCTCATCTGTAAAATGAGAATCATAACGAGAATGAGAATCATATAGCTCACTCTAAAATCCATTTAAAGTGCTTAGAACAGCATCTGGCACATAGTAAGTGCTCAGTAAATGTTGGCTATTATTTATTCAGTTCAACCAGTTCTTACAGACTGCGCCACCCCAGGACCCCTGGGTGTCTGTTTTGGCCCACTCTTACACATTACACCAAAGCCAACTCCAACTAGAAAGATTGGGCTCAGCAGACAGAAGCCCTTGGGGACTGAGTTACTTTGATGGTGGTACCAGCAGCCCTGGCCAAACTGGCCCCCTTCCTGCTCCATGAATATACCCATCTGCCCTGGCTGAGCAACGTGCAGAAATGTTTATAGCGACCTCATTTGTTTTCCTTTCTGTGACTGCTGCCTTCCAAAGGCCAGGAACTGCTGAAATTAAACCAAGGTAGGGGCCAGGGGAGCAGACAGGGCCTGGGCCAAGGCCAGGAGTAATGAAGTGGAAAATGTTCACACCACAGGCAGCATTACAATGCACCTGTACAAATAGAATGAGACCTGCCCACCCCCTTCCTCCAGGGGCCCAACTGCCTTGTTGACTTCTCTTTATGGCTTCACTCTCTGCCTTGCCTGGTCAATGCTTAGGCCTACAGTGAAGATAAGAAACAGAGACATCTAGAATGGCTCGATTAGAGAAGGGATAGAATTGGAGGGAAGTAAGAAAAGAGATACCCTTAGCCCAAACATTTCGAGAGTTCTGGTGGGTTTTCTGAAGGCTGGGTTGTCTAAAACAGTGGAGAGAAACGTAGCACCATTAGTGTATCAACTATGTGCCGGGAGGTGGGCAGGGCACTTTCATATACCTGTACTCATTTCACTTGTCCAGGGCAGTTTTGCTCCATTTCACAGACAAGGACACTGAAACCCAAGGACACAAAGCTGGCAGGTGACCAAATTAAGATTTGAATCCAGGTATCATTAGGTTACTCAGAACCGGAATGTGGAGTGACTTTCTCAAAGCCATGCATCTATAGAGTGAACACCCAGAGGTTCTGGGCTCTTGCCATGGTGGACACCACAGCACGAGGCAACAGGAAGGAGCCTTAGAGACATCTAGGCCAGGCCGTCCTTGAACAACTTGAGGCAGTGGAGATGAGGAGCCTGGCTTCTCCCAGGTACATGCAGGGGGCCGTACTGCCACCATGATTGAAGACAGAGGGAGGATAAACAGTGACTACCTTTGACCAACGTCCTGTAGTTTCTGAAGCAGTGTGACTCTGGATGAGTCTCTTGATCTCATGGAAGCTCAGTTTCTCCATTTCTGCAATGAGAATTCTGAGCATTCAGTGAGATAGTGTCTCTAAAGCCCAAAGACCTGGTGCTTTTCACCTCTCTCAGGCTCAGCCTGCGGTCCCTTCACTCCCAACTCCCACGGTAAGTGAGCACAATGTCCGACCCAGAGTATGCGCCTCAGAAGGATCTGTTGTGTGAATGAACGACCAAATAGATGAATAATGTCTCTGTAAGTCCATCAGCACATTGTGGTTTTATCTTTCTCAGAACTATTATAACCCAGTTACTCCTAAGGCAGATTTTTCCCAAATCATATTCTGTGAAATGCTAGCAATCCGTGAGATAGCTGTTGTTCTGAATAATTAAAAAATAAAAAGTAGAAAATAAAACATAATTTTGGAATTGTTTTCTAAAATATAATTTAATACATATACAGTTGATCCTTGAGTAACGGTGGTTTCAAATGCACGGGTCCGCTTACACATGCATCTTCTGCCTGTGCCATCCCTGAGACAGCAAGACCAACCCCTCCTCTTCCTCCTCCTCCTCAGCCTTCTCAAGGTGAAGATGATGAGGATGAAGACCTTTATGATGATCCACTTCCACTTAATGAATGATTTTCCTAACATTTTTCTTACTTCTTTGTAAGAATACAGTATAACATATAACACACAAAATATGTGTTAATTGACTGTTATCGGTAAAGCCTCTGGTCAACTGTAGGCTATTAGTAGTTAAATTTGGAGGGAATCAAAAGTTATACATGGATTTTTGACTGAATGGAGGGCTGGATCCCCTAACCCCCATGTTGTTCGAGGGTCAACTGTACAAAAGAATTGTGGTGTGTGTGTATGTGTGTGTGTGTTCCTTATTATTACAGTATAGGATGCATGATGCGCTGGTTAAAAAAAAAAAAAAATGGACAAATGGCACACCTTAAATTAGAATGCCTGGTGTCCTTATGAGATATTCCTGATTCAGAAACCTGGAATATTCCATGATAGAATGATGCATGGGCAGCTCTAACCAACTCATGTATATTGCTTTTTGGATGATTGTCAGTCTATGTTATACATATATATATATTTCTCATAAGAGCATAATATAGCAATCGTGCTCATAATATATATCTGATATTAGTTAATGTTTTTTGTCCATTAAACATATAAATCAAAATGTGATCATTTCTTACAACGATTAAGTCATCAGAAAAACTTTTTATTTCTATCTATTTTAATCCAACTGTACATTATATTTGTAAGTTTCCTTTGGTATCCCATCAATATACTATTTTTCTTAGGTTTCTTGGATAAGTATGAGAAGTACCATCCTATGTAAGCATATCATTGACTTGCTCCTACTTCAACTTACTAGTTTCTTTGGGGAAATACACAGAGATTTGGAAATGGAGGGAAGAGTGGATGGGGTGTTACAGATAATAAAATGAGGTTCCACAAAAACTAAAATTTTTAAAGAAATGAAGCTCTTACAAATCCACTATTAACCAGGATGGTAAGGAAGCTATAAAACATAGATGGATAAACACAAATGAGCTTGTAAATGTCTTGGGTTAGATTTTAAAACAGAAACCAGTGGTTTGTTCATATAAAAGGCAGGCACAAAAAATGTCACAGAAAGTTTAAAATAATAAGGATGTAACATTATAAGTCAGACAATTTTAAAGATACAGCAGAAGTAGTTAACTATTAGACAAAGCAAATTTAAAAAGGGTGAAAGGTAACAATAATCACTTTATATTGATGAAATTTACAATCCCAAATGAAGACTTGTCAGTAATGAGCTCATTAAAATTTAAAAACTGCAAACAATTTTTAAAAATAGAAAAAAAATGAAGATTTCAGATATTTACCTAAGCTTTACTTAATTTATTCATTTTAATAAGAAAATGAAATGAATAATATTTTGACTAAAAATTTTTTTTAATGAACCCTGAATACCAGAGAAAGAGTGATAGTAAATAGAAAAAAACCTGTAAAAACTAAAATAAATTAATTTGAAAATAGAAATAGAGTATACAGTGACTTCCCATATAAATCCAAGGACTGTTTCTTTGGGGTGAAGATAAAATATGTTTACAAACCTGTGACAAATCTACTCATTAAAAGAGAATCAAATTAAAAATGTAGAAGGAATAATACATGTAGACAATATAAATGTCTAAAGAATGCTATATACAGCTATGCCCTGATATTTTTTAAAATGTTTTATTAATTTGGATAGTTTGTGAGAAAATATAGATTACAAAATTGGCTCAACAAGAAATATATACATAGCAATATATATAGCAATATATAATAAAATATGTAGAGATAATATAATATATATATCAACAACTAAGACACAATTCAAGAAAATTGTCTTCAAGATTCCCCTTTCCCTCAGCCTCACAACCTCCAGGCCTTATATGGTGAATTCTTTTGCCCTTTAAGGAAAGAGATTTCCATGCTGCTTAAAGTGTTCTACAACATAGAGAAATACGAAAAATTATCTCACTCATTTTATAAAGATATCATAAATCCTTATCTTTATATCTGACAGATAATACCAAAAAGATATCATAAATCCTTATCTTTATATCTGACAGATAATACCAAAAAAGGGTCTTTATAAGCTCAACTTCACATGTTAATACGTTTGTGAAAATTCTAAATAAAATGGCAGTGAATTGAATTCCACAGTATATGAGAAAGGATAATCCACCATGACTAAGTTGGGTTTATCCCAGGAATGCAACGATTCTAAAGATCATCTTTGATGACTAGAGAGGGAGATAAATGAAGTTGACTTGGACAACTAATAATGAATATCTACCCTTGACACATTTCAGAACATATCACAGGACCATGATTATTAAAATAATGTAATACCAATACCAGAAAACACAGGCAGATGAATGGAATACAATACGCATGAGAAATAGGCCCCATTTTCCATTCAAATAGAATGTATAATAATGAGGACATCACAAATCAATGGAGGGGAGGAGAGAAGAGAGGACGCATGGGTGAGGAAGGGAGGAGAACAACAGCTGTCTTACATATCTCAGGCTTCTCGGCTGAAAGAAGAGTCCTTTTCTCAGTTTAGGCCTTAAAGGGAGTGTCAGAGCAAACAGCATGAGGAGGGGATGTCTGCTCAAGAAATAGGAAAGCAGAGCGGCAGCCTCTAGAGAGTACGAGCAGGACCGAGTGCTTAATTTGCCAAAACCAGTGCAAAATGAAAACGTAAGACTCCTTGCTTGTCAAGATGGTGGCAGCACCGTGAGACAGACGTGGCCGTGTGACTGCACGAGTGGCACTGGCCTGGGTGCACGTTTCCCGTCACAGGAGACAGGACACTGTCAAGGGGCTTCAAGCTCAAGACTGATAAATAGACTAAACGCTTCATCCTAAGATCATCGATGGTAGTCGTTCCCCTCGTTCTCACATTTTCATCACAATTAAGATGTAGGACACAGACTCCCTCAGGCTGCCATATGGAGCCTTAACCTCCTTCTCCACTGAATTGGCTAGAACTGTGCCAGAATATAATGTGTGCACGTTATATGTCCCTGAAATATGAAACATGACTTCGCATTATATAACTTTACTGTTTCACAGCATTTCTGCACACATTGGCTTGTTTGACCGTGATAGAAAAGCATTATTTTCTCCATTTTACCCAGATAAGTTCTCATGTGCATGAGTGACACAGCTGATAAACTGGCCAGGTGGGGCTCAAACCCACATCCTCCAATCCTGTCATTCCGTTGTCTATTTATCCATCCTTCCATTCCTCTGAATGCCTACTCTGTACAAGGCCCACTGCTAGGCCCTAGGGACTCCTCAGCTCCTGGCCTTAGGAGTTCACAGTTCAGTGGGGAAGACTGCCAATACCCAAGTTCCACCACACCATAAGATAAGTAAAACAGTGGACATGCGTACAAAGGACAGTAGTAACACAGAATGCTGAACTCTATCCAAAGGGGCCAAGCGAGGCTTCACAAAGAAAGCAGGCGCTTAGTGGGCTTTGAAGGGTGAAATTGAGTGTTTCCCATTACACAGATGAATTGAACAGACACAAAAAAAGACATAAGCTCCCCTGAGTTCTCAAGGGAATTTGCTGGCTAAAAAGCTCCACGCCCAGTTGATTTAGTCCCACTAATGGGAACCTCATGCCACAGGGAACCATTTGTAGAGACCAATTTCCCTAGCAAGTGAGGGAGACCTGGGAGCCCAGGTTAGGAAGTGGCCAGGAGTTGAGAGCAGCCAGGAGCACACGCATAGTCCACACCCTAGAAGTTATTTCTATGCAATGGGCAGGTGTAACACATCTCATCTGGGCTCATAGTCCCCAGGGAGTCAGCAGCCAGGATCCTATCGATGATTCAGAGACAGCAGTCACACAGAGCACGTCCAGGGCTGTGCTGGGCTGCACCACTAACAGGCTTCAGGTCCAGGACCAGAACATACGTGGCTTGCCTTCTGTCCAGGGCTCTGTACACTTGCCCCAGGGGGAAATAAGACCCCTGCCTAACAGGGAAACAGGGCTCTGCATTCTTGGGTAATTCTCTTCAGCTTTGGGGTTCGGTTTACCTCCAGGGCAAACCTGACTGATAGTGTCTGCTGCCTGCCTTAATCCTAATAACCTACCTGAGATGTCACCTGGTGAACTCTAGTCCACAACAGACTTCTATCAAATAGTGGGCCAACAGGGAGCTCATTGCTGTAATGAGTTTACATCAGGTAGAACAGTGCTATGAAAGTAACAAAAGTGGCCACAATAGCATTTATTGTATTTTTAAAAGCAGTGTGGATGTGGAAATTGATGACTGTATTCTAGCTTTGGCTAGGCTACAAGTGGGTGCTGTGGGTGACTCAGCCTCAGTTTCCTTTTATGGCTAATGGGCCATACCTACCTCATAGAGTTGCTGTGAGAAGGAAACAACTTAATAGCCGTGAAAGTATTTTTTTATTAAATGCTACAGAAATGTTGGCTTTTATCACCATTAGCAATATTATTTCATTTTACTCAGAGGATAATTGTATGTTGTAGTCACAACCCCAAATCCTCATTTCTTATGTGGGGTCCACATTACTTCTATGAAACAAACAATCATATTAAGGTAGGATAAATTTAAAAGTGGATCACCCCAGGACAAGTAGACTGATAGGACCTCACTTGGGACCAGAAGCCACTGTATCATCACAGATGAAGCACATATACACATAGCCAAGCCTAAATTATGTTTCACAAAGGAAATCAGGAAATATCTTAAAACCTGGGGCAAGTTGGCAACATCCCCTGGTATAGGCTTGTCCCCTTGTTGCCTCCCAAGGAAATGGTACCTAATGGTGAGAAACAAGACATGCATGAAATACCATAATTTAAGACACAAATCATTAAGGCCATTAGGCTGACACATGTCAGGTGTTAGGGATATGAAGAGAAGACAAAGACCACCATTACCTGGAGAAAGGAACCAAAGAAAATTTCCTGACAGAGTAACTTTTGCATTGGGCATTGCAATGAGCACAGATTACCAGTTTAGTACAGTGGAAAGAGCATGGACTCTCAGTTCACCAACTGACCGGGTGTCAACCCTGGTCAGACATCAGCCTCTACCTTTAAGCCTAAGTTTACTCATCTGTAAGGTAGAATAAAGATGCCAACTGGGGAGAATATATCCCTAACAAGGGATATATTAGTAAACAAAACATTCGTTTCAACCGTAGACACAAAAACCTTTAGTTTCCATTCATATTTCTGCCCCTGGGTGAGTCGAAATTATGTTTCTTAATATTAAAGGTAATAATTCAACAAGAGGGTATTTATGAAACATTCTGTACGTGTCTAACAGAGTGCTGAGAGCAATTCTAGTATCATATAATTACATTATTTCTTAAATTCTGAAATGTCATTAATTTTAAGAAGCAGCACTGATTTAATAACTTTTAGGTTGAAGGCTGGGGAGATTATATCATATGTACATAGTGCTTATAAGATCCATATTGATTTCAGAAAAATTAAATTTTAAAAAGTATGTCTTTGAATTTGAGAACATATGGTCTCTACCCTCAAAAATAAGAAGTCCAGTTGGCAAGATAAAACTACATGGATGAAAAAGCCAAAAACAAAAACAAAAACAAAAACAAAAAACAAGCCAAGCAATACATGATTAAATATCGCAGACTAATTACTGGAGGTCTCAGTCAGTCTTTCCCTTTCTGCAGAGCACTTGAAGATCTGCAAACAGGTGATCTTACTCATATTCTTACAGCCCACAACTGTAGACCACGAGTTCAGACATTCTTGACCAGGTGTGAAGATTCCTGTAAACGTCCACCATTGGCAGGCGGCAGAACTGCAAGTGCACATTCAAGTCAAACCAGTTCCCTTTCAACACCATTTCCTACGCATCTGCTCTGTGCACACTGTTGTGCCGAGTGCTGCCCTGTTCATCCCTACCTTCCCCATTACCCCTGGTAGAGCACACAGCGCACAGTTGACATAACTGCTGTTTTCCAAACTGAGCTGACCTGACCCTATAATCCAAGTGTAGTCCAAATTCGTGTGCAAATAGAACCAGTCAATCATTGTAAGAATGGCCTGCATCAGTGCTTCTGAAAATGTCTATGGTAAAGGACTAGGGTTTTATTTTCAATCTGTGGCCAACTGATACTTTTGTATGAAAATCATACACATGGATGCCACGGTGATGTCAAATTGCTCTAAACGTTTTCAACATTTACTCTCAATTTCTGTACTTACCTAGGAAAAGACCCATGGCTGCTTGCAGACTGACACTGGTACACAGACCACACTTGGAATAGTGCAAGCCTAGATGATTCCAAAATCCTTGTTAACTGGAAATCTCAGAATGACTGGGAAAATCAATTGGCAAATTTTGTAAAAATTAAATAATAATGCTGTTGAGAATATTTATCATTTTTCCAGTGCTTCCTATGCGAAAGCCACCATTGATGGTTAGGATCTAGTCTAATGCTATCTTTGCATTGAGGGGGCTGCTGTGGAGTTGGGAGAGCAACCAGTGCACCCTTCAGTTCTTTTTGCCCATGGCCTGAATGGAGCAAGGGAAGGGATCATTAGCAGTAGAAAACAGGGGCTCTAGAAGTCAGGCAGCTCTGGGTGTAATCCCTGCACTTCTATTGACCATCTGTATGAATTAGGGCAAGCAACCTCCATCTCTTAGAGCCTCGATTTTGTTAAGTGGACTATTGTACCTCTATTATTGGTGACCGTGGTTTTAATTGTATGATGGATTGCTATGGTGTCTATGCAGTCAAATAAGGCAGTCAAGTGGTTTGTCCTGGGCTCCAGTGAGAAATACTATTAATAGCAGGGGGGAAAGTTCTGATGAGGCCCTCAGCGTAGCAAAAGGCCTCCAAGGTTCTCTAATGAAGAATGGCTGAAGGATGAGAAATGCATGGCCTGGAAGAGAACCAATTCAGAGGGACAACAGAGCTGCCTTCATTTCAAAAGAGCTGCTACACAGGAATGAGCACAGTCCTCCTCTGGGTGGTCCCAGAGGAGTCCACTCAGCCTTCTGTTAGTTGGTCATGTAAGGAAGGACAGTTTGAAAGGTGTCACTCAATCGATCTGAACTGCTAAAAATGACACAGTGAGTGCTAATAAGTGGCTCTAATATCCTTTTTATTTGTCTAGCCTAGCATAGTATATGAGACAGCCTCACACATCGCTTTGCCCACAACTCTGCGAGGTAAGCATTAGTATTAGTCCCCCAATTTACAGAGATGAAGCACATGCTCTGAGAAGTTCCTAGTTCAGCAGAGAACTTACATCAGGTAAAATTATAGACCTGGGCTCAAACCCGGTCCTCTGATTCCCAATCCCAAGCCCTTCCCACTGCCCTCACCCCAGCCTCCTCCCATCCCTTTCTGAGACTCAGTGTCCTTAATCTAGGTAACTATTGCCATCCTAACACTTAGGCTACTTGTGAAAGTCAGGGGTGGCAAAATATTTTAAAATGCCTTGAATAATTGGAATGATTTCTTTCCCTCCTTCTTTTCTTCCTTCCATCCTTCCCTCCTTCCTTCCCTCCTTCCTTCCTTCCTTCCTCCCTCCCTCTCTCTCTCCCTCACTTTCCTTCATCTTTCTTCCTTAAATGTTTACTGAACAGATTTAATGTTCCAGGCACTGTAACAACCAGCTGCGATGCCAAGACAAATAATACACAGCCTTCACCTTCAGAGAGCTGCCAGTCTGGCTAGGGGATACAGACCTGCTCAAGAGCAAATCACAAAGTGGGTCAACAGTGCAAAAATAGAAGTGCATATAACAGAGAGTGTATCAGTGTGCAGAATGGATAAGAGAGGAGAGGCTTGTAATTCACTGTTCTCTTCTTCCATGTGCCCGGATCCATTCTCAGCACTTTCCTGCCCTGCTTTGTGCCCCAGGAGGCTAACCCTTGCTTACTACATATTCTGGGCTCCCCTGAACTAGGTAGGCTCTGGGTTCAACTGATGGGAAGCACCAACAGGGGTAAGTGGGAGAGAGCATTGTGTGACTTCTCCCCTGCTCCCTCCCTGCTTCCATATGGCCTCTCTGGTACTCCTCTTTGGGCTGCCCTTCCTGCATGGTTCCAGTTCTCCCTGGGCTGCAATGTCTATTTCTCTCCCTTGTCCCTTCAGTCCTAGAGGTGATAACAGCTTCCAGCTGTTGCTGGTCTCTGGGTGCTCAACATCCTTTGCTCATTCCATTAACCCTGACCCCATCTCTCTATGTAGTCCCTTATTAATGTCTTTCCACTGGAACCACGTGAGGCGACCATCAGTCAGGGTCAAGGTTAGATGGAGGCCTGGAGAGAGGCAAGGTCATTGCAGTAATCTGAGAGAGGGACGTAGCGGTAGTGGGGTGAAGAAGAGGTGGCAGAGTGGAGAATCTTCACAAACAGGAAGCCACAGGTCTTGATTTCAGCTTTTGTGGGGTCTCCAGGAGAGAGAAGTTCCTGAGAGGTTTCTGACTTGGTGAGACACTCCCCAAAATGGAGAATTCAGGAGGAGAAGCAGGTTCCAGTGGACTGATGACATCGATTTTGATCCACTGAGTTTGAGGTGCCTGTGGGACATGAGGAGAAGATGTCAGGAGACAGGTGGATGAAAGGGTCTGGCCTAAAGATTTAGTCAAGGCACTGGCAGTACAGAGCTAATTGTTAAGGTCTATGGACAACAGAGAAATGTACTCAATTTGCCACAAGCTCATCCCATTGGTTCTGTGTTAATAATTATTGACGTAAAAATAAGTAGAGTTATAATGACCCAAGATCTCACAGAAGACTCTGTTCAGAAGCTGTTTGCCTTGTGCCTTGATTAATTTGCACCCTTATTAAAGATGTAGGGGTTTGTTTTTCAAATCCAAAATTTTCCCTGGCGTTCCATTTAGTCATTCCTATTTTTCACCATCAGATTGTTTGCTGGGGAAAAGAACAAAAACAGCAACAGATGTCTTTGTTTTGGGGTTTTGCAAAATTCCCTGGTTAAGATAACACTTTCAATTAAAGAAATTATATCATCCAAATACCATATGCCTATAAGCCTGCAATTGCAAAAATCACCTGCTTTCAGAAATTGTTTGAAGAGTTGCTCTAACCACCACTCAATAGCTTAGTTGGGCATCAAAATAGGTCCCTTCTCTCCCCTCCTCTGGATTCTTAAAGCTTCAGTTCAGAAAAACAGTTGAGAGGGGCTTCCTCCAATCTGTCTCAGAGCTCTGCAGACATGCACCCCCATTTCCTAAGGCCTCACACATGCACACACACACACACATACACGCACCGCTGCATGTTTGTCTCCTGTGTGCTATTCATTGTCCATCAGGGCCTGGCACATTTTAGGCACTGAGCAAATAGTTGTCAAATAAATTAATTCATTTTTTCTTCCCTTTCTTCTATAGCTCCACATTTTTTGAAAGATTTCTGTGCCGCACAGTTGCTAAGCATTGAGAGCATGAAGATAATTAAGCAGATTCCCTGTCCTCAGGACACCCACAGTCTAGAGGGGAGATGGCCAAGTAGAGGGAGAACTCTAATCCCAGGAAGAATACGAGCTTCTTAAGGGCAAGAACCTGCCCTCATTCCTTTTGTAGCTCCCTTTTTGCACAGCACCAGCTTCTTAATATTCAGTAAATATTTGTTGAATGAAATGTTTGTTGAGTGCAATATGCCCTGCCCAGATAAGCAAGCACCACGCCGCATAAACACAGGGAAAATGATGCTAGAATTCTGAGTGGGAGTGAGCAGGGAAGGATTCATTGAACAGGTGGGATGTGCCCTCAGACCTCAAAGGGGATGTGGGAAGGTGGGAGGGCAGGGCCTGCTGGGCTGGAGGAGGCACTGCCACCAAAACATAGAGGCATGACGGTGCTTAGGAAGAGGCTGAACCATGAGCAATCCAATTCGGCCGCCTCAGGTGACAGGAGGACAAGCGATCTGAGCCCCAGCAGAGAGAGTCTTCAAGGCCTGCTTTGAAGAGTCTGGGCTTTGTGAGACATTGGAGAACCACTGCAGACTGTGACAAATATAAAGTGGCATCTAGTCCAGCTCAAATTTACTATCGTAGACTCACCCCACTCTGTCTTGTGCTGTGAACACTGGGTAAAAGTCTGATCTTCCCTATTTGACTGTAAGCACTTGCAGAGTGGGAATCTGGATTCGACATTTATGGAATACTCTGCTAGATATTTTTTCTGCCCCCAGATCCACACTCTACACCTGTCCATCCAGCCCTGTGCCCCAGGAGGTCAACCTCATAAAAGACACCAGTGGGCTGCCTTGCCCCCAGCTCCCAGTGGGGTTTGTCTGATGGGAGCTGAGACTGAGAGGAGAGTGACATTGGGATATTTATTCTCCTGGCTCCTTTTCTATCAGGTTGTTGTGGGTTATCTGCGTTCCTCTACCAGAAGCCACAGCTTCTGAAAAGCCACAGCTATGTGGCTACCTCTGCCTGGTTCCATGACCGCTTCTTCCCCTCACTCTTTCAGGCCTGGGAATGGTAACAGCTCCCTTCCGTTGCCAGCCCTAGGATCCAGCACTACCCTTCATTGCTTTGTCTAACCCTGCCTGCTACTCTTTCAATAGTTATTCTTCTCAAATTACCCAGTTTGAGTGTTCTATGACTCTTAAACAAACACCTAGTATATGCCAAGCACAGTTTGAAGTGCTTTCTGTACATTTTTCATGTAATCCTCCCAAACAAAGTATCAGGTAAATATTAGTATTTCCATTTACAGGTTAAAAAGATACCCGGAGTTCAAAAATTTTAGATAACTGGTAAAGAGCATCTTCTACAACTTGGAATCTTCCCACTTAGAACAGTTCCTGACACATGCTAGCTCCTTGACTGAATGTATGAGTGAGTACAAGATTGTGCATGCTGACTCCTAATATGAGTGTTAGAGATCACAAAGGCTTTGGAAATTCAGTGGTAATAGGAGTGGCTATGAATTCAGAAAAAAAAAAAAACAAAACAGAATTAAAGCCTTAACTCTACTACTGACCAAGTTCTCCGAGCCTTAGTTCCTTATGTGGAAATTTGGATAACAATTCCTACTACATACGGTGGTTGTAAGAATTAAACAAGGTAATATTCACACAGTACCCGGGCTAGAACAGGAGCTTTATAAATGATGGGCTTCTTTTACACACGCTCTGATTAGCCCTCAGAGCATGTCACCCACATGGACAGATAGCCTCAATGAAGGACTCTTTTCTTCTCTTGCAAATGGTTGCTCTAAAACGTATATAGATACAAGCATAGATACAACTCCTCATTAGTTAAATTAAGTTGCCAGTGTGTGAAGCTTCCTGCTCAGACTGTTCCTGTTTCTTTCACTTGGCCATCTCAAAAGCTGCATGCTAGAGGCTGTGCAGGTGGAAAGAATGTGATAAGAGGGAAAAAGAAGGAAAAAGATATATTTGAAAGCTACCACATGCCAGGCACTTTCATACCTCCTATCTCATTTAGTTTTCACAAGAGCACACAAACATGGGCAGAATTCCTATTTTCACGGATGAGTTCAATACCTTGCTCAAGGTCATGCAACTAGTGAAGAGTGTAATCAGGATTTGAACTCAGGTCTTCTAGTTCCCGAGTCATATTCAGCTCTCCTAGTGCCTTAGGCTAGGACCTAAGCCACCTCCTGCAGCCCCCTAAGTGAAAGATAGCCCATCCTTCCCTTCGCTGGATCCGTGTGCATTTTCCTTTTTAAGCTCAAACTTCTTCAACTGGAAGCAGTCACTCATTCCAAGACACATGACAGTTACTCACTTAGGAGTGAGCCACAGGTCTTTCCTGGTTGGCTTTGCCAGCTCTTCTTTTAATTGTTTCTAGGGGGCGGGGTGCGGGAATGGGGGCAACTCCACATTAATGGAATTCCGACAGGAATACATGGTGACAAAGCAGGGAGAAAGCGCAAACAATAGGAGGAAATGTGGAAAGATTCCCTTTCATCTCCTAAAGGCGGTTTGAGCCTGCACATGTTCACTCCTGGGAATAGAATCCAAGGGCAAAAGGTCTCCAAGATGAGGAGCCCACATTTTGTGAGTGCATAGTTACTCTTCCTTCTGTTTTTGAAAAATATTTTTCTAACCAGGTCTCCGGAATCGAACATAAACACTGCCAGTGTTGTTTCATCTTTTGCAAACAGCATTCCACTCCTCAGCCTCTAACGCCCTGTTGAGAACTTGAGAGTCTAGATAAATGGGCCCATGCCTTTGAGATCTTGGCGGAAAGAGGTGCAACATGACAAAACACACAAGCTCTATTCTGATTCTCATTCTGTTTCCATCTTCAGAGTGACCCGGTGAGAGCAAGCCTGAGGGGAAAATAGGACGGAAACTCTGCTTTGAGCTTCGCTGGCCATGGTGCCTCAGCTGTGCTCAGAAAATGAGCCGATGTGAAGAAAGTGCATTTGGACAGAAAGCCCTGCTTTTGAATCCTGGCTCCTGCATGTATTAGCAAATGACTCAACCCATCTGATTCTCCGTTTCTTCGGCAGTGCAATGGAGACAATAATATCTACCCCTCAGAGCTGTCGTGAGGATTCAAAAAATACTCTGTCTGGTGGTTTGGTGTTCCCAGCTGGTCTCTTTTGGGCTTGGGCTGGCGATGGATGGCAGACGGGTGTGGCCACCCCACCCCCACCCCACAGTCCTTTCTGACTTCAGTGCGAGCACCTGAGGCAGCCGGCCACTGACCCCGGTCACCTCAAAGTGAGCCCTTGGGGTCCACAGCTTACTGAGAGGCTGAGGTTTAACAACACGAATCAGAAAATGTTCAACAATTCAATGTGTCCACTGCTCTCTTTTTCATGTTTACTTATTGTTTGGTCCTGGAAGAGAGAACTGCCCCAGGAAAGGCAGGTCAGAGCAGAAAGGGGAGAGGGGAGCCAGCCTGAGACAGAGGCCGGAGACCAGTCTTGCTACAGGGGCTGGTTGAGCCTATCTTATCAGAATATCCTTACAGAAGAATCATTGAACATCATAAGGACCAGAGGAATAGCAGCGTGGCAACCAGCAGGGAGTCAGGGCCCCACATAGCCCAGAAAAGAGCAAAAAGCAGTTTATTCTTTTATGTAACAAATATTTTTTGAGCATTGACTCCGTGCCAGATACCATGCTAGATAGATGTGGTATATAGACGTTGGAGATACATCTCTGAATGAGACTAAAAGGATCCCAGTTTCCCTAGTACTAATATTCGTGTTGGCCCAAAATCAACTATTAAATACTTAATAGTCGTATATCCTCAAGCATGCCATTGCACCTCATGGAGCCTCAGTTTCCTCACCTGTAAAATGAGAATAATGCCCACCACCAGGATTGGCATTGTAGGTGTTTCGGAGGGCTTATAATTCTTCGAGTATTTGTTAACATTTATTTAGAAGAGAGAGTTTCTTGGGTGAGAGAAGAGCTGACAAGGTGGGCCACAGCAGGTCCGCTATGGAGAGCTGTCTACAGTAAAATCTCTGGACCAGGGGTCCCTGAGTTGTGCAGTGTGCAACCTCGAAGCATGTGCGGTGCCCCAGGATGGCAGGATCCCACCATGTGCTCCCCTCGGCTCAGACAAGCCAAGTCCTGCAGTCACCCCAACCCACCCTACGCGTAAGACAGTTTAGGCCCCTGTGGGGCTCATTACAGCCCAGGCAGCTTATCTGACTCTTTCTTCCAGCCACATACAATGCTCTGTCTCAGAGAAGCTCTGAAAATACAAAATACAGCTCTTCTTTCCACTGATGCTTAATCGCCTTTGAAACCTGGTGAACTGGGTTACCGTTCAACTGGACAGACCATACTGTAATCTATCCAGCTCAGTTCACTGCCAGGGATTAAAGGGTTAAATGAAAAAGAGTATGTTATGCACCTGGCAGGCAGGACCCACTCATAATCTCCATCACCCTCAACCACAAGGTTGTTTGAGAAGTAAATGAGGTGAAGGAGAGGGGGCGGTACCCAGATAAAGCCCACTAGATCCCAGCCAGCATCATTATTGCCAAGTTTATCAGCGGCAGCAGCGACAAAAGCCTGAATAATCAGCAAATTAGATAGCTAAGGTTCTGAAACTGTAGAACAAACTGAGGAAAACAGAGGGTAAAGGATAACAAGAAACCCTTTACAGCTTGCGACACTCTGGACACAGGCAGGCCCTGCCACTCCGCTCCTACCCACAGAGTCAAGAGGAAACCATCCTCCCCCCGCCCCATTCTCCCCTACCTCCCCAGCCCCCATCCCAGCTTCCGCCACCAGCCAACTTATTTTCTGGGCCTCTTTAATTTGGAGGCTTTTAGGGCCATATCCTGCCATCAATTTGGGGGCTGACTTCAATGAACGTTCTGTGCAGGGCGGGAGAGGGGCAGGATGCAGCCTTCTCCTGGCGGGCCCTGATACAATAGGGTTTTCTACTGAGATCAATGGATTAATTGCAAAGGCTCCGTTTGAGGCCATAAGGAGATGCATTGTTTTCCCACAGTCGGCTGGCCGTCAGGGCCGGGCTTGCCAAACTTCATTTTTGAAAAGTCAGGGAAAACAATTTTGTAAAAAGGGGTTGGGGTGGAGGGGTCCAGGGGAGTAATTTTGTTCATCTCACTAAAGGTCAATAACAATTATAGTGAAAATTCAGAAGGCGTATTTGTTCTCTGACTGAGGCCCTGTCTGGAAAATTCCGTCCCGAAACAATTTGCTGTCTCTCCTCCAGCCCTCCCCTCCTCCACAAGGCTCTCTCTCCCCGTCAAAGCCCCAGCCCAACCCCGACTACTCCACTACTCCATCCCCCGGCTCCCGCCGCCCCCCCATCAGAAGCTCTCTCCCCTGGAAACAGCCTCCAGCGTTGAGAAGGAGAAGCAACCCAGGGAATTCTCTTCCTTACTTTTGGGAAGCTGAGACGGGCACAGTGGCATCATTCCTTTCTCCCTGGAGTTGTGGGAATATTTACCAGGCAGTGGAAATGGCACTGGCATAGGGGAATTTAAGTGCTCGTTCTAACAATTAATAGCTGATACTTGGGAAAATCCTACTCTCTGAACATCCAGTGTCATCTGTAAAACGGGAATAGTAATTCGGACCTCATGGGATTACTGTGAAGAGGAACTGGGAAGAGTGATGTGCAGTCTCAACCATAGCAGATACAGCTTAAACACAAGGCTAAACACAGCCTGCAACGAGAGATTCCGATAATGGCGTTGCTCCACGTGGAATGCAATTGTGGCACACCACGTGCACGCCATCGCAAAGTCCTCCGTTTTCTGTGCCACCCCCCCCCCACAGCCTATTTCTCCCTCCTCCCCACTCTCTCTCTTTTCTGTGCATAACCTGTCCTTTCTCTGCCCTGGCTACAGTTTTAATCTGGACTCTTGACTCTGCAATGCACGCCCTACCCATCCTAAGATTAAGTGTAACTGTCAACTTCTCCAAAAAGTTTGATGCTGTCAGCTACAGTGTGATCAATTTCTCTTCTTCACACTTAGTACAGTGCTCCCATCGTGGCTTCAGAAGTCTGTATTCTGCTTAGCTGTAGTTCTCTCAGTCATTCACTGATTTATTAAATACATAGAACTGTAGTCAAGAGCCCAGCTCTGGGGTCAAGACTGTCTGAATTTGAAAGTCAGCTTCCCTGCTTGCTAGCTGTGGGATCGTGGTGTTCCTGTGCCTCAGTTTCCTCATCTGTTAAGTGGGAATAATAATTGTAACTGCCTCAGAGATTTATTGTAAGGCTAAATGAGATCATATATATAAAACATCCTCCAAAGAATTCTTGGTACATGGTAAGCACTCAATAAATACTGGATAGTATTGTTATTAAATACCTAGTTTGTTTCAGGGCCTAGGGATACCATGAATAAGACGTGCTTTCCTTCAACAAATATTTCTTAAGTGTGCCCTCTACATGCCAGGGATTTCTACTACTTCCAGGGAGAAGGAGAAAGGAGTGGAGACAGACAATAAAACAGTACACAGGAAAAATATCAACCTGTGAAAAGTGCTATGTTGCCAATCACACCAGACTGAAGGGATGGAGTGAAAGCGAAGGCTTGCTTCAGACAGGAGGCTAGGGAAAGCCTCTTTGAGGAGGTGGCACTCAGGCTGCTGTGGGGCCATGCCCCAGAGGGGCCATCAGTGATAGGGACACACTGGGCACCCTAACTTGATTTAGCACCCCAGAGGAAAGAGGACTTCTCTATCCCTGTCCCTCCCTGCACCTAGCTAAGTAATCAGCACCCCACAGATACTCAATGAATGGGGAAACCAAATTCGAACTTTCAGCTCTCACTTCCCGTAGAGGTGAGCAAGGGCTCCTGCGAGAAAGAGGTTTCGGTGCTGGTTAGGGATGTGTGGGGGTCATGACGTGCAGAGAATATGGACTAGACAGCAAACACCCGTGTGTTCCCTGGAGGGAGCTGAAAGGTATGAGCACCACGGCGTTGGGGACAGGCAAAGTTGGATTTGCATCCCAGCTATACCACTCTCTGGCCTCTGAGCCTCACTTTCCTTTCCTATAAAATGGACCCAACGACACCTCTTCCTGGGTGTTATAAAAACCACATAAGACAATGTAGTAAAGTGATTGCACAAGGTAGGAATTCCGTAAAAATTAACTCCCCTCCCACCACATGAGAGGGCCCTGAGGCTGAGAACTGCATTTCTGGACTCATCAGTATATTAAAATTCTACAGGAATAAGTGAGATATTCCAGTGACCACTTGCTCATCTCCCAGTCAAATGCCATAAAAAGTTTTTCATAATAAAATAGTATAAAAAGGAAAGATGCTTTTTTAAAAACAATCTTTTTCTTTGCCCTCAAAAAAAAATGGTTTCCAGAACATCAAATGCTCCTCAAAGAATCAACAATATTTTTTGATGATGGAAGTATGAGTAATTAAACATATGGATTACATTTCCTTAAATTATGCAGCACCTAAAAACCGGAAGGGAAGAGAGGGTGCTGGTAAAAATGTTTTTCCTATTTTATTAAAACCTCAAGGTCTGAGGAATACTTTTATGACTATTAGACACACACACGCACACACACTTTTTCTTGTCCAACTACCAAGGAAACAAAATGAACACATGAGCATTTTTTTTCTGCTCAAAGCTTTCTCTTTACTCTGGACAGCTCTAATTCCTTGGCACCAGCCTTGTTCATAGAAATTGGGGGACCACAAGTCAGCTTGGCTCCCAAGCCCTACTAACTTACCAGTTGTGTGACCTTGAACAAGCTGCTTAAGTTCTCTGAGCTTGGGTTTCCTCTGTTGTAAAGAGGAATCATAGTCCAGACTTCACAGATGGCAGCAAGGATCTAATGGGATGAGACATGTGAACATACCTTGGAAACTACAGTGTCAGGTGCACGTGAGGGATGGAAGTGGCTGCAGGAAGCTATCCCCACACCAACAGGGATATTGGCAGTAGTCAAAGAGCCCAGCTGCCCACCTTCAACTTCTGCTCTGCCCATTAT
Source organism: Propithecus coquereli (assembly GCF_000956105.1). Lineage (NCBI taxonomy): Eukaryota > Metazoa > Chordata > Mammalia > Primates > Indriidae > Propithecus > Propithecus coquereli. The sequence continues at coordinate 9,706,173 of NW_012138302.1, forward strand.
AAGCTGTGTGTTCCTGGGTGATAACTAAGCCACTCTGTGCCCGTTTACTTATTTGCAAATTGGGATGTTGCTGATAATAATGGTATCCTAAGTAAATATTTACTTAGGATAGTGTCAGTGTTTGTTTTGAAGGAGAGAACATGAAAGGAAAGAAGGAAGGGAGGAAGGAAGGAAGGAAGGGAGGGAGGAAGGGAGAGAGGGAAAGGAATAAAAGAAAGAAGGAGGAAGGGAGGGAAGAATCATCCCACCAGAGATCACCTGTGCTAGAAATTCACCATTTAGTCCTTGGTGTTACGTATTATCTTTTCCAAAAGTCCTTTCTGAAAATGTACTCTTAAAGGACATGGCACCATAACCCACAGTCAGTGTGTATTTATTGAGCAAGTACTGTATGCAAGGCAGCGTGCCCTGTCATTCAATCCTTTGGAAATTTCCCAACTCCTTGCAGGGTGGGGGTGGGGCAAGTGACAAACGGAATGGAGAGGAAAAGGGGAGACAAAGGGAGAGAAAGAGGCAGACAGAAGAGCTGCTCCCCCTACTGCGGCGTTGGCATTAGACAGACGCGGGTCCATATGTCGGCTCTGCCAGCTACTGCCTTCGTGACCTTGGACGGGCATTCGCCACCTCCAGTTTTATCTTAGAAAAATCGGGACGATGACAATAAGCTTCTTGTGTGGATAAAATGTGACTTTCCTTTTCCCAAACTGCTCATTTCTGTCACATGCCTCCCGTGTCTTCTGTGCACTGGGTGGAAAGGAATTGCTAAAGGCAGCAGCGAGGGAATTAGAGTCAGAACTCTTCGTAAGAGGAAATCAGTTTGCCACTTTCTCTGTTCAATAAGAAGGCAATTTTTGTGGAAACCGTGCTCTGCTAGCTCACACGAAAGCATTTCCTCCCCGTGACATCTCCGATTAATTTCAGCCAACAGTAACCAAGTGACTAACTCTTCCTCCAGCGGCAAAGAGCCAGACCTGGCATTTGACTTCTCCCCAGCCTCCAAGCACAGAGATGATTCTTGCCGGATACTGGTCCTGGGAGGAAATGGGAGAGAAATTTGGCTTTGGCTTTAGCAATTCAACCAATAAAGGAGGCAGGGAAAAAGCTAAGTGAGAAAGGGAGACTACAAAGCCCTCTTCCTGGATTCTGGCAGATGCCAAAGGAAGAATCAGTGAGTGAGTAATTCTGCAGCCTGGAGCCCAAAGGCTGCAGCCAGAGGTCTGTGCCAAGAAGGCGGCGGGCGCTAGTGAGGTGGGCGGCTCCTGAGCCAGCCTTGGCCGGATGGGGGACAGCTCAGTGTGAGTCAGGGGCGGGTCTCTGCTCCAAAGGCCTCCTACAGGCCACATCCATTCGGATGGGCCTCCCACGAAGGGAGCTTGTCCTTGCAGAGACTCAGGTGGCCTTTATTGGGGTAGTGTGTCATCCGTGGGCATTGCACGGAGACGATAGAAAAGTTCTGCAGTCCAAGCACAAGGATGCTCAAAAACAGAACACAGTCAAGGATGCAGGTACTTGGTCTGTGCCCAGGGTTGTGGGCCGCCTAACTCTTACGCTGAAAATGACAACAGCTATCATTTATTGAGAGTTCGCCAGGTCCCATCACTGTGCTCAGTATAAGCCAGTTCCAAAGCCCTCATGTGCAACTACTAAGCATTATGATCTCCGAAGAGTACAATAAAGCCAAGAGAGTATCAGGTAAGCCATTTCCTCTCTCATTACCTCAGTTTCCCCATTGCAAACCACCTGCATTATGGGTTATTTTGAGAACTGCTGCTCAGTAACTTAAACCCAGACTTCTGAGTCAGAAAGCTGAATCCCAGCTCTGCCTCTGATTTGCTGTGTGACCTGGGGATAGTTTCTTAGCCTCTCTGAGTTTCAGTTTCCTTATCTATTATGTGGATCATAAGAGAACCAACCTTAAAGGGTTATGACAAAGATAAAATGAGATAATATATGAAACTGCTTCCTAATTTGTAAACCAGAGAAAATAACATACATCTTTCTCATTGTCGTGAAGAGTAAATAACATTAAAAATGACCCAATTAAGTATTGCACACTCAGTCGGCTCTCAATGAATCATGGCTATTAGTATTACTATTATTTTCCTTAAATAAGTCATTATATGGAAAGTTATTGGTAAAATTTTTGATTTAAAAATATAGTTTATTATACTAAACGGGGCTTTAAATGTGGCGATTGATATTTTTATTATAACAACCATTTTGCTCATATACCAGAATCTCAGGATGGGGTAAGAGGGCAATAAACTCCCTTGATCCCTCTGAGTTCTTTTTCATGAGAAGGTTATTACATCGGGGTTTTCAGCCTCAGACCCATGGACTCAAAGGGTCTGGGAAGAGGTAGAGGCAGTGAGAGAGGGGTGCCTAGAGGTATTTTCAACATTCCAAAAGGTATGCGAAATCGTATATCTGTCTATAACACGACCCCTGCAAACTTCCCGGAAGACCCAGTTTCTTTGCTTTAGGCTGAGATCGCAGTGGTAGGGGTTTGGTATGGCACCACTAGTTGACTACTGTTCACCAAAATCTCCACCTGGCTGAGGTGTGGGTGGTGGACCACCTCCATCAGCACCGTGAAGCTCTGGAACCAGAATCCCTGGTTCCCCACTGACCAGCTGTGTAAACTTAAGCAAGATTTGTAACCTCTCTGTGCTGCAGTCTCTTCATATGACAATACTGGATAACAATATTATGCAACCCTCCCCCAGGGCTATTACACGGAATCATATATGTAAAGCACTCAGGACAGTGCCTGGTCCACAGCAATCACTCCATTCTGTGAGCTCAGCTGCCATTGTCATTGTCATTGATACCAGATTTCAGGAAACACCTTCCCAGACTCAAACAGGGCTAGTCAAAGGTGACAATTAGAAGCATGTTCAGAGTGAGTTTCCGTGATAAGGAAGAAGAGAACTCACACTTATTGATGTACACGAGGCACTGGACTACATGGGACTGATGCTGTCCTATTGGATTTTGTCCACCATGATGTGAGGTGGGTATCCCACAAAGATGGAACTGAGGCTTGGAGGGGTCCCCAAGTCACAAAACTAGAAAGTGGAAGAACCAAGATTCTAGGGCAGTTCTTCTGACCCCACAACACAAATTCCTTGAAGTATACTGTGCGGATACCAGGAGAAAATTAAGGAGGGTACTTCTTAGACAACAGGTGAAAGTTCTTAGCCTAGGGTTGCCAATGCTTGGTGGAATGGACCATTCTTCTCCTCTCCTGATGTTGGCAACACTGAAAATGGCTTCTGAGCCCTCTTGGGAGAGAGAAAGGAGGCACTATATTCTCCCTCCTCTGGTGGGCTCCAGCTTTTCCTGTGATCCATGGAATCCACACCCATATCTATAGTAGCAACAGATTCAAACAGCTCTGAGAGGCCTTGGGTAAAAATCATACTCCCTATCTTGGAAGTGGCAGAGGAGCAATTTCTGTTTCCCAATCCACTGTAACTGGATGCTTAATTAAGGCATTCAACCTAAGGCTTGAGAAGGTAGCAAAGAATGGCTGACACTCACTCACTCACTTGCTCGTTCGCTTCTCAACGCACTGAGCCTTCTCTGTCCCAGGTTCTATGCTGGTGTTAGGAACACAGAACCACTGGCATAAAGAGCACTCCATCTATCAGGGACACACCAAAGACACAGAAGTTAGCACTGCCACTTTCACGGAGGTAACCACAGGTCACTGAGCTCACAGGTATCTGATCCATCCCAGGGCAGCGGTGAGGAGGCCCCTGAGAAGAGGTGGTGTCTTACAAGACCACAGGGCTTGCTGAGCAGAGAAGAAAAGGAGGAACTGCATCCCCTCGGTAGAGGGGACAGCATGTGGAAGGGTACGATGGCTTGAGGGATCTAAGTGAAGTTTTGTCTGGCTGGAGCACATAGTGAGATTTGCAGAGGGCTGAGCAATGAGGCAGCAGTCAGACGAAGAAAGACCTCAGAAATGCCCCATTCATAAGCTGGGATTTTAGCCTTGGAGCTATTGAGAACAATGATATGGTTTGGGTGTTTGGCCCCTCCAAATCTCATGTTGAAATTTGACCCCCAGTGTTGAATGTGGGGCCTGGTGTGAGGTGTTTTGGTCACGGGGGTGCATCCCTCATGAATAGCTTGGTGCCCTTCCAAGTGGGCTTCTTGCTTTCTTAGTTTATGGAGAGCTGGTTGTTTAAAAGAGCCTGGCAGCACCTCCTTCCTCTCTTGCTCCCTCTCTTGCCATGTGACACATCTGCTGCCTCTTCACCTTCCACTTTGATTAGAAGTTCCCTAAAGCCCTCACCAGAAGCAGATGCTGGCACCATGCTTGTATAGTCTGCAGAACCATGAGCCAAATAAACCTCTTCTCTTTATAAATTACCCAGCTTCAGGTATTTTCTTTATAGCAACGCAAATGGACTCACACAAACCTTAAGCAAGGGAATGGCATGATCGTATTCCGCAAGTTTCATTCATGTCATTTCCTGGTTTGACCCCCAGTGTGTTTAATCAATAATATTCATGAAGGTCCCTGCCATCCAAGAGCTTTCATTTATCCCAAGAAATCTGATGACGATAATTATTAAAATATAGTAATAAAAACCTCACGTTACAATTACATTGAAATTTCCTCTTTACTTAACTGTGAAGTCCTTGAAGACCAACAGGATTTTGTTTACCAGTGTTTTCTCAGCACCAACCCAGCAAATGCCAAAGACACAGCAACTTTTCCTCGATAAACGTGTGGTGAGTAAATGAATGAATGAATGAGTTTGTTTCCACTGTTTGGTTTGACAAGCACTTCCACACTCGTTTAAATCTCTTGAAACTCCCTGCCCCTGCCCCATTTTACAGATAGAAAAACTTAAGCCAGAGAAGAAAGAGACTTTCCGTGGTGGTGCAGGGACAACAGAAGACAACATGTGTGACAAGTGCCATGAAAGGTCCCCCTAATTACTTTAGAATTCAGAGGAGATAGCACTCGTTGCTAGCTGGAATGGCCAGGGGAGGCAGTCTTGAACTTAGCCTTGAAGACCTGGCGTGCACTCTTGGCCCCTGACCCCACTCAGCATCCCTTGAGTCTGCCCTCTGTGTCAGCGGGTTCCCCGTCCACAGATTCCACAACCGCAGCTCAAAAATATTCAGAAAAAAGTAATAAATAAATGACAGTATTTTCAATTTCTATTAAAAATAATAAAAATAACAATACAACAATAAAAAATAATACAAAAACTTTTAAATACAGTATAACTATATAGCGTTTACATTGTATTAGGTATTATAAGTAATCTAGAGATGATTTAAAGTATACAGGAAGATGTGTGTAGGTTATATGCAAATGCTACACCATTTTATATCGGGGACTGGAGCATCCTCAGAAGTGGTATCCACAGGGGTCTTGGAACTAATCCCCCATGGATACCGAGGGACAACTGTAATTGGGATCATTTATTGAGCACTTACTATGTCAGACACTGTGCTGAGTGCTTCACATGTATTATCTCATAGTTGTCACATGAAAATTAGAGTAGTCAATACCAGGTCTATTTAATGGATGAGGAAACAGATTTGAGATATTACAAAATTTGACTAGTTTTGCATAACTAGCAAGCAAAGAGCTGAGATTGAAACTCAGGTCTGTTATACCTCAAAATATTTTTCTCACAGCAGCAGGGCCATGACTGAGAACCTGCATTTCAAGGAATCATCTGTGAGCACAGAAATATGGAAAAAATAAATATGAATATACTTTCTACGACCATTCCACTCCTACTCCATGGGGTTGGCATAAACTACCCAAAGAGCTGGTAGAGGGGGACAGTCTGCATTGGCTACAGATGCATTAAATAATGAACAGAGCACTGGACTGGAGTCTGGGTATCTTGGCAATAAAGTCACAATATTCCTTGTACGTTGTGGAACTTGGTAAACCAATTAACCTCTCTGGGCTTCGACATTCTTGTTATATGTAAAAGGGACCAGAATTGATAAAACCTGAGTTTCCAATGACTCACCTTTTTGTTGTTGTTGTTGTTTTACTCTAATTGAGACTTTTCTAGAAGATCTTGCTTATATATTATTTTACAAGACTTGCCTACCTCACATTTTTGCAGTCTCATAGTTCTCTCCAAGGGAATCTTAAGTGGTTGCTAATTGATGACCAATGCTATGTTAAAAATCAAAGAGGAGAGAAATTTGTTTTCTACCCTGCCACAAAAATAAAAATAATAATGATCAAAATCCTGCTCCTTTGTTAGGAGGGTTAGAAACCTGACTTGAGAACAATCTTTCTACCCAGTCACCTGGATGTCCACGGGCTGCAGGGACATGAGGACATTTCTCCTATGAAGGGATCAGCCCCATCGCATAGTAGTTAAAGGGGACTCTCCCTGGGCCTCAGCTTCCTCCACTGTAAAATGGGGATTTTCACAATGCTTGCTCTGCCTACTTCATAACACTGTTTTGTGGATAACAACAGATAATGCATGAAGAAGGCACTGGACAAATACAAAAGGGACGAAAATGGTTATGGTGATTCCAGTAGTCAGGGTTCTCCAGAGAGATAGAACCAATAGGACGCATAGATTCATTATAAGGAATGGGCTCATACGATTGTGGAGGCGGCCAAGTCCCAAGATCTGCAAGATGAGTGGGCAAGCTGAAAACCCAGGAGAGCCAATGGTTTAGTTCCAGTTTAAGTCCAAAGGCCCGACAATCGGGAGAGCTGATGGTTTAGTTCTAATTCAAAGGTTGGCAGGCCTGACCCAGGAAGATCCATTGCTCCATTTTGGATCCCAAGGCAGGAAAAAAGCCGAAGTCCCAGTTCAAAGCCCATCAAGCAGGAAGAATTCTCTCTTCCTCAGGAAAGGGTCAGCCTTTTACTATTCAAGCCTTCAGCTGATTGGATGAGGCCCACCCACATTAGGAAAGGCAATTTGCTTTACTCAGTCTACCAATTTGAATGTTAATTTCACCCCAAAACACCCTCATAGAAACACTCAGAATAATGTTTAACTAAATATCTGGGCACCTCATGGCTCAGTCAAGTTAACACATAAAATTAACCATCACAATGATGAAAATGTAAGCTCAAAGAAGGAACCAAATTTTTATCTATTTTGTTCTCAGCAGTGTCCCCAATGCCTAGGAAAAAAAAAGCCTAGCACAGAGGGGGAGCTCAAAACATAATGAATGAACGAATGAAGAGGAAGAAAATTTGAAGCCAATGGAGGAAGAAATCCTATACACAACCGTTTTCCAATGATATTTTTATCATTTACCCAATCAAGAATTCCATATTTAACTCTCTGGCAATTGAATCCTCATATTAACTTTATGAGTTAGTCATTATTAGTCTCATGTTCCCAGATAAAGAATCTGAAGTTCAGGGAAGTGATGTACTCAACAGCTGTGTTACCTCTATCCCACAACTTGGTGGCTTTATCTTCCTATCTCGCCACTCTGCCCAGTGTACAATGATGTAACTGTTTATTTCATTTTATTCTTGCCCCCCTACTGCAGGCTGAATGGGGTCCCCCAAGAGATATGTCCACCTGGATCCTGTGAATGTCACCCTATTTGGAAAAGAGTCTTTGTAGACACAGTTAAGGATCCTGAAGTGAGACCATCCAGGATCGGGGTGGGTCCTGAATCCGGTGACAAACGTGCTTGTAAGAAAAGAGAAGAGGAGAAGACACACAGAGCAGGTGACGTGAAGACAGAGGTAGAGACTGGAGTGATAGATCTACACGGCAAAGAATGCCAAAATGTGCTGGGAGCCACCAGAAGCCAGGAGAGAAGCACGGAGCAGATTCTCGCTCAGAGCCTCCAGAAGGAACCAACCACACCTTCCCCTTGACGTTGGACTTCTGGCCTCCAAAACCGCGAGACAAACACGTCTCTGGTTTTAGGCCACCCAGTTTACGGCATTTTGTTATGACAGTCACAGGAAAATAATGTGCCCCCCTCCACCCCACTCTCCAATTAGATTGTAAGGGCCACGAGGGCAGTAATAAATTCTATTTTGTTCACTATGTTACATATAGTGTCTAGAAGTGCCAGGATTGAAGTAGGAGCTTGGCAAATATTTTCTGAAAAAATAAAAGCATGACTAACTAGATTTGAGATGCTTGCAGCCAGAAAAGGCTCCTGAGTGTATGCAAGGACCCCTGGGTTCTTTGTTTCTCAACAAGACATATTCCCTGGGACTAGCATCACAACTACCTGCAAAGCCCATTGTGTTTCTGGAAGCTTCGCCCAGTGAGGAGTGAGTGTGTGAGGGTGTCCATCTCCCACTTTATAAAATGGGCATGGGGCCCCCTCCCCAGGGGCCTTTGGGGGCTGGCACCTTCTTTACCCACCAACAGCGGTCAGTGGAATATGGAACAGGGGTCAGTGGGGTGCCGTGCCCTGCTCGAGGGGAAAAGGCTCTTCCCAGAATGCAAGGCCCCATTCCACTTGGCCCTCAGCCCCACTTCTGCACCCTGCTCCTCCTGCTCCTCCTCCTTTCCCTTCTTCTTCCTGTTTCTCCAGACGCCACATCAAGGTTCCCTTTGCTGTGCTGCTTACTGGATCCCTCTCCTAAAGTAAAATGAGTTAGGGGTAGCGCAGACACACTGACAGGGTGGGCTGCTAGGGGTGCCAGGTGGACGCGGCTGCCCCAAGGCCAGGGACTCAGGGGCTTGGGCTCTACTGTGGTCCACTCCTGCTGCATTCCCACGGTGTGCGCTGGGCAGAGTCCTGACCCTCTCCAAGCTGATCACTAAGACCCTCCTCATCCATTTAACCAGTGTTTATGCAGGACCTTCCCTGGCCTGAGCACTTCCTGTGTGTCAGCCACTCTCAGGAAGGAGTCAAAATCCCAGAAGAAAACAGATACATGTACATTTTCTAAGCAGCAAAACTGGGTTGAAATCCTTGGCAATACCACTTATGTGACAAGTTACTTCTTTAAGCATCAGTTTCCTCAACAAATTGTGGTAATAAGAGGACACAATAAGAGGATGTCCTAAGGCATCTAGGATAGTGTATAATACGTTAAGAGGTACTCACCCTGTCACTTTACCCTCCTTGTACTTTTTACTCTATCTCCCAAAAGAGATAATAGATCTTTGCATTCATTCATGCAATTCACTAGATATATTAAAGTGCCTAACATGGTGCTGGGACCAGTAAGTGCTTAATTAATGGCAGTTACTATTTTTCATTCACTGAGCAGTTATTGCATCAGTGATCATTTGTGTTCTGAGAATCAAAGAACTCTAAGAACATATAAGCTCTAAAAACTTCAAGAACGTATAGCCCACCCCTCATTCTTCAAATGAAGAAACTGTAGTTCAGAGAAGGCAAGGGATTTGCCTGAGGCCACACAGCTAGTAAGCTCAGAGTTTGGATTCCACTCTCAGCCTGCTGTTCGTTCACCTGATGACTCAAGACTCAGGCAGTGGTAAAAACAGCCATTCAACCAACATCCTTTGGTACCTACAGTACCCAGGGCAATGCCAGCCACTCTGGAGGCCCTAAAGACCCTCAGGGACCCACTAGAAAAGTGGGCAGATGGAAGAAATTATGACACGGGCATTTAGGAAGCGGGTCCTTTCCAAACTAAATGCACTCTTGCTGCTGCACTCTAACACTCATATCCTAAAAATTGTTATTTAACGTGCTCTCCACATCCTAACATGACTCACTCTTTGAAATGGAAATCTCAGCGGTTTGGGTGGCATTTCCCAACGCCCAGTGACAGGACGATGCTTGCTGGCAGTGCCATGGGCAGCCTTGACCTTGGGCTGGAGCCTCAGCCTCCCAGGCTGCCCGGCAGGCTGCAAAGGCTTCAGAGATGAGACCTCGGCCTGGGGAGCCTTGACCTTATCGGCAGATGGATCTGTTTCTGATGTGGTGTGGCAAATTTCTAAATCTTAGCTGTGGGATGGCATTTGCTCCTTGCAGAAAAAGAGCACGGAGCCCAGGAGGTTTCGATTGATTCCAAAGTAGAACCAGCTGTTGGAATCTTGCAGCGCTGATTAGGGAAGTTCACTTCCAGGTTGCAGTTTCCAGTTGATGGAGCCCTCTCTGGCCCCTCACCCTGACTCAGGGCCGTCAAAGAAGCCCCCAAAAATCGAAATTGCCACATCCATTCATCCAGAGCTGGAAGCCAGGCAAAATCAGGAAGAGGGTCCAGAGACAATAGCTTCCATGTCCTGAGTACCTACTTACTATGTGCCTGACATTGCATTAGATGCTTTATAATATTATTTCCAGTTCTTACAATCCTATTGTAACACTGGCATTCCTAGATGTACAATTGAGGAAAAAAGAGATGCAGAGAATAATAACTATTATTATCATCATTTTTCTATCTAACAGTCACTGAGTGCTTACCATGTATACATTCCTTAAGCATATTAAATATCATCTCCCAATTTTATCGTCACATCAACCCTATGATCATTGCCTTCATTTTATAGAAACTGAAGCTTAAGAAAGTTAAGAAACTTCTCCATGTCTCCCAGCTTGGGGGTCCCAGCAAATAGCTATTAGCACCTGAGCTGGGATAAAAATCCAGGTCTTCCTGACTACAAAATTAGTATTAATAATAATAATAACAACCACGTACGACCTATTGTGTTAAGATTTCTTTTAAATACATGTTACCTCATTGAATTCTTATGACAATCTCACACTGTGCATCATATTTTCCCACTTTTACAAATGAAGAAAGTTAGGCTCAGTAATTAAGAGAAGCAGAATTCAAAGGCAGGTTCATCTGTTCGTGGAAAGCTAGTTTTTAACCACTCTGCTCTCTGCCTCCCCAAGTATCATGAGTGCTCACATCACTTGGTTTGAGTTCCCAAATTTTCCATTCTTTGGTATAATTTCATCCTATTAAGGAAAACTGGGAACTAGCCTCAAACTCAGCTCCAGGTTTCATGGTGACTCTCTGTCATTCTTTCCAATATCAACCTTCAAGAGCCACTGTAAAAATGTATTTGCAATTTGAAACTTGCCATGTAAGCTATAAACAGACCATTAGCTGAAACTAGTGTTGATTTTGTAGACTATTAAGGATGAAATGAGTTTGATATTTACTAAGTTAAAGGAACATGAAGTTTATGGTTTTTAAATTGCTTTGAGAAGGCTTACTAGAATTTTCCCTTATATAAAGTCAGAATGAATAGTACCTTTGACAATGTATACATTCTTAAATAGAGGTCCACTTGGCCTGACATAAATCCTTCAAATCAAGATGAAATTGACACATCTAAAAGGGAATGTAGTTACTAATTGCATTACATTCCCTTTTTTTTTTAAGGAAAAAAAAAAAAAGGTCTCGATATGTTGCCCAGGCTGGACCTGAACTCCTGCACTCAAGCAATCCCTTGTCTTAGCCTCCCCAGGAGCTGGGATGACTGGTGCATGCCACCATACCCAACGTATTGGCATAGCTTATCAAACAATCCACAGACAGTAAACACCTTCTGAAGTGTGTCTACCCCATGGGCACTTTCCAGGAGCTTCCAACATGGTTAGATTTGTTTGCTAAATTGGCATGAATTTGTGATTTCATGTGATCATTCATTTGTAAATGTTAATCAAATGCCTTTATGTGCCAGACACTATGGCAGGTACCGGGCACACAGGATGCTCTAAAACCTCCAAGTCTAGAGGAGAAGCCAGGCAAAAAATGTCACATACAGGTCACCGCTGATGCCACGGGAGCACATGGAGGCCTCTAATCCAGGCTGGGAACACGAGAGATCACAAAAGCTTTCTGGAGGAAGTTTCAGCTAAGGCAATGAACAAAGGATGAGATGGAGTGGATCGGGAATGATTTATTGGAGAACTAGAGCTGGAATGCATAGATTTGAGACAAAGGTGGAGGATGGGAAGGTCTGAGGGAACTGCATAAGTAAAGGCACAAAAGCCAGAAGTCATAGTCCAGGATGATACTGAAGAGAAGACCCACCATACCGAAAGAAGCAAAGCATGCACACCACCACCCTCCTCCTCCTCACGGCCAATATTTACACAGCACTTGCAACACAGCTGGACCTCACCGGGAGACGATTCTCCTTGGCGTCTCAAATTTCTGCACGTTTTGTGATCAGAAGACTGACTGCCTTTGTTCCAGAGAATTTTTTCAAGGATGGTTTGACAGGAACAGAGGGAGAGAATGTCTCCTTCTAGAGCAGAGGGTAGGCTCACTTACAGTCCACCAAAAAAAAATTGGGGTTCCTCGAGCTCAGGATTCCCCTCCATAATGCAACCCTCAGATGTCACGTATCACCTGGTCTTCTTCACGCTGCCCCATGGGAACTGAGGCTCAGGGAATGGTCATAGGAAAACACTGATACCCTGGCTACTCTTGCTGGGGGTGATAAAATCCCTTAGCTCAGACCTAGCAGCCGTGAAATGGTGCCAGGCTAGCCTATCAGTTTGCAGGTGGTGGAAGATCTCAGACCCCTCGCAGCCCTAGAAAGCCATGTTCTAAGCAATTTCCCAGACTCATTTAATCCTCTCAAAAATCCTATGATATAGAAAGAATTACCATTCCTACGTGAGCAGGAATAATAACAGTCCAAAGAGTAGATTGGTATGGGATCGTAAAGAGTCTTGTTGCCCAGCTAAGGAGTTTGAATTTTATCCATTCAGTAGCCATGGAAGGATGTTGAGCAGAAGAGGAATATGAGGGAAACAGCATTTTCCAAAAGTTTCTCTGGTCAGGGCCTGTTAGATGGATTGGGCTGGGAGGAAATCCTGTTAGGAAACAGGCTAGCAAATATTATAGGCACAACTGAGATTCAAGACAGGCTTGAAGGATGGGCTGAATGTACCCACAGTGGAATTTCACAAGCCTAAATGTCAGGCCCTGGACAGGACCCCACCACACCAGCGGCTCCAGGAAATGGCTGGGGAGACGTGACTTCGCAGTGCAGCCCTTGAGAAGGAAGCCACAGCTTCCAGGGACAAGGCAACCTGGGGTGAGTCAGCAGGAGGTGCGTCTGCCAAAAGGGCCACCGCGATCCTTGGCTGCATGAGAAGGCCAGTGTCAGGGCCATGAGGCAGCCGTCCAGCTCTGGCCAGACTCCCCTAAGTTGACCCGTATTCAGTTCTGGGCCCCCCACTTTGAATATGGCCACAGCGGGTATTTACTGAGCACTTGTATGCCAGGCTCCGTGTTAACACTTTATATTCAAGATCTGATTTAAGCCCCCCACAGGCCAATGGAGTATTAGGACCCTCCCATTTTACATATAAAGAAACTGAGGCTCAGAGAAACCTGCCTAATCTCGCCTAGCTAATAAATGACCAAGCCAGGACTCCACCTGAGGTCTAGTGTAACCCTGAAGACCATGCTCTTAAGCACCATGCCAAGTGCTACTTTCTGAAGGACGCTGTTAAAATGCAACAGAATCCAGGAAAATGCCTAAAGATGCGAAGGCAGCTAGGAACTATGACACAGGGCAACACAGCTGCTCACAAATGAGGAACCAAGCCACGCGAGCAGCATGTCAGCTGTTCCCACATCTAGCGGCTGTCCTGCAGAATCCACGTACACACCTGTGTGGTTCCTCAGGCACACAGGACCGATGAATGGATAAAAACTGCTCTAGGTGGAATTCCCTCCTTCTCTCTGCCTAGAAAATTCCTGTGCATCCTTTATGACCAAGCCCATGCACCACTCCCCCTGCAGTCTTTCCTACCTGTGTAGGTGCTCCTCTTCTATGCTCCCACCAGCCCCGGGGCTTCCTTGCATCCACCCTTTCTACCCTAGGTGGAGGGTCCAATGCCCTCCGCCTGGGAGGACTCGGAGGCAGAGGCTGTATCCAACTCTACGCCCCCAGAGACCCTTGGGTGCATGGCCCAGCAGATGCGTGTTGAATGAAGACAACCAGAGGATCCGCTGGTAAATAAGAAAGCAAACGGGGACCCCTGAGAGACACCGAGGCCAAAAAATGGATCCAGAGCCCTGATGCACAACGAGGGTGAGAAAACTCAAGAGAAAGGGCTGGACAGCGCGTTCCTAGTCCTGGCCGAGGGAAAGGATATTCCGGAGGACAGAGCTAGTCCCGGTTTGTTGGGCAGCTACCTCCATTGACATTCAAGCCCGGACAGGCTGGGGACAGGAAGGAACCATCCACCTTGGGCAGTAGGTGTTCCAACATCTCGGTGTTCTGCTCCTCACCAGAGACATTCCAGGCAGCAAAAGAGAACAGGTGCCCAGTCACGGACTGGTGTTGCTGCAGTGTCTATGGGGCCAGTATGCCAGGGACAGAACTTCCTTCCCTCACCTCCGCATGCCTCCTTCGAGAACAAAAGAGTAAGGCAGAAAGAGAAGAAAACAAATGAATAAAGCAGGCCCCGAAACTCTACTGAACTCCTACTATAAACCTGGCACTGAGGGATAAGAACCAAGATAAATACTGAGTAGCATTGTGTAGCCGAGAGTGACAGGCTGGGAGCAAAGTCCGTGGTAGGAGAAATCGCAGGTCCATTCCCCATGAGCTGTGAGACACTAGCCAAATAACTCGACCTCTTGGAGCTTCAGTTTGCTGTCTATTAGAGGGGACCACAGGATGCCACCTTCAGTGGATTGGTGTGAAGAGTAAATGAGACGGCCCCTGTGAAGTGTTTAGTAGGTAAAGAATAGGCGTTCTGTGAACTCCTCCTCCTTGCCTGCCTGCAGCAGGAACAGGAGAGAAAGCACAGGCCTGGAGGGCAGGCAGGTGAGTGCAATGAGCTGGCTGGCTGACGGGGACGGATCCTTGCAACTCTCTGAGCTCTCTGAGGTGATGTACTTTGTAAATTGCAAAGCACAGTATAGACATAAGGGGTGGTAGTTATTGCTATTGATTCTGTCATTCGGAATATAAAACTTCATGCCTAAAGAGATGTCCAAAAACACAAGAGTCAGTCGGAGGTGCCATAGGGTTGGGACAGGCATTCAGAGATGCAGGATCTCACGAGAAGAGGCCGTGGCACACATTGGCTGTAGGGTGGGAGGAGGAACAGGCTTCCCCACCCCCCTGCCCCAGGGAATTGGGCTCAGTGGGAAGAGCTTGGATAGGCTGACTCAGCCCTCTAGGAGGTACTCACGGTCTCCCCTACCTGGGTGGCTGCCTTTCCTCTGGGCTCCCACAATCCCTGAGCTTCCCTCTCTCAAAACACACTACTCTGAACTGTAACCACACTAAAAGTCATGTTTGAACCAAAGCAAAACCCCAGGAAGATTTTCTGAGCCACCAAAGACCTAACGGCTCCTGGTCCCACCAAGCATTTCTCCACAGGAAGAGATAAGACTGAGTGACATCAGAGTTTAGTCCCCTATGTCTCACAGCTCCAGGCCCGAGAGAGCTGGGCAGTGTGGCCCAGCAAGCTTGGCCTTCTGGGAGCCAGGCAAGTGCCATCTCGTGGGAGGTGTCCACTGTCCCCATCCCCTCCCTTCACCCCAACACTGGCTGCCTCACGCCTTATGTCGTCTGCCTAGAGGGGCGTTTGAAGTCTGGAGAAGTGCTCAGCAGCCCTTTTCCTCATGAACATGCACCTGGAACCTTCTAATTAGGCTCTAGCACACCTGTGAGACCACGATTCCCTCCCTACCCCACCCACCCCTCCTTTGCAGCCGGCAGCCAGAGGGGCTCTATGGCGTGCATCCCTTTTTCCGCCCCAAGCCAAAGAGAAAGAGTCTGATTTTCAGGACTCCATGGCTCCTCATCCTGTACTCAGACCCCTATTTACCTGTTTCACAGGGGAGCTGGCAGGAGTAATTATTGCTGCCGGGAGCTTTGAAGGTTGACATTCCCTGCGGCCATAGAGGTGTCGATGTGATGATTAGCATCAATAATAAGTATTATTAGCAGCAGGGTTTAGCTCTTGTGAAAGGGAAAATAGCCCTGCAACTTTTTCCCAGCTGCTGAGGCTCCGTCCATTGCTAAGTTTTGCTATTAAAGGGGACAGAGCCATGACAGGATGTGGTGGGGTTGGGAGCTGGGCTCCAGGCCTCCCGTAATGATCACAGTTCAACTCTGGCGAAGATGGAGAGAGAGCACTGGTGAGCACTCACTGGGCCTGGCATTTGGGTATTTGTCCAGATGTCTAATCCAATCCCCACCTCCCACATCTTGAGCTGTTCTCCCTCGAGTTCTCCATATGAAAACACACTGGCCCCATTTTACTTCCTCCAGCATGCTCCTTCCAACCCCAGGACTGTTGTGCATGCTAATCCCTTTCCCTAGAAGGTCTTTCTCCCACTGACACCTCACCAAGCTGGATATCAGTGCATCCTTGGGTCTCTGTTAGGTGCTGCTGGGTGCTCCACACTTCTCTTTTATAGCACAGATACTTACTCTCTTTCTGCCTTCCCTGCTACAGCAAGAACTATCCAGGCCTGGGTGAGAGAGTTTATCCACAAGGCATCCATTTTACTACCTTCTCTATATTAAGGTGACAAAGTAAGTAGGTGCTTATTCTGTCTATACAGTACACCTAGTCACACTTAAACTGAGCAAGGACTGGCAAGATTTCCCAAGTGCAATCAGTGCAAAGCTCCCCCCAGTTCCCCCAGAAAGACCTGTATCTCCAGAGCTGGTACATCCTTCAGGAACCAGAATCCTGTAGATATATCCCCCTCATGTATCTTCTATTGTTTAAATTCCACTGTTGTGACTAGGAGTGAGTGTCACCTTGTCTATGCTTTCTCTGCCCAGGAGAACCCAGGTGAGCCAATGGTAACACCCACTCTAGCCACAGTGATTGGCCCAAGGTGTGCACATGACCCAAGCCAGGCCAATCACAGGGCTTCCGTGGGAGTTTTCTACCTTGAGCTGTAGAAACATTCTTCTTTCTGATCACAAGCTGTAAAACTGAAAGCCTGAATTGTACATATATCATTATGCACTCTTCTCTATATAAATTATATTTTACAAATTAGAAAAGACCATACAAAAGTTGGAAGGCAAGCCTGAAGCTTTGGCAATCACACATTCATCACATGTAGGAAGCTCTGAGGAGCAGAAGAGAGTGTGCCAATGTGCAAAAAGGCAGAGGTAACACACGGCCATGGCGTCAGGTAGTGCTGGAGACCCAGAGCTAGCCATTTCCACGGTTGGCTCCACCCCTGCTCTTCTCATGATTTATCTGAGCAAACAAAGTCCCCTTTTTGGCTTAAGCTAGATTGAATTTGGCAATCTTGAACTGAGTAACCACCAAGAAATAAAAATAATATCTCATATTTTATCTGTACCCATTTTGTTGCACAAAAGATTTAAAGTTAACATCCTTCGTCTTTACACTTTATGATTTATGATTTATTACTTCACCCAAGATAATCAATCTAAGCAAAGCAAAGCACTTCATCCACTTTACAGATAATGTAACTGAAGCCCAGAGAAGCAAAGGGACTTAGATCACACAGCGAAGCCTGGAGACTAGAATAGGTTTTCTTATTTTTCTCTCTGTTCTGCTAAGAAATCATGGCTATGAGCTCTAAGAGAGAGGCAGTTGGGCTACTTGAATTCATAGGATTCCCACAGCCTCCTACTGTGGGTAACTATGCCCTTTCAAGAAGCATCTCTTCAAAGTACAGTAACATTTGTTAGAAATATTCCTGAGAAGTAATGAAAGTTGGAGACTATCACAAAGTTTGGGGGTTTTGTCCAGATCAAAATAATATATTTAGAAATGTCAAGATCTTGACTTGTTTCTAATGAGGACAGAGTGCTCTAGCCTACTGGAAGGAAACATTGGGTGAATTTGGTGCAGAAGGCTCCACGGGTGTTGAGAAGAGGCAGGGGTAAGAGGGAGGAAGCTGGGAAGGGCCCTTCTTTCATTAGCTGAGAAATAAGAAGAAGATGGGAAGTTGGAAACCACCTCTGTAAAGCCAGACAGACCTGAGTTCAAATCTGGCTTGGACCAGCTACTAGTTAACATATTTATTTCTCTGTTTCTTCATTGGTGAAATGAGGATAATACCATCTTTCAAACATGTGTGAGTGAATCACGCATACAATTTGAGCACCCAACAGTAAGTACCTGGAACATAATATTTGATCAATAAATTTTTCTTCCCCTCTGCTTCTCTTTTCCTCATAGGAGAAACGTTCACACTCTGTCCCCCATAATGAGAATCCAGCAGGAAACACCTGCATGCCCCAAGGCGGGCTAGCACACAATTCGCTGTGATTCAGCAACTAGGCACTTCACTCTCTGGCCCCAAGCACCTTCACCAGCCATAATACCTCTTCCCTCTTCCCCTCCCTTGCTGCTCCACACATTCTCAACTGTTTGTCCTTCTTAGGCCAAATCCCACTCTCCCAGCACCTCAGTGCATTCCCCAGCAGAATGTTTTCCTAGACAGTTTATTTGCCCCTTAGGCTTGTGCTGAAAGAGATTCCAATGGCATCCTTTCTGTAGAGTATAATCTCTTGTAACAGAGGAAAGGGAGGGAAGCAAAAAGGGAGGGTGAAGGAAGGTCTCCAAGACGGAAAAAACCATAGAGGAAATATAATAGACTTACTCTTTCCAAGGCTTTCCCCAAGAAATACATTAATAGTCATAGGAAAAGATTAGATTCCAGTAAACATCACATTTATTAATTACTATACTCAAGTTCTCTATTTTTGCAATCTTCTACTACATACCTCTTTCTCCTGTGATCAAAATGCTACATAGCCTACAAGGCTCAGCTTTTTGACTTATATTATTTAAGTCATATACAGTCATGCATTGCATAATGAAGGGGATACATTTTAAGAAATGTGTCGTTAGGTGATTTTATCATTGTGTGATAAAATATTTTATTTTATTTTATTTTTATTTATTCATTCATTTATTTATTTAATAATGAGTAGAGTGCAGTGGCATCATCATAGCTCACAGCAACCTCAAACTCCTCAGCTCAAGTGATCCTCCTGCCTCAGCCTTCTGAGTAGCTGGGACTATGGGTGTGCGCCACCGTGCCCAGCTAATTTTTTTTTATTTTTTGTAGAGCTGGGGTCTCGCTATGTTGTTCAGGCTGGTCTGAAACTCCTGGCCTCAAGCAATCCTTCTGCCTCAGCCTCTCAAGTAGCTGGGACTCCAGGCATGCGCCACAACGCCTGGCTAATTTTTCTATTTTTAGTAGAGACAGGGTTTCACTCTTGTTCGGGCTGGCCCCGAACTCCTAAATTCAATCCATCCTCCCGCTTCATCCTCCCAGAGTGCTAGGATTACAGGCGTGAGACACCATGCCCGGTCATCACTGTGTGACCATCATAGAGTGTACTATGGTATATTCTAGATGTACCATACTAGATGGTACCAACCTAGAGGGTATAGCCTACTACACACCTAGGCTACATGGTATAACCTGTTGCTCCTAGGCTACAAACCTGTTACTGAATACTGCAGGCAACTGTAACACAATGGTGAGTATTTGTGTATCTAAGCATATCTATATATTGAAAAAGGTACAGTTAAAAATATGGTGTTATAATCTCATGGAACCACTGTCATATATGCGGTCCATCATTGATTGAAACGTTGCTATGCGGTGCATGACTGTATTTAACTAATATAGATTGAATTCCAACTATGTGCCAAACACCGTGCTGGGTGCTGGGGATACAGTGGTGGACAAGACAGATGTCATCCCTGCTCTAACGAAGCTTAGAGGCTTGCCCTGGATCCCCCTTAAAGACAATATTTGTGTCTCCGTTCCCATAATTGTTGTTGCTGCTTACAATTATTACAATTATTGTAATATTGCTTTTATGTCTCCCTTCCTTTTGTAAAAGTCTGTAAATCAGCATGACCAACTTGTTTCAGTTTGCTGGAAAAGTACCACGGCCCGAGAAAACGCTCAGTTCCAGGCAAATTGGGACACTTGCTCACCCTACTATAAATTCAGTACTATAACAGCAACAAAAATATTCCTTGAAGAAACTCACTCATTCATTCATTCTTCAAATACTTATTGCACACCCAATTCTTACATTCTTATAGCCAGTTGTCTCTATGTCATGTTTGATCTCTTCCACTACACTGCGAGCCCCTTGAGATTAGGGTCCACATTTTTTCAACCTTACATCACTAGGCCTCAGCACAGTATCTGCCTATAAAATTCACTTAATTTTATGCAAAATTCTGTGTTTTTATTGAGAAACATTGTAAGTTTGTACAAAAAAATTTTAAAGTTTTTTAAAAATAATTTTTAAACAGAGATCTCTATCTAGTGACAGTTTGGAGTGTTCAGCAAGCAATAAAATCCATTAGCAATCCTCCTACTCTCACAGGCTGTCTCTAGCCCCTCCAGCACATGAGGCACCTCTCAGCAGCTGTGGCAGCTTAAAGGCTAAAAATTGCTCATAAAGGCTCTAAGGGAGAATTCTTCCTTATCTCTTGTACCAGGGTCATCCAATCCTAGTTTTTAAAGTTCTTCTGTGAACAGAGTTGAGATATAAATCTCTGTAGCTTCCACCCACTGGTTGTGGTCCTTCTAACTAGAGACACAAAAAATCAAACCCAGACTTATAGCTGGTCGCCCTTCAAGTATTAGAAAAGTGTTCCCATGCTCTGATCTCTCACTCCACCCCACCATCCATATATACACCTGAAATTTTCTTAGCCAATCTAACAGGTCCCTCAACTGTGGCCAGAGTGATAGCATTTTAGGATACTGGTCACTGTCCTCTGAATTACCTCCCTCTTAAAATGCCTAAATCTGAAAGCTTCTCTAGATTGATCTGACTAGTAGACTAGGACTGTCTCTCTCATCCTGTCCTGATTTTAGTAAACTCCTAAAAATATGGCTTAAAATTTCAAATACCTTTTTCTTTTTGCATTGTGGGTAGCTGGCACATTTCAAGCATTGGCAAAATGGTTGCTGGGTAGATGGATGGATGGATGGATAGATGCACAAATTGATTATGTGAGTAGAGCAAAATAAAGATTGTTGAAACCACAATCATAAGAAATAACATTTTATTGAGTTGAATATTCTCCCCCCAAAATCCATGTCCACCTGAATCCTCCAATGTAACCTTATTTGGAAATGTTCATTGCACATATAATTAAATAAGTTAAGGTGAGGTCCTACTGGATTAGGGTGGGCCTATAAGGATGGACCGTATAAGAGGAGAAAACAGAAGAGACATATATGCAGATGGAAGATGATGTGAAGACACACAGGGAGAACACCACGTGATGATGGAGGCAGATTAGAGTGCTGCAGCTGCAAGCCAAGGAATGCCAAGGATTACCAGCAGCCACCAGAAGCTAGGAAGAGACAAGGAAAGATTCTCCCTTAGAGCCTTTAAGGAGAATATAGCCTGCTGACACTTTGATTTCAGATTTCTAGCCTCCAGAAACGTAAGACAATAAATTTCTGTTGAT
>NW_012138302.1:9728241-9756610 GCF_000956105.1 Propithecus coquereli
CATTTTCCAAAGTTTTAGGCTAGACATTTAGTTGTTTTCTTTTCATTTATTCTTATTTTTAAGCACAAATAAAAGCTATGAATTTACCTCTAACTATGGCTTTGGCTGCATCGCATAATTTTATATATATGTATATGTGTATATATACATATAGCTGGTATTCTCATATTCTTTTTTCCCAAATAGTTTACAACTGTATATTTTTAAAGATTTCTTCTTTGAGTTATTATTAGTATCATCTTATACTCTCAGCACTGTTCATTGGCCTTACTGATTGAGGAGCACCTGTTGTTGTTATCATTATGCTAAAGCTAGAGAGTTACGATTGTCTATAAACAGCTTTCTTTCTGACATCTTTTAAGACAAATACATCATGGCTGAAAAAAAATTAGATATTTTATTTTTCTCCTCATGTAGGCATAAGCCACAGATTATTAGCAGCTTTTTTGATTCAGACATATGTCAATGTGTAAATTACTAGAATGTTCTCACATCTTCCTCCAATTCCACCAAAAACTAAAGAAATCAACAATCCTGCTAAACAGGAAAGTGTTACATCAGTCCTTCTTTAAGGCTTGAAACAGGCCCAGTTTCTCTCTGAGACCTTCACAAACCATCTCAACACAAAGGAGTCTCTCCTTTCTCAGATCATGACTTTGTCCACAAGTCTAGGACTTAACCCTGGCCACCAGACTAGACTGTAAGCTCCTTGAGAGTCAGACCACATCCCTTCTTATATCCCCTAGCATCTCACTCCTTAAATTAAACAATATCAAGCAACAAATATTATGACTAATTACAATTCTTATAGGACATTTCCTGAGAGAAAGCATGACTGGGGCAAGTGGCAAGTGGTAAAATTAAAAGCCTTTTAAAACTCTCTAAAATGGTTGAGGCTAATACTTGGATGCATGCTTTGAGGAGAAAGAATATCCCAAACATTAAGGAGGTACATTTTTGAACACTGTGAAGACGTAAAAATGGTATATTGACATTTATCCAACTAGAGCCACCTGTGAGCTCGTGTTCTGCCAAGTATGCGGTGATGGCAACAGGGGCCGAACTGAGTCTAACAATAATGTTGCACATGTGTAAAGTGTTTTACAATTCACAAACCTCTCTCCTGTGTGAGCTCATTTGATGCTCAAGGAATACCTGTGAGGAAGGCAAGGTTGGGAACATTATGCTCATTTTGGAAAATAGGTGTTCGGGGTTCAGGAAGGATTGGCTGATCTGCCCAAGTCACAAAGATAGTCATTAGTTGTGATAGAATTAAGCCTAGATCTTCTGATTCCCAGTCCTATCAATATATTCTTTAGGCTATAGCTACTCCAAATTGATGTGGTAACTCTTGAGATAAAACTCCACACTCAGTCACCAGCTTCAAAGCCTACATGTTCCCTGGGATATTCATGTGCTCACAGATACCAGAGGTAAAAGACTCAGTTCCTGCCCTCAAGGAGCTCACAGACATATAACATGATTCAAATAATTCACAGAACAAATCAAATTTGCTGCAAGTGCTATGAGAGAATTAAGATAACTAATAAGGATAATGATAAATAACATTTATTGAGCACTTCCTATATGCCATTTTCCATCCTAAACACTTTGCCTATGAAGTGGGTTAACATTACATACCACACTACCTGGCTCATAGAAAGAGCTTAAGAATTGGCAGTCATTTTTATTATTACAGTTTTAAAAAATAAAATCAGGGGTTGTTATCTGAAAAAAGGGAAGAGTGTTTAAAATTGAAATTATCCAGAGCAACTAATCATCTGGGGAAATAAGAACCAATAGGGAGATTTTGCAGCTGGGTCTTAAGAGTGATAAAGGGCTCCCAGACAGGGAGGGAAGAACATTCCAGGCAGGGCAAGAGCATTTGCAAAGACCTGGGGCCTGAGCAGCTGGGAAGGGTACGGCCAGGAGGGGGGCACTGCCCTTTGGCCCCAGGACAACATACAGAAGAGGAAAAGGAGGTGCCCTCCAGCAAGAAAGCAGCAGAAGGGGCTCTCCCTGTGCCTGACCCAGGCACTGAGGGTGAGGCACTGATTTTCCAAGGCTATTTGTTTGCAAGTTACATTTTTCCTGAACAGAATCCAAATCCCTTTGTTTTCACAGACAGCACCATAGTTTCCAAAGAAAAGAATAAATAGACTTATTGGTCCAAGGGCTTTCCCTGAGAAATATCCTAATGGCTGTGGGCCAGGACAGGGTTCCACCAAGCACTGGACTCAGAGAACAACAGATGGGCAGACTGGAATCTTTTTCAGAACCTGCAACAAAGTGGGAATTCAAAGTCATTCCCTGGGAGGCTTTTAATATAAGTAATGTACCCTGTTGGTTCTGCCCCAACCAAACCCTCCTACTTAAGGTTCCCAGAATATGGTTACGCAGCGTGACACCTCTGTGCCTGACAGGCCCCTTCCTCCTCCCTGTTTGGCATGGTCCTGTGCTTCCCGCAAGACCAGTCGAAAGATTCCTCCCTGTGAGCCTATCCTGGCAGTGGTGTCCCCATATCCTGGCCCCAACACCAGGGTGAGCAGGTGGCTTTGGCTTCAGGGCTCCTACAGAGCCATGGACCCATCTCCACTCGCAATTATCTCACTGCCTTGTAATTACAGCACCCCATCCTCCCCACCCTAGCCCCGGCCCCTGCCTGGGAGCCATGGTGAGCGAAGGGTGGGGAGGTAGGCAGCAGTCCACCTGGGGGCAGATTAGAAGGAGGTACATTTTCTGCAGCACACCTAAGAAAAATAAAATGAAATTTAATAAGTCAGTCTTTTGTTATTTGTCACCACATGCAGGCAAGTCTGAACAATGTCAGGGGTAAAATATTCTCCCCCACCAGGGCAAATATCCCTCCCTCCCACCACTTGGTATGCCACTCCTGTGGATGCTTCTCAATTTCTGCTGTCCAGGAAAAGACCGTGCTATCAGTGATAGCATGGACCATTGGGCGGAGCCTTTAGTCAGTCAACAGTTACTCACTAAGACATACTGTGTGCCAGGTAGCATGCCAGCCATTTTACAAGCATTATCTCTACTCTTCCCAACGACCCCTAAACATATGCATCTATGCATCTCTATTTGGTTATTTGTCAGATGAAGAAACTGAGTCTCAGAGTCATTAGATGATTTGTCTAGGGTCCTAACACAGGGAAGTATTAGAAGGAAATTCAAACCCAGATGTGTGTAGCCCAGAGATTATGTTCATTCTCCTGTGCTCACCACCTCCCCTCTGTGAGCCCTGAGCCCTGTGCTGAGGACAGCATGGCGACTCAGAACCAGGGGCTAGAACTGCAAGCCACACGTCCTTTTTTTAAGGAGTTCACAGCCTAATGGAGAAAGCAACTCATGTAACTCAGCATGATTCAGTTTAGCATGTGACAGGCAGTTTTAGGAATAAAACACAACAAACCCCAACTATCACTGATTTAAGATCCAAGGAGGGAGGAGAGTTGGCAAGAGAAGTAATTAGCACTGATTGAACTTACACCAGATGCTGTTTTGGATACCGTACACATGCTCTCCTGCTTGAGTCTTACCACAAACACCTCTGAGATGGAGCTCACTGTTCTGAGTTCTCAGATAGTGCGCAGGCAGATGAGTGACTCGCCCAGGCTCACACGGCAGCTGGCAGCAGGGATTTAAGCAGAGGCCCCTCTGACTCAGAAGCCTGTGCTCTGGCCACAGCAGCACCCTGATGCGGAGGGAGTGAGCATGGCCGCCCATGAGGTCTGCTCAGGGGCTAGGGAACATAATAATGATCAATAGGACAAGGAAGACAAAAATAATGATTCCTGTTTTGTTGTTTTTGGTGCTTTACAATTTACAAGATGCTTTCTCATCCCTTATCTCATTGAACCCCTACAAATTTAGCAAGACAGAGATTATTTCCATTTACTGATGAAAATATGGAGGCTTTAGCAATGTTACATGATTTTCCTGAGATCACTCTAGTGAGATGCAGAGTCCGGAGTGACGTTAGCACAATTACCCCATGCATTATCACATGTAATAAACAAGTACATTTGCTCTGCATTTGAGTCTTAAGACAACCCAAGGAGGTAGGCTGGGCAAACCTGACCCTCCCCACTTTGCCTGCAAACAAATGGAATTCAGAGACAGTAAGGGACATACCCGAGTGGTGGAACTTGGACTAGAACTCAGGCTCTAGGATGAGCACACACTTCTCCTCTCTATCATATGACATGGAACAAATTATCCACCTATTCATTCAACACCAAACTTGGGCAGGGTTGCCAATCACTTGGCAATGGGCCTGTCCCTAAAAGGTCCCCCTTCCCTTTAATAGCTCTCAGACCTCCCACTAATGCCACCACCAAATCTTGATATTAAAATGCAACTGTCTTAGACACTCAAGTCTGCTTTACCAATGAAAGGCAAAGAATGATCAAGTAGTCCACCTTAGCCCCAACATAACTAATTGCATCTTAAATAAACCTGGGTTATACATTTCTCCCATTTCCCACCCTTTTTGAAAGTCCCCCTCCAATTCTAAAGAGAGATATAAAACTGCTCTTCTGCAAATGAATTTCAAGGTTTCTGTACCAAGACCCTACAATTACAAGAAATAAAACAAGCAAAGTAAATACTGAATGACTTACAAAGCAAGAATATCAGTTATGCATTGTCCAACCAGAATTAGTTTGGTGCCTAAAAAACAGAAGTTATCATCTTCATTGTTTCAGGGACATTGTAGAAAGACAGACAGTATGGTGGGAAAAGTCTCTGCCTGGGAACTATTACGTGTTCCAGGAGAGAAACCTCAGGCCCAGAGAAGTTGAGCAATATGCCAAAGGTCACACAGCTTCCCACAGAGCTGAAAATGAAGCCAGAATCTGAATCTAGGTCATCCTGCCTTCACACCACTTCCCTGCCCTTTTGGAGTAAACTGTATTTTATTTACCCTGAATGCTGAGAAAGAGCAAGGCCAAGAGGCCCTGGCTATCTTGTAACTGTCCTGGGTCCTATAATTACATAAGGCATGAGGAAGCATTGAGGCAAGAGAATCTCCAGTTTATCACCTTTGATTCTGCCTTACTGCATCAGATGATGTCATTGTTCCACTCAGATGTCAGGGGGATTCCTCTTTACCGTTTGGGCGGTGGGAGCTCTGCTGTGCCTTCAATGGCCAGTGCCAGCAGCTGCTCTCGGGAGGACTGTCAGGTGCTGCGGCTCCCCAGCCTTGAGTGGGGATGACTCTGAGCTGTGGCCCACACTCCAGAGCATCCCAGCAGAATCAAGCTGAAGCCACCCTCTGCAGGAGGCATCTTAGCACCATCCCCCAAACGAGAGTGAAAGTAACTTTTACATTTCTGTTAAAACAATCTTAGGATGGATTTGACAGATTCCTTTTAAAGGACTAAACACCAAAATGCCACCTATTTTATACTTAAAAGCTCTAGTTTTATTCTATTTTGATCATTTCATCATATTGTTCTTATATTTTGTTCCACAAGCCGCCGTTTTGTTGCTGACCAAAAGCAAGTAAGAGTCTGATCCAGTTGTGCAGCCCAATTTCCTGGCTGAATACTCCAGTGGAGCCCATGCTCCACTCATTCACTCATTCACAGCTGGGTTGAACTCAGAACCAGCTGCATCGGCTGATTTTAGCCCACCTACCAAATTACCGTCTAATCCCAGCAGTTGCTGTGGGAAGCGACCTGGGATCTACCCCAGTCATTGTCCATGCTGTCATTTCAGTCACCTTGCTGTTCTAACGTGTCCAGCTTGTTCTCACCTCAGGGCCTTTGCACTTGCTGTTCTATCTGCTTGGAACACACCTCCTCCAGACCTTCACCCGGCTCCCTCCCTCACTGCATTCAGGGCTCCCAAGGCCACCTCCTCAAATCATCTTTCCTGACTCAGTCATCTAAATTGATCTGTCCATCCCCCACTCATCTGTCTTTTTATAGTCTTTATCTTTCTTCGTATTACTAATATTTTTTACTATCCAAACTGATGTACCTATTGTTTGCTTACTTATTGTTTTCCTCCTTCAGGAGAATGTAAACTCCATGAGAGGAGATATTTTGTCTGCCTAGTTCACTGTTATATCCATGGCGCCCAAAATGTATCAGGCACTTGATACATTTTTTGAGTAAACCACAAGTGAAGGAATAAAACTTCTCTTCCTCGGCCTCTTATTTATGAAATCAAACCTTTCCAGAGAAAGATAGCAAAAACTTAAAAACTACGAGATCTGCAGCTTTAATCCCATGAGCAAGTCTCTATGTTACCTGTGGGGTCAAGGAACTCTCTACCTCAAAAACATGCAGTGGCTCCCTATTGCTCCAACAGAGGACAGTTGTTCACGAGAGTTTACAGCCTGTGTAAAGACTCAAGGCTATTAAAATGAAATAATCTGACAGTTGCATTTTGCGTGTGTGTGTGTGTGTGTGTGTGTGCATTTCATACACATTTACTGAGCGCTTGCTAAATGCCAGGCACTCTTGAAAAAATACAAACATGTGGGTCCACTCCAACTACTATTAATTCCATAGAGGTAGTGGTGAGATGCCCAAAGATGAGAAGCCGTAGATAATTGAGAGAGAGACTTGTAAACAACATTAAAGTGTTAGCAAATGCCAAAGGATAATTCTACATGGACAAGAGGAATCAGTCCCCTTCATTTGAATATAGCTAGGAGTCCAGAGAAAGCTCCCTGGAGGAAGCTGCATTTCAGCTGAATCCTGCAGAACAGGGGTTCACCTGGCAAACGGAGGAGGGCCAGTGAAGGCATTTCATGCATAGGATCAGCCTGAGCAAAGGCCTGGCTGGAGGAGGACACATTCTGGGAACTAGACGTGATAAAGTCAGTCTGAAGTGTGGACCCCGAGCTACAGCAAGGTGAGAGACCAGGCTGAGAGGTAAGCAGGGTGCAAAATATGCCAGTCAAGCAGACCTGAGTTCAAGAGCTGACCCCATCACCAGCAAGTCAGTGCTCTCTGGGCTCAACTCCCTCCCTCCCATGCCAATGATGAGGAAGAGAGGACAGAAGGTTGGCGGCTCTCCAAGGGAGTCAGTGGAGGTAGGGAGTGGGACCCAGAAACTCTGGGGACACTTATTTTGTTTAAAAACAAAATACTCAAAATATTGTCCCCTTGCTTTGATTTGTTTTGAATCATGATACTTCATTTATTTTGAATTGGAAACTCCTTAAACGAGGGTGTGCGGTTTTTGTGTTTATTAAGAGTGACTTGGATTACAAAAGAGGTAGAGAAGGCTTGGCTGAGGTGATCTGGAAGTGCCCTCCGATTCTCACCTCCACGTCTAAGATGACCGACATCTGGAAAAAGCAAAAAGGTGCAGTGAATCAGATACTGAACTTGGAGTCAGAAGACCCAAACTTCAACTCAGACTCTCCACTTACTCCCTGGGCAAGTTAATGAACTTCTAGGAGTGTCAGCTTCCTCTTCTATAATACGATATATTCATCACAGGCTAATTGTGAAATTTATTGAAATAATAGACTTGCAAGCAACTGGCACATAGTAGGTACTCAATAAATGTCAGCTGAATATAACGTCTTCGACTGTTCCCTCTGTATCCCTGTCCCTAACCATAATAGCTTCCTTATGAATACCTACCATGTGCGGGGTGTTCTCCTCAGCTATCTCATTCACAAGGAGAAATTAGGCATTTAATAGTTTGTTGTCAGTTGAGTTCACTGAATTACTTCAAGGTGGTTTTGACCCTCAGAATCCAGCCACGATGAATGATACGAACTTAGGGTGTCCTGCCTAGAACCACACAACATTTAAAATCTTTTAAAATTTAAAGTGGCTTTTTATTACTTTGGAAACCTACCCACTGAACGTTTTTATTTCCAACCATTATACTTTTTTTCCCCCTTACTTTCCACATTTAACTCAAGGCTTCAAACGCAAAAGCCAAGCTTGCAGTGATCATAACATTTAAGCAGTGACTGTAACGACAGCTTACACTTGCATGGAGGAAGATCTGCATTCGATATTTAATGGCTTTAGCCATTTACAGCAAGAATTATCACAGAGACCCCAGAGAGGGAGGGTAGGAGAGGGATAATTCTAGGCCTTGGACTAAAGATGCTGTAGTCATAAGCGGTTTGGGAAATGATTAAGTGACAATACAGTAAATTCACCCTCAGTTCTGGGAACCCCACAGTAATTCTCAGAGGCAAAAGCAATTATTATTATTAAAAGGTCTAAACCTTAAACATGAGCTGTTTTAGTCTATTGAACTGGAAGATCACTAAGTACAGGGAAAAGGGAATCAGGTGTATGGAGCACCTACTGGACACCAAGTGCTCTATCACCTGAATAAAACACCTAACCTCCACGCTCCACGTGAGCACTTGTAACTGGACCCAAAAAAATACAGGAAGAGGGAAACTAACAATATTGAATACCTACTGTGTGTGAAGTGCTTTATTATATAAAATATAAGAAAACGCATGCAATGCTTAATCCTATGTAAGAAATGCCAATAAACTCAGAAAGGAGATGTCACCTTTGTTGAGGAGGTGGCTGTGCGTGCTGTCATTCCTGGCTGCATCCCCACCGCCTAGCATAGTGCCTGATGCACCCTGCAGGGATTGGAACAAGGAGTAGGGAGCCAGATTTTGTGGATTCAAATCCTTTTCTTAGTAGCTGTGCGACCTTAGGTAAGTCACTTAACCTCTTTGTGCCTCAATTTCCTACTTGTGAAATGGGACACTCATAATACCTCCCTCTTGCTGTAATTGTAGAATTAAATGCACTAATAAGTTGAAAGTGCTTAAGGCAGTGCTGGCAAGCGGTAAAGGTCGCAAACATCATTGAGGATAGAGCTCAATCTATCCTCACCACCACCCTGTGATGTAAAGTGCAATGAAGCTCCCTTTCCCAGGTGGGGAAACGGAAGAAAGTACACCTGCCTGGTTATCCAGTTCTTAATTGGCCTAACTGGGATTCCTACCCAGGCCTGCCTAACAATAATAGCAAAACATAGCATTTAATTAGTTTTTCTTAAGTGTCCTAAGCCTTTACAGGTAGGTACACATTTACTTCCCACAACAATTATATGAGGTAAGCGTTGCTAACTCCCATTTCACAGATGCAGAAACTGAGAATGAAAGAGGTTAAGTAATTTTCTCAAGGCCGTACAGTTAGCAAACGTCAGGTGCAGATTTGAACCCAGGCCAGAGAACTTTTCACCGCACGGAAGGAGAGGGCCACTGGTCCCTGGAACCTGAAATTCGGTGGGCCCGCCTGCAAACCCGGCGCGCATTCCTACCCCCTGCTGGGAGTGGGGGTTGATCCCGGGGCTAGAGACCCGGCTCTGGGGCCACGGGTGGGGGTAGCTGGGCTGGAGCAGGGGCGTGGCCCGCGGCGCTGGCACCCTGCGCCCGACGGGACAGCGGGGAGGAGCACGCGCAGGAAGCACGAGGGAACCCCGGCGGGGGCCGCGCCTGTGCCGGCGCCTGGGCTCCGCGCCCGTCGCCCTCCCGAGCCCGGCGCCCGCGCGTCCCTTGCGCACTCAGTCCCAGCCGCGCCGCCGTTTGCCTGCGGTTACTGAGAATCGCCCGCACTTGCTTGGCCGAGTGACAAAGATCTGCAGTAGCAGCAGTCAGAGGAGACCTATTCGCAAACGCGACCTCCTGCGCCAGCGCAAAGCACCCAAGCCCGGTCTGGAGATCTTCATTCTCCTCCCACTCCGCCTTGCGCTCGGTGGGACTCGTCCGGGCCTCAGTTTACCCGTCTGTGCACTGGCGTCAAGAATGTTTAGGCACAATCGAGGGAAGGGGGTGGAAACAGCTAGAAATTTCTTTGAAGTCTCCTGTTTCCATCTAAAATAATTTTGAGATTTTTATAGCCTTCCTCATTACTATTTGTTTTCATAAGAATCTCTACTTTTTAATTGCAAAAGGAGTAAAATTGTCACCCGGGAAAATTAGCCTGCGGTTCATCCTGTGGTTCGAGTCCCCCGTTTGACACACCAAAGGAAGCCCTGAAGCGTCTCTTTCTGCTCCCGTTGGTCTGTTAACCTGCGACTCGCGGACATACATATGTTATTTTTCCCCTTTAGTAGCTTTACAATCTCACTGATGACAGGTGGGGTGGGGAAAAAACGGGGTTTTGCAACCAGACATACTGGTTTAGGATTTCTTGTTCTGCTATTTTTTGCCTGTGGGACCTTGGTCAAGCCATTTAACCTTGCCGAGCCTCAGTCTGCCGTCTATAAAATGGGAAGAATGAATACTCCCTGCAGGGCTGTGGTTGTCTAGGGCCTGCCACGTGCTGGGGAATCAATGGACACGGGCGCTAGTGAGCGGGCACCCTGACGGTCAGAGCCTGCGTTTCTTCCCCTGCTCCTTCTTTCGGCCCGAGTCCCAGCCGGAGTCCCAGCCGAGCCTGGGGTGTGGCCGGCTCCCAGCTCCCCGCGCATGTGCAGCGCCGGGCGCACCGGTTCAGCCTCCCCCGCGGCCCGGCGCTGCGGGCGGGACCTGCGGCGACCTGCAGGCGGGAGGCCGCGGCTCTATTTACACAAAGAGCAGCCAGCGGAGGCTGGCCTTGTATGGACGAAACGCCGGCGGGCCACTGGGGGAGGCAAGGAGAGGCAGCTTTCGGCTGGCAGGAATCTGTGAATAAATAAACACGTGAATGGAAGAATGCCCTGCACTTCCGTCCTAGGGTCACAGAAACACAATGCAAATGGAGCCATAGGAATCCGCGCCCACGCCCGATCCCACCATCTCATTTGATGGGCAAACTGAGGCTCAGAAGATTCAAGTAAGTTATTGCCAGACCAGGCCTCCTGCCTGCCAGACCCGCCGTCCTAGGGCCGCCTTTGGGATGCAACTTAAGGGGCTGGAGTGAGGTCTGGGTGCTAAACAAGGAAGGGAAGGGGAACCTGGCTTTACTGAGCACCTACTATGTGCTAGGCACCTTTCCTATGTTACTTCATTGACTTCCATTCCCACGACGCTTTGGGGTAGGTACTGTACTCCCATTTTTCGTCTGAGGAAACTGGATCAGATAGTAGTTACTTGCCCAAGAACACGAAAGCCTGTGGGTGGAACAGCTTGGATTCAAACGCCAGTCTGTTCCGGGGTCCTTGTCCCCGAGGTGACGCAGGGGTGAAGCAGAGGATGAGCGGTGGCGAGGTCAGGAGAGCAAAGCGATTGGCCCTCTGTTTCCAGGTGCTGCCTGTCCCCTCCGAGGCCTTCGCCCGCCCGCTGAATGGCAGAAGTCTCTTCCATTTCTACCCATCAGCTAGTTCGCTGGCGCCCGGTCCGCTTGTCTGATTTAGCAGCCGGAAGTCGCACGCCCAGCGACCGCTGACCTAGAGCCCTGGTCACCTCATTGCTAAAGCAAGCGTTGCCCTGAAAGACGTACAGGTGCGCCCGGGGTGCGCGTTTCTCCTGCCTCCGCCCGCTGCATCCGGTCCCTGAGCGAAGGAAACTGGTCCAGCCGCCCCTTTCCCGGCAGGGCCCCACCCACGCCCACCCCTCTGTGGCCCCAAACTGGTTTCTTCACTTTCCCTGGCCCAGCTCCTGCCACGGGCGAGGAAGGGAAGCCGGTTGCTCAATGTGCCTGAGGATAGCTCTGGTTCTCCTGCTACCTGTCGGCCAGCCAATCAGCCAGGTGGGCCCCACTCAAGCCACCGAGCACGTATAGTGGTTCCGGCACGTGGGACCACCCAGCAGATCCTTAGGGGTCCTCACACAACACGTCAGCGCCAGGTCCCATGGGGAAAGTAGACTGGGTGGAATGGCGCCACCCCAGCCCTGCAGGTCTAGCCCGCAGTGAGGGGGTGTGGGAAGCCAGAGACAGGCTTGCCCCAGGGCCAGCACACTGACCTCTCGCTGAGCCTCCATCATGCATGTGCTCACCGATCTTGGAGGATTTTCTGGAAGCACCAGCTTCTTTTCTTTAGACCCCTTAGCCAAGAGGACAGCTTGGGCAGAAAATGCAGGCAAGTGACCAAAGGAATTTATTCACAAATACTTACTGAATGCCAGCCACTGCACTAGGCCATGAGGACAACACCATGACCCAGACACAGTCCCTGCCCTCAGGAGTCCCAACCTAGTGAGGAGTCAGACAGGTAACAGGTCATTTTAATGAGATTTAATGAGAGGCCATGAGCCATTTCCCAGAGAAGGCCCTGAGTTGGGGGGCTCTGGGAGGTGGATCTGGAAAGACTTCCTCAGATTTAAGACACTGCCCCTTTCCTTCACACTTCTGGAATATTCCCATCATGCTAAGAGCTCAGGAAGCAGTTGGTGGTTTTCAAGGGAGAGCAAGTCATGCTGTCATGGTGTGGTGCTTAAAATGCCAGGGCTCTGGCTACAGCTACTTATCCTGTGCCATGGGTGATTCACATAATCTCTCTGACCCTCAGTTCTCTATCTGTAAAATAGGGATAATGATAATACCTGCCTCACAGAACAAGGCCTAGCCCAAGGTAGGCATTAATGAATGTAATCAATTGTTTTATTTTGTTGTGGTTCACACTCTTCCCTTCCTTACGACAACCCCATATAGTTGGCAGCGCAGGTAACCTCACACTCATTTTACAGATGAGAAAGCAGAGCCAGACAAATTAACCCTATCGCCCGTGTCTGATAAATTTTCGAGACCAAGACCAAGTCTCTGGGGAGAGGTGGACTTCTGAAATGGGGGATATTGTGACCTTCACCTGCCCTCCCTGAAACCCCAGATGACAGTTGAGGCTGAACTGTCTGGGGAACTTCCTCTGACCTAAATCCTGTCGGCTATACCCAAATACCAGCCAGAAGATACCAACAGCCACACCCTCACCCTTGAGATTTTGCCCTAACTTGTGCTTAATGCCAGGGGATTTCTCTTTCAGGAGCTACATTTAGAAAGGGGAGGAATATATGCTAATTGGACACCTACTATGTGCCAGACACTGCAAGA
The DNA here is from genome assembly GCF_000956105.1 of Propithecus coquereli. Classification (NCBI taxonomy): domain Eukaryota; kingdom Metazoa; phylum Chordata; class Mammalia; order Primates; family Indriidae; genus Propithecus; species Propithecus coquereli. Next base: position 9,741,177 of record NW_012138302.1, read on the forward strand.
GGCATGTTCCTGTGGCTTAGTTCATCTTATGAGAGCCATTTTATGAGGGCAGGGAAAGGAGGAAGAGGAAAAGGAAGAAAGAGTCAACATATTCCAGCTGCTCTCTGTAATAAAACTTCACACAATTACATGTAACCCTGAGTATTCTTTCTACAATGCAAACGTAATCACATTACTCCCAACTCCCTTGCTTAAAATCTCCCAGTGGTCTCTCCTTGCCTTTACAACGAAGTTCACACTGAACAAAGTCATGCTCAGCTAGCCACATCATCCCACCACTGTGCCCTCTGACCTCCTGGCCTTTGCACATGCAATTTCTTCTTCCTGGAATGCCCTTTCCGGCTCCCCACTTCCTTTCTTACTTTTACTTGGTTAAATACTATTCATCCTTTAGCCCCCAGCTTTAAATGTCACCTTCCCCAGGAAGCCTTTCTTGTCCACCCAAACAGGGCTAGGGCCCTGCTAGGTTCTTACTACACTCTATTCTAAGCATCTGTTTAATAGTCTGTCACTAGATAGTGAACTTCTTAGGGACAGGGACTGTGTCCTGTTCCTGTGTTCTCAGCACCAAGCATATTATGTCTCCTAATAAGCCTTCAATAAGTGTTTTAATGGATTGATGAGAAAAGGTTGAGCATAAAAATTATCCCCATTTAACAGAAGAGAAAACCGAGTCTCAAAGAGGGCATAAATGCCTATCTACAGTGAGACTTGGTTACTAGGTGAGTTAAGCCAGAGTTAAATCCCACCAAATCCACTCAATCTTGTTTTGCTATTTCACTTACATTGAAGTTAATACAACCTTTTTCTATGTTCTCTCATCAAAGTTTTCTTACCACTGTCTTTCAATGTTGCACAGAAACAGGATCTGGGTCCTAATAATGTAATAATTATAAATACCAATTAGGTAGTGGTTTTAGGTGGCTGAGCTACATTACACCCTCATGACATCTTGGAGGGGCCATCATTATAATGTCTTTTTAACAGATGAGGAAGCTGGTTCAGAGGGATTAAGTGATTTGCCCAAGGTTCTGCAGCCTTGCAGCCCAAGTCAGTCTCCAACTCCTGAGCCCCAGTTCTTTCCTCCTCCCCATGCAGCCCCCTGGCCCCCTGGCCGTGGTTCTGGGGCCAACTCTCATCTGGCCATACATCCCATCTGGGCCCCACTTTCCCCTCTCACAGGACACAGACGAGACTCCACAACCTCTGAGGGTCCTGTCAGCTTGGCCAGATGTTACACTAACACTGGCAGCTTTCTCAGGCCACTCTTCTCCTCTCCCCTTGGTTCCCAGCATCTGTACTGGCTCCACCTCTGGGGAAAAGAGCTGGCTTATGAAGCCATCGTTGTTCCCAGTGAGTGGCCCCCTTGAGAACTGGGCAGGTAGAGGCAGATCCTCCCATCCACAGGTGTCTCAACAAACAAACTATTTAGCAATTATACACACCCTTTGCCGGAGCTCCCACAGTCTTTCTGGACTCCAGGAACTGCTCCCAATCTAGGGTCACCACAAGAGCTTCCTTAAGGTGCTCATATTGATTAATTCGTTTAACAAATATTTGAATTCCTACTACATGCCTGACATGGTTCTTTTAGTTAACGATGTTCTCCCTGGAGCCCCAGAACTTGTTCAACTATCTGAGATGAAGAAGTTCCTCCGTACAGTCTGATACTAGACTAGAAGTTCCGCAACAGCAGGTGTTTTTATTCTCTATGCACTACCTAGCACTGTGAATTTTGTTTGTTATTCTACATGCATTACCTAGCACAGTGGCTGACACATGGGGGATCCTCATTAAATATCTGTTGAATGACTGAATAGCTAAATATTAAATGATCCATTTATCTCCTAAAAGTTGCCTCTCTACTCCTCCATTTAGAGAAAAGAATCATGGCATTTAGCGTCAAAAGTGACCATAAAAAGAAGGGGAGGAAAAAAACAAAAACCTACTCTAATTTCCTCATTTCACAGCAAGGGAGCCCAGAGAGGAGAGAAACAGGGTCCAGGGCAGAGTCTGAAGGACACAGCCAGGCCTTCTGACTTTGGCCTAAGCACCTTCTCTGAGTTGGGCCCCTGCTACAAAACGGTAAACAAATTCTCATCTCATTCTTACAGCGGCCTTGGGGGCAGGGGTGGGGGAGGGAGAGCATTACCATTGCCAAATGAAGAGAGAATCCAGGCTCAGAGACGTGAAGTTTTCAGAATTTCTCTACCACGGCCCATGCTAAGAGCTCATTCTGCTCGTCTCCCTCCCCGCTGTCCCCTGCTTAAATGAGCCTTAAAGGAGACATGAAAGGACAAGTCCTAGGGTTGCAAAGACCTTCTTCTTTATTATTCATTCTGCTTCTGGAAGGTTTGATCAACCCATCTGCCCAGTGCAAAAAAATTAAGTCTATTCAGACATTCGAAATTGTCATTTACTCTTAAAGGGGGCTACTGGCCCAAATACTTATCTCAGTGGCCAAATGTTCTCAAATGACTTTCTGTGGTGGCACTGGGTGAGCAGGGGTCTTTGGAACACTGTTAGAGCCCATCTCAAATCCCAGAGGTCCCTCTCAGCTCCACGCACACCGGGTCTGTCTGACTACAGGCTCATCGGGGCCACAGGTCCCTACCTTCCTTGCTACATACTGCAGTGATGGGGTTGGGGAGCAAGAGGTATCTTGAAAGGAGGCTAGGTACCTTAGGAAAAGAAGAAGAAAAGGGGCCAAAGGAGAGCAACAGTAGCAATTATACCTTCCTGACAATCACGCTCAAGTAATCTGGAGTGGAGATTTTTATCTCTGGGGCAAAGCAGCTTAGTTACTCAGGAATAAAAAGATAAAGCCTTTCTTTTTCTAAAAGAGGAGGAAGGGACAGGATCGGTATGCCAGCACCCTGTTTCACGAATTGGAGATAATTTACAACTTTATGGAAAAGGAGAATGTCCCACCAATAACTTTAAAACGCCAGCGTGGCCCTTAGTTGGGACAGCACTGGGCGAGAGCCGTCCTGAGTAAATCCCCTGACCTTCCCGAGTCTGTCTCCTGTGCTGAGAAGTGGCACTCATGGTGCCCCCTTGGCAGGGGCTCGTGAGAACTAAATGATGTCACAGATGTAAAGTACTAAGCACTATGTGCCCACAGTGGATACTAAACAAATATTAGTTTGTTTGTTTGTTTTTACAGAACGGGGAATGAATTACGCTTTGGAACTCAAACAGTCATGGAAAAACCCAGGGGCCCTCTGGGGAAGTAAAGTTTCACAGGGCTAAACAGACCCATTTCCCAATAGTTTGCTCAAGGACCAGCGCTCACACCGTGTGACTAGCCTCCCACACGGTGGGTTTGTATGCTCCCCTTCCTGTTCTCCTTGAGCCAGGCCTTGCCAGCAATGATGCATTTAGCCACTCAAAATGCAGTCGTTACAACTCACCCAGCAGGACTCCCACACACCTGTTGGCATGTGCTCGCATATACTAAAAATGCATGCAATGCGATGCAGCCCGATAAAACTCACGGCTCCCTTTCCACATGCATTCAATGACACACGATAGCAGACAGCAGGAGCTTTGGGGCTAGACGGATGTGAGTTCAAAGCTATTTCCTTCATTTAATAGCGGTGTGCTCTCGAGCAAGTCTCTGTAAATCTCAGTCCCCTCATTCGAAAAATAGTAATTACAATACTTCGCTGGTGAGAGGATCAAATAAGACAATGTATGTAAAATAATGGTCTGATGTGCTATAGGTGCTTAAAGATACTTATTGCATAAATGCCAAGCATTTGAAAAGGGAAGAGAGAGAGAGTCTAGCCCCGAGCTCAGCTTCTTTATGGTGTTTTACCCAGTGAGGTGGTCTCTTCTCTTTCTACTTCCTTTGGGGCCGTTTGCCTCTGGTGCTAAGACCTTGACCTTAGCTGGCCTCGCTCTGTTATTGATCTGTTTTCTTTTTGCCTCAACACACTTGACAGCAGATGCAGTGTGAATGCCATGTTTCCCTTCCGGGTCCCCACCTCCATCGCAAGCGCCCAGGGCACAGCTGGGGATAGCAGGTTCTCAGTGAAGGCTCAGAGAAATGCAGTTGTCTGGATTTCTTTTCACCTTGAACCTCTTTCCAGGGCCCCCACTCCAGCCCTCGTTCCTCCACCTCTTTGAGCCTGGTTGGGTGAGACAGCCAGCAGTGAGCAGGAGGGGCAGGGACAAAGAAGGGCCCAGGAGAGCCACTCTGGATTTGGTCTAGATATTTTGGAATGGGAGACAAACAAAAAAGTGCTACAAAAAGAGAAATTCTCCCCCTTTTCATTCATCTGTCAAAATGTCAGGTGGAAAAGGAGGAAAGTGAATCAAAGTAGTCCAGATCTGAGACAGACTGGAACTTGAGAATCACATAAGCAACTATTTTGCATGACGCGGAGAGCTTTCGCCAGCTTGTCCTATTTCACCTGCCCACCATCTTGGTGAGGCAGACACTGCCAGCCCATTCTATGGATGATAAAACTGAGGGTAAGAGAAGTGTAGCCATTTGCCTGAGATCACACAGGAGGGAAATATCAGACATGGGGCTCAAAACTGAGTCTTCCTACTCCAGATCCCATGGCCTTCCTGTTATGGGGGCCATTTCTTCTCAGGACAAAGAGAAGAAATTCCAAGTCATTTTTCCATCTCCAGCTCTCCTCTATTTGGCCTGTGCTCTGACAACGCATACACCCAGATGACTTATTGGTATGCACACACAGGGCTGTTCCTTTGGTAATCATTCACCAAAATATATTCTTATGACTTGTGCACTTCTCTGTGTCTATGTTATCCTTCTTTTCTTTAAAGAAAAAAAAGCATAATAAATACAATTTTAAAATTTACTAGAAAATTGCTTTTCTCAAAAGGCTTTATTTTTTTATTTTTAATATGCACATCTGGTCATGCCACTCCCCTCCCTAAAATCTCTCTGTGACTCTCCATTGCTCTCTGAAGGCGTACAGCATCCTATTCAAACTGATCCCCTGTCTACCTCTCAAGCCCCCTACTTTGTGCAGAACCTGTAGATGCTAGCCTTTCTCTCCTCTGTTCCTTCTGCCTAGAACTCTTCCCCCTTCGGCCTGGCTGGCTCATACTCCCTTGACCTTCAGGCCTCAGGTGAGACAACAGTCCTCCAGGAAGTCCTCTCTGACCACCACCCCTGCAGGGTTATAACCCAGACCTGCTAATGCCTCCAGCATTAGAAGCCTACCTCCACTGCACCCCCTACCACACCGAACTGGAAATGCCTGTTTCTCTGTTCCTCTCATTAGTCTGTGAGCTCCTAGAAGGCAGAGACTATGTTTTTTAATTTCTCCTTCCAGCACCCAGCATAGCAGGAGTTCAGAGATCAAAAAATTATTGAGTCGGCCCCCTAACCACCTTCAAGTAAGGTTTGTCTTAAGAATTCTTTACTTGAAACTCTGGTTGCTTAGATGTGTGTGTTCTGTTCCTTTCCCTAATCTGAAATTCCTGGAGGCCACTGTAGGCCACTGGGGTTAAATCGTGTCCCCAGAAAGGATATGTCCAAGTCCCAATACTTGTGAATATGACCTTATTTAGAAATAAGGTCTTTGCAGAAGTAATTAAGGAGCTCCAGATGAGATTGTTTGGGATGTAGGATGGGTCCCAGATCCAATGACTGGTGTCCTTATCAGAGAAAAGAGAGGGAGACTTGAGACTCAGAGGCACGCAGAGGGGAAGACCTTGTGAAGACGGAGGCATGGCATGGAATCACACTGCCACAAGCCAAGCAACTCCAGGAGTCACTAGAAGTTGGAAGAAGCAAAGAATAGATGCTTCCCTGGGGCCCTCAGAGGGTGCACGGCCCTCCAACAAACAGTGAGAGAAATAAATTCCTGTTGTTTTAAGCCACCATGCTTGTGGCAATTAGTTATAGCAGCCATGGGACACTAATACCAGCAGGAGCTGCCTCTCATTGCCTTGATGTCCACCCACCCATCCACCCTGATTCCCCCTCCCCGTGCACACAGCACGATCGCCATGAAAGCCCTTCCAAGGGACTGATTCTGAAAGGCCTTGTCACAGCACCCTCTACTTTTGACTGGGTTGCCTATCCTAATGGTTGACCAAAGACAAAGAAAGGTGATGAAAACACCACAGTCGTGTACATCGGTCCACATGGAAGGTGACTAGCATCTATGCAGTGCTCACTGTGGGCTAGCCACTCCACCATGGTGTCTCGCTTAGTCGTCTTCCATTAGACACATGTTATTGAGCACCTGTTCTTCATGTAGGCCTATTTTACAGAGGAGGAAACTGAGGCTCATGGAGGTGAGGCAACCTGCTTGAGATCTCACAGTGTTATTTTTCACTTCACTAAGCCACGATAGTTTATGACACGAATAGAACCAGGACAGGGAGCATTAAAGGAAGGGAGAGAAAGGGTGGAGAAGAGTGATTCAGTGTTTTTGTTTTCATAGCCTGGGAACAATTAGGTAGCACACCTCTAATTTTCAATTTGTTATGGTGGTGCTAAATTTAAACCTCGAGTCATCTTTATCTGTGATCGATATGTATCTATAGGAACAAAAGTAATCCTATTGTATAGCTGCCGTGGGAATTCTAGACAACATTGCAGGTACAGTACAAAGCACAGGCATGAAAGCAGACGTGCCACTGCCACAGATGAAACAGTGTTGGTCCCGAAGGCATGTGGGCCCCTCCGCAGCCACCTCCGCAGCTACTTAATAATTCTCCTCCTCCTCACTGCCCTGCTTTGGGTAAGATAAGCACCGGTCAGTGAGCCATCCAGAGCCATCCCTGGAGCATCTCTGAAGGCTCTTCCCTGCCATTTTATAAAGGGGCCACCACATGCATTCATAAAATCAGCAAGTGTTTACTGAGCACCTACTATGTGCCAGACCCTGGGGACACATTAGAAAACAAAACAAAGTTTGCTTTTATAGAGCTCACATTCTATTTGGGGGAAAGAGACAATAAAAAGTAAATGAATAAATGTATAATATACTACAACATTGATAATTGAAAAGAAGAAAACTAAACTGGAGGACTGGGAGGAACTGGGGGTATTATTTTACATAAGGTCATCCAGGTTGGCCTTCTGATAAGGGGACCTGTGAGAGGATGAGGTCTGCAGATATCTGGAAGAAGAGAGAACCACAAGTGTAGAAGACCCTGAAGCAAGAACGTGCATGGAAAGTTCCAATAACAGCCAGGAGGCCTCCGAGGCAGAAGCAGACTGAGCTAGAGATAGTGCTAAGAGCAAGGTCAGAGACGGCCAGGAGACAGGTCACACGGAGCCTTGTAGGCCACTGGAGGGAGTGGCCTGGAGCAGCAGCAGGGTTTGGTCTGGGTTAGGGAAGGGTCACCCAGCGTGGAGGATAAAACAACAGGCCAGTCAGAAGCTGCCACAGCGATCCAGGGGACACGTGCTGGGGGCCTGGGCAGAGGGAACCAGTCACAGGAGATGGGAGCTGACCAAAAAGGGGAAAGAAAGGGAACTGTAGAGAAGGGAAGGGAAAGGAATAAAAGAGATGGGAAGGAAAAAAAATAGAGTGTGAGACAAAAGAATGTGTGTTACCTATCAATTCAGAACTCAATAGTTAGTCACTGAATGTAAGACTTTAGGATGGGAAATAGAACCAACCTTTGCTTACTCCTAAATTAGGTCTTATATGTCCCATCTCATCATATCACAGTCATTTGAACAAGGAATAAAGAGCCTCTATTGTATAGATGAGGAGTCTTCGGCCCAGAAAGGTTAAGTAATTTCTCCAAGGTCACATAGCCAATATGGGAGTGCTGGAATTACAATTGAGGCATAATGGAAGTCCAGAGCCTGTTCTTTCCAGGCCTCATTCTGGTTGGATGCATAGACATACTTCCTGCCCTCAATAACCTCCCTGACTTGTAAGAACCCCGTTGAGTTCAGAGCTATCAATATGTCTATTTTTAGAAATAAGAAAACTAATGCCCAGAGAGGTGAAGTGACTTGCCCAAGTCATAGCAGCTGGTAAGTAAGTGGCATAACCTAGATTTAAACCCTGGTCTAGCTCCAAATACCTTAACCACTACCCTGTATCGTTATATCATGCAGTTGTTCTAAGCGTTAGTAAAATATATTTTAAACCTCATTTGTAGATAAATGGTAGGTATGAAAGGAACCAAGTCATCTAAGTTCAGTACTGCTCTAAGACTTCCTGAAGAACACACGCACACATTTATTGATATATATACCTACACATATAGATATGGACACACCCATAAAGTACACAGACACACAACGTTCCAAAGTCAATTACTTCCTAAATTATCCTCTGTTATCTGGGTCTCTGGAAGTTAAGTCATTTACCCAATTATGATGAATTGCCAAAGCCATCTTGTCCATTCCCAACAAGTATACAAATGTAGTCTTCATATTACTTTTTTTAAAAAAAGCTGGAAAACGCTGTTAATTTCCTTCAGAAGCTCAGGGAAGGGGTGGAGGTTGGAAGGCAGAAATCTCAAATATTCATCCTTTACCAATAGAGAATGCCATGAAACACAATTCCTAACACCTTGCTTGTTCTCTGGAAATACAGACTCAGCTCCCCCGGTCTATACTTCGGTTCCAAGCATCAGAAAGCACCTATCTCCTGTCCAGAGGTGCCGCGGTGTAGGGCAATTTGTGGAGACTACGTTTGTCCTCTGGTGGTCCTGAGTTCTAAGCCTGTTTCCACCCACCCCACCCGGCTGTGTGACCCCAAGCAGGTGATGGGGTTCTCTTATAAACAAAAGAAGGATAATATAACTCCTACATTTGAGAAATGATGAAGACTATAAAAAATGCCTTAAATAAAATGTCAAGCACACAGCTGACATTTAATAAATCTTCGGCCTCCCTCCCGCTCCCAGTAAAAAGGCCAATGGAGGGCAAAGTTCAGAGTCTTGACCTTTCCCCTGCAAGGTAGAGAGTCACTAACTTCCAACCAATAGAACCTGTAATTACTATCTTTGGCCACCACAGGAAGGAGTTTAAAAAAAAGTCAGATGTTTTCACACATAAAGGCAGGCCCAGGCATCATTACCACGTTGCTAGGTGTTGTTAAGCCACCCACCTAGCCGCAGAGTGGGCAGCAATTAATGTAATTAGCTCAGTGATGAGTGTCCTCTGCAATGATAAACAGCTCAGCCCTGTAGAACTTGACAGGCCTGCTGCTCCCAGGAGGCTCCTGACCCTGAACCTCCATTGGGGAGTGGCATCTGGGAGTTTAGTGGAAAGAGGCCGGGCTTTGAGTCAGATGGACCCAGGCGTCAATCCTGTCTTTGCTAATTCCTAGCTGTGTGACTGAAGGCAAGTCATTTCACCTCTCTGAGCCTTAATTTACTCAACTGTAAAATGAGTTAATGATATTCTCAGAGAGTTGTTATAGTTACCTATATCATCATCATCGTCATCACAGAAACGGCAAAGGGTGGAGAGCTGGAGGAACCAGCTTTTTCTCTGGCTTTTTCTCTGGCTTCTCAGAGCACAAAGCACTGATTTCAGTGGCTTTGGGGAAACGACTGGTGTTGGAGATGGAAAGAATGTTGATACCTAGAAAAAAAAGGGAGAGGAAGTAGTCCTTGATTTGATTCATTATTTAAGATAATGTTATCAATAATTGTAAGTGCTATCAGCAATACCACCACTTACATAAGATAGAAGAACCACAGCAATCTGGTGGTTGGTAATAAAAACATGAAATCTGCTTATAACATTGGATCTAGCAAGTCTATCTTGAGAATTAACACTCTCACAAAAGAAGTCAAATAATCCAAAGGTTGTGATGTCTCTCTGTGTGTATGTGTATATGTGTGTGTCTGGTGAAGTTATCGATATCATTAAGAGTTCACTAATTAATCCAACTAGCAGTTGCTGAATGCCTATAGGTACCAGTGATAAAGACCTTGAGTATGGGAAGATACACACATGCACACAATTAGGATTCATGGAAATAAAGGCTCTGGAAAAGGTCTGTAAAGGTAGAAGGAATCAGAAGAGGGCAGAACCAACAGGGCTACTACTAAGCAGAATTAAAGCACCATTCCTAAGAATGACACAGAGGTTCTTGGAAACATGCATATGAAACAGTGTTAAATGGAAAGAAAAAAAGAAAAATTGTCGCAGCACTCTGAGAATGTCAGAGCTAGAAAGGACCTTGAAGAATACCCAGTTCAGCAGTTCTCAAGGCTTTCCATGAGACCTTGTGACAAGTGAGCCTAACATAGCCGAACAATCCAGGCATAGAAAAATTAAGTTCTGGGTAATAATAAAAATTCCCAGCTGCTAGCTGTCACTCTACCATTTTCTCTCTCAACCAAGAAAGCTTCAGTATACCAGGGAGTAAGGCTGAAGCTGTTAAAGGAATGACCTTAAATCCACTCTAATTTGTTTAATAGAATAAGAGTTAGGAGTCAACACTGCAGTTGAAAACCAGTGATCTGGCCCAAGTCTTCGTCAGTGGAGACGCTGAGGCTGCAAGTGACCTATCTACCTGTCACGCTAGCACACATATCTTGCTCAATCGGTATTTGTCGAATTCCGATTATGAATGAATAGGCAAATGAGATGATGTGACCAAACTGTATGTGGCTGGCACCCTACAATGATTAAGACTTAGGGACTGGGAGTGAATTTAGACTGAAATACACAGAAATGCCTGTTCTTTATGTTTCCTTTCTTAGATTTGCTCAAGTATAACATAAGAAATAAAACAGTGGCCCAGCTGACATGTTGGTGTAGAGTTCCGCGGGCAGGGCGGGGGGATCGTGGTGACAGACTAAGGTGGAATGCTAGATAGAATCCTCAGCATGTGGGGGTCACTCCTTGGTTTCCAGTGCGTGAGAGCCCCAGGGGAGGGCTCCCCATACAGTGACACTTCAGCTGGCAGTGAAGGAACAAAGGTTCTTTTAGCAAAACTGGCCATGCGCAGACCCCAGGGATCAACACCTGGTCATTGTTGGTGGCTCTCTCCTGCCTGGGACTGTCCCTGTCTTTCCTCTGCCTGAAATGCCCCTCTTGCACCTCCTCTTTCTGCCAATTTCAGCATTTATAGCATTTATCTTGTATCCCTTCCTCAGAGAGGCCATTTCTGATCCTCCTCTTTAAGAAGACCCCCACCGTTATTCTTCTTCAAAACCAGAAGATATTTAGAGATCTTCTAGATCCATAGGCTCAATCACTTCCTGAATCCCTGTCAGATAACGTTTCCATATTCAACTTCAAGGGCTACACCACAGGGAAAACATAGTTCTAATTTACAGGCAATTCCCACCCAGTGCTTTTCAATCATAATATGTATCGTTTATTGTGATTTTATGTTAACTTGTTGGTTTATTATCTCTATATAGCAACTATAATACTAAAAATTACAGTTAATATTTATTGGCCATTTACTCTGCCAGGTACTATTCTAAGCCCTTTAAATGTCGATCCGTTTAACATTCACAACAATAGGTTCTATCTGAAATAGGTTCTATCACGAGCCTCATTTTTCACATAAGAAAACTGAGACCCAGAAAGGAATATGGCCAAGTTCACATAGTGAGTAAAGCACAGAGCCCAATATCAGCCCCTAGGGGGTCTGTTTCCAGAGGTTAAGCACTTAAGCAGTAGGCAACACAGACTCACCGTGGGGGCAGACTTCATTCATGCCTCTTCTGGCTCACCACTTCATCCCCAGGACCTTGCCTAGTGCCTCGTAGAGGCTCAATAAATATTTGTAGGAAGGAAGAGAGAGAGGGAGGAAGAGGGAGAAACGGAGGAGGCTTGAGGAAGAGAATGTGCTGCTAGCCCCATCATGGCCCCCTCCTGGGTGAAGCAGGGCTGGGAGCCACTGGCCAGTCCCTGCCTCACCTGGGAGCAACACAGATGCAGGAGATACAGTGAGCGAGACAGTGTCCCTGTCCTGGAGGACAGCCTCCATCCTCACCTCATGGTGGTCCGGGTGGTTCTGATGTACTCAGATGAGTCCTGGAACCCCCTCAGTGGGTCCAGAGTTTTTCTCTGCCTACAAAAGGAAGTGCAACTGTAATACAATCATTCTGCCCCAGGGTCTCCAAGCACATAGATGAATATGAAAGAGCACTGCCTCAAGGAGTGTACAGGCCAGTGAGGAAGAGGAGCTCCAAAACCAAAGAGGGTAGGGAACAGCAGCCTGGTCAGTCTAGGAAGGGAGGGAGGGACAGAGGGAGAGACTCATGCCTCTACTGAATTCTACCTCTGGGAATCATTGCTTGCTCTGCTGAGGAAGCCTGGGACTTCGCTAACAGCTGCAACCTCTCTCATCTGCACTGGTGGACTGCTCTGCTATATACAACATACTGTAACACGTTACTGTAAAACAATGTAAGACTGATAACAAGAAGAATTATAGCAGGATAATATACAAGTTGCATGATTTTTCCCAGGATGTGGAAGATTTTTTCCACCAAGAAGCAGCAGCTGAGCAGAAAGCACACGAACGTGGTTGAATGCAGTTGCCACAGAGGAATCCAGTTCTGGAAGGACAGGACAGAATGCCTCCCACTCTCCCTCACCCTGCTGGGCTGTTTGTCTCCAGGCTCCTCCTTGGAGGAGCATATCTGCTGGTGCCACTCGTCTTTGAGCGTTTGTCCTTATCTCCATAACGCAGCAGCCTCATCCCTTCTGTAAGCCTTCCATCAAGCAACCTTCACCAGTTTTAAGGTAAAGTCCTATATTTGCTCTAGCATGTATGCATGTGTGTGTTTATTTATTTATTCAAAATTTAACAGGTCTTCTTAGCTCTATCATTTTTATTAGGATATTTAGAGTTTTATCTTAGCATGTGGTCACAATATCTTGCAGGTGTTTATGGTCTGCCCCACCCTATTTTTGCAAAAGCCCTGTTATTTTTAATGTATAATTCTGCAGAACACAAACTATTTCAGGAACATACATATAATGTTATAACAGAAATGCCTGTATCACCTCACCAAGGGCTTTCCCATGAGCTGTTATGGCATTTCAATGTATACAGATGGCCTTATGTAGGTTCTTTGAAGTAAGTGTCAATCACTTACATTCATTTTTCAGATGAGGAAACCGAAGCTTAGAGATAGTAAATGACTTATTCAATGCAAACGAATTAGGACTTGAATCCAAGTCTCCAACTCCAAGCCCGTTTACTCAGTCTTCGTTTTACCCATAGCATTTAGCACAGTTCCTAACATATGGTAGGCATTAAGTTATTCTGAGAAAAATTAATACTTTTCCCAAATCATTTATCTATCTAATAATATAGCTCATGAGTATCATTTTGAAAAATAAAGAAACTTTGAAGAAAGGAAGAAGGTAAATACATTTTTTGAGCTCCTGCTATGAGCCAGGAATGAGATAGCTTTTGTTTTTCCATTTTACAGATGAGAAACTGGTGCTCAGCCACTTAAGGAAACTGCTGAATATTACACCACTAGGAAGGGAATGAGTTGAGATTTGAACCTCAGTCTTCCTGATTCCAAAGCCCATCCACACTTTTCTACTGTATCAGTGGAAAATGCCTACCACTTGCAGAATAAGAGACAACTGTCAGTGGCAGATGGGCAAGTCTATTTATTTTAGTGGTTTCGTATTTATATTTACAGTTGTCTAAATTTTTATGGCAATTAACATTTGTTATCCATTTACAACAGTATAAATACAATAATATCTATTTATCGTCTCCTATAAAAATATCTTTGAGTTTTAAAAAAGTGAGTCTATTTAAAGAAAAATATTAAATAAATTTATTATAGACATGTAAGTTGATATAGCAAAATGGAAAAAGTGATGAGTTAATGTTGGGAACTAGAGAAACACAAATCTTAATCCTAACAAATAAATTCCTTAATAAAACATGTTTGTGTTTGTGTGTGTGTGTGTGTGTGTGTGTGTGTGTGTGTGAGAGAGAGAGAGAGAGAGAGAGAAATATTGATTTCCATAAGCTATACTGAAAGGTATTTTCCAGATTACTTAGAGTGGAAAGGAAATTAGAACGAGCCTCACTGCCTGGCCAGTGTGTAAGGAATTTAACATGCCACTCTATTTCAATGTTCTGTGCCATTTGGTGTTTCTTCGCAGGACTCTGGTAGTTGCTCTAAGAAGTGCTTGGGTTCTCTTAGAATAGAGGAAACAGTAGAAGACGAAGACTTCCTACTTTTTTTTTAAAGACGGTAATGGAACTTTTTTAAGAGCCTAGTGAATATTTCCAAATGATCCACATGCTTGATGTTTGTCTTCTGCAGAAAAACAAAGTAAAAGGCACTGTGCCCACACAAGACACCTGGGTTTCCATCCCATCTTTGGACACTAACTTACTATGTCACTCAGGTAAGTCACAGCTGCGGTGCTCAGTATTCCCATTGTTTAAATGAAGGAGTTTTAATTTCCATAACTATTTTCCAGCAATATGAGACACACCCGGTTAGGAATGACTATAATCGGCAAAAGCAGCTATCCCTGTAAGTTAGGAGACACCTACCCAGCATGGGTACCAGAGCCCTTCCAGGTCTGAAAGTCTGTGATTTCATGATTTCAGCTTCTTGGGTTGCAGATGGCCACGCAAGTATTATGTAGCAATAATGTATACAGATGGCTATTAAACAGTCTCTGGATTATGTTTAGAATGTCACACCACAGATAGCATAAGCTAAACTGGTGTAAACTTTTATCTGCCCTACTAGGCAATGAGTACTCTGGTTAATTAAATGTCCATGTTAATATCACTGTGCTCATTATAATTGTAGACATGGATTTTTTATTTTTAAGAAATACATAATATAACTTTGAAATATATAGAACACAATTTAAACTATCCCTGGTAAATATTACCTTTTCCTTAATTTATTAGTTTTTTTGTTTGTTTTGTTTTTGTTTCTTAACTAAGAAAATAACTCATGGTTATTGTGGTAGATCACTATACAGCAAATACTCACTCCCTCCTTCTGCAACCTCCATGAATTCCCAGCTCCACTGAAACTGAACTTGACCACGTGAGTTGCTTCAGCCAAAAGAATGTGTACAGAAATGACAACATACCTGTTCCAAGCCTAGCCTTTAAAAGCTTCACATGCTTCCATGTACTCTAATTTCTCCCTTGAGAAGAACATGTCCCTGGTAGATTTTGCCTCTCTAGAGTTCTAGAATGAGATACATGGAGCAGACTTGAATTTGACCCTTACACCTGTTTCCCCAGGTTGCAAACTACATACACATGCAACACTGCACGAAAGTCAGCAGTTCCAGGAAAAGTCATCATCATTACTTAGAAAACTGCAGGGGTAAAAGGCCAGGCACGGTGGCTCACGCCCGTAATCTTGGCACTCTGGGAGGCCAAGGCGGGCGGACTGTTTGAGCTCAGGAGTTCGAAACCAGCCTGAGCAAGAGCGAGACCCCGTCTCTACTAAAAATAGAAAGAAATTAATTGGACAACTAAAAATAT
>NW_012138302.1:9756889-9828933 GCF_000956105.1 Propithecus coquereli
GCACTTCAACTGACCTGGAGACCAATGAGCAGATAATAAAAACTTAACATTGTATAGCACTCAGATTTTGTGGTGGTTTGTTTCACAAAAGCTGATGAATCCACCTATTGTAACAAGTAAAAATTTACAGAAATCATCTAATTTTTAAAGAGAATAAAATTAAATGAGCAAATGCATGCAAAAAACACTTAGCATAGTACTGGGCATATAAAGTAAGGACTCATTAAACAGTTGCTGTTTTTAATATTGCCACATAAACAAATATACTCAGATATAGGTGTTTTAACTCATGCAGAAATGAGACCATGCTATGCACACTACTCTGCAATTTGCTTTTCTTCACTTAATCCTATACCATGGGCATTCCTCAGGGCCAACTCATCTTTTTAAGGGCGATTATTAATAGCTCATCTTTTAAAATAGCTACATGCTAGTCCACGGTTTAATGTTCCATCATGTATTTTACAGATAAAGGAACTGAGACTCAGAGTGCTGAAAGTGTTTGTCAAAATATTTGCTGCTCCTCTCTGTCGAACCCTCTCTTCTTCCCCGGTCTCAGGCTTGGCTTTGTGACATACTTTGGCCAATGAAAGATGAGTAGAAGTGACCCATAGGTAAAGCTTTAAGAGCCACCCTGCGGTGACACCTCTGTCTCTCCTTCCAGGATGGAAATGTATCATGCACATGAAATAAATTCATGTTGCTTTAAGCCTCTGAGATGTTAGGTGTTGTTTGTTGCCACAACATGATTTAGAGAATGCTAATACAGTACATCCAGACTTTCAAGTGTTTTGGGTGTTCATTGCAAATATTCATCATCACTGGTTTGGCCAAGTACCAACATACTAGTCAATAAAGATGTGGGTTGACAGAATAATTGGGAACAATCATCTCCCCAACTTCATTTCAGAAAATTATCAGTAGCCTGTGCCCAACTGCCAAATCGTCAGTAAAGATGTGACAGTATCACAGAAAAGATAAAGTCTGCATAGCCTAGTTGGTTGAGGACCATTCTCTGTGTGTGAGAAGCCTCTTAGCTAGGTTGGTATTATAACTTTGACCCAATTTCTCTAGGCTGCAAACTACACATGAACAGGCAACACTGTGCTAAAGTCGGTAGTTCCAAGAAAAGCCATCATCACTACTTAGAAAACTGCAGGCATGCAGTGGAGAGGGACCTTAGGCAGTCTAATTCTGGCTTCACCTTGTATAGCTCTGGACCTCAGTCTGCTCAGATGCTGTGAGGATCCATTGAAGGACAGCAGGTGCAGTCACAACTGAAAAGAAAAATAAAACATTTATTTTGATTGGTTTCAATTGCAAGTATAATACATGTTTATTGTAGAAAATTTTAAAACAAACAGGAAAGCATAAGGAGGGAAGTGGAAATTACCCAAATATCACCACTGTTGACATCTTGATGATTAACCAGCCATATTTCCTCCTAGGTGAACGCATGCACACATTATACATTATACTTGTACACAGTCTTCGTACACAGTACGAGGTCTTCTGGGTGCATTTATTAAGTATATGCACACATATATGACCAGCCTCCTCCCATGCTCACCCTCTCCACTATCCCTTTCCAGCTCAGAACCTTTTTGTCCCTCCAAACATGCCCCATGGTCAATAGTATCCAGGCTTTTGTACCTGTACTCCCTTCTTGTAGAATATTCTTTCTCTTTCCACTGTCTCTTCTTCTGGCTACTCCTACTCATCCTGGGGGGTCTCAGTCAATTCATCACCTTCTTAGAGGACAATCCTCGAACCTCTACCCTTGTCAGATGCCCCTTCTATGCACATCCAGAGCATCCTGTTTCTTCTTTCTCAGAGCATTATCCTACTGGACTAGTCTTGCCTCTTCATTGCCTATTTTTCTTGCTATACCCCAACTTGTGGGCAGGTACTATAGCTTCTGTTCACCAATAATTACCAGTACCTGGTCCATAGTAAATGCTCAAAAATTATTGAATAAATGAATAAAATATTTAACAACTGAACTATATTTCTTATGAAGTTGGCAAAGCACCTGGCATTTCTCAGTAAATACCCACTGAAAATTAAATATGGAAGAGGATGTAAGACATGGTAACATGCCTCATGAACTTTATAAACTAGATGGGAAGAAAACATCAATAAAAGTAAACCTCAGTATTCAGTTAAGTGCTTATGTTCTTTTCTTCTGCCTTTCCACTAACTTTCTTCAACCTGGAAAGGGCAGAACAAAATTGCTAAGTTCAGTTTCACATTTGTTTCTTCATTGACTTTATCCTGCAGCACCACTGGACTAAGACACCAGCAGCTTTAATACATACACTTCAGAATCTCGGTGGCATAACACAATAAACTTGATTTCTCATTCAGTCAAAGTCCAGTGAGAATTATTTCTGGTCAATGGGCAACCTTCCACATGGTCAGTTAGACGTCCAGGCTCCTTCTATTTGTGGCCCTGCCATTCTCTATGACCTGGGAGTCCCTTACATTTAACCAGAGAGATGGTTTTATGAGCCAGGCCTGTAAGTGACACACATCACATTAACCCCCTTTGCATTGGCTACAACTCAGCCACACCTATTTATAAAGGAGGCTGGGAAATGTGGTCTAGCTGTACATACAAGAAGAAAAGGGGAAGGCGTTTGGTGAACACTTCATAGTTCTTCTGCCACAGTTGGTAATGGAGTACCTAGTCTTAAGTAATCCCAAATCCAGGTAATTTTGTTTTATGAATACTGAAAACCCTCATTGTTTAAATAGAAGGATGTCCATCTAAATAACACTGGACAATGTGGAAGTATCATCCCAGATTTACAAACTCTAAGTAAAAAAGGGTCAATTCCAGAATTGAGAAACCACTGATGTTAGTGACTACTCCCAAATTCTAAATGACATTATTTAAGATGACATTACTTAAGATTTAAGGCTTTTATGAACTTTGAAAATAAAATGATGATTACTGTAAGTACTATGGGCTCACTAGGAATTATCATAAATGAACCTAGCATAGTTTCTGGCACATAGGAGATAATAAATGTGTGTTGAATGGAGGAACTCCAATTCTACTTTTAAGGCAACTATCCTGTTGATAATAACTCTAACTTTAGAAAGTTCTTAGCAGAGTTTTCTAATGTCTAACTCACGGTTGGGGAAGCTTATGTTGGAAGGCTGCATTAATTTAGCTGTAATCAAATAAGGCCACATTCAAGAAACTTCAATCAGATATACTTAAAAATATACATTATTTTGTAAAAATCTAACTACCGTGTACTTAATTTAAAAAAAATGAAAACTATTTGTTAATTTTAAAGTTAACTAACCTTTTAATGACTTTGTTGTGTCTGATTTTTGTTGGAAAACATTTGAATATTTGGTTGCAGCATGGAGGTCCGCAGTTTCAGTTGATCCTCTAGATGGGTATCAGTCATTTGTGACCTTAAGGGCATCTTGATTTGAGTTAGGTAGGAGAATATAGATTCACAGCAATAAGTGATTGAAAAGCAAGAAAGCATGTTTCGATCATGTTGCCAAAGGTGTGGGTATTCTATTGCATTTTTCCGTATTTCAATTGGATCTTTCTTAGCATCAAACAATGACTTTAAAATGTCATCTACTGAGGGCTCAATCAATTCCATCTGTAGTTCTTGGTGATATCAACTAGGTGAGGCTGATATGCTAATTTGAGTGTGATGTCATGATTCTCAAAGTCAGTGAACCTTTCACTGTATTCTCCAATTAATAGGTCTATAACAGCTGCACATTCTTCAAATGATTCACATATATCATCCTGTTCATCAGTGACCTTTGCTAACTGGGGAAAATGTTCATCCGAAATTTCCTTTTGAAGAAGAAGTGTTTTGAAAAAAAGATAGCATTTTTTTTCAAAATGCTTGGATTTTTAATCACATATCCTATATAGACTTAGTCTTACTTTGCAAAGAAATATTCAAGTTGTTTTGATTTGATGTGATATCACACAGAAATGCTGCTATTCGTATAGAAATCTTCTTTCAATAATTCACAATTGCTGATTCTGTTCTTCATAAAATTTAACTCTCTGTTCTTGCAGAGATAAAATTTGGCTAATACCTGTCCCTGTGATAGCCAGTGCATTTTAGAATGATACAGTAAATCCACACTGAATACCTCTTTGTTTAACTTGAGCATGAATACTTCATCGTTTAACTGGCAATGCCATATTGCATTTGCATGAATATAGTTAATAATACTAAAAACTTGTTGTAAAGTGTTACTTAAAACAGTAGCTTTAGCACAGAGATTTTGCTGATGCAAGATACAATGAAAAGAAATGAGAGCATCTGGATCTGTTAATACTTGTTTTTATCTGTACAATAAACCCTTCATGTTTTCCTATCACAGAAGGTGCACCATCTGTACATACACTCGCTAAATTTACCAAATTCAGTACAACTTCAAGACATTTATCTTGAAAGTTGTTGAAGATATCTATTCCCCATGTTCCATTCACAAGAGTCTCCAAAGTGAGTAACTCTTTGTAGCAAATAAAATCTTCCGTTATGACCTAAATGACGTATGAAACCTGCACGGAGTCAGCAGTATCAGTTGATTCATCCAAAGCGATTAGATAGTATATATTTTCCTTTTGAAGTATTGCATGAAGTTGTTCTGTTAAGCTAAAGGCTAATTCATGTTGCCAATTAGTTATGGTTCTCCTTGAAAGAGGCAGTTGTTTGTACTTTGAAACATTATCAGAGTCTAAGCATCCTACAACTTTGACAATGCATTCTTTCACAATTTCTAGATCACCGAATGGCTTCCCTTTTTTCCCAAGTATATAAGCTACTTTATAAGTTGCTTCAGTGGTATTATTTCCAGGTCTTATGGCTGCTTAAAAGAATTGTCTTTTTTTTTTTTGCTTTTCATCTTTTAATTTCTGCAATGCAACCTTTCAAGCCTCTCCCTCTAATTTAAAATATTTGTGGTCCTTTATGAGTGTTATAATACTGATAAGCACTGAATTTCTTTAATGTTGATATTGCAAAATCACGAACCAAGCAAATCTCTTATCTTTAACAGAAAAAAGATAATATTGCAATTTCCAATCCTCATTAAAAAAATCTCTTTTCTTCCATCAGTGTTCTCTTGGTCTTCTTTGACATGATGGGCTATTAAGCAGACAGAATTAAAAAATGCTGTTGAACTGTGCGACTATTCACAAATTCTACTTCAAACAGAAACACAGTGCACCTTTGCCAAAAGCTGATAAGAGACTGGCATACTCAACCCCCATAAACTCTCCCAACTAGCCTTATGCAGTAATAGCACCAGTTAGGCAGGGGAAGTTAGAACTAAATCAATCATGAGTGTAGCAGCCATCAATTTAGTGCTCAAGGCTTACTAATGTTCTAATTGTGCCGGGCAATCTGGGAGGATTATTTCATTGAAACTTATTTTATTCTTTGGTATTTTAAATATGTTTATATTAAAAATAAAATAAAAATATAAAAGACAAACAAAAATGTATTAATAAAAATAAAAGGATTTGTTCTGTAAAATTTGGATTCAGTCGAAAGGCCACACTTAAGGACCTAGAAGGCCACATGTGGTTATACAGCCGTAGGTTCCCCACCCCTGGTCTAACCATTACCCTAGCTCTGACCTCAAAAACCATAGAGTAAATCAACTCCCCCATGTGACAGTTGCACAACTATTTGGAGACTCCTATACATGCTCTCATGGTCTTCCCCTCACCCTCCCCAACCCTCACGCACCAGGTAAATAATCCCAGTTCCTTTAGTTCTTCTCCACCAGACAAGTTTTCAGGCCTCTCACCATTTGGCTGTCCTTTCTGCAGATCTATGTGGTTGGCCAAAATTGCTTTCCAAATTTCATGCCCACAATATTCCTGATGATGTCCAACAAGCAGTATTTAGTAGAATTATTATTCCTGGCTCTGGGCATCATGTCCTTACTTTGTAACTAGAAGTATTTAAGTAATGAAGACGCTGCCAAAGCAATTCCTGCACTGGGAGAAGGGCAGGACTTGGAAATGACCTCCAAGGATTCTTGCCATTTTAGGATCCTATAAGTTTTGTGGAAGTTCTGAGTGCAGAAAAGACATCACCATAAGGGTGATGGTGTATGTAACAGTTATACATTCCTCCTTGACAAAAACCTCAAAAATATCCAAGAAGACTTCCACAGGGACTCTGATGTATAACAAAGATTTAATGAGCACCCTTTCTGTGCCAAGCACCATGCTAGATGCTGTGCATACAGTAGAGACCAAAAATACATAATTACAAAAAGAAATATGGAATAACAAATTAAAACAAATTCTATTGTTAAGACTAAATAGCCATTGCCCTGGCCTCAGTTTTCCATGAGGGGATATTTGCTAGAGTAACCCTTTTTTCCTCTCTCTCCATCCCTTATACACTCCCCATGGGAAGAGAGGTGAGTTAAGTTATCTGATTGCTGAGTTCAGAAGAAAGACCCAAGTGTGCCCATCTCAGCAGCTTGCTTTTTCTTTTCAGAGTCAATTTGTTAAAAGGATGTACACATTCACTGTCCCTTTGGACGAAGCCTGCAAATACCCATCTTCACCAGGACCAGTAGGTAAGTTTAATTCAGAGGCGAAATGTCAGTGCCGTGGTTTGGATGTTTGTCCCCTGCAAACCTCACATTGAAATTTGATCCCCAGTGTTGGAGATGGGGCCAAATGGGAGGTGTTTGAGTCATGGAGATGGATCCCTCATGAATAAATTAAAGCCTCCCCTGGGGGGTGGGCAGGGTGAGTGGATTCTTACTCTATTAGTTCTCAGGAGAGCTGGTTGTCAAAAAGAACCTGGCCCCTCCCCTTCTTGCTCTTCCTTCCATGTGATCTCTGCACATAGCAGCTGCCCTTCACCTCACACCGATCCATGGAAGCAGCCTGAAGCCCTCACCAGATGCAGAATCACAATCATGAACTTTCCAACTGTTAGGCAGATAGCAAGGGATTCCAGGTCTCCTAGGGACAAAAGTGGGTGCTGTTTCCCCATCTTGGTCCTGCCCCACCCTAATTCTCCATACCTGGGAGAGGAGGGAATACCCTATGAATCTCCCAGTCAGAACTTGGCACACCAACTGCAAGAATGCAGAGAACTCTCTAGCCCACAGACCAAGCAGCATGGATCCCATAAAGTCTGGAAAGTGACCTACAATCCACATGTGTAGTTAAGGCTCAGGTCATGTGACTCCCAACTGTCCAATCAAAGTGGTGACCTCTGAACCATGAGGGAGGTCCCTATCCAGGCACTATAAAATAAGATGCAGACCATAGTCAACCCCGCTTGTATCCTTCCTTTGGCTCTCCCTTTGCTGTGACAATAAGTCTAGTCATCATCTGTGGCATATGTATCATGCTCTGTAAACCTATATTTTGCTCTTGCCCTATAATCCTAGCTTTCTGTCCTCGATAAACCTCATGGTCGTGCTTGCCTAACTTTGGTGCATCTGGTCATTCTTCAACCATGAGCGTGCCAAGAACCAACATTTCAGACTGAAACCTGACATAACTAGCAGACTCAGGCCCCAAATAAACCTTTTTTTTTTTAATAAATTACCCAGCCTCAGAAATTCCTTTATAGCAATACAAAATAAAATAAGACAATCGGGAAATCTACTGTGGCTTCATGTCTGCCAGGACCTCCAATCCAGTCTGTATCCACTGTCAGGTTGACATTTTGATCCTTATTCATCTGATTCCTATGTCTAACTTTAAGCTAGTTCTGAACTCAAGAAGGAAAGGGTGTTATTCATCCTCCATCTCAAATCCTAATAACTATAAAGAAAAATTATAGGGACCTATGAGAGTGTAAGAAAAAAATCTAATGCAGATAGGGGGAGGGCACATTAGGAAATCTAAGAAAGCCTCATTAAGCATCATTTAAGCTAATATGCAAAGGAAGACAAAAATTGGCCAAAAAATAGGGAAGGGGTGGAAGGGCTCATATAAAGGTTCTTAGGCAACGAATAGTTTGTCTTGTTTGAAGAACTGATGAAGGCCAGTGTGGGAGTCGTTAGGGCTGGTCACCAAATACTTCCAGTTCTCTGCCTTCCAGGCAAAGAGGATTGCACTTCCTGGTCCCCTTGTGGCTGGGCCAGGCCATGAAACTAGTTTTGGTTAATGAATTGTGAGAAGTGACATGTAACGTTTTTCACAAAGACACTGAGAGGAGACCCTTCAAAGCTCTCTTTTCCTCTACCATGAGATCTGAAATGTTCCTGGAAGTGCGTGCTCCACCATCCTGGGTCCCAGAGGAAGTCGACTTGATCAGAGCCCCTGCCCACCCTTGATGGACATGTTGCAGGAAGAAGAAAAAAACTTTTTTGTCTTAAGTCATTGAAGTTTGAGAATTTTCCTTTTTACTATAGCATAATTTGGGCTAGGCTATCTTGACTGATACAGCCATTCAGTGTAGCTGGAGAAAAATGAGGGGAGAAGTACTAGCTATTTCAGGCTACACAGGGTGCCCTAAAGGAGTCTTAGCAGGGGAGTTTGACATATTCTAAATATTATATATTAAAACGTGGTACTATTGCTACTCAACTACTAAAACACTGTCTTAATTCCACTTTGGAAAAGGCTATTTTAAAAAAATCCATCAACAAGCATTTACTGAGCACCTTCTATCCTTCAGTATGCCAGGCACTGTATTAAGCACTGGAGATACAAAATAAAAATAAGACACAGTTTCTGGATTTGGAGTCAGGGATTCAAGAAGACCTTTTCAAGATCATGTGATAAACATTCTGTACTTCAGGTATGTACCCAGTGTGGTGAGAGCCAAAGAAAATAATAACTATTTGTGTGAAGTGGGAGATGGGGTGAGGGAAAGCTTCAGAGGTAGTGACTATCTGAGCTGGGTCTTGAAGGGTGAATAGGAGTTTGCCAAGTCGCATTTTGATTAAAGATAAAAGTAAATGGAAAACTAGGAAAATGTTAGAGGGATGGAAAACACTTGGGGTGGCTGAGATTCAAAGGAATGGAGGGAATGTGGAGGGAAGGGTGTGGTAGGCTGCATTACTGTTCACAAATACTTGTTGTCCCTCCCCACTGACATCAGGCTCAGCCATGTTAATTGCTCGCTGCAGAAGCTTTAAGAGCCATGCTCTTTTCTCTCCGCCATGACAATCAGTAAATTTTAGAAATAGGATGCTGTTAGCCAGGGTCCTGGAGCAAGGATAATGTGTGTGAAGCAAAGACATAGCGAATTTATGATGCACATGTAATGTCAGTGAGAAATAACTGTGGTTGTAATCCTGTAAGATTTTTGGATTGCTACCATAGCATAACCTAAAGTATACAGAGATGTGCATTTCCAGTTCTTTGACTTCCAGACACATAGTAGGATTGTATTTTCCTATACCTTTTAAGTAAGGCATGGTCATGTCACTAGTTTTGGCCAATAATATGTAAACACAATAATGTGCCTCATATCTGGGAGGAAACTTTTAAAGCCATTGTGAATCCACCCTGTTTTCTTTCCCCTGCCAAAGTGATTGGAAAGATTGTGGAAGCAGGTATCAAGATGAAACCATCTTCAGACTAGGTTTCTGAGCGAGCACACTGAGCAGAGCCCCACGGCCTTGAACATGTAGTGTGAGTAAGAAATAAAGTTTCTTTGTGAAACCACTGAGATTTCAGGATTGTTTGTTATGGCAGCGTAACCTAAACTATCCTGACTGATATAAAAATTCGCACCTAGACATGGGATAATGTCATAACAACAATAAACATAACAATAAAACTAAACAATCATTCAGAGCTACGGTCTCCAATCCCCGGACCATGGACTGGTACCAGTCTGTAGCCTGTTAGGAACTGGGCCCCCCCAATAGGAGGTAAGCCGCAGGTGAGTGAGTGAAGCTTCATCTGTATTGACGGCTGCGGCTGCTCCCCATCACTTGCTATCACCACCTGAGCTCCACCTCCTGTCACATGAGTGGTGGCATTAGATTCTCACCGGAACGCAAACCCAACCGTAAGTTGTGCACACCGGGGATCTAGGTTGTGTACTCCTTATGAAAATCTAATGCCTGATGATCTCAGGTGGAGCTGAGGTGATGATGCTAGTGCTGGGGAGCATCTGTAAATACAGATTATCATTAGCAGGGAGGTCTGACTGCACCGTAAATGTAATGTGCTTCAACCATCCTGAAACCATTCCCCCCGCCCCCAAGTCTGTGAAAAAGTTGTCTTCCATGAAACCAGTCCCTGGTGCCAAAAAGGTTGGGGACCACTGCTTTAGGGGGCAATAACTAAGAACACTGCCATCAAAAGCTGAAAGGATGGTGATCTATCTGGTAAACAGATCACCTGTGATAATTTAGAAGGCAGATCATGGACCTAATGAACTAAAGCAAATTGTGAGTAGCATGTGTTTGTGGGTATTGGATGCATTCAGAAAGTTATCACTAGTTATTCAGAGATAAGGTCGGAAAAGATTTGGCCAGTTTGCACGTAGGAATGAAATGGAGTAGAAACAATCTACAAATCCATGGATTTGCAGGGCTGGAAGAGACAACTGTTTCTGAATCCCAACTAGCAAAATATAAAATCAAGAAATGCTTTTAGAAAGGGCCTTAAAAAAAATCAGCCTTAAAGTAAGGATCAGGTCAAAGGTATGAACCTATTGCTAAAACCTCAGGAAAAAGTAAGATGTTACCCAGCATATGCTTTCAATTGGACAAAATGGCTCTGGAAAAGGAAGGAAAGGTGTGTCTCTCCCACCAAAGCCCAATAAGCCTAAAGCACTCAAAACCACGCTGAGAGCCAGAGAACGTGCAAGAGACAGAGGACTCGGCAGGCAGGAGAGCAAGAAAGCAAAGAAATATGGCAAACCATAGAAGAATGTCTGGAAACGAACTGTGGCTGAGGCTATTGGCACATGAAACACTTACTATCAAGTAGATGAGAAGCCCGCCTACATGTATTCAAGACGTAATATCACTCTGCATCCCCCCAATTTTTAAAAGCTCATTTAAAAGTATATTTCCCAAAGCCTGCTTTAGATGTAGATAAGGAAGACTCTTTGAGGGCAAATCCAGGGATCATGGAAAACAATGGACAGGACAGCAGCATCAGATCTAATCAATACATCAGATAGGGAGGTCCTCAAAACTGCTCAGTAAACCGGGGTCTACTGTGGTCTCCTACTCCTTCCCTTTCCAAATGGAGTCAATTATCCTGTCACTGTCCCGTGTACATACTGAGGGTGTGCACGGTAGATTCTGGGTCTACTACACAGCCCCCCCAAAAAGCCCAGGAAGTGCACTCAGTGCAGTGACTGGATGGGTTTTAAGGTTGTCTCCTTTGAGAAAAGAGCGAGGGAATTCTGCCTAGGGGAGGAGAGTAGACCAAACATTTCGTGAACAGAAAGGGAGAAAGAATTACAGTGTTGTCCCCCAAATATTCCTGGAGAACGCTTTGAGACACCTAGCAGGATTACAGAGGCTCCAAGTTAGGCATGGCCATGTGACTTGGTTTGGCCAGTGATGTATGAGAAGTGACATGTGCCACTTCCAGGTGGTGTATGATGTGTTCTTTAACCCCAGCCAGGATAGCCACGAGAAGCGGAGTCAAGAGGAAGCCTCCTTCAGCCTGAGTCCTTGAGTGACTACAATGAGCAGAGCTCCCCCGCCAACCCACAACAGGCATGGAGCTAGAACGCAAAAAAAACTTTCACTGGGTTAAGCCACTGAGATGTCAGGGTTGCCTGTGAGGGCAGCGTAACCCAGTCTTTCCTGACTGAGAACTGGAAGTGAGAGATGAGGCTGGAGAGAACAGGAGTTGGATTGTGAAAGGCCCCTTCTCCCAGGCAGAGGAATCAGAACTCTCTCCTGGTCCTAAGGGGAAGCCAACGAAGGCTTCCAAGCAGGGGCGTTAACATGAACAGATTTGTTATTTTTTGGATGAAATATGCTATTTCTCAACATAAGGAGAAAATCAGCCTACTAAACCACATGAGGCAGAGAGGAACACACAGAACCCTTAGGCAAAAGATATATATTTATACAAAGTCCTAAGTCTTGAAGTTTCTAAATACAGGAGCTCTGAAACGAGTTCCAATCAGAGGATCAGACAAGAAAATTTCTTCTGTGCCACAAGCGCCATTTCCTCTGCAGACAACTAATACTTCACAAGAAAGTAAGTGGCGAAAAATACAAGGGACTGTAACACAGACGTGAGATCCATTTCCAGCTGCCTAAGTGACCTCAACAAAATATTTGACCTCTCTGGGCTTATTTCCTTATATGTTAAATCCAGATAATAATATGCGTCTCTCAAGACAGTTGTGGTGAGAAAACAGCATATTCCAATTGTTTAGGAGAATACCTGGCAGATAGTAGGTGTTTACCACATGATACTTATTTTTTTTTTTACTGTTATTATAAAAATTATTTAGAACACCAGCTCCCTGATTACAAAAGAAAATGATTCCGGGCACCAGACAGAGAGGGAAGTAACTGGATCTTGTCATCACTGTATCCCTGCCCCGCTCCCCACCCCAGCTCAGCGGCCGGCTCACGGTAGCCATTCAGTTATCCTCCACTGCATCAGTGGAAGCGAGGAGAATGCCTGGAGTGAAGAAAAGTTGGCCGGCTTCCCACTGATACCAGCTGTTGTTGGTTTCTGAACACTCAAAGCCACAAATACCTTAGAGCCCGGGGCAATGAACCCAAGGCTGAATTCCCCCAAGTCCAGAGGCAATGAAGTTCAAATTAGAACCTAGGAATTTAAACTGCTGCAGGTCCAACTTCAAACCTCAGCCCTAGCCAGAAGGCTTGGGAAAGAGCTGACTTCTAACCCTTTCCTCCCTCAACTCCTCCCCTAACTGCTCCTCACAGGAAAGTACACCTGGTCCTGCCAAATCACACTCTTACATCCTGGCATTCCATCCAGGCCCTGGGAAGCCACGAGGAAGGGCGGGGAAGGGGACTGCTTGGCCACCGTCTCCCTAAGTCCTACAGGCGGCGATGCTACACTAATTCCTGGCAGTCCCATGAGGTGGGCCTCCCCGGCCCCACGTGCAGATGAAGGACCTGAAACGCAGAGACGTTCCGTGATTTGCTGACTTCACACCGTGGCAGCGGGACTTTGGGATTCTTTCCACCACACACTTTTGTCCCTAAGGGGTGGAGGGTGGTGGGGGGAGGATAAAATGACCGCAGAAAAGGAACCACTTATATGTGTCTAGCGCTTCCTAGAGGCTGCACAGGATATGGGCTCACCATCCGGCAGGGAGTGGAGAGATTTTTGAATCACGGTTCTACCCCGACTCCTACTTCTACTGCTTGACTTCTGGCGAGTGTTCGCTGCCCTCAAAATTTGTTTCCCGGAAGCAAACCGGGGCGAAAGGAGTGTGTGTGCGCCCGTGTGTGGGTGTTGTGCGGGGGCGGGAATGGGTGGGGGAGTAGACTATCCCCGGGGTTCCCTGCGTTTCGGATCCCCTAAATGTTCGTTCCCGTCTGGACGCTGTGGTCCCTTAATTGCACCCCTTATAAAAACCGCCCCTCCAAGACAAAGCTGCGAACTCCCACGCCCTTTTCCCCACGGTCCCGGAGGATGAAGTGGGGTGCAGGGGGATTCAGCGGAGCGCCTAGTTTGGGGCAATGCAAATCGCTCGGCTTCTAGGTGCAGCCAGACGGCGGCGCGGACCGTCGCTCCTGAACTTGACCAAGACACAAACTTCGGAGTGTCCTCAACGTGGGGGGCCGACTCTCGAGAGACCGCCCCCAAACGTAAGCCCACTTTCCTCGCCCCCATGGGAGACCTCACAGAGCCACCTTAAGGGCGGTGCTCCCGCCCCCGGAAGTGCGGGGGGGGGTCAGACTCGGGCGCTCCGTCCGCCGGCCCGCGCGGTGGCGAAGTGCCCGGGACTGGCTTCGAGCCCCACCCCAAGTGGGGAAATACCGCCCCCCCCCGCCCGCACCTTTGGCCCCGGACAAGTGGCCGTGTTCCCCAGCCTCCCGGGTCCCCGCATCCCCAGCGTCCCGGTCCGGAGCTGTGAACTTCAGCCCGCCTCCGTCAGAGGCAGCGAGCGTTCGCCCGCTCGCGGCGGCCACCGTCACTAGACAGTCAAACCCCAAGACGTCAGCCCACAATGCACCGGGCGGGCCGGGAAAGACGGGCTGGGGAGGAGACGGGGGACGGAGGGGCAAGAGGCGTGCGGGAGGGGGAGGGGGAGAGGAGGAGAAAGAAGGGCCCAACTGTAGGAGGGCAGCGGAGCATTACCTCATCCCGTGAGCCTTCGCGGGCCCAGAGAAGAATCTTCTAGGGTGGGGTCTCCATGGCGACGGGCGGGCCCGCCCCCCTGAGAGCGACGCGAGCCAATGGGAAGGCCTTGGGGTGACATCATGGGCTATTTTTAGGGGTTGACTGGTAGCAGATAAGTGTTGAGCTCGGGCTGGATAAGGGCTCAGAGTTGCACTGAGTGTGGCTGAAGCAGCCGGGCGGGAGCGGAGGTGCGCGGACTCAGGCAGACAGACAGACACAGCCAGCCAGCACGGCAGTAGAGTCCGAACTGCACATCTTTATTTTCTTTTCCATCGTCTCTCCAACTGCCCCGAGCTAGCTCCTGTGGCTCCCGGGCTGGTGTTTTGGGGAGCGCCAGGAGAACACCTTCTCCAGCCGTCCCCAGGAGGAGAGCCCCGCTTCTTGGGCGCCGTTGACAGTCGCGGAGAACGGTGACTGCCCGCGCGTCCTCCGGGGGAAGTCGGCGAGCGGCTGCAGCAGCAAAGAACTTTCTCAACCGGGAGGACCGGGGACAAGTGCCCCCGGGTTCCGGAGTGAAGTTTTGCAAACCTTTCCTGCGCCTTAGGCTGCCCCCTCGGCGGTAAAGACAAGAAGACGGCGAAGAGAGGCGCGAGAGAAGAGGGACGTGCGCTCAGCTTCGCTCGCACCGGTTGTTGAACTTGGGCGAGCGCGAGCCGCGGCTGCCAGGCGCCCCCCTCCCCCTCGCCGCGGAGGAGGGGACAGTCGTTGGAGTCCGGGCGGCCGCGACCCGCCGCCGGCCGGCCACTGCGGGGTCCGCACTGACCCGCGCCGCCGGGAGAGCTGCTGTGCCAGGAAGCGATTTCGTCCGCGGGCACCGAGGAGCCGCTGGGACCGAAGAGCGCTCAGTGAGTGACCGCGACTTTTCAAAGCCGGGCCGCGCGCGCGAGCCAACAAGTAAGAGTGCAGGCGGCATCTTAACCCTACGCTCCCTGGAGCGAGCTGGTGAGGAGGGTGCAGGGGGGAAGACAGCCAGCGGGAGCGCGAACTCTTAGGGAAACTTTCCCCGCCAAAGGCCCCGGGAGGCGCGGGTGTTCCCCGCTTTGCCGGAGCGCTGTTGCGGCCGCGAAACTTCTGCGCGCAGCCCAAACTAACCCCACGTGAAGTGACGGACTGTTCTATGACTGCAAAGATGGAAACGACCTTCTACGACGATGCCCTCAACGCCTCGTTCCTCCAGTCCGAGAGCGGCGCCTACGGCTACAGTAACCCCAAGATCCTGAAACAGAGCATGACCCTGAACTTGGCCGACCCGGTGGGCAGCCTGAAGCCGCACCTCCGCGCCAAGAACTCCGACCTCCTCACCTCTCCCGACGTGGGGCTGCTGAAGCTGGCGTCGCCCGAGCTGGAGCGCCTGATAATCCAGTCCAGCAATGGGCACATCACCACCACGCCGACCCCCACCCAGTTCCTGTGCCCCAAGAACGTGACGGACGAACAGGAGGGCTTCGCCGAGGGCTTCGTGCGCGCCCTGGCCGAACTGCACAGCCAGAACACGCTGCCTAGCGTCACGTCCGCGGCGCAGCCGGTCAGCGGGGCGGGCATGGTGGCTCCCGCGGTGGCCTCGGTGGCGGGCGGCAGCGGCAGCGGCGGCTTCAGCGCCAGCCTGCACAGCGAGCCTCCGGTCTACGCCAACCTCAGCAACTTCAACCCGGGCGCGCTGAGCAGCGGCGGCGGGGCGCCCTCGTACGGCGCGGCCGGCCTGGCCTTTCCCGCGCAGCCCCAGCAGCAGCAGCAGCCGCCGCAGCCGCCACACCACCTGCCCCAGCAGATGCCTGTGCAGCACCCGCGGCTGCAGGCCCTGAAGGAGGAGCCGCAGACAGTGCCCGAGATGCCCGGCGAGACGCCGCCCCTGTCCCCCATCGACATGGAGTCCCAGGAGCGGATCAAGGCGGAGAGGAAGCGCATGAGGAACCGCATCGCTGCCTCCAAGTGCCGGAAAAGGAAGCTGGAGAGGATCGCCCGGCTGGAGGAAAAAGTGAAAACCTTGAAAGCGCAGAACTCGGAGCTGGCGTCCACGGCCAACATGCTCAGGGAACAGGTGGCACAGCTTAAACAGAAAGTCATGAACCACGTTAACAGTGGATGCCAACTCATGCTAACGCAGCAGTTGCAAACGTTTTGAGGAGAGACTGTCGAGGGCTGAGGGGTAACGGAGAAAAAAAATAACAGAGAGACAGACTTGAGAACTTGACAAGTTGCGACAGAGAGAAAAAGGAGTGTCCGAGAACTAAAGCCAAGGGTATCCAAGTTGGACTGGGTTGCGTCCTGACGGCGCCCCCAGTGTGCACGAGTGGGAAGGACTTGGCGCGCCCTCCCTTGGCGAGGAGCCAGGGAGCGGCCGCCTGCGGGCTGCCCCGCTTTGCGGACGGGCTGTCCCCGCCCGAACAGAACGTTAGACTTTTCTTTAACATTGACCAAGAACTGCATGGACCTAACATTCGATCTCATTCAGTATTAAAAGGGGGGAGGGGAGGGGGTTGCAAACTGCAATACTGTAGATTGCTTCTGTAGTACTCCTTAAGAACACAAAGCAGGGGGTGGGCTGGGGCGGGGAGGCGGGAGGGAGGTTTGTGAGAGTGAGGCTGAGCCTACTGATGAACTCTTTCTGGCCTGCCTTCATTAACTGTGTATGTACATATATATATTTTTTAATTTGATGAAAGCTGATTACTGTCAATAAACAGCTTCATGCCTTTGTAAGTTATTTCATGTTTGTTTGTTTGGGTGTCCTGCCCAGTGTTGTTTGTAAATAAGAGATTTGGAGCACTCTGAGTTTACCATTTGTAATAAAGTATATAATTTTTTTATGTTTTGTTTCTGAAAATTCCAGAAAGGAGATATTTAAGAAAATACAATAAAATATTGAAAAGCACCCCCAACCTCTTTTCTGCATCATCTATAGATAATAGATATCTAGGTAGAGTTGAAAGAGTTAAGAGTGTCAATTAAAATCACTGTCAGTGCTTCTTACTATCAAGTAGTAAAAACCATTCTCTGTTAGACTTTAGAAAGAAATGTACCTGATGGTGTATCATCAGGTTTTACTCTTCCCTCCCCCAAAAATCTGTATCGAATGGCTGTCCAAAGAATAGTGTGGTGTTTTGGGAGGCTGGAGGAAGGGGGGTTGCAGTGGAGAGGGACAGCCCACTGGGAAGTCAAACATTTCAAAGTTTGGGATTGTATCAAGCGGCATGTGCTGTGACAATTTATAATGTTGGTAGAAATTTAATAGATGCTTATTCTCAAAGCACGAACCAGTGACAGATTTTACAAAAGATGTATCCTTCCAATTTGGAATCTTCTCTTTAACAATTCCTAGATAAAAAAGATGGCCTTTGCTTATGAATATTTACAACAGCATTCTTGTCACAATAAATGTATTCAAATATCAATAACATCTTGAATTGCTTTCCCTTTACTACTTTTTTCTTCCCAAGTTGTATATTGAAGCTTTTCTTTTCAGTTGCTGAGGTTAGCTGCAATCTGAAGTTAGTCGGTAATTAAGAAGCAAAGAATTTAGGAAGAGTCAAACTAGAAGTTGTGATCTGGATGAAAGATTCTCCCAATTTCATTAAGCCCTCTTCTCTCTTTTTCTGTCTCTGTCTCTCTCTACTCTTCCCCTCCCAAATAAACACCTATGCCTAAAGAAATTACTGGTCTAGCTAGCAGTGTAGCATTTGGATCTGTCTATAGTTTATTTCTTAATTTGTTTCTAAAATAATCAAGCTTGTTTAAATAATTATTATAGAATCAGTCTCAAAAGATGGTAATCTAATACTATGGAAAAGATTCACAAGAGAAAACATGAACAACACGGTGATTACATGTGTAAATCAAACCTCAGCTCTGGGGAAATGGCGAACTTGTATTCTGTCTACAGATATAACTTAGGAGATCAACAAGGCAATACTCAACAAGTGAACGATTTTTGCTTGGTTGCTTTTCATCCCAAGAGCCAGAGTGATTATCAAGCAGCAAAAGCAATTTGATATCCAGGAATATTTCACAAACCACTAATTGAGGCAGGGCTGTTTGCTCATTAGCAGTGCTCTAGTACCCAGCAGGTCTGGGAGTGCTAATATCCTGCCTGTGGCTGTAAATCCAAACACACAAAGAGTTTTTCCTTAGGAGTATATCTAGGAGTGGAAGAGATTGGATAGGCTTGTTAGCTATCAGATACACCCCCCATTGTAATAACACTTCTTGAACAAAGGGTTACGCAGAACAGAGCCTGAGTTTGCCAAACAGTGAATTTGCCGATGTCAGCAACCCGGAAGGTGAGTTGATTTTGACCATATGTAGGAATAGTCAGCAGAGGGACAATAAAGCACTTTGGGGTGGGGCTCTGTGGAAGCTAAACAAGAGCCGACTAGAAAAAATAAGCAGGCTGGGGAATTAATTACCTGCAAAGGTAGACTAGGCCCAGACAACAGTACAGCACAGAAAAGCCACACCACTCCCCAGCTGGCTTTAGATTGCAGTGTTAAAAAGTCCGAAACTCAGGCCTATCCCCATGCTTAATTGTTTCAACTAATATTCTAAATTTATATCCCTGCTATTCTAACCATTCTAACCAAAAAAAGTGGAAAAAATAATTATGATAGAGGAAATTAGCACATGACTTCCTGTAAACTTTGGAGGCAAAAGATCAGCTAATTGTAAATGCCCACTGTTTAATTTTATTGTGAGCCTTCATTGAGTTATTCTTTAGGTAACACTAATAGTTGGAGAGGATGAAGTGAGTGGCATATAAAGCCATTAATTCTCTCTTAATTTGTACATATATATAAAAGTAAATAATTCAATCAGATTTTTAACCCTCTGGGTCCTTGGGACAGAGTGTTCATGAACTCAGTGAAAATGCCTACAAAATTGTGTGTGTGTGCATATGCACATGCACACACACACTTTTGGGTAGAGAGATAATTAGCTTCTATTTGGCCCTCTTAGAGTTCCATGACACAAAAAAAGGTTAATAAACTGTAAACTGAACGGCTACATGCCCACCATCAAAAACATCTTTGTACGAATCTGAATCCTATGCTCTTACCCCTCCGTGTTTCTGCTTACATGTCTCTGCCTGAAATACCTTCCCTTCTGGTTCAACTGATGAATTCTTTCTGTTCTTCAAGGCTTGGCGTAAGTGGCACCTTCTCTGTGAAGCCTTCCTTGCTAATTCCATCTTCAGGTGGAATAAACAATTCTCCATTGAGCAGCATAACATTTTATCAAAACTTTCATAATAGCACTTACCAAAGTGTATTATCATTGTGAGCCTCTGTGTCTTCTGGCCAGAACCCTATCTTATTCATTAGTGGATTTCCAGAGTCCTAGTACAGTGCATGGCACATAGTAGATGTTCATAAAATACATGTTTGATGACTGAATGAACAAGTGAACTTAAACTTTCCTCCAGCATAATTCCAGGTCTTAATTTCTTCTGGTAAAATGTATTTCATCCGTTTCCAGGTGCATGACTTCAGATGGATGGAAGACCCCCTCCCCCTAAAGTCAAACCTGGCCAATCACCAAGTTCTAAAGCCTAGTTCTCAATGAGAGTTCTTAAAAGAATTAAGCTGTTAAAACATTCATACTTCCAACCGCACAGAGCATCCCTTCCTGCCTCTAGTAACGCAAGTGGCCATCTTCTTATATAAAATGGGTCTGCCTGAAACATTAGGCTTGAAAGTAGCAATGAGGCAGGATAATGTTTAGGCAGACACAAAAATAGATCCAGATCTGCTTCACTAAAAACAGCCAACTTCATTGGTAATGACAGAGAGGACTTTCTGTTTGTGAAGTTAGGTATTATTAAATGAGCCCAGAAATTAGTACCCAATGTTTGCTTGCTGAGACAGGTATAATGCTAATCCATCTATGTCTTTTCATTATTAGAGAAGTGCATGGGTTGAGCAAAAGAAAAAAACAATGCCTCCTAGTGTCTCTGCCACTGGTCTCCACCATCCACTTCTATGGGGTCAAATGGACCCTCCTGGAAGAAGTGAAGAGTTAGAAGCTGGGCTGCCTCAGAATGTGAACCCATCTCTTCCTATCTCTAAAACCTAACCCTAGTTATTTGATTTTGGATTTTTAGACATCCCAAAGAAGGGCTTCCCCATGGTCCTGAATCTCCCTGGGTCCCTACACTTGGCTGTGTGGATTCAGTGATGAGCAAGATGTGATCCTATTCTTAAGAAACTCACATTCTGGTGGGCAGGAGTGTGGAGATGAAGTAGAAACTATTCCAATGGCACAAGACACATGCTACAAGAAAGAGGTGCCAGATTGGGGGAGAAGGAGATATTTTTAGGAAAGGCTTCATGGGAGAGGTGACATTTGAGCTGATCCAGTGGGATTCTCTAGGCAGAAAAGGTTGGGGGAGGAACTATGTGCAAAGGCAGAGAAGCATGAGAAAACACGATGTGTTTAGGGACCTGTAAGCTGCTTAGAGAGGCTGGGAAAGAAAGCATGAGAAGAAAAGTGAAGAGAGATGAGGCAGGAAAGTTTAAGGCTCAGGTTGAGAAGTAATATCTATTCTACGTTATCCTATGGGTGATGGAGAAATGTAGAAGAATTTGAAAGAGAATAGGGACCCTCACCTTGAGGAAGATTCAAGCTGGCAACAGTTTGGAGAATGGAGTGGTAAGGAGGAGGCTAGGTAAGAGGAGAAATACCAAACAGAGGTTGTTAGCGTCATTCAGAATGCCTGTGATATTTAGTCCTAGAGTTGGGGGAGAAATAGGAAGAAGATGGCTTGGTCCATGCCACATTTCTCACACAGCTTTCTGACAAGTTAGGCCTAAGGAGGCAGGTCAGGAAGTTCACTTGCCACCTATACTGCGTGTCCCATACTTAGGTTTTCTTCTCCACTGTGTCAACTTGACATCCTGAAAGAAAGTCATCTTACAAAACAGCCCAGAGCCCATCTGCTCGGTGTCAGGAAGCTCAAATAAGCAAATGTGAAAGAAACAGGCCTGTGACTGCCTAGGCCAGGCCTCCCAGGGTGACAGCACAGAGTTGATCTTCACTGCTGCAAAACCAAACCTAATTTTGTCTAGTCACCCAGAATCGATGAAGCTCAGTGAGACTAATTGACCCAAACTCTACAAACTCTTTGACCTATAAACAAAGAGGCCAATGTTTTTACTGATGTTGGGGTAATTGGATATCAACACCTTACATTCACATAACACTCATTTTCTACAGCAAGTAATATTGAATTCCTATTTTGTGCCAGGAACTAGGAACAAGCAGAGAGTGGAATCAACAGGATGCATCCCCTCATGGAGTTTATAATCTAGTTAAGATAGACAGTATATAAAGATAACACACAAACATTTGGACAAGAACAATGAAGAAGAAGAACTGGGCACTGTTAACACATTAACTGCCATGTGAGTTGTATTCAATTCACGTTAGTTTTGAGCCCAGGGCCTTGGGAAGCAAAACCTGGGCAAGACCCTGCGGTTGGTTCATGAAAATCTTACTTGTTGATGTTCTTATTGTTATAATTAATATTGACAAATTAATTCTAAAATGTAGATTAAATGAATAGAAGTCAATTTTTTTTTCATTAAATTTTTCATTAAATTAGAAATAATCATTTTGTTTTCAAAGTTTTTATTCTATCTTCATAATAAAACAACATGGCCCCAAGGAAAAAATTTTTTTTTCTAGCGTGGCAGTCAATGTGTTAAAGAGAAAAACAGTCTAAATTGTGTTAGCTGCAAAAAAGACCTTTCTGGAGAAATACTCGAGCTGAGAATTCTGAGCTGACTATGAGCTCACAGGTAAAGAGCAGAAGAGCACTGGTGGGAAGTCCAAGTGAAGAGTCAGCTTGAGGGAGGGCTTGGGAAGGCTCTGGTGTACCCAAGTCCCTGGAGTGGAGTGAGCAAAAGGAAGAGTGACCAGCAGAGATTTGTACTCCCCCGTGCATATGCTTGTAGTTTCCAAAATGCTTTCACCTCTTCTATCTCATTTTATTTTCACCACAATTCTGGGGATGCTCGTTGACAGCAGCCATGTGTCACGTGTGCAGAAGCAGAGGCTACCAGTGAGTTTCAAGTGCTTTTGTTGAGGCCATGCATCCAGGAACTAATGGGGCACAATTTGGTCCTCAGGCATCACAAACCATATTTTTCTCCTATATTGTTCCAGGAACCAGAAACCCTGGTGACCTTGGGTCTCTTACTCAATTCACACCCTTAGTTCTTCATCAAGGACCCTGAGGATCTGAATTAGTCATCAGAAGGGTCTTTGATGTGCACAGCATCTGAGCAAAGGTAATCAGATAGTCTCCTGGGATATTTCGTTCATGCTGCAGCAACATCTAATGAACTCTCCTTGCCCTGCTGCAAACTCCCCCCTCTGGAGGGAACAGAATACCTAGTGCTGAAAAGCCCTCACAGTTTCTTGCTATACAAACTTCCTTCATGTACATCCACTAAAAAAACATTGCCTGATGGTTGCCTCATTATTGCTTCTGACAATTGTGTTACCAAATCATTGATAAAGTTATTGTCTTCTTAGGTTATAGGCACTCACTGGCTACCTGGATAAAATTTGGATATTTTCCAAATTTCCTCAGGATTTTCTGTCTATCAGCTTTTGCTGGTGGTAAATCTCTCCCAGGATGCATTGATTCATCCTAGGTTCGTGCTTAAAAGGGGAACTTTTCCTGACCTTATCTCAAATCTTGGAAGAAAATGGGCAGGCATATGAGCTGTTATATCATTGACCATTCTACCAGTTAGGATGCTTTCAGAGGCCAGAAACAGAAGACACAATTTAAGCAAGAAGCCCAGATATGAAACACGTCCAGAGATGGATAATATAGTAGTTCGATGACGTCATCATGGGTCCAGATGCCTTCCATCTTTTCATTTCACCATTTTCAGTGTCAAGAAAGTTTCTTTTGCGCATCAAGATACCTGCAGCAGTCACTAGCAATGAAGCGATGCTGACTGTCATCTTTGTCTTTTTATTAGCAAGAGAACCTTTCCTAGCAGCTTCCCACCTCAACCCCAGCAGAATTACCCTCTTGTCTCACTGGCCAGGAGGTCACATTCCTATCCCCAAACTCATCCCTGACAAAGGAATGAGCCCACCATGATTGGCTGCACTTCCCTATCTCCTACCTCCTTGAAGTTGGGTGAGAGGCCTTCTGACTTACATCGGCCAATGAAATGCAAGCAATAGAGATATCACATCCAGATGGAAGCCTTAAGAGCAAGTATAAGAGTCAAAACGTTCTCTTTGTCCTGCCTTGGCAACTGTGGAAGCACAGGAATGGAGTATCCATCAGCCTGGGTCCCTAAATGATAGTGATATAGATCAGAGTCCCCCCACCCCCCACCAGCATACCTACAATGAATATTTAACATGAGCAAGAAAACGAGAATTTGTTGTTTTAAGGCAGCGGTCCCCAACCTTTTCGGCACCAGGGACCGGTTTCATGGAAGACAATTTTTCCACAGGCCCAGGGTAGGGGGCATGGTTCAAGATCATTACATTTATTGTGCAGTCAAACCTCTCTGCTAATGACAATCTGTATTTGCAGCCACTCCCCACCGCTAGCATCACTGCATCACCTCCACCTCAGATCATCAGGCATTAGATTCTTAGGAGTGCACAACCTAGATCCTTCACGTGCACAGTTTGCAGTAGGGTTCATGCTCTTATGAGAATCTAATGCCACCGCTGATGTGACCGGAGGTGGAGCTCAGGCAGTGATGTGAGCGATGGGGAGTGGCTGTAAATACAGATGAAGCTTCGCTTGCTCACCCGCCTCTCACGTCCTGTTGTAGGGCCCAGTTCCTAACAAGCCATGGACCGGTACTGGTCCATGGCCCAGGGGTTGGGGACTGCAGTTTTAAGGTACTGAGCTTGAAGGTTGCTTGTTCTTATAGCATTACCTAGCCTATCCTAACTCCAGTAGGAACCAACAGTGCGAACAGTATCCTCCAGTAGGAACCAACAATGTCTGCCACAAATATAAAAACTGACACCTATATAATATTCATAATAATACCATTCACTAAGTTTCTACCATGTAGCAGGCACTGTGCTGGGACTTAAAGGGTAGATGTTAGGGCTATATTTTTTATATAAGAAAATAGAGGTTCAGATCTTGTTCATGAAATAAGTGACTGGTGGAAGCCCACATTGAACCGAAGTCTTTCTGACTCCAAAGACCTGTTTGTTCACATAGGACCTTCCCCCTGAGTAGTACGGCCATGTAAATTTCTATCTTGGTTGAACCTCACAACCTCTCTGCCACACAGGCACTGTTATCATTTCATTTAGTAAATGAGGAAACTGAGATTTAGAGAAAAAAAACTAACTTGCCACACTTCAGAGCTAGGGAGACACCAGAACCTCTGCCCTTTCCACTGTTCCTCACTATACTTCTGAGCACATGAAGGGTCAAGCTGTTAGGAGTTAGAGGCACACGGATTTTGGAGTCAAGAGCCTCTGGGTTAAATCTGGCCTCTGCTGCTCATAGCTGGGGAGCATGGAGCAGGTCCCCTAATATTGCTAACCCTCAATCCCTTCCTTTGTAAAAATGAGGTCAACCGTGGCTACCACATAAGGTTGTTGGGAGGATCGTATAGGTAAAGCACCTGTAGATAGCAGGCAGGTAGTAATTAGCCATTTTTCACTGTAGACTTGTTAATTTAAGGAAAAAAATGATCAGTAATACACACACACACACCCTAGCTGAAATAAAAATGTTTCCTATTAAGATTCAACGAGGTCTCACAGGGCCTACTTCTTGGTCATATAAGGGTTGGCAGGTCCTCTCTGCGGGCTGGAGAAAAGTTTTGTTTCCCCAGCTGCACTCACAGGGGAATACTCTGCAGGCACGGCATTGTGAACCTGTTTAGCTTGGCTCAGAGGCCTGTCAGCACATTCAGGAAGTGAAGTCAGAAAGAGGCAGGATTTCAAACAGAGCCAGCTGCACACAAATGCCCAGGCAGTGAAATGCCTTATCCACGCAGGGTGCCTATCAGCCTGGGTTGCCCTGGGTGCTGTGAAAGGAGCCTCTGGGAGTAGCTCTGTGCCAAAAAAGGAAGAAATAATCACCAGCGCCCAGGCCAAGGCCATGGCTTGCACAGTAAGGCATCCAAAAGGGCCATGCAGAGGTCATCTCAGCCAGCCCCCTGCCTTGAGCAAGGCAACAACTAGACCTGGGCTTCCTGAGTTTGCTGAGTCTCCTTGGAGTCTTGAAGTCAAGGTGTAGGGTAGGGAGGGGAGAAGAGGAAAGGACAGCAAATTGAAGGAATGGGGTAGGAGTGTTGGAAAGGGAGGGAAGGGAGAGAAATGGATGAAGTGCCTGAGAGGATACGGAATCCTGAGAAAGGAACGTGCCGCCACTCTCCAGCCATGTTCTCCCAGGCCCAGGAAACAGTACAGTAGCTAAGACCTAAATTCTAATATCAATTCCTAGCTGTGGATAGAAAGATATTTAGCTCTTCTAAGCCTCAGCTTCATTAACTATGAAATGGAGATACTAATATCTCCTCCCATTGGGTTCTTGTTAGTATTAAATAAGCTAATATATGTAAAAGGACTTAGCCTAGTGTTGGCAAATCATAACTGTATCAGTCAGAATTCTATGGTTGCAAGTGATGGAAAACTCAGTTTCAAAAAGGAATTTTATCAAAACATACATATGACTGAAAAGCCACTGGAAGAGGTAGCTCTAGACCTGGCTATGTACAGGGTTCAAAGGGTATCATCAGGCTTTGATTTCTACCACTCAGCTTGCTTCGGGAAGAGTTAGCTTCATTCTCAGTCTCCACGTAGTAGCATCCAGCAGCTGCCAGCTCTCTATCCACAAGGGTAAGAAGGATGGTAACAGCAGTTTCTCACATCCTCCCACAATTGTGTTTCATTGGTTTGATTGGGTCTCATGTCCATCCCTGAACCAATCACCAAGGCTGAAGGCTGGGGTGGGATATACTGACTGGCTTAAGTGTAGGTCAAGCACACACCTCTGAAGCCAGGGTTGTGGGGTCTCATCAAACCACACATAGAGCATGAGGGAAGAGGAGCTCTTCGAAGGAAAATTAGGATCTAGAAGGGAGTAGCTGCCACGGGGTCAGACAGATTCTCAACTACCAGAACCCACCCGTTTTCTGATTGTTGCTGTTATTAGTATCAGACCAAGGGGTATCTACTACCCTTCTAAAACTGGGTCACAAATCAGGATTTACTCTTTGGT
Source organism: Propithecus coquereli (assembly GCF_000956105.1). Classification (NCBI taxonomy): domain Eukaryota; kingdom Metazoa; phylum Chordata; class Mammalia; order Primates; family Indriidae; genus Propithecus; species Propithecus coquereli. Next base: position 9,783,418 of record NW_012138302.1, read on the forward strand.
CTCTTTTAATGGGTTGGGGCTCCAGGTATAAACCAACAAGAACATACTTCTCTGGATGGAAATGCCCAGGAGGAGTGTTTTAAATGATATAACATATGTAAAAAAATTCTGTAAAAAAAGTTATTTATTAATATTAGTTGCTGTTACAATGTTTATGGAGAGGAAAGAAAGAAAGAAGGAAAGAAAGAAAAAGAGAGAAAGGAAGGAAGGAAGGAAGGAAGGAAGGAAGGAAGGAAGGAAGGAAGGAAGGAAGGAAGGAAGGATGGACAAGACAATTCTAGGCTGCTTAAAGCAGAGAATTGAAGATTCTCCGGACAAGATTTTAAAATGTCAAAAAACCCACCAAGTAAACGTACTTCCAGTGTGGGTTTTCCTCCATTCACCTGCTCATTAACCACATCAGTATCAATATCTGCATTAGTATTTACTCAATTCAATTGTTAAGGTAGTAAAAGTGGAAGAGAGAATGAGATAGACTGTTATCATGGCTGAATTCTGAGGAAGAGAATCCAATGCATAATGAAATGTTCTTTTATTCTCTTCACAGTGAACCAAAGACCTTTACACTCAAGAACCAAAATGTGAAAAAGATCTTTGAAAATTCATAGTAATTAGAACTAATCATAAACACAAGAAGTGGATGATAAATTGAGTGTTGCTAGTATGAAATACCAGGAAAAGTTGATGAGTATCTACTGTACAGCTTAAGACATTTCTAGGAGAAGATATGGTGACCAATACTCAGCATAAATAGTCTTAAAATCTTCCCATTTTAGGGCACTAATATGGGATCGAGTTATCATCATTCTCTCATTCATCCCAGGTTTATTGAATGACTCCTCTGTGACAGGAACCCACTACACACTGTAGATGAGAAGCTATACAAGGCATCAATGCTTCTATCAAAAGCTGGGGACATTCAGTATACTAACTTCTGTGATGGAGGTAAAGACAATGTACCTTGGGAACAAGTACCCACCTAAGGAAGTTCAGCGATGGCTTCACTGAGGAGGTGATTTGGAATTTTATCTTAAAAGGGATAAGTCAGAGTTTGACAGTAAAATGGGGTGATGGAGTTCCAGCAGGAGGGGATATTGGGGTGTAAGGAAAGCAGGACTCAGAGGGCCCATCAGTCAAGCATCGACTATTCATGGACAGAATGGATGGAGTTTCTGCCCCCTTAGTGTCAGGTAAGGAAGAGACATTAAGCAGAGTATTACAATGACTTCATCAAGCCCAGCACTTTGCAAAGTGCTGCAAAGAAAACGTGTAAGCAGCATCACTGCAGATATTGTGGGGGCGGGGGGACAGTAAGGAGGAGCTTGACTCAGCCTGGTCATTCGGGAAGGCCTCCCCAAGGAAGTGACCTTTAAGCTGAGACCTGAAGGAATTACTCAGACATATGGGGGTGGGTGGGGAGAGCATTCCTGTCTTTGGCAAGAGCATGTGTTAAAAGCAGCGAGAAGAACAGTGTGGCTAGAACGTATGGTTCCCTCAGGGGGGTGATGGGGGTGAGGGGAGAGTGAGGCCATAGGGGCAGGTGGCTCCAGATGGTGTGCAGTTTAATACGCCGTGTCCGAATATAGTACCCAAACCCTCAAGTCTTCAACAATACGAGAGACTAGATGACCACAGTGAGCAAAGAAAACCCAGGCTTTTTCCGAAGGTCACATCCCTTTGTTCTTAAGGCAGAAACTCCAATTCCAGATCATGACATTGGCTGTTTATGAGGCTCTTGTGATGTGCACAAACCCATGGTAAGTGCCTTCTGTGTTACCTTGTTTAAACTTCACGATGGCCCTATCAGGTAGCTGTCACAGGCCTGTGCCCAGGTGAGGAAACCGAGACACAGAGTGATTGCAGAAAGTGGCTAAAGCCCCATGGCCACATGAGACAGGAGCAGGGTTCCACTATAAGGTCGAGCTCTGCATCACGACATCAAACCATCTCTGAAGAAGAAAACCAAAAACATTAAAAATGTTGTAAAATTCTAACAGCCCGGCAACATCACACTCCCTGAGTGGTACCTTGACACAGTAGGTTTACAGGGAATGCCAATTCCTTTTCCTTAATATGGAAGGTGAATGGGGAACTCCAGGGGCCTTTTTATTTTTCTCTCCCATCCATATCTGGGCTTTCTGCCCCTGCTGTTCTAAATTCCATTTCAAATGAAACAATATAACTAAAAACCATCCCCCACTGAGCCACTCGGATTTAAAACAGACTGTCAGAAACCTGGAAGGAGTCAGGACTCTCCCTAACATATCAAACCCAGCAGCCAGCGCCCATCTGAGAGGCTTTGCTGAATTTTGTAAAGAGAACAGATCGTATTTTGAAAATGGATGAGTAAGGTTCACTGTTTTGACTTGTTTCAAGGTCTGGAGGCCAGGCCTGCTTTTGATCTGCCAGGTCTGGGTCTCCAAACGTAGTTTATTCCTGTGGAAAGACTTGGGAAGGTGGCACCCTGGCCAGGCACAGACCTGGAACAGCGACCCTTTGAAGACTTCCTCCGTGGGTCTTAAGTGGGATTTGGTGGCCATTGTGGAATCACAGTAATGAGCTCAAAACTAATGTTTTTCATTACACCAGCAAATCAGTCAGCCCCTCTGTTTGCTCAGGTGTGCAGCTGTGTGCCCCATGCCCTGATCTCTATACAATAACAAAATAAATATTTTTAGAAGGAAGAAAGAATTAAAGATGAAGGAATGTCAAAACTGGTGGGGCCGGGAAAGGCAGAGAAAAAGAGGAGACTCTGGTGTCTTTAAAGTAAGATATCTGCTATATAATCTCTTTACTAATTGGTCACCCTCTAGTCTGTGAAAGAAAAAATATATTTGCTAATGAAGTGGCAGGATTCATAATCATCAACTGGATTGCTGACTACATCACAACTCCTCCGCGGGGAGGAGGAGTTGAAACAGTGCCGGTAGGTGGCGCCAGAGGGCAGGCTCCGCGTTCCCTGCTTCTCGGGGTGCAAAGGATAAGAAAAAGCCCAGACGACGAATCCGGCGGGGACAAAAGAATGGGCGTCGTCTGCCTTCGGAGGGGACTAAGTATAAACAGTTTTTTACAGAGTGGGGAAGCATATGCGTTGGAAATGTCCTTGCTCCACCAGCCGGAGGCCAGGAAGCAAGCGCCAGACGCTGTTTACAGGACAGCTCTTATTTCAGGAACGAAGAATAAGGCTCAGCAGGTAGGGAGGCCTTGAGAACTAGCACCGAATTTCCAAGAAGCCCACGCTGTGATGGAGCTGCTGAGGGCTCGGCTCAGGGAACTCACTGGATAATGAGACAAGGGAGGCTTGCGTCGTCGGAATAAACCCATCTAAAGCCTTCTGCGTTACCAGGGGTACCGGCTTGGTATGCTGGGGCGGGGGGAGGGGACGGGTGGGATTTGAAATTCTAGAACTAGACAGAACTGAGTTAAAATCTTAGATACGTGACTTTGGACAAGTCTCTTCCCTTCACGGAACAACGGCTTACTCATCCACGGAATAGATGTAATAGTTGTAAAGGAGGAAGGAAGTGTTGATTTTTGGAAAACACTTTGCCCAACACTCAATATTCAGTAACTCTTCCAATCATATCACTAAAACTTATTCATGTGGTAATCGGGATCAATCTAGGTGGGGAAAACAACCTTCTCCTTTGTGTCACCACCATGTGTATGCATATTAATTCTCTATGGGCTTATCACATTATTTTGCATTTTGTTTATTTATGCAGGTCATTAGATTGGGTATTGCTTTAAAGTAAGGGCTATGTCATAAAGTTCTCTTTGCACCCTTAATGTCTGTCATAGCCCCTGGAATATAATAACATCTGTTGAATACACGAGTCTTTCTTATGACCAAGCTGTTCCAACCCACCGAGCTGAATGATTCAGATTCAGAATTATGGCCGCATCTCGCTTTTTTTCTTCAGCAAAGAAAAGAGGAAATACTACAAACCCAGTGATGAAAATGAATTTTGAATTTTTTTATTTTAGCCAAAGACCAAAATAGGAGCCAGATGCTGAACAGCCATTTTCAGTAATGGCCAACTCAACCAGCCAAGACTCAAAATAAATTCCAAGACAGAATTACAACATTAGAAGCAATTCTGTGATTTCGGTGTCATAGCTTAAGACTTGGGCATATGGCATTCTCGTCTATGTATGCCAACGAGAAATGCAGAGGGAAAGGAGGGAAGGACCTGGGCGGAAGCAAATGACGGGGGTGCCAGCAGGATCAGGAATGCCAAGCGGTGGCCAAGGCATCTAAGGAAGAGGTGGAGGCCACTGCTTGGCTATTGTGAGTCAGATAGACTTTGTCACTTGGTAGCCCTTTAATTGGGGCAAATTACTTAATTGCTGAGAGACTCAATCTCTTCATCTATAAAATGGGGTATATTAGTCGGAGTGGGTTAATCTGTGCTGTGATAACAAATACACTCTGAAATCTCAATGACTTAGCAAAACAAAAGTTAATTTCTCACTCACCCAAAGGTAGGTCAATGGGAGTCCTTCTATACCCAGTGGCTTAGGGATCTCGTTTTCTTCCACCTTGTGACACTGCCATCTCATCATATGGCTTCCCATCTTACTGTGGCAGGGAAAAGAGAGCTGAAGAAGGCGCACTGGCTCTTAAGTGCCTTAGCACAAAAGCGATTTATGTCATTTCTGCTTGGAGCCCATTGGTCAGAAAGAAACATATGGCCCAACTCAACTGCAAGGGAGACTGGGAAATGTGGGGAGTACAAAATATATCTGCCCCACCGGGTAATAATGAGCTCAATCAGGATTAGATTCCATTGCATAAAATAGAACAGCCAAATAACTCTTTTAATGGCTTTGAAGAGTTAGAGATTTGTTTCCTCTGTTGTAAAATATGCCTGGAGAAAGGCAATGTGGCAGCTCCACACTCATGCAGCACAGGCTCTTCTTTGTTCCTGCTCCACCATTCTTTGCATGTGGCTTCCATCCTGAAGTCACTTGTGGTTACAAGGTACCTTCCAGCTATCATGTCCACATTCCAGCCAAAATGCCAGGGCAATAAAAAGCACCCTACCAGCATTAAAGAGCTTTCTCCAAAGCTCACCAAGCAACTTGCATTTATATTCTTTGGCTACTCTTAGTTGCAAGGAAGGCTGGGAAATGTAGTCTTTAACATTTGTGAAGGGGAGAATGAACACTGGGTAGGAGACTAATTAGCAGTCCGTGCAAAATAATGATACTCTATTCATGGGTTTGTGGTGAGCACTTTACAAAAGTAGAGAGCGCTGCCCAGGACCTGACCTTTGTAAGCACCCAATACATGTTAGATATTGTCATTATTGTTTTTATTAACCAAGTCATCATTTAGGGAGCTAGACTTTGGTTTGAGCACCTCAGGGACCTGTCGGGAAAATGGAGGAAATCTCTGGTTTTAGAAGAACTTGGAAGAACAAAGCAGGGCACGACACGAGAGTCCTAGGCCCTGGGTTGGATATTAGGACAGGATTAGGACAGGGGAAACAGCACCAGAGAAAGCCCAAGGCGGAATGTCATTCTAGTGGGCGGGGCCAAACCATCAGGGAGAAGAGGAGGACAAAGAGGCAGAATGTGGCAGAATAGGTTTTCCTGGGGTTGACTCTGGTTAAGAGATGCAATTAGCAGAGAAGAGAACACGAGAGAAGATTGTGGACTGCCAGAAATCAGTCTGGCACCAAGACAGGCTGGCACCTCTAAGAAGCCAAGCTCTCTTCTCTCTCAACTTCACATACTCCCCTTTCCTACTCACTGACCTCTCTTTCTGTCTCTGCGATGGCACCTCACCTCTTCACTTGGTTTCTGCCACCACAAATCTCAGTCCTTCTTACTGCTACTGCTTTTTCCTTCTTTCTTTCAGCACACTTCCTGAGTACTTTCCATGAGCCAAACATAGCTTTTAGTACCAGGGATACAGTGGGGAATAAGATAGGCAAGTCCTCTTGTTTTGTGACATCTGCATGACGCTTTGGCCTCTTCCCATCTTGGAATGGTGCCTTCTAGGTAATTCCTCAACGTGGCCCCTGGGACTTCTCTGGTGTCCTGCACACAACTCACTCTGGAGGGCAAAACTAGGCCTATTAGTCATTAAAACCCAGATATGAGAGGGATGACTTAATTCTAAGATCTACCCAATAGAAACCCAAGACTATTCATATCTTGCTTTAGAATTAGCTCAGAAACAAAGCAGGGCTAAGCCTGTGGGTGGAGACATTAGTAGCCTCATCTGAGAAGTGCTGGAGAAGAAAAAAAGTAGAATTAATAAGGCAGGAGACCAGCCTGTATGATTTCAACCCTTTAGGTAGAGAAATGAATAATGACTTTTGTCAGCTAGGGTTCTTGGTTGCATGCAACAGAAACAGACTCTAGCTAACTAAAATAGAAGAGGTTTACTGGAAGGATAAGGGGTATCACAAATAAGATTTAAAGGAAAAGCTGAAGAGTCAGGCTTCAGACAGGACAGGGCCCAGAGCAGCTCAGGGACTTTGTCTGAATCCCATGTCTCCCCAGTCCTATTTATGTGCTTTTTCTCTTTACTTAAGAGACCAATTCTTGGGAGAGAGGGAAGCTGTTGTCCTGGCTTGAATTATATTTCTACTTCTCCCCATCCACAACCCAACTGACATTTCCACCAAGTCTGTAAGCAAAGAAACTTGATAGTTCCTCAAAGCAAACTTGGGATGTGCCTACCAGAATGGGAAGTAAAGGCTGGGCAGGCGAATGCTACAGATGTCTACCACTCCGATAGATAATCTTCCCATTTTCAGACCTGTGGCTAAGGAGCATTTCGCGAGAATCTGTGAGCATGCTTCCTTCTGAAAACCCTTTCTATTGTGGAGATCAAGACTCTGGTTCAATCCCCAAATTTGCTCAAGCTGAGAATTTGGAGTGGATTGACAGAAATAACAATTATAAGTGATTTAACAATCTAGCTATATGTATATTAAAAAGTATATATATACACACACGCACATATATAGTTTGGGTTTTTGAAATCAGATTTGCATTTATTTCTATAATTATAATTTTATTGATTTTTTAAAAATCATAAATATATGCACATGCTTCATGCACCTTCCTCCATCCTGCTGCCTGGAACATGGATGTCTCCATCATATATCACGATGTTGACGTTTTGGATCATGAAGGCAAAACCCTAGGGATGGCAGAACAGTGCACTGAAAGGAGCCCAAGATCTGGTGACTTTATGGAGCAAGGACATTATACCAGCCCTGTCCTGTATTACTCTAGATTTTTATGTAATAGAGAAATAAGCCACTCTTATTTGGGGTTTTTCAGTTATAGCCAAGCCTAATTCTAAGTGATTTCCTAAGGTTACACCACCAATGAGTGATGGATCCCTGAGTCTAACCTCAGTTCCAGGGCCCAGACTAGGGTAAAGCAAGAGGAGCACCCAGAATGCAAAATTTAAGGAGGCCCTAATTTTCAGGGTTGTGCAAGTACTGACTCTGCACTTATATAACTCTGAGAGTAGGTGCCTCCTTAAATTTTTCACCCTAGGCACCTGGCTTTCCCCAGATGTTCAGCTGGGTCAGCTTTCAGGGACCAAGCTCTTCAGCCACATCACACCCACAGGACGAGGCCTATGATTGAATCAACCTAGTGATACATCATCACCATGAGAAAGTAACTGGCTTTAGTCAGAAATTTAAGGAATACTTTGTTTGATATTGACTATGAGATGTAAGAGTCAAAAACTTTCTGAAGTCTCCATTCCCTAACACCCTCCTATTTTGAGTGGTAGCTTTTATCATTAGCTGCCAGGGGAGGGTGAAAACCCCTTCTGAAAAAGCTCACCCTCCCACCCACTTTCCAAGCAGGCAGTCTTGTTTATATATTTCTCCCAGATGAATCATTTGTAGCGAGAGTACAGCTTCCACTTGTCCATGAGAAACATTCAAAACAATCTTTTCTACTCTACATAAAACCTCAGGAGTAACAATAGACATTCAAAATAAGACTGCTATTTGTCAGCCTCTCAAAGTCAGGGAACAAATGAAAGTAGCTATGTGCCATCAAAAATCATTTTGAAAGAAAAAAACAAAACCCTTTCTGTGATTGCTTATTTTTTTTTGAGCCTCCATCTTCTTCAAAACTGGCTTTTATATTATGCTTTCTGTAGGAACCTCTCTAGTTCCTTTTGCTTCTGGTTGCTAGTATTATTTTCACATGAAGCTTCCTGAGATCTGTGCCGCGTCATCGTGGGGGCAACAGAGGGCTGGTCTGGGGGCCAGGGTTCAATCGCCATTTGCATTTTAGGGATCAGAACCTTAAATGAAAGGTTAGGGGGAAATGTAGAGCCATTTCTTAATATTGTGTTCATTTGATATGCTGAATTTATGTTGTGCTGCACAAAGAACTTCCAAAGAAATAAATTTTCTGCAGAATCACCTCTAAACTCTCAGGAATAGAGAGAGGGTAGGGGAGAGACAGGGGCTAGCAAAGGCAACCTAAATGGAGATGTGGTCGGGTGATTGATGGCTCGTGACTATCAGACACTGTCCCAAACGCTTTACATTAATCATTTACATTAATTGAACGCTTTACATTAATTAAACAAGAGTTCCCCTTCAAGGTGATGTTTTTGTCTCCATCTTATGGGTAGGGAAAGTGAAGCTCAGAGAGATTAAGTAACTTGCCCAAGATCACACAGCAAAGAATGACAAGCAGGGATCCAAATTCAGGTGAATCTAACCCAATGCCTGTGATCTTTTGGGTGTGCCTCATTGCCAGTGAAAGCTCAGTCAGTTTCTTATTAGAGGAAAGACCAATGTGGTGTGGGGTGTCAGGCAACTGAGGATCTTGTCCCAGCATGGGGACTTGGGGACAAAGCATGTCATTTCCCTGGACCTCAGTATTCTCGTCCATATAATGAGAGAGTAGAGCTAGGTGGTTTTTTAAAGTGCTTCTGCTCCCTGAAAGTCCGAGTTTCCATGTCCATTTGTATCAGAGGCATCCAACAAAAGAATCAAAATAACAGGAGGGGTGAGCCACAGGCAGGATCCCTCCCTGTGGGTCAGGAGTTTAGGAAAGGTCAGAGACAGCCTCTGCAGGAGAAATAAACTGAGCCTGGTATTCGTTGAACTCTCATTTTCTCATCACCTTCTCCAGCCCCTGCCTCTATCATCCAGGTATCTTGGTCCTGGCCTTACCACCTCCAGCCACCCCCACGCCACCCCCACCCCCTGCCACTTGTAGCACCCCATCTGGGCCAGCCTGGATGCTTGCAATGCTGGCTAAAAAGTGTAACTGTTTTTACCTAACCAAATGGGTAGCTCCTTTTTGCAAATTATAAGAAGGTGCTTCTCCAACCTAGGTAGACATGGCCCCTTGTAAGGATGAGTGGCTTGACAAGCAGAACATGGGCTGACTTTTAGCTTCCGCCTTTGCTACTTAGCCAGATGCCCTGGTATAGTGCACAACTCACACAACTGTACATGGCAGCCCTGGAACAAGATCGACTCGTGATTCATTTCAGTGAATGGTACTCCATCCATCCAATTGTACACAACAGAGACAAACCTAGAAGATATATTTGACCTTTTCTTATATTTTCTTTCCTTTACCTCCTGTGTTCAGTTGTTTGTATTATTAATTTAGCTCCTGTTTATCTGTCAGATTGTCCATTGCTTCCCATCATCACCTAGTCAGAAGAACATCATCTTTCTTCTGCATTCAACACTAGCTTCCTAACTGGCCTCTCCCCATTTATTCTGTCCTGCCTTGTATTCATTCCTTTTACTGCAGCCAGAAGACATATGAACTCAACTATTAATAATTGAACACTGAGAGTTAGCAGGTTGGAAGATCTTTGCAAAATATAAATATGACCATCCCTTTTTCCAGCTTAAAATTGTCAGTGGCTTCTCATGACTGAGGATAAAGACAAAATTCTTTGACTGGGTCTCCTGTACCATCAGGCCTCTTCCTGCTCTTCCAGCTTCCTTTTGCGTCATCTTCCTTTCATCTCTCTTCTCTCCAGCTCCACTCGCTCCCCTGGAGAGTTGCTCCTTCTTCTACCTAGAACAGTGGTCCTTGGAGTATGTCAAGAGTCGAGCATCACATCTCAGCGAGGCCTTTGCTGATCCCCCTGACATGGCCAACTCCCTTGCCTTATAAGACCCTCAGCAACAAGGGCCTTCTTCCCTTTGCAGCACTCATCAAAGTTACATTTCTGTCTGTGTTTGTGAGATCACTGACACTGCTTGTGTCTCCAACGGGACTGTAAGTTGCATGAGACAGTGCCTGGCCTCATCTTTGTATCTCCAGCTCCTACCATAATGTCTGGCACATAGTCCAGACTTGATAAACGTATGCCGAATGAATGCAGGTTTGCCTGGCTTGGAGAAACCAGTATCTAGCAGAAGCCACTCTTTGACAATCCCCCAAGTGATCTGCAAGTTTAACTTCCTCAAACTGGGGGCGTGAAAGGAAGGAGAAGAAGAGCAAACCATAGAAAATTAGCAATTGGCAAACAGCTTCCTCATAACTAGCCACCTCTGAATGCATCTTCTATGAGGCATCGTGGTTAACGGGTTCCCAGCAAATATTTGTTGAATCAGTAGATAAACTGCAAACATTCAAAGCCCAAATTAGATGTTACATCAGCTAGGAAGCCATGTCTAATGTGTCCCAGTCTCCAGAAACAATCTCCCTGTCCCTAAATGTTTAAAGCCTTTCATCCTTCCTTCTCTGATGACACCTTTCATCTTGCATTAGTTATTTAGGTATTTTTCTCATCTCTTAAAGCACACTGTAATTATCTAATTTATCTTTATTCCTACTTTGACCTTCCACCTTCCAACATTTGGCATAGTGTCTATCTCATAGTAGGTGCTCAGTCAAGACTTACTGAATGAATGAATGTACAAATGGGTGATAAATGATGCTTAACTTAGCTTCCTCTCCTTCAGGGGTACACACTGTGAGTCTGAGTGTATTTCAGGAGACATTCCTGAGTCTACATGCCCTACAAAAAGGATTTCCTAGGACATTTTCAGTTAGTTTAAACTAATTAATTATCTATCACTAATTAAGACTCCATTGTGAGAAGCTATGTTTTTGTTTCCTTTCCCCCACCAGGATTTTGAGATCCAGATGATATTGACAGCTTTCTGATTCAAATCAGAGAACTTCTAGTACCAGATATGTGTCCCCATTCAAAATCCAGCTTTGAAATTCTCAGTACCCACCAAACATCACCTTGGTATATGCCCTTATTATGTGGAAACTCTATTTAATAACTGTCAACACTTTTCTGGAGTCTCTTTTTTCTACTAAGTTGAAAACATTCGTTAGTACATAGAAAACACAAACTTCTTTTCATGTCTCCTGATGGAGAGACATGATTTGGTATGATAATTTGGCAAGTGGATGGAAATCTCAACTCTTTTCTGACCATTAGAATTTTAATATATGTACTGAAATATGCCTTTGAGATAGCAAATTTTAAAGGAGGGAGAGACCTCAAGAGTTATTTGGTCTACATGCCCTTTTTACAGATAATAAAACCTGAGTCCCAGGAAAGAAAGTAACTGGCCAAGTGAGTCTCGGAGCTGAGATCCAAACTCAGGTCTTTGGAGTCAAACCACTCATTGTACCCTATGATGCACCAGACTCCTTAAATACTTTATCACTCATTCTCCTCTAATAACACCTCAAGAAAGGTGTATCATCCACATTTTACAGGCGAGGAAATTGGGCTCAGAAAGTTGAAATGATTTGTCCTCCAGCTAACAAAGCTAGGATTGAAGCCCAGGTCTGTCTGCCTCTGAAGATGGAGCATCTCCTACCCAACTATGGCGGTAAAGACATGGGAGATTTGTGAAGGGCACATTGCTACTAAGTGATGGATTTGAGACAAAAACAGAATGCAAATGCTAAAGAGAATTCCAGACTAGAAATATCATCTGCTCCCAGACTCCCATCCTCCACACACAACCACCACCAGCTCCCTGAATACCCCTAGACCAATAACTTCTCCAACTTTATTGTGCATACAGGTCATCTGGGCATCTTTTGAAAGTGTAGGTTCTGATTGAATAGGTCTGTATCATAGAGCCTGAGAGTCTGCAGATTCTGAGAGTCTCAGGTGATGCAAATGCCCTTAGTCCTGGGACAATGGGGCTTCCTAAAACATGACTCAGTTTTCAGCAGCCCCACCCTCAGACTGTCAAGTAGCAAAGTCTGTAAGGTGAGAGAGGGCAGCCATGGTTGAGTAGGGAGAGAGGGCAGAATGTTTGTTTAGTTATCATTTATTGAACATCTTACTATGTGCTGGGCAGAAGGCTGAGACCTTTACAGGTATAACCACATTTAATCCTCACCGTAACCCTATGAGGAGGTATTGGTGTCCCCACTTTACAGATGAGGAAACAGACTCAGAGTTTAGGCCAAATCCACACAGTTCTATCTGATTCCAAAGCTCGTGCTCTTAACCACAACGACAACTTCCTCCACAGTGAGATAGTCTGCCTTATATCCGGAGCAAATCTGAATAGCACTTTTGAGAAGGAAGGAATCTTTGAGTAGACATTGGTAAGCTAATGTGGACATCACAAACCCAGCACCAAGGTGCTAAAGAATATCTCAGACCAGATGTTGATCAACTTGCTAGAGGAATGTGCAAAGGATTCATTCACACCCAGACAGAAATAAGCATAAATAGCTTGAGTGAAAAATTAGAAATAACTTGCATAGTCAACAATTAAGTAACAGTTAAATAAACATAGTATGTTAAGCAGTGGGCATAATCATTAGGCAATGCGTATACAGATTTCAGATAGGATATTTGCTGGTATAGCATGATCTGATTTTTGTTAGAAAAATCGTGCATGTATATATGTGTTTGCACATAGGAAAAAGATTGGAATGAGGTATTCCAAAAATATTAATATCAGTAACATTTGGATGGAATTATTATTGTTCATTTTCTTTTATTTTCTTTTTATGCTTATCTATTATTTCTCTTTTTTCTACAACAAAGCTGTATCATTTGTATAACTTTAAAAGAAATGAAAAAATTGACATGCAAAAGAAGTCAGAGAAAAGCTGAAAAGGGGCAGATATTAACTCAAATTATAAAGCTATAAATATTGCAACAAATTGGGAAATTTTAGGTGAACAATTCAATGAAAGAGAATAGAAAGTAAAGTGAAAGACCCATAAGATTTAGATACATAAATAATCGACTTTTTCTTTTGGAGTAAGAAGGCTTTCCTAAAAAATTATATAAAACTATTACATGGCCCCAAAATATTATATATGCAGTCAATAGACCATTGACCAACTGGGAGAAAATATTTCTAACATATATAACAAATAAATAGTACCAATTTTCTTAATGTATAAAGTGTCCTTATAACTCAATAGAAAAATTGGCAAGGAACATAAACAACTGTTCCAAAGGAAAAGGAGAAAAAGAATGAGAGAAGGAGTCCCAGCCATAGAAGCATTTAGGAGGGGCACAGTTAACCCAGTGTCTAGCCTGGTCATTAGTGTTTTTATGTAATTATTCATATCAAAGTAGAAATTCAAATCGGAATAGAACAGGAACAATTCCATTAGTCACATCTAACCACTAGGGGTTTCATCAGTTGCTTAGTGGGAGAAGGATGGGAAATTAATACCAGAATCCTATTGTGCACAATTCATAATTGGTTCTATATAATTAGGCTTAAGCTAACTGCATAATAGACCATAGCAGGAAGGAAAATGAAATGGCATCAAGCATGAGAAGGGTGCTGCCAAGGGGACTTAAACCCCAGCTCTTCCTCTAGCTGTATATCCTTGGCAACCTTGCTAAAATTTCCTTTCCTCATCTATAAAATGGACACCACAAATCCTGTTTATAATGTTTTTCTGTGGAAAAAAATAAGATCACATATATAAAGCAGTTAGCACTTATGGTTACTGCTCAACAAATAGTGACTGTCATGACAACCCATGTAAGGACAGGAACAGGCTGACACTGCCAGCCCCTCCGCAGTGCTGGACACAGAGCACATCCTCGCTGGCTTCTGGGCTGGGGGCGGGCACCACAGCCTTGCGGTGACATGGGTGGGGCCTGGCTTTGCAGTCCCGCCCAAGTTCAGGACCCTGTACCAGCATTGACTCCCACTTAGGGAAGCTCTGTTTCCTCATTTAGGGAGCTTGTTGGTGATGCGCCTTGTAAGAATCAGCTTCAATGAAATCATGTTTGGGAAGACACTCTCTGACCCGTTAAGGCTGTCAGCCTCAGCCCTGCCTTCCCCAGTTTGCAGACCCCAGTTTGCAGACCCCAGTCCTTGAGGCGAGCCTGTCCAGTGAAGTTCACCTCAAGGTTGCCTCTTTCATCTCCTCAGCCCATCCATCTAGGGGCTTTGAAGACGTTCTCATACCTTGAAAATGGCATTAACCAGGACCAAACGGTGCACAGCCTAGTGCATGATACCAAGATCGAGCTGTCTGGACAACTACAGGAAATTCTAGGGTATCCCCTAAACTGCTGCCGTACCCCAAACACACATTCCCTGGGCCTTCACTGCCAACCAGAGCAGGACCCAACATCCCAGGACCAACTAACACCTTCCACTGTGGAGTGCACTCTGTGTTCTGAGCCTTATGCTAAGTATTTTATTTGCAGTGCTTCAATTAATCCTCACGCCAGATCTGTGAGATAAGTACTCTTACCTTCTTTTTACAGATAGGGAAACTAAGGCTTCTAGAAGGTAAGGACAGAAGTTAAGTAACTTATAGTTCCTATATGATAGACCAGGGTTTCTAATCCAAGTTTATCTGACCATGATACTCTGCAGCCTCTCTAGGAATTATTTTGCAGATGGCCCCCAAGAAGTAAAATGACCTATTCACAATCACATAGCTAGTAGGTACCAAAACTGGGATTAAAATCTATGTCTCTCCAAGTCCTAAGTCATGCTCTCCCCATGACAGCATGCTGCCTTCCCCAATCCCATAAGACTGGTTTCTTTCTAAGTGTCCCTTCCCCGAGCCCAGAGCCTGCTATTTTCCATAGAGCATTGGTGGGTGGCTTGAATCCATGTCTAACTCTTCTTAGATTCTTTCCCTGGGGGCTGGGTTCCAGAGTCTGTGCTTGCTGGTGGACACTTGCTGTAGATGGGCATGTCTTCCCCAAAGGTAACAGACCCCTACTTGGTTCCAGAAAATCAAGCAGGAGTTCCCACTCCAGATACATCTTCCTTTAAGAATGAGAACCCAGATTAACTCATTCCTTTCATTGCTATGTTGGGTCTCTTAAACTGCCCTCATCCTAAACTGGCCTGAGTGGGATCAAGATGTTGGTCCCCATCCTGCCTTCACCCAGTTTCATCCTCCCACTCGTTCAGGCATGCTAGAGACCCATAACGCCTGTGCTCAAACTTGACCCATGATAAATGTCGGCTGTTATATTTTATTATGTTTGTGCCTTTCCAGTTGTAAAAGCAACATGTTCATTGTGTTATTTCCCATTGCTGTGGCAAACCTGTCCTCTCTACAGCAGTGTCGCCGAGGCATAAAGGGAGTGGAGTTGTGGGTGAAGCACTGTAACTGGCCTAAGTACAGATGAAAAACCCACCAAGGTGTTCAAAGATGCTACAACTGGATCAATTGCAGATAAAGCCTCCCATTCAAGCTGAGGGATTGGACAGAGGAAAAGCAGACTAAGAATTAGAATATTTAAACACTTCAAATCATTTCCTTGGAAAGGCTTTCTGGATCTTGTTAGAGGAGCGAGTCATCTTCCTGTGTGAAATGTTCAAAGCTCACTTCCGGTGAGTAATGAGAGGGGCATTCAGGTCTGTATGCAGCCACTGTGCACGTGGTGAAGCTCACGGGGCTACGGCTTCCTTTTCAGACAGCAGAGGTGCTGCCTCTCAGTCCCTATAACTCTGGGCTCTTCTCCAGGCCACAAAACAACCGGAGTTTCTAAGGGGCATATGCTGATGGCATCTGCCAGCTCCCTATCCAGTGTATCTATGGTTGTCTGTGACTCACAGCAAGCTCACACCGGAAGCCTTTTCCGTGCATCTCTGTGCAGGCTCTGTTAGCTGAAACTTGTGCCAGTGCCTAGAAAGGTCTGTGGTGCTGGCAGACAGCACTCCTGTGTTGAAGAGCCACAAGGACCCAGCCTTAGCTCAGAAAGGGCAAAAGCACACGCCAGCACAAACTGACGTGTGCAATGAGTGGGCCTGGACTACTTCGGCAGACTGGAAAATACGCACCAGTAGGTCTGGTGGAGAACGCACACTGCATACAGCAGGCTATTTATTATCTAAGCCAACAAGGGCATTTCAGAAGAGATAAAGAAGGAAAAGAACTTATTGCTCTGAAGCAACACATCAAGCAAGACAATGAAAGACTTGGTATGTTAGAAACCCCCATCCTACCTTTAATTTAGGTTAACCATAAGCCTTCAAATGACCCTGCAGAGACAGCCTGCGAGGGAGGTGGTGGAGATGTTATCACTTCCACTTCACACATGAGGAAACTGAACTTCAGGGAGGTAATGTGCCACGGATCACACCAATAGTCCTTGGCCCCCGTGGGATTTGAACCCACACCCATTAGGCTCAAGCCGTGCTCTTAACTACTTCCAGATTCATTTTGTTCTGAGAAAATATTTTTGGAAAGTCACCCGTGTTTAACACTTGGAGCTAAACACCCTTGTTGGATATTGATAAAAGAGAGAAAAGGAGAGAGGAAAGTAGGCCTCGCTTTGCCACTTTCTAACTGCGTGACCTTGAGCACATCACTAATAACCTCCCTAGCCTCAGTGTTCAATTCTGGGATCACTTTGACCAGTTTATCAGGGGCGGCTCTTTCATGCCATTTCTCTTATTGACCCTGAAAAAGTATAGTTTTCTCATTCGGTCATTATCCATTGATTCCTTCACTCTGTAGACATCTACTGACTACTCCATGACAAGCCCTAGGGCAGAGGGATAAATACAGTACAGTCCCTGCCATCAGAGTAGTCAAGGTAGTCTGTGGTGGGGAAGAAAGGCCTCCAAAAATAGTCACATGGCAGTGAGTAGGACACAGTGCTTGGCCTCGAGGAGCACAGACATTCGGGGAGGTTCATTTACTGAAACAGCTGCTCAGCAGGCATAATGGGACACTCGAGACAGCGGCACCCTGCCAGGGGAAGGGATGGTTAATGCTCCAATTTTCATCTTTGAACCATGGCTACTTTCTGGAATTATATCTTTGGTCCTTTGGGCCTTTTTTGCTGCGTGGTATTATTATTGGGTTACTTATAGAATTTAGAGCTGGAGAAGGGTTCTGAGATCATTCTAATCCAATGTCTCATTGTATAGGTTGGAAAGCTGGGGCCCAAGAGAGGTGAAGGTCACAGACAGGAAGGAGAGAAACTGGTTCTGGGCCCAGATCTCTAGACCTCAGCACTTATAAGATACCCGAATCTTCCCCCTGGTTTGATCCTGTCACCTCCTTTCTTACTCTACAGTCAACTGGGTGTAACATGCATGACAAGAACTCTGAATAAATATAAAACTTCTCGGCGGGACACTTGAAATTAAAGAAACATCATTTTTTGGACTCATTTCCAAAAATCTCCAGAGTAAGGACCTTTATTATCGAGCTGAGGTACTTAAGTCTCAGCTAACATTAAAGTCTGCTGCAGATGAATCTCCTTTGTAAAATGTAGCAAATAGAAAAAGTCCTGATCTAGGATTTAGGGGGCCCAGATTCAAAGATCGGCTTTGCCACTAGGCCACCTTGAGATCATAGGCAGGTTACTCCCCTCTCAGGGCCTCAGTCAGTCCCCTGAACTATCAGATGAGGAGGCTGAATCCAACAGAAGCTCCATGAGGGCAGGGACTTGGTCCGTTGCTGTCTCTCCAAGGCCTAGAACCATGTGTGGCACAGAGTAGGGACTCAACACATGTGAAACATTTTCCAAGTCACCAGCGTTCAGAGAATAGGAGTCCGCAAAATCATTTCCAAAATCTAAAGTTCATTTCTGTTCCTGTTTTTCCCCTCCCTTTTGTTAGCGGGATGAATACCTCCCCACCTCCCCCGTCTCTTAGCAACCCTGTGGAAGAGTTGACTGTTCTGAAGCAGCTCTCAGGTTGCGTGACCTGGCAGCTGTGAATTATTCTGTGTACTCTAATATTATCGTTTCGGCATCACTCCCCCTCTGCTGTCACTCCTCGGGCCTCCTGCTCAGAACCACCCGCTCAGCTCCTCTGCTCACTTGTTGCTGAAAACACACCCTGATTCCACCTACCTTCACCAAGCTTGCTTGTGAAATTGTGCAACACAATAGAAGACTGGACACCCTCCAGCAGAGTGATATATTTCAACAGGAGCACAAGTGTGCAGCAAGGAGGGGTAGATACTTGGCAATACTTACAAATCCCCAATTTGAAACCTGTAAATATTTCTGAGGGTCTTCCATGGGTCACTTTATCATGTAATGGAGTAAGGAAATTTTTTAAAAAACAAGGAATGATCACTACTATTTATTGAGCACCTACTATGTGCCAGGCAGTTTTACACATTCTTTCCTGCTTGCTTAATCATCTCAACAACACTGTGAACACCCACTTTTACAGATGGACAAACTGAGGCTTAGAAATGTTGATAAACCTCTCAAGGTCACATAACCAGTAAATGCTACAACCAATACTGGATCTGGGTCTTCTATCTGTTTCCAATATCTCCAGGTTTAATTTAGAAGAATCTGGAAAGTTTTCTACAAGGACCATTAAGAACAACCTAGAGAGAAGGGAACAGAATGGCTGTTGCAGACCACCCAGTTCTCTCTCCACCCACTTTATTTCCACTCCTAAAACTCAAATAACTTGTTTTCTGTTACTCCAACATCTAGAGCTGACACTAAAGGTTGGGAGTTACGAGGACATGCTTAGCAATGATTAGGTCAAAGAGAGTTCAGTTGGAATAGACCTTTCGGCCCATTCAATCTAGCCCTGATATTTTATAGATGGTAAACTGAAGCCCAGAGAACTTAAGAAGGTCACCCATCTAATTAACAAGTAGCAGAGCCAGCCTTGTCTGCTACCAAACCCTATGCTCCTTATCTGCAAGAGGGGAGGCAATAACACCTGTTTACAATGCTGTGGCTGTGAGGATTGTCTTCAAGTGCTCGGCCACGTCAGTGCCTGGCACATGGCAGGCCCTGCAAATGGTAGATGCTGCTCACCTTGTTTCTCTTTGAACCTCAGCCTCGTCATCTGTGAATGGGGTGGGCAAGGGCCCTTACTCCATATATCTGTTAAGAAAATCAAATGAGCTCTTGGATGTGGCAGAGCTTTATAGTGTCTGCTTCACAAATACTACCTGCAATCTTTTGGGGCTGTCTGGTATGGCATTTCAGATGTTCCTAGGTGATTTCCAAGGTGGACAACATCAGAATGAGGTTGACAGCATCTGCCCCTGGCCTCTTCTCGTTATGGACAATTATGAACAGGAGAAAGGGAAAACACAGGAAAAAATTAAAACCTTGCATCTGCATATGTATGTTCCCTTCTCAACCTTCTCTTCTTAGCATTGCTTGGACCTCATGGAAGCCATGGGCCCCTCCTTTTCACAGGAAAGGCTATCAGTTGGGAAGACGCAGAGGGATTGGCTCTGGCTGGACTTACTGATGGTGCTGCCAGGGAAAGGCCATAATTTGGGGGCGATCTGCATGCACGTGTTTGTCAAGAACCTAGAAAACCGTACGTTTTGCCCAGTGTGCTGCGAGCCTGGATTGCGCGTCAGGTGATGAAGGCCAACTCGAGCCAGGGCAACCCCATTCTTGGCTCACTGGAATGTCTCCATCCGGGGATTCTGTGGCCTCCCTGCTGCACCTTCTCTGTTGGCTCCCTTCTCAGGATGAAAGCAACCCTTCCCGTTTTTACCTTGCTTTTTCCAGACTCCAAGTATTCAACCATCTTTTAAAGGCTGCACCATCAGGAGGAGTGAGTGGGAGGTGAGGAAGTAGAGACAGGTTGTGTAGACAAATACCGCAAGGAGTTTGGCTGTGAAAAGGTTGAGAGAGAAAGAATGGGACCCGGGGAGAGTTGGGATTGAAGGTGATTTTTTTTTTTTTTGAGGGCTGGTGTTTGTTCTAAGGTGGAAGAGCTTGGAGCCTATTTGAATGCTTTGGGGAGGAGCAAGTAGAAGGAAAAGGCTGAAGGGACAGGAGCTGAATCAATAGAACAAGGCCCCTGAGAAGGCAGGAGGGGAGAGGCCCAGAGCTCAAGGGGAGCACTTTGCTTTGCCCAGGAGGAGGGACCTGTCTTCAGTCATGGCAGGAGACGAGGGAGGTACACCAGGAGCGAAGTGAGAGCATAGTCTGTCCAGACATTCTCAGACATAGCAGGTCCCGAGGTTTGTCCCAGTCTTTCTTCCCTCTTTGCACAGCTACGGCCTCATGCCAGAGCTGTCCCCAACGCTCCACATACATGAGTTGACATCCTCATCACAATCCTACAAGGTAGGCACTTCTAACCTCCATTTTGTAGATATGCAAACCAAATCTCAGGGAGCAGAGGAAATTGCCTCCGGTTACACAACTAGTATTATTAATACAATTAATGCTGACACTAATACAGCCCTAACTATGTGTCAGACTCTATTCTAAGTACTTTATATTCATTAGCCTATTTAACCCTATGAGGCAGGTACTATTACTATTCTGCTTTTAAAGATAAAGCAACAGAGACACTGGAAGATTGGGTCATTTGCCCAAGGTCAAACAACATCAAAATGCAGCCAGCACTTGAGTGTGGGAAGTCCGGCTCCCAGGTCAGTATTCCTAACCATCATTCCATATTTCCTCCTGTAGTGGGAAATGAAGGGATAGAGATTAAATTAAAACTCTCATTTGTCTGCCTCCAAAAGCCATACTGTGTTCATTGTATCCAGGGATGAGGCTGGATCAAGTAAATCAACCTTTAGGGCTGAATATTCTGAACCAAGATGGAGTTAGGATATCTAAGGACCAATAACAGAAACACAAGTGCCCCCTCAATAGACTTCCTCCAATGACTCATTGGCAAAAACTGGGTAATAGGACTCTCCATCTCCCTAACAGCTGGGGTGCCTCATTGGTGGGAGCTGGCAGGGAAGGGTTGAGAATGGTTTAACTTAACCAATCAATAGTGCCTGCTGCATCCACACAGAGCAATAGGGGCTTTACCTAAGCATTCATTCCTTCATTCATTCAGTAAATCATTTGCTCACCACCAATTCTGCCCAGTACTGTGTCAACACTAGGCATACAGGAGTAAGGCACACAGCGCTCACTCTCTGAGGAGCTTACAGACTGAAGCTTGGAATAGACATGTAAGCGGACGAGGCCATCGCAACGTGTGGCCACTCCCTATAGCAGGGTATGTCCAAATGGTGATGGAAACAGAGAGGGTGCCAGTGCTTGTCTAGGGGACGAGCCAAGGGGATGGCTTTGCAGAGAAACTGTCACTTTTAAGAAAAGAACTTCGCGAGGTGAACAAGGAAAATGAGGAGACAATGTGACTCAGGCAGAGGGGACAACATGTATAAAGTCAGGGGAGCATGGGGCAGGATGGCAAGTTCTAGGGACCTGCTAGTAGGTTAGTATGGCTACAGCAGCAATGGCAGCTTTGAGGGTGGGAAAGAACCTGAACAGGTAGGCAGGGGCAGATCATGTTACCATGGGCGCTGGATGCCACATGTAGGAATTTAATTTCTAATCTTTGCTGCCACCCCGAGAAGCTGTTCTATTACTAGTTCCAATTCGCAAATAAGAAAATGGAGACTTAGAAGAAGTAATGTGCTCCTAACCACAGCTGATAAGACACAGGGCTGGAGCTTGAACCCAGGCTGGCCTGATGCCAATGCCTAACCTCTTTCCACTACACCATAATGACTGCCTTTGGTTCTGCCTCTAAAGCTATTGCACCCTATTCTATAACCAAAAAAATAAAAAGCCTTCTTTTCTATGGTGACAGTGGCGATGTCGTTCCAGGAACTAAGATTTGTTCCCTGTACAAATGAGAGTTCGGTGCATTTTTTCCCCTGCTCATTACAAAGGCCTGCTTCCTACCAGAATGAATAATGAGGTTGTAGCTGTCTGCATTCAGCCATAGGAAGACGCATAATTGTATTTCTTCCATGATGGAAGAACCAGCTGTGGCACTAATAAAAATGACTGCTTTTCAATTCTTTCAACAGAGTAAATAAAACTCCCTTGTGATTAACAGCAAATTGGTTTCCTACAGAGTTGTCAAATCTGACGTGGGGAGAGGAGGGGGGTGAAAGAGAAGATGGGAGTGAGAGCTTGGTTAGTGGTTCTGCTTCAGCCAGGTTCATCCTCCAAGGATGCGTTACTAAGGCGCTTTGGATAGGAAAGATATTTTCAACTCCTTTCAGAAAATACCCAATTCTGCCAAAATAACACTTCAGTGTCCCTGGCATGGGAACAAAAGAAAAAAGGGGCTCACTTGTTAACAACCACAGATCCTAAGACTTTCAGATTTGGAGCATCAACTCTTTCCCCATCTGTTTATTCATTCATTTATTCTACAAGTGTTTTTTAAAGATTACTAGTGATTTGGTCATTAATTGAATATTTACTGAGTGTGCACTGTATTCCAGGCAGAGGGCTGGGCTTTGGGGTGAAGAAGACCCAGTTCCTGCCCTCGAGGTGCACACAGTCTAGTGGAGAGATAGACCTGAAAATAGCTTTTTATGATTATTGTGATAAGATCTATGTCCTGAAAATAAAATTTTTATAGTTTTTTCACTCTCTTGGCAAATAGGGTAGAAAAACTGTTTTGCCCCCGTCTTTAAGCTAAAAAGTTACAAGCTAAGGCCAATGAAAGATCAATCGGAAATGAAGATAATGTAGCTTTGAAGTGGTAACAGAGGAAAATGTGGTTCTATGGGCAAAATATTGGTGGATCAGAGTCCTGATAGGAAACAGATGGGACACCCAAATTAGTATAATTCAAAGCAAGTTTATTACAAAGGGAGTGTTTACAAGAATGTGGGTGGGATGTAGAGGACGCACAGGGCTATTTCAGGAACCCAGGGCTACCAGCAGGGGCGCTGTTACCACTCCTAGATTCAAAAGAATAAGGGAAGGAATTGGCTCCAGGAACCTGGAAGAAAAGAGTTGTGTCTAGAAGATCACTGTAAGAGGAAGACTGACTGACAGTTGAGGGTCACAGCCAACCCAGGGTGACCATACAAGGCAGATATCAGGGAAATAAATCCCTGCCCTCACTCTCATCCCTCCCAAGAGTTTTCCCATGTTGGAGGTTAGGGAAGGCTTCCTATGGGAGATGGCACCTAAGCTGGATCTTGACAGACGAATAGGAGTTTGATAGGTGATGAAAGAAATGAAAAAACTTTCAGGCAGGAAAAAAAATAGAGCAAAAGCAAAAAGGTGAGAGGTAGACTGAAAAAAGATCCTAAAGAACTTTATGTCATGAATAAAAGTTTGGTTTTTATACCCAGGGCACTGGAGAGCCATTGAATGTTTTAAGCCAGGTGAATAGCATGATCATATTTGCATTAATAGAGGATCCCTTTGGCTGTAGCATGGAGGACGGGTTGGAGAGGAGTGGATATTGAAGAAGAAGAGAAAGGCTGATGGAGTAAATAGCAGATAAAAGGTGAGAGTCTGGACAGGGAGAAGGAGAGAAGGGGACAGTTTTGAGGCACACGCAGGAAGCAGAAATGATGGCTGATTGAATGGGAGGGGAGTCTACTGGAGAGGGAGGCATCCAGGCTGGTTCTCAGGATCCTGGCTAGGATGTCAGTGGATGGCACTATTTGAAACTAAACAAGAGCAACTGGCTTCAAGGGGAAAACAAGATGGCTTTGGTCTAAGGCTTATTGAGTTTCATAAGCCTGCAGCAAATCTAGGAGGAACTGTCTACTGTTGCTTGGTTATGACTCTCAAGCTCAGCAGAGGGAGAGAAGGCTGGGCTAAGAGAGAGGTGTAGGGCACCTGAGCACGGTGGTGATAAGGCCATGGCAGTGCACAAGAAAAACCAGGAAGAGTATGGGGAGACAGAAGGGAGGGGGCTTACTGCTACGTGACCTCCACACTCTCACTGATAGGATGGATCTGAGAGCACCTTCTTCGCTGGGCGGTGTGAGCATCAAAAGATGAGATATATGTCAAAATGCCTTGTGCATAGCAGATACTAACACATCTTTGCAGAAGCAGAAAAAAAAGTACAAAAGCCAACAAACTTGATTTTATACTGTGTTCAGAGAACAAACAGCAGCTGCTTTATACTTAATGAACAACACGATATTATCTCCGTGCTTCTTTATTTCCTAACAGATCTGTCTCTCCTCGCTGTTTGAACTATAAGAGGATAGGAGATAGATCCCATAGTTGTTCATATTTCACATTCCCCTAAGTATTCGTAGCATAAAATAGAAATCCAATAAATATATACATTGGTGACTTGATTGTCTAGTGGCAAAAAGAAAACAGTTTTTTTGAGAAAGACTCCAAGCAGGGTACATAGTCCCAATTACCCCAGCACTTCTCTATGACTGACACACCGCTCACTCACACAGGGGCCTGTCTCTCCTCCACTGGAGAAACATGATTAATGTCCTTTCCCTGTTCCAGAGTGGTGGTCCAAAGATTAACAAAGTTAGAGTCCCTTGGAGATAACTTGAGTAAGAAATAGGCTGTATTGTTGTCTTGTTTTAATGAATTTGAAAATGATCCTATATTGTTCAAATGGCAACTGACTCATCAAAAGTGGGTGTTTGGACGTGATAAATGGAAAGTCTGAGGATTTTCTCATTAATTAACTTGGCTATGAAAATAAGCACTGGCCCAAATTCCCAGTGAAATAAAAACAGACCAAAAGGTAACCAAGAAGCCAGGCTGGTGTGGAGCGGCATAAATTTTGCCCTAGGCATAGACTCAGACTCTTGGCACTGAAGTAATAGTTTTATATATGTAATATGTAATATATCACTTTCTGTGTTTTCCAAATTTTCTATAATGAGCACATGCTATTTTATAATAAAAACTTAATTTTTAGAAACACTATTAAACATATTCATATGTATATAACATAAAATAAATATACCATGCAATAAATGTAATAAGAGAGTAAAGTAAATTCTATATTTATTTTTCTCTTTATGTGTGTTTTGAGTCTATTTTATTAATACTCCATAATGTTATTTGTTCTTTATTTTGTTACCAAATAAATCAGGGGTTTTAGCTACAAGCAACAGAAATTGCATCTGACAAGTCTATACCAAAAAGGAAACTTGTTGGGAAAATACGGGGGAGTTCACAAGTTCAAAAGGAAAGCTGAAAATCAAGCTTAGAAGGACAGGAAGAAAAAGCAAGTGCTCCAGGGGTCCGGCAGGAACTACACACCGGCTGATCCAGGCACCCTGTGACAGCCAGCGAGCTCGAACCACCTACCCTAATTCCCATCGAATCAGGAAGGTTAGATTGGGTCAGCCCAAGGAGGGCCATGATTCTGCTCGTGGCTAGGGGAGAGTAGGGAACCTTGCTCATTGTCTCAGCCAGACGACATCCAAAGGACCTTGTTTGTTCACCCAAGTGAGTTTTGATCTTAGTCCCAAAGGAAATGAAATATATGTTGGACAAACAAAAACAACAGACGCCAACCACTTTAGGTAATAGTTTTTCCCCACAACTGTTTTTTTTTTTTTTGGTATAATTTATATATAACAATAATGTTTCAAACTGATCACTTGATCCATTGCAGAACTGCTCCGATTGGTAGAAAATCCTTCCGTAAGTGTTGATTCCATTTCTGTCTCTTCATAGCAAAAGTGAGGTCAGGATGGAGGTGGAACTGGAAACTGTATTATTTGAGGATCAGTCCAGAAAGCTGAGGGAGGCAGGAGCTTGGAGGTGAGAAGGAGAAGATGAACATGTGGTGTCAACACCATGCTTCCAAAGGGCTGCCTACCATGTCGTTCTCTCTCCCGCTGGAGGCTTCAGTTTGAACCAATGGTTAGAAGTTCAAGGAAGGCAAATGTCATTTCAACAAATGGTAGAATGTTTTAACAGGCAGAGCTGCCTCACTCTGGGAAGTTGAAAGCCCGCATCTCAAGGGGTAGGCAAGTAGGAATCGCAGCATGGGATCGGGTTGGGGTATGCAATCTCTAAAGGTTCTTTGAACCCTGAGAGCCTGCGGTCCTATGAGCGTCCATTCTTTTAAAACCTGACATACGTCCAGCTGAAAGGGGTTCCTGGCCTTTCACAGCTACTGAGTCATACTCATGCCTCAGACCCAGCTTCTCCTTTTCTCTTGGTTTGTTTGCAAACCTCTATTTGTGGAAGAACTCTCAATCCACTACTTGCCGCAGGAGAATGTTGGGATTTCTTCAACTGAATATGGCAAGCGGGAGAGAGGAAAAGCACGAGCAGTAGATTCTGAGTAAGAATTCTTGAGTTTAAATCTCAACTCTTCCACTTACACACTGGGAGATCTTAGGCAAGTCCACTTGGGTTTTGTGATTCTCATTCTATTCATATGTCAAAGAACAATAACAATAGTACTAATAACCTGCCTTACAGAGTTGATAAAAATGTGTTAACGCCTGGTTTTTGAGTCCTAATGACAGCACTAGATTATTTACATGCCTTATTTTATTTAATACTCCTAACAACACCATGATGTATATATTCTATAATTTCTAGATGACAAAACTAAGGTTTAAAAAGATAAAAGCAATTTCCTAAATGTTGAAGCAAAAATTAAAAGCAACAGAGTCTAATTTGATAGGCTGATCACTTTATAATGCCAGATCACAGTTGTCAAAATTATGTGAACTGTCATATATTATACTGGACTTAATAGAGGGTCTGGAACATGATAGGGACTCAGTAAGTGTTAGTTCTCCTCTACTCATATCCCTGTGACTTTACCCTTCTACCAACTCCAGTGAACCAACATTCATCTTTAAGTGTTATGCCACCTGTGGCCTTCATCCTCAGGCTGGGCACAAGATGGTGGCCGCAGTTCCACTGTCAAATCAAGACACCACAAAATGCTCTTGTTCTTTCTTGGGAGCAAGAAAACTCTTCCTAGAGGGCCCCCCCCTCACATTTTATGTAACAGAGTTGGGTTCACAGTCTTATTCCCAAACCAGTCACTGGCAACATGGGATTGATTGAATAATCCTTGAGCCAACCCATGGAGGTAGTTGGCTTTCAAAATCTGCCTTTTGCTTGGAAGGAAAAAGGAGGTAATAGATGCTGGTAGGTTAGCAACTGTCTCCTCTCTACCCCTCTTCTCCTGACAGGAAAGCTTAGGCTTAGAGGGGTTTAATTAATATGTCCAGAGTCCGAGGGCAGGGGTGGGGCTGCAGCAAAGGAAGTAGGTAGCCAAGGTGATTTTTAGGTAAGGAACAGGCTTGGGGCCATGGCAGGATATAGAGAGGATTTAGGGCAGTGGTTCTCTCCTATGCTGCCCATGTGGGTCACTTTAAACGGCACTGATGGCCAGATCTCACCATCAGTGAGGGGGCAGCCTGGACACTAAGATATTTAAAAGGTCCCCAGGATATTTCAAAGTGCAGCCAAGATAAGAACTACTGGTTTAGGAGGAGAGTTGTTGAAAGGTAGAAGGGTGGAGGCCAAAGGCATAGAGTCAACAGGGCAACAAGGAGCCTGTCTTCTTTTTCTTCCCATTAGCTGCTACCATTTACTGAAGACTCCACATGTTCCAGGCGTAGCTGTGCTCCTCACACGACGTCTAGTAGGCAGTCAATAATTGAACGAATCACAAATGCTTTGCTCATAGGACAGAAAATTTTCAAACAATCTTCACAAAATAATAGTGTTCCCATATTACAGAGGAAACCAAGGCCCAGAAATCTTAAGAAACTAAGTCTCTCTGGCTCCATGCTCTCCAAGTCCTGTCGTCAGCCACAGAAATCAGGAGTCCAAGAAGCAAAACTGGGCCTTGGAGAGCCAGGCCGTTGAAGGACGAGCAGAAGGCCTCCTCTCCTCACCCCTCCCTCCCCTCCTCTCTCTTTCTGCCTGTGAAAGCCTCTCCCAGCATCTCACTCTGTCAGGGACCGCCCTACAGCCCCTCCCCCCCTTCCTGGGAACAGGGGCCTCCTGGGAGAGAGGGGGAAAGACTGAAGCTTTCTGACCAGGCCTGGGCAGCAGTCAGGACCAATCCTCATTTCTGAGAAAACCCAGGGGCAAGAAAGGACCATGACCCAGTGAACTGGGAGGCTGGGATCCAGCCTGGTCTCAGAGCCTCACTTGTGGCATGACCTTGAGCAAGGCCCTTTCTATTTCTGGTCTCCAGTTTCCTCATCTGTAACATGAAGAGGTTGGTCCGGAATCTATAAGTCATTAGCTCAAGTGCTCTTAGGTCCTGGCAGCTGATGTACATTAATGGGGCAGGCCGGGGACTGTGGGGAACTAGCAAGCACAGACCCTGTCTAAAAGAGTGGGAACTTATTGAATTCAAGCCAGTTGTCACTGTAGAGGTGTGTGGGCTCAGCATTGTGAGAGCATCTGGGTTTGTTTTTAAAGAAACGCAAAGGAATCTCGATTTTATGTGCAATCTCCTGGTTAACCTATTAGTTAATGATAATAATAAACTTGTGCAAGATCAACAAAACATGAACGTGGGCTGAATTTGGACTGCAGGCTGCTGCTGTTTGATCCATGGGCTAAATGGTCTATAAGACCCTAACTCTCACATTCTGTGATTTCTAAACAAGGGGATACCTGACCTCATACTGTAGAAAGCGAACACTGGCATTTCTGTACTAACTGAAAAGGAAGTAAGCCCAAATGGCATAATCCTCACTATTAATAGCTATTACTTTGGTATGCATTTATTTTGGGGGTCCCTGTGAAAATGAGCCCCTCTCCAAAATCTGACTATCCCGTGTTGAAAGCCAAGGACCACCTGCTTTATAGAGAAACAGTGCCCTCTGCTGGAAGAGTGGTGCAGGAAGACGCCTTTGGCACTGAGATAATTTAATCCTTGGAAAGAGTGGATTTGTTTGTTTTCCCTTGAAATAGATTTAATGAAGAATAATAAATAAAATAGAAATGCATATTTATGAATGGTTTGATGTATGCTAGGCAGAAATTGGGCTTTCATGTATCCATTTGGGAGTAATTACTCTTAATCTATCAAAAAAAAGTCCAGGATTAGAGAAAGGAAGAAAACATTTGTTACGTCGACTGACAGCAATCTGGAATGGGCAGACCAGGAGAGGAAATTGAAGTCTATGTCTCCAGACTGTGTTCTATAAAATCAGAACCTTTATAATAATGTATTGCAAGTTTATAGGTTTTAATAGTTACTTTCACTGCATTCTTTTAATAGATCTTCCCAGTAACAACTCTCCAAGGCAGATATTATTATTGTCTCCATTTGACAGATAAAGAAAACAGGGTCCCAAGAGTTTGAGTGACCAGATGGAGATCCCTTCACAATTAAATGATAGAGACAAGCTTAGGTAAGCTGCTTAGTCTCTTTAAACTTCAATTTCCCTATTTGTAAAACATAGATTAAAAACAGTATCTACATTTGCAACAAGAATTAAATGAGAATATATTTTCAAGACACTTAGCACAATGCTTGGCCCAGAGAGAGCCTAGTACTTACTCCACATTAGCAACTACCACCATCCAGTGCTCACAGCTCAAGTCTTTTAACTCCTGATCCTGTGCCTTGTCCACTATTTGAGCAATGTCTGGAATGGTCAAAAGAGGGACCACGGTGCTGCTGGGGTTGATAACAGTGGACGCAAACTCTAAAATATAGTCCATATGTTTTGAACATTAGTGACTTTGTCAATAGCAATCAAGATCTTGCGTTGCATTATAAAAATAGATGGTTCTGAACAAGAGAAGTTATGGTCCCTGTGGATGGTGCACCATCCTCGCCATGCCAGAACTATTGTGAGGACTCCTGCGCTCCACGTTTTTATAGGAACAGTGACATGCTGAACAATATTCAAAAACAAGAGGTGAGGGGTCCTGGAACCACATCAGAGAGGAATTGTTGAAGGATCTAGGGATATTGGGCCTGAGAAGTCTTAAGGAGCACATTCATTCATTCACTCCTTTATTGTTCATTCATTCTACATTGCTTCCTCTGTGTGTGGCACTGTATCATGTGTTGAGGATACAGCAAAACAGACGTAATGTCTGGTCTCGTGAAACCTAATCTAGACAAGATCAAAGAATAATAGGGGGTTGTCATGTGGAGAATTAGCCTTGTTCTGGGTGAACCCATATAGCAGAACCAGGGCTACATGAAAACTAGAATTGGGTAGAACTCTTAAACTGGCTGGAGGGACCGGCTCAAATGTGAGGACTACTTATTGCTGAGAACATCCCAGATGAGTCTAGAAGGCCACTGGGAGGTTGTAGAAGGAATTGGAGGTGGGGTTGGCTTGGGGTGGGATTTGGCCTTCTTAGCTCCTAGACACCGCGGATGCACTGGCCATACCCAGTCTGCTCTGGGAAGGCCTCTAAAGCAGCTACTGGTCATTTCACTCTGCAATGAAGAACAAGGACCCGACACCTCTTAGTCTGTGGCTTCCTTTCTTAAGCTCTGTCTTGTTGGTGATCCAGTGATACTGTGGTCTTTTCTGTTGCGGTCACAGAAAATTCTGCTGCACAGTATCCCTTAAACACAGTACAGGAAGGAAATTGGTAGCAAAAATCTTCAGTATAGGACATGGATTTTTCAACATTACGTTATAAAATAAATTCATCTTGATTATCAATAAAACGGGAGCAAAAAATAAGCAATAGCAGTGAAGGAGGGAAATCACCCAAAGATAACCACTGCCTACGGTATTTCCTTCCTCCCCTTTTAGGATTTTATTTTATTTTTTAAGTATATAGGATCACACCAAATCATGCTGTTTCACTTAGGATTATTTAAAAGAAATTTTTCTTTAAAAGTTATTATAAGCTTTTCATTGTAATCCTTTACTGAGCTGCATGCTTACGTTATTATATAATATCGTACTGAGGAAATACACAGTAGTTTATATATCCATTCTCCTAGCATTGGCCATTTCCAAATTTTGGTATTATAAACAGTGCCCAAATCTAAAACATTCTGTGACTATCTGAAATATGAAAAAATATTTGTACATAACAATGTTTGTTGTGGCTTTTCATTTCCTATCAGCACATCCCCACATCCCCTACCGCGTGTACACACACATACACACACACCCACCCCTAACTACTTGCTCTTTACTGAACAACTCAAAGTCTCTTGACATGGCCCGTGTTGTTCCCCTTTCTGGAATATCCATGGCCCACCACCCACCCTAACGCACTGGCTCATGCTTTAAGATCAAGCTCAAACAAATGTCGTCTGCTTTGTGAGGCCTCCCTCTCAGCTCCCTAAGGTCCCTCTTCTCTGGCCCACACTTCTCTCTTATCTCTGTCAACTGAGCAAATGAGACACTTGGTTAGTTACTTAGGAGGCTAGTTAGTCATCACACTGCTGGCCAATTTCTGTAAGGGAAGGGGTCTAGCATCAGAGCTAGAAAAGTCACGTATACATGCGTCATGTATATGTGTAAAAGCATTCTTCTTTCCTGTCCTTTCTGGATTAGTTCGCATTGTTCTTACGGGATTCTGGCACCGTGGTCTAGGAAAGCACCATGGTCTAGGGCCCGGTTCTAATCCCTCTTCCCACCTTCTTCCAACACATCTTGAATAAAAACCATGTCATCAGGCACTAAATTGGCACTAAATTGGGCTCTAGACATGCAAAACCAAACCAGATGTGGTCCCTGCTCTTTAGAAACCTAGAGTTTAGTGAAGATGGCAAACACATAAATGTAAAAGTGCACAGAATCTGCACAGGTACAGGGATTGAAGTCCATACGGGCTATGGGTTTGGGGGAACTCAGGAGGAAATGGTGTGCTCTGTCTGGGGGAGGAGATTGGTGTTGGGTGGGGAGCGGGGGAAATATCAGTAAATGCCCCCTGGGTGGACCATAGGGGAAAGTGCATATGCAACCTGATAGCGTACTAAGAGATCACTAAGCGATAGTGTACTAAGA
Source organism: Propithecus coquereli (assembly GCF_000956105.1). NCBI lineage: Eukaryota > Metazoa > Chordata > Mammalia > Primates > Indriidae > Propithecus > Propithecus coquereli. The sequence goes on from NW_012138302.1 coordinate 9,815,488, forward strand.
GATTCCCATTATTAGTGGATGATATGAGGATTAAATTAACTGAGATAACACGTGCAATGTGCTTAGCTCCATGATTGGGCCTCAACATGAGCTCAGCAAAGGGCAGCAGTGCCAGATTGTCTCTTGGCAATCCAGCACCACTTCTGCCCTTCTAAATTCTCCTTTGTAACAAGGGGATTGGAAGCCTAGCAGCCATCTCCTGCAAAATCCCTATTCCCAGAATGTATTAGTTTGCTAGGGCTGCCATAACAAAGTCCCACAGATTGTGTGGCTTAAACAATAGAAATTTATTTTCTCACAGTCCTGGAGGCTAGAAATCCAAGATCAAGGTGTTGGCAACCTTGGCTTCTCCTGAAGCCTCTCTCCTGGGCTTGTGGGTGGCCACCTTGTCTTCATATCTTCACATGGCTATCCTCTGTGCCTGTGTCCTAATCTCCTTTTTTTAGAAGAATCTCCTTTTTTTATAAGTTAGATTTGATCAGTGCCCACCCATGTAATTTCATTTTACTTTAACCTCTTTTTAAAGGCCCTATCTCCAAATATAGTCACATTCTGAAGTACTGGGAGTTAGGATTAAGCATATGAATTTAGGGGAGATACAGTTTAGCCTGTAACATAGAGTTTCTAGATTAGAGCCATACATGCAATACTTTAAAGGCAGAAGAGAAGCAAAAGCCATTATTTTGATTTGGGGCAGGTGGCAGGCGTAAGATTTTTCCCCTGGCTGCAACTTGCAGACATCCTCTTGCAAATTGCCCACTTTGCTGCTGCAGACAGCCTAGAGCATTAGCGGGAGTTTCTCCACCATTGCTGTACTTCCTCATTTCCTGAACACTGGCAGTGGTTCCCCTAGCCTTTGTTTTCCTGGTTCTTCTAACAGCTTTGCAGTCTTCTAATTTCCTGTATAACATTCATTCCCCTTTGAGATAACTACAGTGGTTTTTGTTTTTGACTAAACCCCAGAAACTCCAATTGCTATTATTTTAAGTGGAATGGGACGGCTGGCAAGTAGAGTTTCAAGGGAATGGTTAAAGAGAAGAGAGTGGCAAGTCAGGCATGAATAGATCCTGTAGAAATAGTCATGTAACTTGGAATTTATCCTATGGTCCAGAACATTATAAACTTTTCCCATGGAAACAATCCCTAATGAAAGAAAAGAACAAACTTGTACTCCCAAGGTCTGACATCAACTGCTACAACTAAAAGAATTCTTTGAAAGCTTTCAACTCATCCAAATTTTTCATCTTGGCTATAATATATTTATTTCTTTTAATATAAAATAATGTTTTCCATTATTAGCCATCAAGAAAAACTAGCATTCTAAAGTGAGGGTATGTTTATCCTATGGCTTTGAGTACTGTCTGGGATCCAGGCACATACCACACTTTGAGCAGCACAGCCCAGTGCATTATAGACATGTTGAATGGTTTTGAAGAGCAAAGTAAAATAAAGAAATTGCTTTTCTAAATGATCTTTGTGCTGCCACTGTGTAGAGGCAGGTAGATTCGATAGAAGGCTATTGTAATAATCCAAATGAAAAATGATGAGACATTGATGGAAGACCTAGTAGGGAGGATGAAAAGAAAGGAGTCAAGACAGGTAACTAAGAGAGCTTGGGAGGGTCGCTTCACTTCTGGAATTGAGCAGAATGAACAGGTTGAACCAAAGGACAGACAAAATCTCCCCCAGCCCAAAGACACTGTAAAATGTCTCTCTGCTTGTCTTTACTTTCCCTTGTGCTTGCCTCTTAATTTATTATAGTCATAGTTTATTTCACTCAAAGGCTAGCTAAGGGAGCATTTGCTGCTAGTTTTACCAATGAGACAAAATTGTATAGACTTGTTTATTTTAAAGAAGAAAAAAAAGTTCTAGATATAAGAAGCAGTGATATTTTGATAAAGGTTTCTAGTGATTGTCAATTCTAATTTTATAACATGTAACCTGACATATAAAAGGCACTCAATAAATAACTGTTGAATTACCCAAAAAAATAAAAAAATGATGAGTTACATATCTCAGTACATTCAAATGCTTCTATGGGAAGCCTTCCGTTACATGATCTGTGCAAACCTACCTCATCTTGACGCTCCAGCAACAATTCATGGCCTTGTCATATGTGTGCTGTTTCTTCTGCTTACAGTATCCTTTGCCTCTCAGCCCATCTACTCACTTGTCATAAACTCAGCTCTGACATACACAATCAGAGAAGAGTGTAGCTATGTAAAATGAACACAGGCATTAAAATAGCATAGACCTGGGTCCACACTGAGGCTCTCATACATATAGCAAGAAGCTGTCCCAAGAGTTCTTTCTCTTACATGTTTGGCTCATTGGGTGGTAAGCAAAACAAGAAAGAAAAACTATTTGACCAAAGCCATCATTTTCCATAGTTCATTTTCCATAAACCACATTTATGCAGGCAGTTCAGGCAGTTCAGCTTGGCAACAGCACCAAGCCTCGTATTTGGCTTTACTGAATATCTTAAACTGCTGCCCATGTGACAACCTGGCTGTGAGTTGAATAGTAAATGTATCTGATGACACAAAATCTCAGCTATATAATGGATGCACCAGAACTTCAACTTTACCTGATTTCTGGATTTCAACTGGGTCAGACGTGTTCCCTAAGCTTGGGCATTGCTGTGCTGGAGGGGTCCGTACTTTGGGTTCACCAAAGCTGGACAGTGAAACTTGAAAACTCCCACCATTCACACTCTGTTATTTGGAGCTCAGTGAGGCATCCGTGGCAAGACAGTGGGGAGCCAACTAGAAGGGCGGAAGCCCTCATCCTCCCACCAAACCTGCACCTTCACCTCGTGCCTGAGTCCATCTGGTTGACTCATCAGGCTCACGAGATTTTCGCCCATTGTCAACACCCTGGCCTTTGAATTCACGGATACATTCAGCTGCCACCTTCACTCTCAAGTCTGTTTTCCAGAAGAAACACAGAAATACCTGAATTGTACTTTTGTCATTATACATACAGAAGCTTGAACAAAATAAAATGTGCCTAAAGGGCATGAAATTATAGGCATTTTGAAACAAACTTCAAGGGGATACCAAACCTATTTATATACAATACAGTTTTCACATTGCAAACTCAGCATCAACAAGACAATCCTCTACTAAAAAGTAATTTTTGAGACATACTAGATTTCAGTCTTTGAAAATATCCTCAACTATCTCAATTTCAATTCCTTCAATAAAGCTTGCAAATGGTAATATCCATTGTAAGACCTCAACAGAATGTATTAATATATTATATATACATATATAATATACCTGGCACACAACAGATGCTCAGTAAACAGTGTCTATAATCATACCTCAGTAAACTCTACCTTTCACAGAGTGTGTTTCCCTCTTCAGTACTAGGCATACAGAATTTCCTTACCTATTCAGTGGGTAAAATCATATCAAATTCATAGAATTGTTAGGGCTAAATTAGATAAGACATACATGTTTTGAGAATTTTTAAGAGTTCTAAAAATAAACAGTGTTATCACAATTCTCATTTGCGCCATCTTAAAACTTAACATGCTTCCATTAGAGTTCTAATTACATGTTCATTGTGTGTCTTCATGCAGCCTCCTTACGTTCCTTGAGTTTTTCATGTGTATTTGGGGAAAGAATGGTGAATAACATGCATTGAGTATCTACCATGGATCAGGCTTTGTGAGGTGCTTTTCATACATTATTTCCTTGGATCCTTCTCCAAACTCTACAAGAAGACATCAAAGCCCCATCACAAGATGATGAAAGGCCAAGAACCCTGGACCAGGTGTGATGCCGTACTCTTTGCATCACATCTGTGCACTGTAGCTTAGGACCGAGGCTAAAGCCTCAGTTCAATAAATGTAGAAGAATGCTCCCATAGATTTATGAGGCCCCTCCCTGTCACCAAATGCTTGCTAAGGCTCAGTACTTGAGAGCAAACACTCTGAAGTCAAATGCCTTGGCTCTTCCACTTCCCAGATCTCTGACTTTTGACAAGTTCTTAACCACTCTCTGCCTCAGTTTAAATCAATTGTAAAATGGAAATCATGAGAGCATCTCCCTCATATTATGTTTGTTTTGAGAATAAAAGAAAATAGCATATATAGATTATTTTGTATAGTGCCTGGCATATAGTAAGCACAAGTGCTCCATAAATGTCACTGCTGAATAATTAGTTGTCAGATCCCCTGAGCAGCACTCAGGAAAGAAGTTGCCCATCCAGCATGGTAGGTCAGAGACCTGGGAGCCTGCAGAAACTTGGGAACTGTTGCCGGTGAGAAGTGAGGCCCATATCCAGCTGTAACAGTCTCACAGTTGACAAAGGGATGGTGTTCATTTCCTTCAAAAGTTGTTTTGTTCTCTTTCCAAGGCTTCAGGGCAAATGCTGCCTCATAGGAAGTTCTCTGAAGCCGTGAGTCAACAGTCACTCATGCTAAAAGGTGATTCACACGCCAGAGTGTGCGATCCACAAATGGTATGGGGGTGGTACCTCTTGGAGAAATTGATGGTGCCCCTAAATGAGTTGTTTGTGATCACAGGCTGCTCACGAGCATTCATAGGAACAGATGTGTCAGTTAATTTCTCATGGCCCCTCCACACTCCTTCAGAAAGGGCACACATCTCGCTCGAAAATATGTTGAACTTGGAAATGAGGAGCATCATTTCTCTCATCCCCCAGGCCTTTTCAAAACTCAGCCTGGCTAAGAGTCAGAATGAAGAGCTAAAGATTTGGATATGTCTGAGATTTTTGCTATTCATGTTGAGGTAAAACAAGAGAATTTCTGAAAAGCTAACTGGAGAGGGGATTTGGGAGTCTGGGGCAACTTCAGTGTTATGATAGCCTTGCCCCTAGACTTTTACTCAATTACAAACATTTTACCAATGCCTTGGGGGTACTGAATCTTATTCTGTATCTGTGACACATAGATCTGTGAAGTCTGGCATTGGCAATGTGCCAAAGTGCCAGGGTTTGATTTTGAGCTCTGGGCAAGTTATTTAACCTCTCAGTGCCTGGATTTTCTCACAGATAACATGGGGACTTCAAAATACCTACCTGGTGGGGTTGTTGTGAACATTGATCTATCTACTGCAACGCTACCCAAAGTGGGATCTGAGGCCCAAACTGGTCTACAAACTATTCCCAGTCCTTTATCAGTTAACTACAGAAAGCAGGAGTCACCTTTGTAGCAATTGCACTTTACCACAACAGTTTTAATATATTCTACAAAAGTATCAGTGTGTAGTAGATAAATAAAAATTTTTGTAAACATTTGTGAGGAAGACGAAGCTAGAAAAGTAGAGAGGCCAATGGGAGAAGAGATGCCCAGTCAGTCCCCATGTATACCAGTCATCTCAGCCTACATACCAGACGTGAGTGAAGAAGTCTTCAGAAGATTCCAGAGCCAGCCACCATTTCTGACTATAACCATGTGAAAGACCCTGAGTGAGAACCACCCAGCTAAATGGAAGAGTGAGAGAAAATTATTTCATATATACACCGCTACGTATGTTTTGGGATGATATGTTAAGCAGCCATAGATAGCCAGAACATTCTGCTAGAGTAAAATTTGGGGGCTTTCTACCCCTTACTAACTTATCAGTGGTTGGTGGTTTGGCAGTAGTTTAACCTCCATTGGTTTACAATCCTGTATCAGCCGAGGTTAAGTAGTCAAGACTGCTGTTCCCACATGGCCCTTCCTTCCCATTTCGTGACCCATGAGTCTTCTCCTACTCTGCGAGGGGAGTGGCTTTTTCTTGGGGGAGGGCTGCTTGCCTAGCTGATCCTGCCTATGACGGGTGGGTAAGCATGAAGAAGCCAATTTTGCTTTGGGTCTAAGCCACTTTCTCCAGTCCTGATCTGATACGTTGATCGCTTTCTCTTTGCCTCAACTGGTTCACAACCAACAGCAGGGGGTATTTGGATTGGCACTTCGGAGAGACCCCCAGCTCCCTTATAGCTCTGACATACAGCAGAGTAAATGGTCGGGTATTAGGCAGATTCCTAACTCATCCTATATTCTTGCTTCTATGCAGTTCTTGCCCATATTGCTAACAATGTGTTTAATTTCCCCCAAGTTACAAATGAGCTAAAGCAATTATAATCATGGTTGTAAGTTTGCTGGTTTTCTCTTGACTCTTTTGATGAATTGCTTACATTACTTCTTGCAAAGAGCAAGACAAAAACTTTCCACAAAAGCCAAGTTGGTAAACAAAGCCCCAGAGACTGCCATCACATCCTGTGCAAGACTCAGACGCAACCTCTAATTTCCTCAGTCACCATGAGGCCAACAATGTGCATCTGCTTTATTGAATTCTTTCGTGCCTTTATTATTTTTTCAGTTACTGTTTTACTGCATCCGATCATTCTTTCTGCTCAGGACAAAGAAGGAGAATGGAAATTCTGCTAAAATCACAAATATGGCTTTTTTTTTCTCTTTTTCCTGTTCTTCATGATGATTTTATTTCATTCGTTCATGCATCCACCCAGTCATTCATTCAATGAGTCTTTATTAGGTGTCTTCTCTGAGCCGGGGCTTGTGTGAGGTCCAGAGCAGATAACTGTAGATGACTAAATATCCATTAAAATGAATTAGTTATCGCAATACACATTATCTTAGTTAATCCCTGCAGCAACCCTGTGAAGGGGCCTATCATCTCTGTTTTATAGAAAAGGAGGCTGAGGCCTATCCAGGTTAAGTAACTTACCTGAAGTCCCACAGCCAGGAAATAGCAGAAACAAGATATGAAGACAGGTCTGTACGGGTCCAATTCTATCTTCTCTCTACCCTGTCACGCACAGAAAAATATCTATAGAAAGAGCAACTCCACACCTAACGTTTTGCTGCTGATTGTAGGCATGGTCATTTGACATTTGATCTGAATGCTACTGAGAAATGAGGCTGCTATCAACACTTTAGGTAAGTTGTAAGTCAGGATTCGTTCAGAAATCCTACTTGAAGCGTATTAAACCAAAAAGCTTGGAGTGGGGATTGTTGGCCAAACTACAGACAGGACATCTGACGGCAGGGACAACTAGAGCACAGACTCCAGCCACATCAGTGCTGTCTCTCATCCCAGCTTCTGTGTGATGACTTCATTCTTCCTGATCAGCATCCTGTGTGTGGACCCAAATTCTGGCAACCTCATGGCCAGAGACCGAGGGGCTCCTTTCCCAGAGAAAACTGTAAAAGTCCCAGAGAAGAACTCTCATTGACCTAGTTTGGGTTGTTGTAACCAAGGGGATGGACTGTGACAACTCGCTCTGCTTGAATAGCAGACATGGATGGGTAACCACTGTTGAGCTAGGTCAAGAAAAAGTCCAGTTTATAAGACACAAATCACTTTTGCAGAGAGCTCTAGGATTGGTCATCGGAACTAGGATGGTTGCACAGCAGAAAAGTTAAATGTTATTAGCAAGATCAGCTTCCAAGATGAAGCAAATGAAATGGATATAATTATATGAACCAAGAGGGCATCATATATACAAATCTAACCACAGGGAAATAACCTTTAATGTAGACTTTAAATGTTCACCAAAGCAGTGTTTAAAATAGAGAAGAAAAAACACTGGAAATGACATAAATGTTCAACAATATAGGAGCCATTAGGTAAACTCTAGTTTGTACTGTCCATGAGTATGCAACCATGAAAAATATGTTTACACAGAGTTTAAAATAATAGGGAGAAACATGTACACAAATATTCATAGCATTATTCATAATAGCAGAAACATGGAAACAACCCAAACATTCAACTGAAGAATGGATAAACAAAATGTAATGGAATTGAATATTATAATATTTGACAATGAAAAAGAATGAGATACTACATGCTACAATATGGATAAACCTTGAAAACATTATGCTAAGTGACAGAAGTTACAAAGGACAGCCTATTGTATAATCCCACTTGTATGAACTATCCAGAATAGGAAAATCTATAGAGACAGAAAGTCAATCAGTGGTTGCCAGAGGCTGGGAGGAGAGGGGAAATAGGGAATGATTACTGACGGGATTTCTTTTCAGGGTGAAGACATTTAAAAATTAGATAATAGTGATGATTATACACTCTATAAATATGATAAAAACTGAATTATATATCATAAAGTATGCATTTTATGGCATGTGACTTATATCTTAATACGGTTATAATTAAAATATAAGACCGTTATTGGGGAAACAACAAAAACATAGGGAAAATGATGATTGCCTAATAATATTAAAAGACAAAAAAACAGGTGTTATGGACTGAATGTTTACATCCCCCCAACATTTATATGTTCAAGCCCTAACCCCCAATGTGATGGTGTTAAGAGATGGGGCCTTTGGAAGATGATTAGGTTTATATTAGGTCATAAAAGTAGGACCCCCATGATGGGATTAGTGCCCTTATAAGAAGAATGAGAGAGAGAGAAATCTCTCCACGGGGACATACTGAGGAAAGGTCATATGAAGGACACAGCAAGAAGGCACCATCTATGAACCAAGAAACAGGCCCTCACCAGACACCGATCTGCCAGCATTTGATCTTGGACTTCCCAGCCCCCAGAACTGTGAGAAAGAAATTTCTGTTGTTTAAGTCTGTGGTATCCTGAGCTGAATATAACAGGAGGATACAAAATTCAATATAATCACAACTATATAATACAAATGTGCAAAACGAAAAATACATCTAAAAAAGGCTACAAATGTTAATTTTGTTCTCTTTTGGTGATGCAAATACTTTTTTAAACTTCTATATTTTAAGCTGTTTATAAAACAGCCAATAGAGCTAACCTTTACTGGCTATTTACTCCACACCAGGATCCAGGATCTCAATTGGTCCTCACAGTAATCCTATGGGGCAGGAGCTGTAAACTCCTATATTTTACATATGGGAAAAGTAAGGCCCAGAGAGGCTGAGTAATTTGTTAATGATCACACAGCTGGTACATGATAGAGTAGAATTTAAACTTCAGTCTGTCTGACTCTACAACTTCCAGTTTTTAAGTGCAAAAAGCAATCAACTTTATAGTCTTCCCTGCCCTCACCCCAAATGTACACTCCAAAAATGTCATGCTGCCACAAAATTTTAACCTTCAAATTTGTGTAAGCACATTTTGATACCGATGGGAAGAAAATGAGCCTACTGGGTGGCTCAAAAGTTTAGGCTGCCCTGAGGGAGTAAATGCTCACTCTGAGGACATGAACGAATTCTTAGAGGACACTTAGTAACTTGTTTCATCCAAGGGGCCTCTTTCATCCTGTCCAGCTTTTGTTTTCTTTTAATAACACATTTTCACTGGCTGAACTGTTGAACCACAGAACCCCAAGGTTTGTAGGACCACAACGGGTATCTAGTCCACTTCCCCACGTGATGTTGCCTTCTGGAACCTCCCACATGGACACCCTGACTGTTCCTTGAATACACCTCCAGGAGCAAGTGCTGCCATCGACATCATGATCCCAGTACAGCTCTTGGCTGAGGCTGTGTTCTGGCTCTGAGAGAATTTACTACAACCAAATTATCTGCAGAGAAAGGTTGTTGTCCTTACTTTTCCTCCATAGCAAAAGGATTTTAATGGGCTGCAACAAATTGCTTGTCCAACATATTCAAGATATATCAGTGTCTAACGACCACAGGAAAAGTCGCCAACACTCATCCAAGCAGCACCTTGCGGCAGGCCAGGCTGCCTCTGACCGGGGGCTTCTTCCTCAGTTCCTCCTGCTCCAGTCTTCCCCATCGCAGCAGACGGCACCTGCAGCCCACGCATTGCTTCAGCCAAAAATCTAGGAGTTATTCTTGTTGCCTCCCTCTTCCTCACCCCCACAACCAATCTGTCACCAAAGCCTGTGGATTATACCTCCGAAATATATCTCTATTTTATCTACTTCTCTCCAGTGCCACTACCCATGTCCAAACACTATTGTTTGTCATCTGGACCCCCACTTTCACAATAATCCCCCCAAAACACACACACACACCCCATAGTCCATTAACCATCCAATACCCAAAGTGATCTTTTCAAAAAGTACACTCAATCATGCCACCTTCCTGCTTAAAAACCAAATTGCCTTCCACTGCCCTCAGAATATTATTAAAAATCCTCCCTTTTAATGGAAGTCCAGGTGCTTCCAAGGGCCCCTGTGATGTGGCCTCAGCCTACCTCTTGGCCTCATCTTACACTACTCTCCCCCTTGTTCATTGTATTTTTGCCTCAGTGACCAGCTTTCAGTTCCTGCCTGCCTTGGGGCCCTCATGATCCACCATCCTGGCATTGTCTCCCTGTACTGCCTATCTTGCCCTGCCCCTGGCTCCACCATATTGCTATGGCTAGTTCCTAATCTTCCTCCAAGTGTCGGCTTGGTGAATATCTGATGAACAATCTTCCAGGCTGAAAGAACAGCCAGTAAAAAGCCTTACCCAAGAGCATGTCTGCCATCCTGACACCAGCAAGGGAGCAACCATGGCTGGAGTGGATTGAGAAAGGGAGGAGGCCACAGGTGGCAAAGGCCCAGGCCATTGAGGAGTTTAGGCAGAGGAGTTAAAAAATCTTGCTTACATTCTAAAAGGATTGTTCTGTAAGCTGTGCTGTGCAAAGATTTCAGGAGATGGCAACAGTTGAAGCAGGGAAGCCAGTTATGTGCCTATTGCAGTCGCCTGGAGGAGAGAGATGGTGGCTTGGACCATCGTGAAGGCAGTAAAGGCGGTGAGAAGGGACTGGATTCTGGATGCATCTTTGACAGATTGGATGTGGGTGTGATAGAACGCCCAGGATAAAGACTTGATTTCCCAGTCTCCCTGAAGCTGGGTGGAGTCACTTAATTCTAAATTTTGGCTTTTGAGAGACAAGAAGGAGGTGGGCAACTTCTCAAAGGGACGAGGCATGCCCTCCACTCCACCTTTTGCCTCTGTCTTGCTGGCCAACATTCAGCTACCAGTAACACTGGTAGCCACCCTGGATCACACCAAGGAGGGCAACCCCTAAGGGAGCCACTAAATGACCCATGGGAGAACTACCACCCTAGCCCTGCTCTGCAAATGCATGGCTTGTTACAGGAGAAAGACACCTGGACCCTATTTAACCCATTTTCTTTAGGTCTTTGTAAGAGAAGTCAGATGTTCATCATTCCTAAAATGATGGTCATGGGGTGTTCCTCATCTCATCAGCTCTATCAGGAGTTTATCTTGCAATCTGATGGTGTAAATCAACCCAAGGAGAATATTTTAATGGCAGAAATTAAGCCATTTAGAAGTTACTAAAAGAGAGTCAGAAGTGTTAATATGTTACTTTTCATAATGCACTATTAGGTCACAAAATACTTTTAACTGCATTATTGTATTTAATTCTTGAAACAACGCTGTGGATTAAGTATTATTTTCCACTCTTCTCTGACCACCCATCAGGTAAGGACCATATTTTAACCATCTTTGTATCCACATCCCTTGTATCTTCAGATCAGGGTCTGGAATCCAAAAGTATCATTTGATTAATAAATGAGTTAACAAATGTTTGGATGAGTGAAAAGTATGGTTCCCCCTTTTCAAGATGTTAAAATAAAGAGCTTCAACAGTTAAGTGATTTGATCCAGGTCACAGTTTGTAAGTGATGATGAGTCGACACTTAGCTTCTAATTTTACCTAAAATGAGGAGAGGAAGGAGAAAAAGGAAGGGGAAGAGAAAGCTAAAGGGAAATAAAGAAAGAGAGAGGAAAAGAAGCAGTAAGCAGAGAGCCTGCCATTCTTCTGGGATATATTGTCTGAAGGGAAGGAAACAAGTGCACACAAGGATTTCCTCACCTCCACGTCCTCAGGGTGTAGCGTGGCCTAACCATAGAGGTTCTCAAAGCCCTGGCCTCTCTCCAGATGCAAGCGCACACCGGAGCAGGCATTCGAGCTCTTGGCCATTTGAACTCCAGAGCTGCTTCAAGTCCCTTTACCACTGGAAGATTCCTGACACTGATACTCCCTCTGGGTCACAGATACTTCTCTAAACGCAGATCACGTAAGAAACCCAGACCAGCAAAGCATTAGCTGTTTGCGTTTTTTGGGAGCAGAAATGAGTGTTTTTCCCTCAAATAGTTCTTGTGTGATTTTAAACCTTCCTGCTTGCACAACCTGAAGGGAAATTATTAGACCCAAGTTGTTTGGTTTGATTTTCTTTTTAAAATCATTGTGCAGCTTTCGTCTGTCTGCTCTACTCATTTAGCAGGGGAGGATGTGGGCAGGGCCAGATGATTTCAGATATAAAGTGAGAGGCAAAAGCGTGACATTCATCTCAGGCTGAGGCTGACAGCAGAGGACCATGATGGCCAGAAATTACAGAGCCCTCCTCCGTGGGCCAGACAGCATAAGCGTGTCCCCTGTGACCTTCTTAGGCACAACTCACAGGCAGAGCTGGCTCTCACTTGAGGGAGGGGCTGTTTTGAACACTGACTTACAATAGATGTTGAGGCCAAAGCCAGATGCAATGTGTACAGAGAACAGCTGAGAAAGATTGTTGCCCAAGGCAGTGACATTGGTTAAGTGCCTACCATGCACCAGACTCTGGGCGAGGCCTTTCCACTTACGTTGTCTTAATTTCATTTTGTCTCATGTCATGTCATCCTTCCAACAGCCTTCTGAGGCAGAAATCCCTGCCCACCGCCACAAATGGTGGCACTGAGGCTCAGTGAGGACCAGCACCTTCCCCAGTGCACTGCCCATAAATGGCAAGGCCAGAACTCCAGCCTATTCACTGTCCACTCCACCACTCCCTGTTCTCTCCAGCAAACATCGCCTTTTCCATTCTGAAAATCTACCTAAGCTCTGAAGTTAGAACAAGCCATGAACAGACCAAACAGAAATAAAGATGCAGTCCCTGCAGTGGAGTGGTTATAAGGCTGGGTGTGGATCTACAGCCTCCCCCGGGAAGCTCCCCAGATGGTGCTGTGCTGCCTTCCCAAGGCCCAGGCAGCCTCAGCCCCAGGCCTGGGAAGATGCAGAGGCCCCAGGGAAAGGGGGGAACGAGCCCCTGTTCTGGGGCTAATGAGGTGTAACTAACCACTGCGCTCTGGGCATCGGAGCCTTCCAAGGTCTCTGGCTTCTTTTATGCCAGGTCCAGACTAAGGGTGAAAAATCCTAGTGGTCACAGTATATTTTCAAAGGCTTAGTCGGATCAGTAAGTAGAATGCCCTGGAATCTTCACTGATGCAGTGAGGTCTGTTTCCAAGACATGGAGCTTAGAAGCCAAGAATCTTACTGAATATCATCTGGGCTGCTTAAAGGAGGAAAATCGCAGCAAGTTCAAGGTGTCAGTGACTGTGATGGAAATGGGCTTCAGTGAGCATGAAATTAAATCAAATAAAAGCGTGGAAAACCTTGAAAAAGCCCTTCCCGTCTTAAATGAAAACCACAGAAAATGTATATGAATAACTCCTTGATGTCCATTTTTTTTCCAAAGTAAATCCTTTCAAAGGGTTAGAACAGTCCG